>NC_064872.1:87562191-88187191 GCF_943734695.1 Anopheles maculipalpis
ACAGCAGCGCAAAAATCCACGACACTGGTGTTGCTTACGGTAGTGTAGCTGAAGTGCCAAGAATCGATCAAACTGTTGCTCCGTCTTGGGCGGACACAGCTCACAGCGCATCGTGAAAAACTCCCTGATTATACGATCATTCTCATGCAGTTCGCGATGCTCCACGTCCGAGTTAGGTTTATCCTCGATTGGTTCGTCCGATAGAACAGATGATAGATCTGTTCGCTCGTTGTGCTTCGGATGTTCCGGTTCTTCCAACGAATCAAGCTTTGGTACTGTGTCTTTCACATCCTCAAACGTCAGAGAATCTTCTTTTTCGTCCAACGTTACTTCCAGATCCTCTATTAAGGGGTGATCCTCACTGATGTTATCGGGTTCGGACGAATCTTGTTGCAGACTCACAGAGTCTGTAACATCATTTTCCCTTTTAACATTGCTTTGCAGAAGAATTTCTTGATTGCTATGCACAACTTCACTGTAATCGTGAAAGTCGCGTATCTTTGTCAAACACCGTGCACACACGTTGTCGGGCAAATTGGACTCGGTTCGAGAAATCTAGAAGCAATAAAGATACACCCGGTTTAGCACTGATTGGGAAATAATCTGTACAGAAAGGAAATGCACATACCGTAAAATAAAACACTTTACACAGGATGGAGCTGATTTTGTTGTCTGTTATGGAACATCCTTTCCGGCCACTTACTGTGCCGAGACATAATCGACACTTTTCCCGCATTTTGATCGCCGGCGATCGATTAGAAATTCACAAAAAAAAATTGTGTGAAAACTGAGATGTTTTCAAAAGCAGCAGCGTTTTGTTGTTGTTTACTTTTTCCTATTTGCTTATGTTGACATTCGGATTCGAATGTGATCGCCATAGGATGCATCCTGTTTGTCAAAAAGGAAATGTTTCAAGTGCTTCGATGTGTTGAAATTTTTCATTTAGGATCTACTTGCAGGATTTCAGGATGTTTTCAGTGAACGAAAATTACATTCCGAGTTCAGCAAAAAAAATAATGAAATAAACCCATTTATTACGCTGCTGGCTAAAAAGCGGACCCCTACTCGAAAATTACCCATCCAAGCCTACTTTAAACTGTCTTATCGTAACGGTATCCTTTACAATCAAATGGATCAACCAACGTGCCTGGCACACCTGGCGACATGGACACTATACTTACACTATTACTAATTTTTACTCATCTTCTTTAGCATTCTCATCCGCTTGTGTGCTTCCCATTCTTGCGGATGCTTGTTCTTCCGGTGCGTGAAATGATTCGCGTGCGAGTTAAACTTCATGCCACAGTACTCGCACGTATACAGCGGAACGTTCGTGTGGGACGCAATGTGCTCGCGCAGATACAACTTACGCTTGAACCGCTTGCCACAGTGTTCACATTCGTGCTTTTCCAGCACATGTACCCGTTGCTTGTGATACGCTAGCGCGCGACTGTTGGGACTTTCGTGGGGACAAACGTCACACCGGAACACCTGACCCTGCTCGTTGTGCAGAAAGCGAACGTGCTTGTTCAAATTGTACTTCCCGTTGAACCATTTCTGGCAGTACGTGCACTGCATCCGTTCGATCGGTTCGAGTCCCATATGTTCCTTGATGTGTCGATCCATGGCCGCTTTCGTGCGGAACATTTTCCCACACGTCGCACAGATATGGTTACTGTCGTCGTTGTGCATCTGGGTGACGTGCACCTTGAGCGCATAATTGCTGGACAGCACTTTCTTGCAAATCGTACATTCAGCTTGCACGTGCATAAGCTGGTGCGACCGCAATAGGTACTGCTTTGGGTAGGACAGCCCACACTTGCTACACTTGAACGGTCGTTCCTCCTCGGTACCGTGGCTTTTGGCCATGTGCAAACTTAGGTAACGTTTCGTTTTATAGCTTCTGTTGCACACCTCACACCTTATCGTGCCCCGGTGCACGGCAATGTGATCGAGCAGTGTGTAGCGATGGTAAAACTGTTTGTTACAGCATCGCAGGTACCCCCGGGTGTCATGGACAAGCTGATAGTGCTCCTGTAGCTGCACAAAATTATCCAACAGTATGGAACAGATTTCACACTCGAGTGTGTAGAATTCCTTAATCTTTGCATCCTTCTCCTGCAGCCGTGCCTGGTGGTCTTTCGTGCTATTTTTTGTTTTCCTCCCGCCATCGACCGTTCTGCGGCTGCGACCTCTTCGTCGTGTTGTGATGACATCATCGTCATCGTCATCGTCATCGTCGTCGTCATCATCATCAGCAGCAGAAGTACATCCCGATTCAAGATCCGAATCTTCCGGGGAAATACTTCGACAGAATTCTTCCTTCACCACAACACATTCAATACCGAGCGGTTCTTCCGATGGTTCCCGTTGCAGCAATTCAATCTTCAAATCTGGTTCTACTTTTATGTTCTCTGCCGACTTGGACGTGTTTGCTGATGCTGACACTAGTCTCAACCGCTGCTGATTTGCTTGTACCTGCCGGCTGAACGTGTAGAAGTCCGATACGGTCGTCTCGCACTGCTGACATACCTGCTCCGGAAGTGACTCTCCAGTAGGAATCTGTAGAAACCAAATAAAAAATTTAGTTTCTAAAGCAATCTCTTCGCACTGTTCAAGAAGCCGGGCACGTGGTTGTTTACCGCAAATAAAAACACTTTTTTCATCTTATGCCGAAAAGAATCGTCCGTTATTGCTATGGCTACTGCACGCTGCACTTCCTCCAGACACAAGCGACACTTTTCATCCATTTTTTTTTATCTCGTCTGTTTAACGAATCCAGGTTTTAGGACCGTCTACAAGCAATCCATAAGGTTAGCTCGGTGTGTGTCACAACAGACGAGATAGTTTCTTGGGGCAATATGTTAAGATAGTGTAGCAAAATTGTTTGCTCCTCGCTTGGTTCGTTGCAAATGCACCCAGACAAAACCACCAATTGATGATGGTTGCTGCCTGTCAAACATTCAATATCAACATTAACAACATCGACAGTGCTGGACAATTTTACATACCTTGGAAATTACTTCGAATGTAGGCAACATATTTAATTTAGTAGAACAAAAAAAGTTAATGTAAATTTCTTTAGAATACAGCACCACAATTAAATTACACGTAAGAAAGTTCTAAGCCTCCAGCTGGCTACCCGTTTGCCTGGAATAGGGTTAGTGCACATCGGATCGCATCTTTAAAAAACTTCAAATACACCAATAATATAATGATAAGTAAAAATACATAAAATAAGGGATGTTTATTGTACATAACCATCGAATGACCAAAGCCTGTCTGCGGGTCTTGTCGATCGATTTCAACAAAGAAAAAGAGCTTAGCACCCCATTCTAGGCTAGGCACTAACACGCTTCCTCTTTCTTCATCTCACTGTCTGGTGCCCGCCGCTGAGCGTCCAAAAATGCCTGCCGGCGTGCCTGATACTCTTCCGGATGTTTTATCTTACGGTGGTTGTAGCAGTTCGCATTCGAGTTAAACTTAGCATCACAAATACCACACTCGTACAACGGTTTCCCCGTGTGGGAAGCAATATGTTCCCGCAGGTATAGTTTCCGCTTGAACCGCTTACCACACAGCTCACACTCGAACCGCTCCACCACGTGCACCCGCTTCTTGTGATCCAACAGTGCCCGACTGTTGGGACTTTCGTGCGAACACAGATCGCACCGAAACACCTGACCCTGCTCGTTGTGCATAAAGCGAACATGCTTACGCAGATTGTACTTCCCGTGGAACCACCGTTGGCACACATTGCACTGCACCTTCTGCACCACCTCCAGCCCCATATGTTCGTTAATGTGTCGCTCCATCGCCAGCTTCGTGCGAAATTCCTTGCCGCACACGTCACAGATTTGATTACTGTCGCTACCGTGCATGTGCGTAACGTGCGTCTTGAGTGCGTACTTGGACGAGACGACCTTGTCACAGATCGGGCACTTTTCCGACAGATGGTTCGCCTGGTGCGCTTTCAGTAGATGCTCCTTGTGGAACGATTGATGGCACTTGTCGCACTTGTACGGTCGGTCCTCCTCCCGGCTGTGACTTTTCATCATATGCAGTGCCAGGTAGCGACTGCTTTTGTAACTTTTCTGACAAATCTCGCACTTGATCGTACCCTGGTGTGCAGCAATATGGTCCAGCAGTTGAAACCGGCGATAGAACTGCTTCTCACAGCACCTTATGTACCCCTTGATACCGTGCTCCTTTCTGTAGTGCACCTGCAGATGGGAAAAGTTCTCCAACGGCTCCGAACAGATTTCACACTCGAACTTGAAAAACTCCCTCATCCGCCTATCATCCTCCGTGTGTCGTGCTTGCTGCTCCTCCGGTTCCAGTTTGTCGGGGGAAGATTGTTTTTCCACCTTCAACGTACGCTCCTTTTTCTTTGGCGATTGTTTGTACTTTACTATTCGGGGTCGACGGGGACGCTTCAGCGTACCATCTTTGGGATCAACTTTCGGTACAAAATCTTCATCATCATTGTTTTCGTCCTCCATGTTTTCCTCAAACGCATCCTCACTAGAGTCGTCCGCAGATTGCTGTTGTTCTTTCTGCCTGCGCTTGGTGGGCTTACGTGTGACGATAATATTAACTTCCGGTTCGTGCCTTTCGTGCGTATTTTCAAATTCCACATCATAAATAGCTTCCTCGTCCAGTGCTTCAACTTTCACCTCTTCAAATGGTTGATATTTCGGTTCCTTGCAAGCGAACTTTAACTGCTCCTGGTTCGATTGCACCCGCGCAGCATAGCAGTGGAAGTCGGACACAATCGTACGGCATTCAGGGCAGGCCATATCGGGCAGCAACTCTTCTGTTAGTATCTGCAAGAAAAAGGAGTTCGTTAGTGAGCGTGTGCTGTGTCAGGAGCTGTGTCGCACTCGAGTACTAAACGTACCGGGAAATCGAACACCTTTTCCAGCTTGGTACTAAACTCATCGTCTGTGATCGGTGTTCCGCGACCATAATCGAAGCGCTGCAAACACAGGCGACACTTTCGTTTCGTTTCGTCGATATCCGACGATTTTTCAGGCTCCGTCTTGAACATTGCGAACTGAGCTTGTTGTTTTTTACTGTTGTTGCTTCGCTTGTACACAAGCAATCCTTGCAGACGCGACTTCTAACGTCAAACGGAGCTGTCAAACTGCATACAGTGACCGACGATTTTTTTGCAAGCAGAACGCACAGTCGAGTAGGAGTTGCACAAATTATATCGAAACTTGAAAGATTGAGAAAAATCTAATATTATCCATGAAATTTGGTATACTACATCTATGCAGTTATGGAGTACATAAATTCTAAGCGAAATAAAAAAAAGGTGACGACATCTTGGTTCATACGATAAACCCGTTTATTTTGCTCTAGGTTTTAAAAGCAAACAATCAAACCCGGCCGTTACTGCCGTACTCGCTACTGGTTTACTGTATTATTCATCAACTGTTCCGTTCGCAAGCGTATACGCGCTTCCCATTCCTGAGGATGTTTGTTTTTCCGGTGCGTAAAGTAGTTCGCCTTCGAATTGAATGTACGATTTTGGCAAATTTCACACGTATACAGTGGAACGTTCGTGTGCGTTGCAACGTGCTCGCGCAAATTGGGCCTTCGCTTGAACCGCTTCCCGCAGTACTCACACGCAAACCGTTCCCCCACGTGTATCCGCTGCTTGTGGTTCGCCAATGCTCGACTGTTCGGACTAACGTGCTGGCAAACGTCGCACGGAAACACCTTCCCATCCTGCAGATGTAGAAAGCGTATGTGCTTGTTCAGATTGTACTTTCCGCTGAACCACTTCTTGCAGTGCTCGCACTGGAGCCGCTGCACCAAATCCAACCCCCGGTGTTCATTTAGGTGCCGTTCCATGGCCGGTTTGGTGCGAAATACCTTGCCACACGTGTCACAGATGTGGTTGCCATCGTCGCTATGCATCTGAGCGATGTGCACCTTAAGCGACTGATTGTTTGAGAGCACCTTGTTGCAAATGTGGCACTGTTGCTGTACGTGAAGCAGTTCGTGTGCCCGCAGCAGATACTGCTTGGGATAAGAAAGGTGACACTTGGCACATTTGAATGGTCGATCCGCCTCGCTGCTGTGGCTTTTGGCAATGTGTAGCAATAGATAGCGTTTGGATTTGTACGTTTTCAGGCAAATTTCACACCGCGTAGAACCCCGATGAGCTGCAATATGGTCGACCAGTATGTAGCGACGAAAGAACTGCTTACCGCAGCACCGTACATATCCTTGCGTGTTGTGCACCTGCCGGTAGTGATCTAGCAGCTTTACAAAGTTTTCCAGCGGTGTGGAACAAATCTCACACTCCAGGTTAAAGAAATCTTTTATCAGCTGATCGTTTTCCTGCTGCTTCTCCTGTAATTCCCGTTTCAAGCTGTCCTGCTTTGCATTCTTTTTACTTACGATATGTGTGTCTTTTACTACTCTACTACTCATTCGCCAGGATTTATCAAGCTCTTTCTCTTCTTCAAGTGTGCTATCCACACCTTTTCCTACTGATGAGTCGATTTCCGAACACGCTGCACTATTTGCTTCAACTTGCCCATCTTCTGGATCGCCTTTAGATGACCATTCTTCTGCTTGTTTCGTTCTGCAGTGTTTTGCTTCGTACAGTGACTTAAGGTTCACATTTTCCATTGGTTGGAGGGAACTTCCCTTCGTTTGTTCGATCAGCTGCATCTGGTTATGTCGTACCTGCTGGCAGTATGAATTAATGTTTGCGACCGTCCCTCTGCATTTATCGCACACACATTCTGGAAGCTGCACATCGTACGCGATCTTCACGAATGGTAAGTTTGGGAAGCAAAACAAAACATTAGCTAGCTGAAGGGCTTACGAAATCGTACACGCACTGTGGCATTACTTACATCAAAATGGAACGCATTTTTTAGCTCCACGCGTAGTCTGCTGTCCCTGATCGATAAACTTGGTCCATTTGCTAGAATTCCGAGACAAAGGCGACATTTTTCATTCATTCTTGAGTCACCGTTTCGAACGCCGTTCGACGTGCTGTTGCCTTTCGCATGCAATGTTGTTAAACAACGGCGCGCTGTCAACGCGGCTCATAAACATGCAGATCAGGCGCTGACAGTGAAATCATTTGTTTTCAAATTTGTTTCGCCCTCCATACGTGATAAAAAAAGAACTGATTGATCAGAAATAAGAAGCGGAAAACGGAAAGCAACTTTTTTTTACGAAAATGGTTACTGAAAAACCAGATCGTATGTATAAACACAGCATAAGCTGCTGTTATCGTTGTCCAAGGCGACGCTTGGAAAATATTTCTTAGTGTTGTTGAAAGTTTTGCTTACGAAGGAAAAAGAATTTCGATATGAAATCCTATGCGCCCAAAAAGATAATTGGATTGTTAGTTGGATGATAAAGAGATAAAATTTTAAAACAACACCTTTGTCAGATGCGAGGTTGAACGTGCTCGACATAATTGGTAGCTGGGAATGTATTCACCGTTTAGACATTCTCTAGTATTCAGTGTAAACACATCATAAGCCGCTCTCGTGTTTATTAACCTGGTACGCAGTGGCGCTAGAAACAATACGCCGTAAATTGTGCCTTCAAAATTTAAATATAGCATAAAAATGCTACCTTTTCAACGAAACAAAAATACTGGCTACATTATCAAGCTTCCCCAAAACCAAGATTCAGATCGTTACTCTAACTTAGCATACCATTCAGACTTAAGCTTAGATGTTAGATAAATTAAACATGTGCTTATTCCATGCTATCATCCACAAGCAATTCATCATTACCAGTTTAAAGATGACTTGCTCCGATGACGAAGAAGATATGTCGGAGATTTATTCCGTAACCCGCACAAATAACACCAACACGTATCCAGAGACGGCCAAAGCGTCAGCTGCGCTTGTTTTGCGGAACGACGGCCTCCGTTCTCCGAATAAACTACTGGTCGGCAGGGTTTTAAGTATAATAAGTATAAGTAAGTTTTGAGCAATATCAAAAGAAATCACAAAAATGTAAAAATATACCAATCATATGCAAGAGGAGATAGCAAACATTTCGAACTGGATGGGACGAATTGAGACTAAAATGGGTATATCGTTGGCAACGCTGGAGCTGCTGAAGGATATGGTACAGCCTACGAAGGATTCGAAGTTAGAGTCAGAAGATACCGGTGTTTTTAAAGAAAAATAATAATCGCTGCACTGGGAAATAAACGAAAAATCTGTGGAACATGTCTCAATGTTTTTAGAAGACCGTGTAGATGGACACAATAATAATTTCTCGCCAATGTTCGGTGTAAACGCAGCATAAGTTGCTGTCGTCGTTGATATTTGTTTACCACTGGCACAAAAGGTAATCACTTTTCTCTAGCTACTACTGAAGCGGTTGTGCTTAGGATGGAACAAAAGTATCCTGGAAAAATGTTACCCTCCGTAAGGGACAAAAAGTCTCGCAGGATTTACAGAATTGCACGAAACATAGAGCGTAAGATTGACGACGAATACGAAGCCGAAAAGGCGAAAATGCCGATCGAAATTGAATGTAAGTTTAAACAATATAATCAGGCACATGTAAAACGACCTGCTTCAAGCTGATTGATGGTTTCAGCCGAATCGGACGATGATATGGACAACAATGGTTCATTGGTAACTGCCGAAGAACCATCACTTACCAGCTTAAAGATGACCTGCTCCGACGACGAAGGTGGCGCTGAAGATGTGACCGGAATGCCGCACAGGTTAGGATTGGAATGTAATAGCTCTCCGAATGATTTGACTGTGGCAAACATTTTGAACATGCTCAGTATTGTACATGAACAACTCACCTCAATGCATAACGACACTGAGAGTATTAAAAAGGAGGTAGCAAACATTGCTGACAGATTGCGACGGATCGAGCAAAGGGTGGGCGTGTCGTTATCAACTCTCGAAGAGGTGAAAGATTCGGTGCTAATCGTTAACGAAGCTACGGAGCCGGAAGATAGCGATGAATAAACGGAACCAGCGCAATACCGCTTCGATTCTGAAAAACGACTGAAGAAGAATTCCTAGAGCTACGAAGCTGCGAGATACGAAACTTGGCACCGATGGGGAATACAGTGGATCAATCAATGACTTCTTCTTGGCTTAACGACTTCTAAGGTCATGCCGGCCATCGAAATGGCTTTCTAGACTTCCGTTACCACGTAGTTGGTTAGTCAGTCCTCACTACGGGGGGACAGTACGGATGGGATTTGAACCCCAGTCCTGCCGTTTGAAGACCGGCGCCGCTGTCGCCTACACCACCGGGCCGCAACCGGTGACCCAATCAATGACTAAAAAATTAAAACAATTTATGAAAAGGGCCAAATCACGGTTAATTCATCGATGCCGCTAGAGAGCTGAATTGCTCGAAATCAATGACCTTTCAATATTTGCTGAGTTGCCTTACGACGATGCAGATTGATCGGCGAAGTTAGTGGAATGAACAAAAAGCCTTCGGATGTCCTATAATGTTCTACTGACTCGCAAATTAAGCAGTTCAAATCTGTCGCCGGAAAAGTGTAGTTGTTTCTCTTGAAATTCAGTTTTGACACATATTTAGACCCAATATAGCGATCTCCATTGCTTCAACGAAAGTTCAAGAATGAAGGCTTTTTTGCTTGGTATTTACATAACTGACCATGCCTTTCTTACTGGCCCGTTCCTTGGCGTGTTTCAACTTACACTTGAAAAAAGTTTGTACGTGTAACTCGGACAAGGGGTCAGCCTTATTGCTACCGATACTCGCAAACAGTTTAAACACGTTTGTCCGATTTCCAAAACGTATTTTCGGTCCATTCTTGCTGTGGCCGCTCCAATTGCATTCAGCAAAAAATGATCGCTCGACCAGGATGTCCAGCGCTAAGCTCATACGATTGTCCGGATTGCTGTCCGGGAGTTGCAATAATAGCGACTTTTTAAGATTGTTCCAATATTCCTCATCTTCGCCAAGCTTCGTATTGAATTCTGCGAGCTCGTTTTCGGTGCTTAATTTCTTAAAAACGAAACGAGATTGCGCCGATTGTTCGCTGTCCTCTGGTCTCGCATTTTCAAACGTAACCACCACCGAATCCTTCACTTGCTCCAGCGTTGCCAATGATAAGCCCACCCTTTTTTCGACCCGTCCTAATCGTTTGGAAATGCATGCCATATCATTTTGCATGTGGTCTGTGTTTTCTTTGATTGCTGTAATTTTGTCAACGATTGATGCGATTCGTTGGGAGATTATGTTGAGCGCGTTCAAGTCCAAAGCGTTTGCTGCTTTTTGGTTAGACATTAGGATAGTCTTCTTTGGGCACTCGATTGTATGGTTTGTGTTGTCACAATCTTTAAACGGATCTTCGTTGTTGGAGCAGGTCATCTTCAAGTTGGTAAGTAATGATGCATTGGCGTTGGTCGCGATGCTGGTTCTTTGTTCATCTTCCGATTCGGCTGAAACAAATCAATCCGTTAACATTGGTCGATTTTGGTACGACGAAGGACTTTGCTTGAGCTTACGTTCTTCTTTTATAGGGATTTTGGTTGGTTCGGTTTTGTACTCCCGGATCACGTTGTTTTTTACGTTTAAGCGAAGTCTGTAACTATTACCAGCCTTTTTTTCACGTTCAGCAGATGACATTGCCGGCACAAGAGTCTCCTTCTACGTAAATCTGTTTTGTTTTTTTTTTGTAACGTTCAGAGCCTTCCAAGAGCCTTAATCACAACAATGTAGAGGTAACCTGCAACATGGACCATATGTCCCTAAATTTCACTACACAACTGCGCGAGATATTTCCTGGCGTCGCTGGAAAAAAGATAAACAAACGCTGACAGCTGCTTATGTTATGTGTACACTGTTCACTCGCTCAGGGACGATTATGTCTGTCTACACTACATATGTTTTTTTAGCGGTAAAATGTTCATGTTGAAAGTATATCGAACGAATTTAGGAGACCGAATTCCACCCCATTCGATCAAGTACAGTCAAGCTCTTCATTAAGCCGATAAATTCGGTTAGATTTGTTAACGTATCGAGCTGGTAACATACTTTATGCAAAACTAAGAACGCATCTGTGCTTGGCTAGCTCTCTGGCGTTGTCTGCAATGTATACAAACAAACCTGGAGTAAACAACCGCTTACGGTATGATTACACTCATAAACAATCGCATATTCAGCATTTGCTCTGTATGCACAGTACAACCATCTACTTGCCCACGCGTGTACAAATGTACATTTCCGCGGGAGGGTGAGTGAGCCAGAGTCAATTCATTCGTAGAGCAATTGTTTAGCAATCCGCATGGCATTTCTGTTGGTGATCCATGGTGTGGTTCATCCGCAGTACGGCACCCCCACTTCGTGCACCTTCAGCATCATTGTTAAACGGATCTTCATCGTGAGAGCAAAACATGTTTAAACTGTTAAGTAATGGGCCTTCGGCATCTAGCGTGATCCTGTTTTCTATCTCAATGTTAGTTTCGGCTGAAACCATTAATTTCTAGATTCAAGGCGATTTTACTGTGACGGAATGTATTGTTTACAATTACATTCAATTTTTATTGGTATTTTCGCTTGTTCCGCATCGTATTCCTGGTCAATCATGCTTTCTATCTTTCGACTAAGCCTGTAAACTTTGTAATTGAGTTTTTCTTGTTCAGAAAATAAGATTTTTTCAGGAAATTCCCAATCCATCTTAACTGAAGCATGAAATAAAACTGAACATTTGTTTTCCTAGCATCGCTTCGAGTTTAAACAAATAAATATGTAAACAAACAAACAGCCACTTATGATATAATGACACTCATTCATAAATAAAATGATTATTGAAGCGTAAACTGATCGATTTGATTAGGAGTGCGATAATCGACGTATGATTTTATTGGTTTTCTAATAGTTTAGAGGGTTTCCGCTTAGTCCATATCTTTGGCCCTCCTGTGCTTAAGTCTCGGCGTTTCGCATTACGAAACCGTTCCCTAAAATAAAAGATCTATCACATTTCGGGCAACCTTAAAAACCTTGGTGCCGCCAACATCCACAACTGTTTTAAAACGTTCGTGCTATTGTCAAATGGAAAATTCGGCTTACGGCCAGAACAGGTACATTAAGCAACGAAGTTAAACATTTAATAAAATGTATGCTTTTATTGTGGCGTGAGTAGTTTAAAGGGTTTTAGATGCATTTTCAACTTTCGCTCACCTTTTTGTAAAACTCTACGTTTAGCATGGCGCAACTGACCCTTAAAAAATTCTTTCACCAAATTTTCTTCGAATGTAATAAACTTGGTGCTACCGAGATTCACAAACAGTTTTAAAACATTCTTTCGATTTCCAAGCTGTACCTTCGGCTTTATTTTCCCTATGCCAGTCCAACTACATCCAGCAAAAAAGTTTCGTGCGAAAAGCAAATCAATCATTATGCGCATCCGATTATTTGGGTTACCATTGTTGATTCGCGATGTGAAATATGTTTTAACGTTAGAAAGATACTCCATGTCGGTACCAAGTTTCGATTCAAACTCTTCTAATTCTTTTTCTGTGCTGATTTTCTTAAGCACGAATGGAGGTGGCTTTGCGGCGACCGGATGATCTCTCACTTCCGCTTCAGTTACTTCAGCGACCATTGCCACCGAATCTTTCACCTGTTCCAGTGTGTCTAAAGAAATGCCCACCTTTTTCTCGACCCGTCCCAACCGGTCAGAAATGGTTGCTACCTGCTTCTTGATATTTTCGGTTTTTTTATCCATCGATATGATTTGTTTGGATATCGTCCTTAATATATCTAAAATTTTATCGGGAGTCAAGTCATTCGAAGCGCTGTTGCTTTCCATCCCGGATGGCATTTTCGGTGGTACGGAACCACCATCTTCAGCACCACCGGTAAACGGGTCTTCGTCATCGGAGCAGGTCATTTTTAAACTGGTAAGTAATGGTTCTTCAGCGGCTTCTGCGACAATGTTCTCCACCTCATCTTCCGAATCAGCTGAAACGATCAATTCCTTTAGGTAGGTCGATTTACATGTGAAGGAGCGTATTGTTCACACTTACATTCAACCTTGATCGAAATGTTCGTCTGTTCCGCATCGTATTCCTGGTCAATGTTGCTCTCTATCTTTTGGCGAAACATGTAAATATAGCCGGTCCTTTTATCGTGTTGAGAAGGTAAAAGTTTTTCTTCCATCGTATGCACAACTAGAAATAGAACTGGACGAGTGTTTCTAGCGTCTTCTTCACAGGTAAACAAACTAAACAAACCTGCATGGCAGTTGCTTACGGTGCGTTTATACGGTGTATCCACTTCAACGGAATGTTTTTACGGGTAACCATCGTAACCGTCAATGACCAAATTCTCATTTTCGTCTCTAGGATAGACATACCTAAGGGGTTGCCTTGCTTTTTCAGGAAATAAATAGAAAAAGTATCAACTTTAAAATAATAAGTCTTAAATTTACATATTTTGGGATAAACTTTCTAGCACAACTATAAAGAAGCTACTCGTTACTGTAGGAAACTAATCTTTTTGTTGTTGGAGAAGAGAACATCCCTTGTCGAGTAATTAATATTTTTAATTATATCGTTACTATTAGTGTACAATAGGGAAGATACCTTTACAGATGAGTTAGTTTGTCTGTTATTAAAATTCTAATTTTTATTCAGTGCACGAATGACTTCAGTTTCCAACCAATTGGCCCTCCAATTTCCAGTTGGAAAAACAGAATGTTTTATTAGAAAAGTTCCAAAAACAAGCGAGTCGTGAAGTGACGTGTTAAGACTAACATTATATGTAGAAACACCACGCGCTGGAAGCTCGAATCGTAGAGATGACCCAACGGTTTATTGCTTTAAACGGAATCAACGGCCGGGGTCATTCGTTTCAGCAGTTTCTGCTGTTTCTGCGCCTCCCACTCCTGCGGGTGTTTGCTCTTCCGATGAACATACTTGTTCGCGTTCGAATTGAACGTGATCCCACAGAACTCGCACGAGTACAGCGGAATGTTCGTATGTATTGCCAAATGTTCCTTCAGCGTAAGCTTCGTGTTAAGCTTCTTGCCACAGTACTCACACTCGTACGCCTGTTTCTGACCATGAGCCCGCACCTTGTGACTGACCAGCGCCCTATGGTTGGGACTTATATGCTGACACTCGTCACACTGTATCGGTCCCATTTGATCGTGCACCCGCTTGCAGTGACTGCGCAGGTTTTGCTTGCTGTCGAACCACTTTTCGCACTGGTCACACTGCACACGCTCGATCGTCAGCGTACCCAGATGTGCCTTGAGGTGGCGCTCCATCGCAGAATTGCACCGAAACTCTTTCCCACACGTAGGACAAATCTGTTTATTCCCACTGCCGTGCATCTTTTGCATATGGCCCTTCAGGCCAAGCTCACCCGCTAGCAACTTGCCACAGATGGTGCAGCGTACCCGCTCGTGGCGCTTCTGGTGCTGCTTTAGATGGTACAGCTTGTGGAAGGAAAAACTGCACAGGTCACACTTGAACTGTCTCGCATCCGGTGCACCATGATCTAGTTTGTGTAGATCGAGCGAGGACTGGTTGCGAAAAACTTTGCTACAAATGTCGCACACGATCGAACCGAGATGCGCGCCAAGGTGTTCGAGCAGACGGGCCCGGCGTATAAACTTTCGGTTGCAGCACTGTACGTAGCCGGCGGTTTTGTGCGCTTGACGGTAATGCTGAAAAAGATCCGGAACCGTTTCAGACATGTATGAGCACATTTCACAGCCCAGATGAAAATGTTCCCGCAACAGCTTTTCGTCCTCCGCTCGGGGTCGTTTCTTTTTCCTGGTAACGTTCGGCATTCGATCTTTCCGTTGTTCCTTAAGCAGCAGCAAACAGTTAGTATTCGTCTGATTGCTCGGGGATGCCGCAAGGGTGTCCTCGACCTGTTCTTCGATGTTATAGTCATCCTCTTCATTGTCACTTGATTCCATTTTAATCCAACTATCAGAAAGCTGAGTTTCATCTACGTGCTCTTCGTGCTGTGTGCCATCGCCCAGCGGTTCTACCTTCAACAGTTCCACGTGAAAATGATCTTCCGATTGAACCGAGCTAGCCTCGAACGAGAGTTGAAGCTTTTTGTTCGGCTCTCCTTTAACCATCTCGTCGACCGGCGGAATCACTTCGTCATTGTACACGATTGGTAATGCAGCTTCTAGGCTCGTCTGATGCGATCGTACCTTTTCACTGTAGTCGAAGAATTGTTCTACCGTCACACGGCATCCACGGCAAGCTTCAGCGGGAAGATTTTCATCGGGTAAAATCTAAAAGTATAAAATGGTTCCAGATTTAAGCACAGCAAAGCAAAGAACGACTCACGAGCAATTCGAAACGTACTGCAAAGGTAAACACGGCCTTAAGCTTCGGTTGAAACACCTCGTCCGCGATTGGAATTTTTCCTCTCGCCACACGGGGAAAGCTACGCAAGCAAAGGCGACAGATTTCTTCAACATTGTGCATCATAAATCGATGGATTTAAACGGAAACTGGCAAACAGCATCCGCGTATAGCGCTCGTTGAGCTTGACCAAACTGCATCAACAACACAACACAGGTAGACGTACAATTTGACAGCTGATTGCAGAGTGCAGTTGTGCAGGGTTCGTTCGATAGGAATAAGAAATCCGACTTTCGCTGCACCAAAAAGTCAAAATAAACAGGCTAAAAAGATCGTTAGCACCCATTACTCTCTCCTCTCTGTTCAAACTTCGAATCAAACCCACACCAATCGCTGCGGCTCGAATGTTGAACCAGGACAAACTCAGATTAAAAAAAACGAATTACAGGGTTTTCTCATGGCCAAGAAATCCATTCGTTAAGCTAATCGCACACGATGCGTACATTTATAATGTTTTTGACCTTTCTTTATTCACGTAAGAATGAAATGATTTTGGATACTCTTTGATTTTCGCCGTAGAAGATTATTAAAAACTAACAATACGACGCTGCGACGACTGCTACAGTGTGTTGCGGACCTTTTTGTACACTTGACAATCTCCGACAAGAGGCTGTCCCTTCGCATCGGTAAATTATCAAATTATCTTTTGCTCTTTTTCGATTTGTTAATATTTTTCATAGCATCAGTCACAACTTTGGCTTGCAACCGGGTCTCTGTAAAGGATTCCACTTCCGGTACATTATGACGGACCCGTTTGGCATTTTTTCTTCGATTTTTCGATTGTTGGTATCCCGCTTCAGAATCAACATCGGATACTTCATCGGTTGATGTATCCAGTTCTATCACTAACGAGACCTCCTGAATATAGTCGGTATGCGGGTTATCGAACGTTCCGATATCATCCATCTCATTGTAAAAGAAAAAGTTGTCTTGCGAAGCAACAGATACGAAGTGCGTTTGTTCAGCATCGTCTTCATCCGGCGGCTCGACTAGTGGATCGTTTCCTGCATCTGCTGTAATGGTTACACCAGGCAAATCGGCATCCATCGTTTCATATTCCTTTTCCTGGCTGGATTCATCGTCGCTAGCAATGTTTATCACTTCCTCTACCGCTTCCCCTAGATCGGCAGCAGTATTTTGAACAGTCGCCAGCACTGTGCTTGTTGGATTATTTTTCTTTTCCAGAGCCGCAGCAGCGCTCAGAGATTCTTCTAGCCGTCTTTGGTTGTTCCACACTATTGCAGAAAACTGCTGAAATATTCGCACCTTTCGGAAACATTTACCACAAACGTTCATCGGTAGTCCTATTTTGTTTGTAATCTAAAATGAAACGGTCCGCGTACGGTTACAATCATTACAGTACGACGGCTACGGCCAATATGTACTACTTACCGGAAAGCTAAATACTTTCTGCAACATATAGCTAAACTGTTCCTCTATGATGGTGGTACAGTTTTTGTCAAACTTGTCACCCAAGCAGAGACGGCATTTGTCCGCGTAAGTGGTCGGTATGGGCACACCGTTCAGCATTACGACCGATGAAGCTGGTTTCTTCTGGCCTTTTTGGCTGGGTGTCGAATTCTGGCAGTACAAATCTTTCCCAAAAGGTACACTTTTCGGATCACTCATTCTGCGGGACAGTTTTGTTAATATTATCCAAAAGCTCAGCTTTGCTCTTATTCGTGCTTGCTGAAAATTGTTGCTGCTGCTGTGGGCAGAAACTCCCGGGAAACGCAAAAACTATAATTGTGCCTGTATTTGCTTTCCCATCGAAAGGATTGTTTGTTTTGCTTGGATCATATGAAAGTGACAGTTCTCATGCGTCAAAACCATCTGCAAAATAATAACAACCCAAACCAGACGGCGGCGTCTGCACTGCGTTTTCCCTCGTGTTTGATAAATTCGCATTATTAAAGTGTTTTTTTTTTCATAAACGTGTGGTAAAATGATCAACTATCTATAGATATAATGGGTGAAAAATGTCGATTGTGTCTGAAAAAAATTATAAGAAAACGCACCACAATTTTGCAAGACAAATTTCGTAAGATGATGGATGCAGTTTTCTCCTTCTCGGTAGGTTCCTTTGCGCTTTGACCTTTTTGCAGACTGCACGGGGTAACAGTATGTTTATGGATGTTCTCGTTACAGTTCGTCAAGCTAGAAGAACTATCCGTGAATGTGTGCTCTCGCTGTTCTTCCACTGTTCGTAACTTTTTCAGCTACAGCCAAAAGGTTGAAAAGAACCAACGGCTGCTGGAACAGAAATATCTCAAATCGGACTGTACATCCGATATTGCGCAATCGAGAGTCTTTGTCAACGGTTCCTTACATTACGACTTGTATTACAATGAAGATGGCACAGACGATTCCATCAGCATGGATGCAGAAAAATTTCTCCTCCAGAGAGATCCCCTGTCGGAAGTATCTTCGATCGATTATTCCACCAAAGAGACGGAATTGGAAAGCAAAACTTTGAATCATTCGCACAAAGCTTCCAGTCCAGATGACGCACAAAGTTCCAACCTTTCGTACAGTTGCGATGAGTGTGAACTGAAGTTTGCCACTAAAATTCAACAGTACAAACACCGGCGCATGCATCAGAAGAAAGAGTGTCTCGTATGCAATAAGCGCTTTAGGACGGATAAAATTAAAGATCACGTTGCGAGAAAACATCCAAAAATCTTTGAAAAACTGGTACAGGAGTGTAAGGAGCTCCGCTGTGAAAATTGTCAGGAATTGTTTAATACTGAAGCAGAGCTTAACGATCACCTAGATGTCGATGAGACGAAGATCCTTTGCAGCGGAGGTACAAACAATGCACGACTCTATTACTGCACGAAACGCTACAAATGCTGTAACTGTGAGGAGAAATTCTTTGATAAGCTGGAACTAACCAAACATCAACGGCGCCATCGGACGGTAGAGTGTCCGACGTGTAGCAAAACGGTACGAAGCGATAAGATCAAGAAGCACATAGCATCCCAGCATCCGACCCGCGACAGCACTGAGCTGTTCAAGTGTGTGGAATGCAGGAAATTGTTTAACAATGAAGCAGAACTAACGGCCCATCGCAAGGCCACCCACAATAAGCAAGTGTGCCCAGTTTGCAAGAAAACGGCTAATTATGCCCACATTCGACGACACTTGAAGTGGTTTAATAGTGTCTATTCTCCTGATGACTCTGACGAGTTTTCCGACAATATGGTGAATATGAGTAAAAAAATAAAAACGGAAAACTTTCAATGCGAAGAATGTGGACAAACCTTCCCGCACGATAATCTACTGCATAAACATCAACGTGTCCATGGGAGAAAGAAATGTTCGGCAACTGTAGCAGTCCGGCGAGGAGAGACCCTGGATAAAGATGAATAGTCACGAAGGCAGATTCATCTACTCCAATGGAGGCGTATTTAGTCTGGGAAAATGGTCAAGTTGAACTCATCCAGCTGTCACGAAAGAATCGTACAAGTTTCAGGAATACATTAATGAATTCGAATAAGCTAATAAATTCAAATGCAGAAAAATTGTTTAGTTTAGTAGTTTTGTTTTAAAGAGTTGGCCTCCTGAACTTCTGATTCCATTGACGCAAGTCCTTGGAACGAAAATTTTCCCGTAGATTAGACTATTGCCAATCGATATTATACACTACGTATATGAACAATAATAATTTATATTTAAATAAGTTATTAATGCTATAAATCCGGAAATATATCATATTTTCTATCGGCACATGTTTCTACAAAATAAATCAATCAATCAATAAGGACTGGACTTTCCAGTTTGAAAAAAATCCAAAGATGCAGATCATTCATCATAAGCGTGTCAAAGGTTCGGAAGAGCCCTGAAAGATGCGCATGCAGGGAAAATTAATCATGTTCAAGCGAAGCATTCTGGTTGGTCAAGGATTGTTGGAGATTGTTTTTTTTTTTTAATTACATGCAACGTAAAGCATTGTGCTTTGTTTTGCATACACAATACACATGGAACAAACAAATGTGTAACAATTAATAACGAAAATTCGAAGGTCAATGGTGAATTTTTAAATTATCTATCTTTCTCGTGAATAAAAAAAAATAGTTCTTACGACCAACTGCATCTGAATGTAGTTTTGCATAAAGTCATTAAACAACCTGCTGTTTAAGCAATACAACTACCTCGTCATAATCCATACGTTAACCAGATTGGTGCCGTTAAAACAACACCAACAAAGCAAATACGCTTCTACCGAATCAACCGGTGAGCGGAACGGTTTTACACATATGGTCACGAAATTATTGGCCGATAAACACCGGTAAATATCAACCACCTTGCCCCACCTATTGCGGGCAGCCTTACCATCGATGGTGACATTTTACAGAGTAAAGTGCTTTTTTGAATGTACAACTGGCGGACGCCCATCCAACAATCACTACACAACTAGGGCCCTGTTGCTGCTAGAGAAAATCGGAAGAATGAGGAGAATGTTGTTTTCCGACCAGGACAGGACAGGATGCTGCAAACTTCGAGACAAGAAGAATTCTTCTTTAATGCGTTGATAGCGGTCGACTCAAGGCGATCTTATTTCTCTAGTTATGATCGCCTTTTTATACGCCTCGTGACGGTGTAATGGTCATTCTCTTTCACGTAAGCACTGATAATAAATGTGATATGAAATCTGAGGTAAAGGTTAATCTTAAGGACATTCTTCTTAGCGAATTACACAAGTTGTTCACAATCTAAAAATTCTAGATTTGTGATCATGATCGTGGTTGCGTTCAGTGACATTTACACTTGTGATTGAGAATTGAGCCCGAAAAACAAAGACACAATCCACTGTTTGCTCATGAGATGAAATTTAATACTTTTACTTTCTCGTGTCATTGTCCTCCCGTTAACGGATTGGAGTCCGTTCAACCACAACATGAATCAGAAATTTTGATTGACCTTGAAATCTGGATGTTAGGCTCGAGCTGCCAATTAGCTATTGAATTTGTTCTCGTGATTTAACACGACGTGCCTGCTAATCCGCTGCCCACCTTTGCACTAATTGAACACGTCATTTTATGTGGAGTATTTAACAATCAATAGCCACCACACATAAATAGGGTAGCTTTTTCAACCCCAAAGCAGGCTACCCGAAACGCACATCTCTCGTTTCCATGACAACCATGCGTAAATTAAAAGACTTCAACGCTTGTAGTGACGACGAACCCGATAAACGTTCTGCGGTACGCTGTGCACTGTAAACGATCGTACGCGACATCAATTTCTTATTGTTGTATGTACATTTATAAATTATAAACGACTTTTACTGCAACACGAGATCATCTTGAAGTGACTTGTGGCGGCGTAAATGCTATGAAATATTTTCAGCACATACATATTAGCATTCGGAAAAAGTGCACCGGTCTGTATGGCCATCGGAGTATGCCGCTCGTTTCCCTAAAGGGTGTAAATATCATTGGCACGGATCGTAGTGAGAATCCTTATAAAATATGAATCGACCCTTCCGATTTTTTTTTGTTCTTTCTTTTGTGCTGTCCCGCTCAGTTACTATTCAGGCGTTCTGCTGGAGCGTTACTGAGCAACCGATCGGTTTCGCCTTACCGAAGGGTCTAATTAATTGTCGGGCACTTTTGCATTCCTCCATTCTTCGGTTGTTAATAACCTCTAAGGAGTCAATTTTGTTTCTTTTCACCGTGCATTTGTAATTTGATTTGTTTAGCAATTTATTTCTAGCCAAGCGGAATTGGTTCAAAAACACACTTTCCATTCTTACAAGCTATAATCAAGCCTAACAGAGAATATGGAGATCTTTAAGGGTTATAGCGTGTTGCTACTGCAAATGCAAATCCCCCACACTTATACTGCATCATCGCCTTTTCGGAAGCAAACAAACCACCGCCTTCTTGTGCACATTATCATAATCACACGATCAAGCGATGTTCGTTACACCTTTACATCTCCCTTTTTTTACAAAGAGCGCATCACTTTTTCTGCAAGTATTACCTTTTCTTCCGCATACAAGGAATACCAAAGCGGCGGAATGTCTCCCGAAGGAAATGCTCAAAGGCGATGATAACCTCCCCCTCCCCCCCCCCCCTTCCCCCCTGGCAAAACATAGCCGCCGCATATCGGCTTTTGTTTCACTTTCAACCACACACGATCGTTCGCCGTTGTAGCATGCCATGATCTTGACCTTTGCTACGCAATCGTCGCCTACTGTAATGCTGTTTGGTTACGATTGGATTCGAACTAACACACATCGCGTTGTGTGTTAGTTCGAATGCAAAATACATCTCAAAAAGAGTGAAAAACATGGAACAGAAGCATTAAATAAACAAGTGGAATTTTTAGACAAACTGATAAACAAATTTGGAACGACGGGAAAATAATTTTGTAAGCTTTTTCTGAAGCTTAGGGATTAATTTGAGGAATACCGAAGCTTATTGGCTTAGAATACAGTAGATCGGTAGAAAGACCCAGTATCTTTGGCAGACAGAATTCCTGAATACTGGATCTTAGTTGTAGACCGTAAAAATGTAATCTAATAAATAATAAAGGAAGTCTGAGGGTTTTCTCATCAGCTTCGGCAGAAAATGTTCTACAAAATCCCACTTCTTCCCTAGCAAATGCTGGCCTTTATTGATCATGTTTTTGAGCAACGATAAAGCGATCTTTAGGAACATCGCTAAGCCACATGGTCATTTTGATTTTTTTGTAATAAAATAATTAATAAATAATAAAATAAATGGTTGACATCACAACATCGTTCAAACAATTTGTATATCAACTTGTATACTAAAGCCACACAAAATAATGCTAAAAATATTATTTTAGCAGTTAGTAAAGTTGTAAAAAAAAGCGTTCAGTTCAGTGCAGTATAATCGATTTAGTCAACGCACATCACGCATCCTGCTTCCCGACCGGGGCGTATACACTTTTTCGTTCGTTACCCTTCAAATTCCCTTCGGAAGCAAGTTTCCGTGCCAATGTCAGGAGCGCATCGGCGTGGCTGATAATGAAAGTGAATGTGCACAACACCGCTGGACGGAAACGTGTTGTACGGGCGGCGGTCACAAACAACCTGTGCCCAATGGCGACCAAACGCGATGTAAAAACAATTGCAGGAACGAAAAGCAGTTCCTATCTGTAGCAAGGTCAGAGCATCGCCGAGATCGTCTGGGCAGTTGTTATCCGATGCCACTCTTTCTTTGCGCTGTGTGCAGAAGAAGAACCGGTTCCGAAATGCTTGCGTTGGTCCCACAGGACACCACCACCAGAAGAACTGGTCAGTACGGGAAAGCCGGGGAGACGTGACCCAGCGGGAACCTCGGGTGGGGAACGGGAGCAAAACGAGAAGGAACTCGATCGATCGATGTCGAAATGGCCCTCCGTTCTGTTGGGGCCACCGAATGTTACGAGCGTATAAAAGCGTACACCAATTAACTGGACCAGCATCAATCGTGTTCTGTCCTCCGAATCGAGTGCGAGTACTGAGTGGAACATTCATTCCCCAGCAGCGCCTTCGAGCCAAATTCATTTGCGTGCCAAAAACCAGAGCAAATCCCAACGCCACGTATCAAATATGAAGCTGTTCGTCGTAGTATCGTCCCTGCTGGCCATCGCCACGGCCGCCCCATCGGCCACTCTGTACGCGGCCTACGGTCAGCCTGCCCTGTACGCGGCCGGTGGTGCACCGTTGGCCACGTACGTCGCGACCGGACCGGCCGAACTGTACAGCCAGTACCACGCCCAGGACGAGCTCGGCCAATACTCGTATGGATACAACGGAGGACTGTCGGCCAAGGCGGAGTCGAAATCGTTCGATGGTATCACCCGCGGTTCCTACAGCTATCTGGATGCGGAGAACAAACTCCAAACCGTCGCGTACACTGCCGACGCACTGAACGGATTCCGGGTGGCTGCTTCCAACCTGCCGGTGGCACCAGTTGAAACTCGTACCGCGCCCGAACCGGTCAAGGACACGCCCGAGGTTGCTGCTGCCAAGGCCGATCATATGGCCGCCATCGAGGAGGCTAAGCTGCGCAATGCCGCCGCCGAAAAGGAATCCGAGTCCGAGGCTACCATCATCGCTGCCGCTCCGGCGACCTTTGCCGCTGCCCCTGCCGCCCTCCCGGTGGCCGCTTACGCTGCCCCAGCCGCGCCTGCCTCGTTCGCTTACTCGACCCAATCGATCGCGCAACCGATCGCGGCCTACGCCACCTATGCCGCCCCAGCCCCGGCTGCCATCGAACTGAAGGCTCCCGCCTCCTTCGCGTACTCGACCTACACCCAATCGGCGCCCCTTGCCTACACCCAGTACGCTGCTGCCCCGTACGCTACGTTCCCGATCGCACAGTACGCTTACCCGGCTGCCCCAGCTGCCTCGATCGCTTTCGCCGCACGCTCGCAGCCAATCGACATTGCCGCCGAGCTGCCCGAGCCGGTAAAGGATACGCCCGAGGTTGCCAAGGCTAAGGAGGAGCATCTGAAGGCCGTCGCTGAAGCGAAGGCACGCAGCCTACAGTAAACGTGATCGCAAGGACGCACAAGAATCCACACCCCAAAAACGATTCCCGGCAATAGAAATACCCAACCACAAGAACACGGATGATGACTGTTACGCCAGAAGATAACGCTGTACAGAAACACAAAAGTAGTCAAACAGAAGAAGCAAGCTATCGAGAGTGAGAGTTTTAAAAGTAAATAAACCAACAAAAAAAAGATGTGCCAGTAAGTACCAGAGCGCTCATCGAGTCGAGACGCATAGGAGGTGAAAAAACCTTGCAAGTTAAATCATGAGAGTTTGTGGTCTTTACTTTACTGTTCCGATAATTTCATTCGAATTGTGTCGAAAGGTAAGTCATGTGATACGAGCCAAAACTGGCGTCACAAAGAATTCCTCTCATGGAAACACTTGACTTACGAAAGACTTTTACTTTGTCCTAGCTTTGGCAGAATGGTTTAGATGGAATTCGAGGTTTTGCCCTGTTGTTGTAGGCTTCGCCGGCTGGAGAACCCCTTTTTGTCTTAGATAAGTAAATCGCAACGTACTCATTTTCCGCAGATAACCTCTTTTTCGTGGAATACCTAAGCGGAGGGTAAAGGAATCGTAAAGGGTAAGGTGTTCGACAAAAACATGCGTGGCCCAAGATAGCGCCGATTTTCCACGGGAATGCTGTTGTTTTTCGTAATAACTGGGCGGGTAGTGAAGGGATCGGGTTGGGGTGTTACACAAAAACAAACACGGCATCAAGGCGCATCCAATGGTATGCTGGACGCCAGGATCGGACAATAACTGAGCGAGTTATCACCGATTTTCCTCGGGAATGCTGTTTTTCCACAATTACTTTGCAGGGGGTGGCGGAATCGGGTTGGAGTTTTCGGCAAAAATATGCGCGGCTTCAAGACGCATCCATCGGTACGCCGGACGCCATGATCGGATAAGGAATGACGGAGTTATCGTTGATTTTCCATAGGAATGCTGTTATTTTCCGCAATAATTGGGCGGAGAGTGGACGGATCGGGTTGAGGTGTTGGGCAAAAAGATGCGCGGCCTTAAGACGCATCCATCGGTGTGCCGGACGCCAGGATCGGACCAGGAATGAACAAGTTATCGCCGATTTTCCATGGGAATGCTTCTGGCTGAATTCCTGAACGGGTTTTGGAAAATCAACTTAAGTTATCTTTCACATCAAAAATCACGTTTTAGGGGTCTTCTTAAAATAAATTTTCAGAAAGAAACAAAACTGAGGATAAATATCTTTAAATGGGGAAAACACTCTTAAATTGAGCGGAAAAATATTTGTCATGACGGAAAGAAAATAATTTTCTGACCACTTTTAAAATTTCCATGTGCTACCTCTTCGCCTGGTATGCTCTCCTGTTACTCCTGGTCAAATTTTGCTGCATTGAAATCCGACATTTTTTGGCACAAAAATCTGACCAGGAGCGACTGCTAGTAACAGGAGGGCATGCATTCGAGGAGGGAGCTCGGGACGGCCAAAAAATTCCAAATTCAAACTTAAAATCCAAAATCAGTTTAAAAATCCCGAGTCAAAATTAAAAGTTGAATTCCATACTTCAAATTTCCAACTCAACTTTAAGTTGGATTTCGAAAACTCATCGGTACTCATTGAAACGATACATAATTAACTTCAGTACATTACAAAATTCATTATATTTCTTCAATCAATTATTAATACTAAACATGACCATCGAGTCCTATTTAGGCCTCAAGTATGCAATGGTTTGTCCTTAATCAATAACAATAACCAGACTTTAAAGTCTAATATTATGATGAAAACCGTGCGTTCCTTACTAATTATATAGTTGAAAGTGAAAAAAAAATGTTACAAAATAAAGTCCATAACTCATAAATAGCGCAAGTTACGTTAAGCTTGTGCTGTGCTGTGCTTGTCAAGGAATCAACATTTATTACTACATTTATTAAAATCAAGCAATGTCAAAAGAAAAAAAAAGTTAAATGAAAAAGGACTAACAATTTGAGGAAAGTGAATATAAAAATGGGTTGAAAAAAGAATGAAATTACAAGCAACGAGATGCACATAACCACGACTTATTTGTCCTCACCCCCACGGAACGTTTTATACGCCTTGGCCGAGGGTCGACAAAGAATTTTGACTTTGCCCTACTCCCGTCGCTAAGCTGGAAAGTGTCTCAAGCGATCGACTGAAACCCACCGTCCGCAGTGCTTTAAGTCCATCGAGCAGTACAATCTCTTGCTCCCGTTCCGGGCCACACTCGCATGCCACGTAGATTGAGGTCCGTGCGAACTGTAGCGGTGCCAGCAGGCGCGGCGATTCCCGCAAGCTAATGAACGCTCGTCGCTCATCCTCGGCATGATCCTGTCGACAGGCCAACTCTTTTGTGTAGGACTTACTAATGTACATTACCTGCACACAGTCGGCATGGGCAACGAACAGGCATGATTCACGGTAGTGAAACTCGACCGGATCCTGCAGCCAGTTCAAATTGTCCGGACGCGATCGCCAACCGGAATCGTCGACGAAAATGCCAACCTCCCTATAGCACAGCAAATACTCTTGGCTGTTGATGCGGAACGCGGCAAGCGGGGCGCAGTTTCGCAGGTCGCTCAACGTTTTGTCCGACATGTCCAGGAACTCTTCGGCTGCGTACGTTCGGAGGTCGATCTCGAAGAATTTGTCCGACCCGACGATGGCTGTGTCCTTGGTGAACAGTACCGTCGACACCGGCAGTATGGTGTCGAGTCCACGGACAGGCTTGAATCGACCCGCTTGGCCATCGAACTTTAGAATTACGATCCGTGACGAGGTGGCGGCGATAGCGATTGCATCCGACAGTTTACCACCGGCTGGAATGTCTTCCATCATTCGTACTATATGCCAGGGTTCGCTGTGCGTACGGTTTGCGATCGATAGATCAAGGACGAAC
Source organism: Anopheles maculipalpis (assembly GCF_943734695.1). Lineage (NCBI taxonomy): Eukaryota > Metazoa > Arthropoda > Insecta > Diptera > Culicidae > Anopheles > Anopheles maculipalpis. The sequence continues at coordinate 87,589,008 of NC_064872.1, forward strand.
GATTCTAGCTTCGGCTGCAGAGAAGCCGACGCGTGGGCACGACTTTGCAAATGGCGCAGATCACACTGGTACAGATATTCGCCCTCGGAACCGATCAATATCGCTTTCGGAATTGCATGCGATACGGCAAACGAACGCACGTTCGAAATTCCCCGGATGTGGACGATCTCTCCCGTATCCATGTGGTAGGAATATAGTCCAGTATCGCAACCTATGCAAGTAAGTGTGTTTACAAAACAGCATATTAAAATCATTGGGAAAACTGGAAAAACTACATGCCATGTGCACACTTACCTAAAAGAACCGCTTTTTCGCTGACTTCGTAGACATCGTTCACGTACAGCTTCGGCTCGAGACGCTTCGTTTTGAACAACAAATCACCCACATAATGATCTTCCTCCGCCTTCTCTTCGGCACTAGTCATCGAAAACGCAGGACTTTTGCGTCCCGCGTGTCCAGCAACAGACTCCACATCGGTCTCTTCATCTCCACCCCCTCCGAGCTCCTCCGCAAAATCGTCCAACGATTCATTCGCTTTACCAGCCTCAATACAACCGCTCTTGCGCTGATCACCGACGCCACATGCACCCGTCACCAGGGAACGACACTTCCGGTGCACAGTAAAGCTACAATCCGTACACTTATAGTACGGATGTCCGGCAAGGATGTGACGATCGCACACCGCACACAGTATAGCCGGATGTTTCGAGGCGGCTGATGAACTTTCAACGGTCATTTCAAACGTATGCGCATTTCCGGATGTGATACGTGGCTTCTCCGCTGCTGCAGAAGCGCTACGGAGGTTGGCTTTCTGGTCCGTTCCCTGCGATTCCTTCTTCGTACGATCAACCGTCGTCGTGGACGTCCGGACACCTTCGTTGCGACAGGTTCGCTCCATTTCAAGGTTATCATCATCCTTCTGTTGTTTCTTCTGCAGGGTGTTGCACTTTGCCGCCGCAATGAGGTCCGTTTTCGCTCGCAGCAATTGCTCCTTCAGCTGGTTGGTTCGAGTGCGTTCCTTTTGAAGTTCGTCCTGCAGCTTCCGGTAGCTTGTGGTTGATTCCACCGGCATATTGTTCGCACCCGCCCCGTTAGGCACAATGTTTTCCTTCCTTTCGCACGACGAAGACGACGCGGTGCCGAAGATTAGACCGGCCAACGTTTTCTTTTTCCTGTGTGCATTACACTCTTCCACCTTTGCCTGCAGATAATCGATCAGCTTCTTGTGTTGGGCCAGCGTCGCTTCACTCTTGATGTCCCGCTCGGTGTAGAACGTTTTCTGTTCCTGCAGCACGCGCTTCACGTGCTCCAGTTCCGCTGTCAGCTGTTCGATTACATCCGCCTGTTCGCCCATCTCGTTCGTTTGTTTCGTAATGTGCTCCTTGGCGAGGAATAGATCGGTCAGAATGCGCGCATTTTCCTCCTTCAGGATGTAGTGCTCTTGTTCGTAGTTAGCGACCACCTTCTGCAAGTTTTCGGCATCGTGATTCAGCAACTCGATCCGCTCCTGCACCTCAAACAGATGGCTCGTCTTCTCGATCAGTTCCTGCTGCTGTTCGACCATCTGTCGCTGCAGTTCCTCAAACTTCTTACGTAGCTCCTCGTACTCGGCCAGCAGATGATTGGTTCGCGATTCGCTCAACGTTTTACCGGACCGTTCCTCCTGCAGCTCGTGCCGAACATGCTCGATCTCTTTGTCCTTCTCGGTGAGACGCTTGCGAAGAGCTTCCATCTGCTCACCGCATTCCTTGTTGCGTTTTGATTCCTTCTCGAGCAGCAACTCCATTTCGGTGAGCTGTGTCTCGGTGATGCTACACGCTCCCTTGAGCATGTTGAAGTTCTTCGTAACGGCAGCCAACCGTTGCTCAAGGCTTTCGCTCGATTCCGTTGCATCCGCCAGCTCATCCTGAGCTTCGCGCAGTTCCTTAGCCAACCGTCCATTTTCCACCGTCAACAATTTTGCACGATCGTTCAATTGCTGCTGTTTTTGCTGGCTTTCTTTAAGCTTTTCCTCCATTATCTGAATCTTGGCGAGACATTCGATCAGCTCCGTTTTCTCCGCCAAACGATCCTTCTCCGAAGTGCTCCATAGTTCGCGCTCCTGCTTAAGCTCACCCTTCAGCACCGACATGTCCGCACGCAGATCCTCGATCTGCTTGTCCTTGTTGGCGATCGTTTCCTGCTGCTGCTTCATTTTAAACTCCAGCTCTTCCTTCTCGTGCCGAATGCGCGTGACGCGATCGTCGGCCTGTTCGATGCGACGGGTGAGAATGCTCCGCTCCCCGCGCAATCCTTCCAGTTCCTTCTCCAGCTTCCACAGCGAAAGGTTGGCGCTGCGTGCTGACTGTTTGTCCAATATGGCCTGCTCTCGGATTGCGGACAGCTTATCTTCCAAGCACTCCTTTTGCTTCTCGAGCAACGTTTCTGCACCGGACGATCCGGTTCCACTTTCCTTTAGCTGAGCGATCACCTTCTCCAGCCGGCCGACCACTTCCTCTAAATGTTCGGCTCGTTTACGTTGCTCATTTTCGCCCTCCCTAGAATCAGATACCGAGTAAGCGAGTAAGCGAAAAAACTTGATTAGATGCAGAAAGCAAGCGAAGGGGCGCACGAGCAAGAGAAAAATATTCGTTTCATAGAGCTGTAGGTAGAATAATTACAATAAATGACCTCTGATACTCCCAAACGAGAACTATAACGGGTTTTTATCCAACAGCTGTTGCATACAGCATACGGCCATTTGAAAAAGAACGCACACAAACGCACACAAGACGGAAATATTGTGCTAATCCGTTATCAATATTTACGCTACGTACATAATCTCCATTTTTGCACAACTCTATCAAATTGTTCTGCGATTCCAATACATGCAAACGCACCATATGTCGGTGGAGTTAACAATCAAGATTGACATATTGTTAAAAATGTACCTGTATAAAATATCCTGACTAAAACCAACTTTACTGATGACTGTAGTGCACTTGGTGAAAGTAATTAAATCCATTTTCGACCTAACTTCATTCTGAAACTACAAAACAAATGGAGCCAAAACTACAGTCCAGTTAAAATAAACTTAGCCTACTAAGAGGTAGGGAGAAGTTTTCAACGATATTTAAACCACAATGTGTGTGTGTGTGTGTGTGTGTTAAGGACACACTGTCAAAGAGTAAGGACTCTCTATCCTACTAAGTGGTATCGGCAAATCTTGTAAGTCATTAGATGTCCGTTGTGACCTAGAAGGACATTAAGCCAAAAAGACGACCTATTTACATAATTTCTTCTTGAAATCAGGTTTTTGCCGTGCTGTAAAAGACTTGGATACCGGACCGACATACTAATGAAATCTAACCGCTGAATTGAAAGGACTGTTGAACATTAACTAAAATGGGAAAAGGAGCTATTACAGTCTTCGCTACGGAGCCGCCCAAAAATAAGAGGCCCACACGAATAGTTTAGCTTGGCTGTAAGGTTTTTTGTCAAATTGACTGCGCCTAATTCGATTCATACGCATTTGATGAACAATGACACAAATTGTTTTTATTTATTTCATATATTTGTGGTGCATTATAAATAATTCCAAAATTCATAACAACGTTCATCGTTTCACTTTTGTCACTAAACGCAATAAACAAACATAAATCATCTCGAAATATAATATTATATATATATATATATATATATATATATATATATATATATATATATATATATATATGTATATATATATATATATATATATATATATATATATATATATATATATATATATATATATGTGTATATATATATATATATATATATATATATATATATATATATATATATATATATATATATATATATATATATATATATATATATATATATCAACAGGAAATATATCAACAAGAAAACCAAACAGCACTCTGCTTCTTGGCTAGACACGGGCTTGGGTAACGCCGTTTTTCAAACGGTACAAAGGAACCTCAAAATATTTGGCTCTACAGAAGGGAGGGAGACAAGAAACAAAAAGAAAACCGGAACAATTACGTTGTATCACTCGTGTGCGGTAAACTAATCAAATAGCATGCATATTGAGATGATAATAAGAATATCTAATCGACTTACCTCGCCCGAATCAAATCATTACGCAGCTGTATCTCAGTGCTCGGTCCCGAAATGACCGTCGTCATATCCTGCAGGCTAGAGTTGGCACTTCGGAACTCCTGCTCAAAGATCAGCGAGCTACGGCGGCTGCTCTCCACGCTGCTGATCGTTACCGTCGTGTTCTTTTCCTCCTGCAGCTTGCAAATCTCGTTCCGCAAATGATCATTCTTCTTCTGCATTTCTTCACTCATCTTCTCGGAAAATTGTTTCGCCTCGCGTAGCATATTGTTTTCTTCCAGCTGCATCGTCATGCGGCGCTTAATGTTGTCGACCAGCTTTTGCTCCCTTTCCGCCACAAACTTTACGGTTGATTCTTCCTCTTGCAGCTTGTCACGCAGTTCGCGTACTTCCATCTCCAAACTGGCACGTTGCTCTTTCTCCACCTTCCACTTAGCGCGCAGCTCGGCAATTTTAGCATCGTAAGTGGCGATCAACTCTTGCTGGCTACGATCCAAATTCTCCTTGTCAGTCATTAGCTTGTCCTTAGATTTTTTGAGCAAATCCTTGTAATTTTCAATCGAAGCCTGAAGATGCTGACATTCATCCAGTCGGCCCATCAGCTCAGAAGAAACTTCGCGCAATTTCTCATTTGCTATTGCAAGTTCCGTCTTCTTTTCGGCCAACTGTCGTTCGTAAGCTTGGTCGGACGCTTGCTTCGATTTTTCCCACTTCTTGTACGTCTGCTTCACCACATCGGCGATCGTTGCATCGTTTTTCGAACGTTCCTCCTTTTCGATTTTCAAACTATTGCGGAGCGTTTTGTTCTCGGTACGTGTGGCTGCCAGTTCGGCCGTTTTCTCCTTTAGCAACTCTTTCATACGTTCGAGCTCTTTCTTCGTTTCCTGCAGTATCTTGCTGTGTGCCGTCATGGTGACAATCTTACGATCGCGCTCGAGTACATCCTTCTGCAGGCGATGAATTTCGCCACTGTGTTCCTTCAGCCGACGTTCCTGTTCCTTCACCTTTGCCGCTAGTCTGGCCGCCTTCATGTGTTCGTCCGTATCACGGTACATACCGGCCGCATCCAGCTCCTCGTGCACGTAGCTATAGCCCAGGAAGGGAAGATCATGGCCAGAAAAATCATTCATGCGGGCAATGTTGTACGTAGGCTTGCGGCCGAGCAAAGCTTTACGCTTGCCAGTTTTATCCACATCGTCAAAGTTTGACGTATCGTCATCGCTTGCCACGGTCGGAATAATTGGAGGAATCATGTACCGCAGCCGGTCCCAATTCAAATCCCCGAAGAATGGATGTCGTATTATTTCCGGGTATGAAATACGGTTGGACACGTTCGTTACTAGCCGATCGAGAAGATCGCGATAGTTGGTGGAGATGGAAACGTGCGCCGGATAGGTAAGTTTCTTCGTGACACGCTTTTCACAGTATTCCAGTATCTTCGAGTACGTTTCGTTCACATTATCCCCATGGAACGGTGTTTGTTCCGTTATGAACTCGTACCCGATGATGCCCATCGACCAAAAGTCACATGTCACGTCGTGTTTGGCACTGCTTGTCGCACGGCCAACGGTCGACAGTGTTTGCAATACTTCCGGTGCTATATAATCCGGTGTTCCGACCGGCATTGGGCTCGTTACACTGCCATCGTCGTTGATAGTGGTCGCATTTCCAAAGTCTGCTAGCTTTAGATGTCCGAAACGATCAAGCAAAATGTTTTCCGGTTTTATGTCCCGATGTACGTAACCCATCGAATGCAAACTATGCAGCGCAGTCGTCAATTCAGCCAGGTAGAACTGGGCCAAGTCCTCGTCAAATACACCGACGCGTATCATTAGGCTCAACAAATCACCCCCAGGTAGGAACTCCATGACCAAATACAAACATTGCTGGTCCTGGAAAGCGTACTGCAAGGGTGTTATCCACTCCGAACGCCTTGTAGCCATGATGTCCCGTTCGGCCCGCACTTGGGTCGAGGTGATGGACTCTTTCGTCATCTTTTTCATCGCGTAAAGCTGTTTCGTGTGGCGCTCGGTCACAAGCTGAGGATGAGGAAACATGAACAACGTTAGCACTTTGAATGCCTGAAACTGAAATGTTTTCCCTTGCTGGACATACTTACATGGACCTCGCCAAAGTATCCTTTGCCGATGAGACATTTTACATCGAAATCTTGTATATTAACGCGACATTCACGTGTTTCTTGGACAATCGGACGATCTGGAAGGGTATAAAGTAAAACGAAATTAGTTTTCACATAATCAAACCACCCAAAACAAAGCAAAACGGACGTGCTGTACTTACATTTCGCGACAAAATCAGCGATCTGTTTGTCCTTTTTCTTAACCGCATCCTTGCTACACTCGTCGTAAAGCACCAGCAACGAATCCAGCAAACCCTCCCGGCTGAGGGCAACTTCAAGCAGGCTAGCGTCAGCTGCTTCCTTTCCATGGGACACTAGCGCGTCACCATTGGAGCGACCCAGAATCAGATCGTTGAGACGTGCCGTCCTAACGGCGATTGTCTTTTGTTCCTTCTTCTCGTACTTGGACATTGCGAACAAATGCCCGTATTAACCAAAATCAAACTAAACAACAAGCGCAAAGAACAAACACACCTTCCAGCTGCGGTGTTTTACAAGTTTCCGAACATTTTCTGGCAAGCGGAAGGCAAACAACGGATCCAAAAGCTTTCCTTTTAATCACAGCACACTTGCACGTCCTTTCGTGTTTATCGGTTGGCGCTTCGGTTTTTCGATACTCTGAAAAACCGTTGGCATTGTCGATTGCCAGTGTTGCCAGCAGGTATCGCGCCTTTTTAGGGGCAGCTGTCATCGCACGATTTGACAAGCTGAATCGATCAAAGAATTCATATTTAATTTGTGATTATTTTTCATCCTGCAAGCTAGAACTGGCTTGCAAAAATTAAAGCAGGACAATTTTTGAAAAGCTGCTTAATTTACGTTTCTATTGTAAAATTGTGATTTTAACAAAAAAAAAAATAGTAAAACATTCGTCGAAAGTGCATTTCCTCTGTGCACCAGATAATCGATCAAACCCAATTGTAATCTTTTGCTGTCAAACGTCGTGCAGCCGAGCGGGTGTTGTTGTTATTGTTCCTGCTGCAATCGCGATCTCGCAAAATGACAGTTTACCTTGCACACATACCTGGATCCTGTACGTATGCGAAAAGAGGCTATCTATATATGGGTTTCCTGCTTGCTTCTGTACAGCAAAGCCCCGTACACTCCTATCCGCCATGTTTACCAGACGATTGGAACAGTCCTTTTAAGTTCCAAACAAAGTTAAAACCGCTGCATCGAACCGAACGTGTGTTGATAGTAAAACTTTGTCAAGAACTCTTTCCAAGCACCGTAACGAAGGAATACAAAATGCAACTGCAGACTCGCTCGCCTCCATTCCGTCCTTGCTGAGCTGCTGCTATTGCTGCGCCATCATCAACAATCGAGCGTCATCGCCGCCTTCGCCTTCGATAGCCGTAATGTATGTTAATGAGTTTCTTCAGCAGCCGCTCGGTTCAGCGCACAGTGTCTCTGCCCAATAGCAGGTGTGAAAAAAGCAACATTGATACCGTATATGAGTTGCATCGGAGACTCCCCCCAATCGATTGTAAAAGTGTAACCAGCGCTAGCGGAAAACGAAGCTAGCAAGCTGGCTCGTTGCTGTGTCGAGTGAGTAAAATCCAAAACCCATTCATCCAAGTATGCTCTCGCGTACAACAATCACAGCAGCTGCGAGAACGTAGAACATCGTCTAATCGTCGTGTTGGAAGTATCTCCAAAAATCGGAGGAAGCGCGCGATTCAGCCGACATACAACAGCATTACGGAGAACCAGCAGCAACAAGATGAATTTACAGAATGGTAACAGTAATCGTGGTCTCCAGGGAAAAGATACAGCCAAGCGATTCTCCATACACGATGCATTCGAGGAGGAAACGGACGAAGTAATTAAGGTGTACGGCTCGACCGTCATCAGCACACCGATGCGAGCGAAGGCCCGTTCGCCGGACGATGTGTCGATAAGAATACATGACCAAAGGTAAGCCAACGTGCATATCGATGTATCGATGCTTTATGCTTTTGCTTCCGGGTGTTTGTTTCTTTCTTGGTGGTGGTAGTTAGTAATACAAGTAGAAACCCGTAGTAGAAACAAAGAAGGGACAATACGCAATTTACTCATTTAAATATGTTACTTCGATCACATAACACATAATCGTAGAATAACTGTATCTGGGTATGATTAGAATTCTCTTTGGTATCTTCTCTCTTTTCTCCTTCTCGTTCCTGTTCTTCTGTATAAAATTGCTTTACCTTCACGGTAAAAACAAAAAACAAAACCTTGCTTGTCGCTTCGTCCATATTCGTGGACATCATGGTGTCGGGTTGTTGTGTCTTCGCGTGCCGGCAAACTGGACCGCTGCTGTAACTGTAAATGCAATGCTAAAACACACAAACACACGTATGCTCATACGCACATACACATCCCCACACACACACATCACATGTACACGCGTGTAGTAATCGAGCCCACCTAAAATACACCGATGATACCACCTCCAGGGACAGTGATTCGCTGATACAGGAGTATGGCCATCTATCGTCAAGCGAATCGTACACCTACTGCTGGCGGCATCCGAAGGTCCGAGAAAACTGGCGCACAGTGTTGGCCGCTATTGCACTGCTAATCATCGGTACCGGCCTGATTGCGATGGGCGCGTACGCTCTGGTCGAACCACACAACGGATCACAGTCAGCAGTATTTTTCGTGGCCGGCTTCATCTGCTTTGTGCCTGGCGCGTACCACGTCGTGTACATCTGGTTGGCGGCCCGCGGCTATCGAGGATTTGACTTTTATCATTTACCTCTCTTTACGTAAGTGTATTGAACGGAAGAAAGCTTCCGCACCAAGCAAGGAGACAGATAAGAGGGCATAGCAAGAGAGATGGAACACAGTACTGTAAGTACGGTGGTAGGAGGGAACTTGGCCGTCTGATTAGTAGCAAGGCGATGGTAAACTAAAACGATAACGATACTTCCTTCACAGAGGTACGTGTTGGTCTCAATCGGCAAAAAGACTTGAAATAGTTGATGGATTCATTATGCATTGCTGCAAGAGGGCGCAGAGAGAGAACCCGAAGAAAGTAGTAGAAACGAGCTTGCAATCGTCGGTTCTAATAGCGGCTTTGGAAAACAATTTTGTACTATTTGCTATTTACTACATTCCCACGTAGAGCCTGCATAAGAAAAAGTGTTGTAGAAGAACCTTTTTTTTTCATAACAAAATTTATACACTTTAACACACACACGCCCTCACCACCAAACTCTGGGACCTGTGCATGTCCTGGAAAGTGGTGGGAAAGTATGGAAAGTGTCGTCGCATGTCACTGTACAGATTAACTCTGTGATCCCGCATGCACCGTCCGATGCTGCTATGAGCGTCTTCCATGTTTATTACCACACAATAAAACGAGCGAATCGTTTTTTTGTTTTGCTATAATAATATGTAAGAAACGTATAAATTATTCTCAAACGTATAGCAAACATAAACGGTTGGATGGCGTGTCCCTTTCGCTGTTAAGTGTAATGTGTTACACACTTTATCACTTGTCTTTCTGGTACAGAATGACCTGTTGTCAGTTTCCGTTTCGCTTGTATGTGCCATTCTATCATGTTTTATTTCTCGTGTGGAAATATTTTGCAAAAAAAACATGATGATAATGACGATAATAGATGACGAATACAGGGTCTAGTAATTCGCCTAATTATCCTTTATGTTTGCCTAATATACGCTAACAAGTCAGCAGAGCGTGTCATATTTCACCCATTTGCTAAAATCTTTTAAAAGTAGAGATGAAATTACAGCAAACAAACCTTTAAAAAACAAACCATCCTATACAGCGATTAATACGAATGGCATAATGGAGAAAAAACTGGTCCAAATACTGGTAAACTAGCTCATACCGCTCATTATTATAAGTAAGCAGAGTTAAGTGCTTATGTATGCTTGCTGTAAGAAAGAGGGTACAGGAGAAGATACGGTGGTGGCAGCTTAGCTTTACAACTTGCATAGAGACCTGTATGGGCTCAACTACATGTAAACAGATACGTATGTGAAAAAAACACCCCAATTCGGAACCAAATTTTTGTACCGAAACAATCATCACTTGCAAAACGGATAGTTGCGGAAGAAACGAGATAAGGCATTAGAACTACGTGCCCTTCAAAAAAAAAAGAAGCTCTCTTTTGAAAATGCTGAACTTTATCGGTTGATAATTAGGCAGGAATAACGTTTTGCGAATTGATGCAAATTTAATTGCACTCCGTATTAGGTTTCAAGTGCATTAGTAGAAAATTCTCATTCGGCCAGTTACGCTGTGTACCCAGCTCTATGTAATCAGGTGGCTTGATGATGCAACTAGCTTAATAATGGAACTGTGAGCTTTTATGTTTATTTAACACACGACTTAACGCAAAAACAAAACACTAGAGGCAACGGCATCGGGTGAGACAATTAATTCGTAACCGTCAACTAAACTGCTACTTGTGATAAACTATTAAAAGAATGATACAGACAGAGAAAGAAAGGAAAAAAGTAATCTATAAAAGAAAAAAAAACGAGGAATGGCAATGGTTTTGTGTGAGAATGGCAGGAAAGAGATAAAAAACAAGGACGTCTAAGGAACATTTATCATACATAAAGATATGCTACACACAGGGACGGTACTGTAATGTTGCGTGTAGCATATGCATATTATCTTCTTGCTCATCTACTATTCACCCGCAATGCATCGGCATATGTATTCATATAAGAAATTTAACGTAAAACATTACGTTTCGTATAATATATACTAGCATTTGAATACATAATGTTCGTTATGTTGCGTTACTGTGACACAAACTTCATACAACCTTTACATGGGGATAGGCAAAATTTATTGGACAAATAAATTTCTTTCCTTTTTTAAATTTGTGGGTTGGGAGACAAATCTAAATTAACGCAAAAATTAAACACTGTGTGTAAAATGAGCTTTAAAAATCCACAACCTTTTTCCTCTCCCACCCATTATTGTCTGGCCACAAAACAAAGAGCAAGGAAGGCGACGGTTGAAACTGTTAAAATGCAATAAACAATTGAATTAATAATTGTACTACGGAAGAAAAAGCGACAAGTTTTACGCGTACACTTTACATGCACGATAAAATCAAAAATAAAATTTACAAAACCCAAGTACACTAAATTGTGCACTGAACAGATGAACGTCGATTGGAGTGTGATCATGTCAGAGGGGATTCGAAAAAGCGATTAAAATACTCACGCAATGTAGAAATAATACATAAAACACACACCCTTTGTACGACACTTTCCTCAATCAGTATATACACACATACACATATGATAGAGAGTGCAACAAACAAAATTGGCTGGCATATTATTCATATTCATCAAAACTTAAACATAAACTGCATTGCAAAAACTGGTTCGGCGATAAACCAGGCTTTGCTTTGTAAAAGGAATAGTGTGCGCCCTTGATAGTTGCGGTGTATTTAAATGACTATTGTATTATTAGTACTTTGAATAAAGAGTTTTTTAAAAAGGATGTCAAACTGCCGTCGATCGCTGTTGTCACGATCCTCTATTGGCGGAAACGCGCAGTACACCAGTAAGTCAGGAATTATTTTATCTCTTAGTTTACTTTCTATCATTCTCCATAGAAGACTTCGTTCATATGTTGCACTTTTGCAGCTGAGCAGCAACACCCTTTCAATTAGACACCCAAAAGCAGAATGGATTGATAGATATGTGCAAATGAAATGCTGCCTTTTCCATATTGCTTCCGAGCTCCGGTCTGGTGTCGAGTCGTTCACTCTGGAAAGGTAAACCTTCGTGACATAATTTACACATATTATACGGTTGTTAGTGCCGAAACTAGCTCGTCTAATCATCCGCACACAAGGCTAAGCTTTCAACAGCAAAGCTAATGCGAAGCAATGCGGAAAATTACTGCAGTTGATTCGATTTGACAGCAAATGCAGAATAAGTGCTGCAACTACATACATATAGAGGGTATCAAATTTTAGCCCAATCGTTATTTTATCGTCTTTCCAGAAGACTCCACGTAACTTTACACTGTTTGTTCGTCACGGCACTAGTAGCGTGCAGTACAATCTTTCTTGGCCGCCAGGGTGTGTGGTGTGGGATTTTGTGCATGCCAACTGGCATCAGTTCCACCATGGGGTAGTGAATTAATTATTGGAGGAACAAAAACTCTGAGCACTCGATAATTCTAGCAAAATTCCAGCTAGCTGGACGGAAGCATCGCGTGCTTGGTGATCATTGTACACTGTTCGAGCAATGGCGCGTTAATGGCACACCGCTTTAGTTGAGCCACTGCACTGCCTTTGTGTGAGATTTTCACTGTGCATGTGCATTTATGGATCTTTTCTTTTGCCTAGAACAGTTGCTCAAAAAAATTGTAATCGGGAAGATGAATCTTTTAAAACCAAATGTCAAAAAGGAATGTCGTGGCTTTTCTCATATAAAGAGTCCTTGTTACAAACAAAATTTCCAATAATTATCAAATCCACAATCCATCAGTCCACCTCGGGTATAAGTAAAAGCAGTATGTATTTTTATTTGCAAACATTACCCATAAATCTGTTCTAACCGTAGGAAATTTGCTGCATCGTGTGGATACCGTTCCGACGACGGAATTTCGGATTCTGTTGCTGCTGCCGACCGGACGAACTGCTCTGCTTCACGTCGTACATGTTCTGATGTTTGTTGATCGAGTTCCGCAACTTGCCGTGCAACCAGGCCGCAAACGCTTCCTCGTTCGATTGTGCCTTCTGACGTTGTTCCGCTGTACGACGCTGTTGCCGCTCTCGGACCCGTTGCCTTCGGGCCTCTAGTCGCCGTTTCTTCTCTTCCAGCTCCTCCCGCGACAGTCCATACTCGGAACGGAACCCATTGTAGTACGGCAACTTTTCACCGGACGATTTTTTATGCCGGCAGCATTTCCGGCGGCAGGTTGACGACCGTTTGGCGCGGTGTGCATCGAGAGGACGTTCACCGTCGGACGACGAGTCACGCTCTTCGCCGTTGTGGGCCGATCTTTCACGATAGAACGATTGCTCATCGTCATCATTATCGTCTTCGTAGTGTACCTCGTTATCACCGTTCCCGTCCTCCTCTTCGCCAGGATTAGCCTCCTCTGCCTGTGAATCACCGGAACCGGAACGGGAGTCAGCCTCACTGCGATACGTCTTCAGTGGACTGCTACTGATATCCTCACTGCTTTCGGGGTTGTGAATTTCCGTGTCCATGCTTGATCCGTCAGTCGGTTCCTCCTCTTCCTCCTCCTCTTCTACCTCCACTACTTGCTCATCCTGGGGTACTGTTTCCTCCTCCACTTCGTCATCCTCCTCAGATACCACCGATTCACCCTCCACACCAGTCTTATGTTTCTCCATGCGATCGTCCGTTCCTTCGCCATCCTCATCGTACTCCCCTTCCAGCTGTTCCTCTTCTACCACTACCTCCTCCTCATCGTCCCCCTGCTCGTGGTCTGGTGTCATGCCTCGGTCATCCAGGTGCAAGTCCTCGATGATCGTGTCCGCATTCGTTCCATCCCCTCCACCACTCCCGTCCCGATGCACATCTGCCACCGTTTCGATTATAGCGTTTTTCTTCTGACCTGAGCCACCCGAACCACTACCACCACCACATCCACCGGTGTATCCATCATCCTCGCTGCTGTAATCGTCCGGTTCGTAGTCGACTAGCTGCTCGCGAAAGGTTACCCGGCGTTCACCACTCGCGTGCTGCCGTGGGGAGGGTGGTGTTGGGATGGCAAACGATTCCTGATTCGCTTGAATGATTTTTTCCTTTATGTTGTACTCGTTGGCAGGGCGAAGAACTGTAGTGCCGAGTGTGCAGATTGTGTAGGAGACAGAAGATAAAGAGAGTGTCGATTTAGCAATTTTGTGGTTTTCGGAGTTGCTTTAATGTTCAAAAAGTAACTTAACGATTATAATCGCATGGAGTTTTGTAATATCGTCTGCATAAAAACGGTTTAAAACTAACGGGGAACAGAATTTGGTGACTCAACATTATAGTAGGATTTCTATAGCTTGAGAAGTCCTTATTCTTCTTGGTCTAATGCTTAAGAAACTTGATTTGTAGGATGAAAGAACCTATTTGAATGGTGAAAAATATTCTAAATTAACTGGATATTGCTATAAAAATATTCTTCGCCTTCCCGACGGGAAATGCGTGGTCGATTGAAAACACTTTATCGAATGATCTTCTCCACTTCTTTCTTGTTCTGTAACCAAGGTACAATAGCCACAATTGCTTGTCAAGACTTAAGATGGTTGAACAAAACAGCAAACAAATCGCGACAACCATGGCTATGGTTCTTGCTGAAAGCCGAAAAGCCACTTTTGGGAATTGGTAACACTATTTGACGCAGAAAATCACATACAACTCTCAGCGAAAAGCGACATTTCGGTGCTAACACGACCGCCTGCTAGCAGCCTTGACGTAATCATTCAGAGGCCATTCGTATCACGAAAACATATACCGCTTCCTTTTCCTTGTCAGTGTTTTATTGTAACCCAAGAAACGATCCAAGGAAAAACCGAGCGCCGAGAAGTTGAAGATAACTTTTGAAAAATTGCACACGTTTGCTTATAAGAACACTGCGTTTGGCAGTACTTCCTTTCACTAGATAGTAAATTCCTTTCACTTCTCAAACTACTCACAATATCCTTCGTAGTCATCCTCGTCGTCGTCGATCATAGTGCCCGATCTGATGTGTTCCAGATCTCTGGCTTGGTAATCCAAATTATCCTGGTATGATTATCGATTTATTCACAAATCTATTTTCCCCCCACACACAGTGCGGATTTGAGCAATTTACAGATAACACAGTTGATAAAGAATCCACCTAAACACTATGTCCGGATTGTATCACACGTAAGGATCCTCGTTTTGGATCCTTCTTGCTCCATTGATGGCTAATTGTCAACTAACCGTCCTTAGCTGTGGACCGTAAAACAGAGGACCTCAACCAAACACGAGTCCAACGCCGGTTGTTGCCATCGGGACAACCCGAAGACGATGCTGTTTGTTACGATTGTACGCGCGCGGCTACGAGACGACCGCGAGGCCGTACCGTATCCTTGCTGTGCTCGAAGTGCGTTTTCTGTGGTCGGGTTGGATTCGTACACCGATCACGAATGACGTTATTGAATGAAGGGAAACCACGCGATTAATTAATGTGTTAATCGATTGGCTGTGAATCGTTTGCGTGCAGAACTGTAAAAAAAAATAATTCAAAGTTTGGTACTGCCACGTTAGGTTGGAATGAACAATGCTCCTTACGTTTATATGGGAAATCTTTCGCCCTGTATAGCCAAGGGTTAAAATAAGTTTCGTTGTTTTCAAAACAACGCATTTCACCCTCACATTGATAGAATCGCGAGTGCAAGTAGTGGAAAACCATATCCACTTCTCCCGGCTATTGATCAAGCGTAGAATTGTTCGGTGATTGGATTCACCAAAGGATTCTTGCAGCCGTTGCCAAGGGCAGAACCGAGCGCGATTTCGTTAATAGCAATAAAACAAACAAAACAACCCCAAAATCTACACCGCTGGATGAAGAAGGAATGATGGTCCCTGCTCGTCTATTAGTCTATGTTTTTGGTTCCTTCCTTAAGGGCTGCGACGGTATTATGCAGAAACGATTGATTTATGTGCCATTTCGTCGACGACCGGTTTTGTGGTTTAGCTGCACCATGACGGGTAGATCACCGCAACCAACCGCCAATTGGTGTCTTGTGCCGGGATGTTTTACCGATAGACAATATCGTACCAGTGGTGGATTAACCTATGGGTGGAGTTAGAAGCCGCCAGAGGGGCCTCGCGTGCTAGAGAACCCCTTTAGTTTTAAAATGATTACACCCAGCACATTTTGAGAAAGCTCTAAAATTGAATGCATATTTTTAGGGGCAGAATTTTTGAATTTGAAATTTTAGCAAAATACCAGTTACCTCCTCGAATAGCTCTCCTGTTACTAGTAGCGCTCCTAGTAGGAAAATGTATCAAAATGAGGCAAATTTCGAGGCAAGCATATCAGGCGAGGAGGTAGCAAATGGAAGATTAAAAAGAGATCATACAATAATTTTCTTTCCGTCATGAAAATATATTTTTACGTTCCAATTAAGTGTGTTTTGAAATTTTATTTTATTTTATTTAAAATTCTTTATTCTATTTATTATTTATAGATTTTTGTCTTATTTAGCTCAATGATCAATGATCAACGATAATGCAATAAGTGTAAAGAAAGTTAGCTAAAATCTAGTTTACATGGCTTCACAAGACATTTTCCGAACCGGAGTTCAATGTGATAGGGGAAGCCCCAATTTCCACTCCGCAAAGGGCGCCCCGAAAGGCTAAATCCGCCACTGTACTGTACACATGGTTTCGGAAGGCTCTTCACTTTGTTAGTTTCCGCTCCAGACATGAAATTGGTTTCCTTGGAGCCGACGTTGGCTAGTGAAGTGATAGGACGCGAATGTCAACCATCGTTGGGAGTGATGGTGGTTGATTATGCTGCATGTAATGCAATGTTACTTGGTTACAAAGAATCTGAGAAAAAGGCCCAACAAATTCGATTCTTTTTATCTATGTTCAAAATTACCGATCGATTATTAAGTTATTTTTCCTTATTTTGATAAGGATTGGATTTTTATAATGATTATTTTGAAAGAGTCGATCAATAATGAGTTGTAATTAAGAGAAGAAAACGACTCACACTCAGTAGCGGTAAAGATTTCTGTCCGTAAAATCTCGCGACATATCAAATTCATGACCAACACCTTAAGCAAACGAATTTATGATATTGTTAAAAGAAAACACAACACACACTACCTATTTGTGTATGTAAATGAAACAACTGTGGAGGTTATGAACTGGCAACATTTCGTTATGGTTCCTTTTTACCCTGTCAAACTATTTCCCTCCATTAACCGGCTCTTCCGGACCATCCGTGCAGGTGGGTAAGTTAATTAAACATTCCCTTTATCGCATCCGTGAATCTGACGAAAAAAAGAAAAGAGTTTCTCCACAACATTCCCAAACGCAACCGGAAACATTATCTTCATTTTCTTTTTCTCCACAACTCCACTAAACGGAGCCGTTTCCCTCCGTGGAACGAACGGACACGCCAAATACTGGAAGCAAAAGAAAGTTTACTAAGTTTACTAACCAGGCCACGTGCCGTATTAACTCGCCCCACATGGAGTTGACACATGTGTCAAGCATGCGATGGAACGCAAACCATTGCACCGGAACCTGAACCGGAAGCGTACCACCATTGCCATCAATCTTGATAATGTCCCTTTTCTTACTGGCCTAACTTTGCGTGGGAAATTCCACCAGACCACCAGCAGCAGCAAAGGCAGCACTGGACCAACCCAGGTCCAGTTTGAAGAAGACCCATAATTAAATCAGCAAATGGGAGGAAATGGTGCGCGGAATGGTGCCAAAAAAGCATAAAATGTAAGGCGTTTTGTTATGGCCCACAAGGGGTCGATGAGGAGTACACGAACTATGGAACAGCAGCTTTTGGGTTCTCCTTTGAAGGCGCTGGCAAGGTACTGGATTTGTTTGCCAAAAAATACCTCGGATTTTGGGGTCTTAATGTTCGCGCTGGTGGCGTTTTAGTAATGCCAGTACTGCTGATTGCTGATTTTGCTCGATTGATATGCGGATTGGTGATATTTTTATTTACACGAAAGCACGAAGGGCCCACTAATGGCAGCTGCTTATTTTAATCATCCTGAAATGAGAATATTTCGTACACCAATTATTAATAATATACTTGATTTTTGGGACTGCCACTTAAAATTATTTAATATTTATGAACGTGTTTTTAGTATGTGAAATAATACTAAATTTGGCTACTTATTTAACAAAGCTACTAATTCTGAGTATTCAACACAAAATCAAGCAGGAGCTTTCGTCCATTCGAATTTCGTTTCCCAGGTGTTTCATCGCTGCCCACGAATTGTCGCACAACTTGGCAAATAATTACCATAATATGGTAATAAATATTGCCAACCTTTGACTCCTTTCTGTGCAGCAGGCATGAGCAGCCCGCTGCTCTTCCCATTCGAGTATATCCGCTGTACTACTGACACACTCCACTCCAAACCTGTGCAAAGAACCACACACAAAGCATAGTGGTTTTGGTAGCTGGACAGAAGGAATTCGTTTTGGGGTCTGAATTGTAGAGGAAGTGGAAGCCCATAGAGCACGGGGCCCGCTTGTCTTGTGTACTCCGAAGTACACCTTAAGAATTCTGTCAATTTATAACCCAGTACAAATAGGAACCAGGGGAAGGATAATAAATAGCACTACTTGGCATACTCACACTCACACTCACACACACCTGCCACTCCAACCCGGAGACCAGATCCAGTCAACGACCTTTTCGCTTTCTTCGATTAGAAGTTGCTTTATTTGAATCTGCACACCAAACCAGTAAAACAGGACACGCGACATGCAGGAACTTTCTACAAGCCACCACCTCATTATTGTTTTGCCTTCATCGATATTTAACGGGAAGGTCCTCGAGAGCCTGAGCTACTGTTTATTTTTTCCCCCCATTTCCTAGATCGATCTATCGTCAGGGGCAACATGGAGGGATAAAAATAGTTCAATTAGTAGACAAAAGGACGCTTGAGTTGACGCACGGCTGTTTGGAAGGGTCCACTGATTAGCAGGCAAATACTTTTTTTTTTTTTTGTTCAGACCACTCGAACTTTACCGGTACCCGTCAAAAGTTAGAACTTATTTATTCCGTTGGATAATTAAATCATAAAATAATTTTACGCCCTTTGACGCGATTGGTGGGAACGGTACTTTTGGTGGTTGGTTGTGTTAATTATTCGCGATGATTTTTTCGATTGATGCTAGAAACATGCTGTCAGGAGAGAGACGAAACTAAAAAGGGGATCCGCACGTACCTACTGTTTGACGGAGGTCCTAGGCTGAGTCTGTTGGCGTGTTCCACAAGAAAGGATATCAGCTACTTTTGTCACGGTTGTTTCGGAGGGTAGATACAACAAGCTACAAACAAGGTAAGAAGCAGATTTTTCTATCTTCGATAGTGTAGTGTGATAGTGTTCCGACTACTACTAGTAGTCGGAAGAAGCATGATTGTCGTTGGAACTACACATGTAGCCTGCTACAATCTTTGGTCAGAAAGAAGGGACAGTTACAGAATGCAGTACCGTAATCCAACTGTTGCTAAGGCTACTAGGATGGATACAAAGCAGCGTTTCTTTCAACTCCATACACTCACACCACAATATAGAATCAGTCATATAAACAGTTTTGCTTTTTCTTTACTATAGAGAACAATTTGTACTCTAAAGGGATATTTTTCATCTGCCTCTTGAGTTTTTTGTTGTTGTTTATTTCTTGTTTGTTTGTTTTGTTTTTTTTTCATTTATATATTTTTTCCGTACAGTTTTTCTTCCATTTTGTCAGCTGTTTCACTATGTTTAATTCCTCTTCCCCGCTGTTTTTCCCTTGTTTCCCAACAACAATCCCTTCATTTTTTTTACTGCTCTGTATTACTATCGCGTCGCGCGATGGTGGTGTGGTGTAGGTGGTGGTGGTGGTGCAGAAAATGAACTTAATTACACGCTCTTTAGCACGTCGTCCTCCTTTTTCTACCTTGGAACTCACCTGTAAACTCCTTGTACAGTACACATCTTTGGTGAAATTATTGTTCCACTTTCCTTTTTTTCTACATGATATAAACTAAGCTTTTATCGTTTTGCTTTCACATTTTTCAGAATCTTTTCTTGTTCTTTTTAGTGTAGCAGCATCATCGATCTCATCTCACTCAGCTTTTTTGTTTTTGTATCGAAAGTTACCTAGAACAAAAGTACATTTTAAGTGGAAGCTTTCTTGCAGTTCTAGACGTCTTTTGTTACAACATCTAAAAATGTTTCACTTTTGTTGCCAACGTTTGCTCTGTCTGCTTTTTATTTTTAGGACATGCTACAACTAGTAAAGTACTAACGTAACCAAAATTTTCTTCTACAAATGATCAAAATAGAGCTAAAAAATTGGGCCAAACAAATCCAACCTATGTCCTATTATCCGAAGAAAGTAAAGCTTAGAAAAAAAAATGATGTGTGTACTAGGACAAGAATTCAACAGGCAAGCTCAACATAGTTTGGGTAGAACGAGATGCGGCGTATGCATGAAGTTTGTTTTGTATTGTTTTCACTATATCACTTGTATTTTTGCCTTCTATTTTTCTCTTCTTTACAAACCATGTAACACCAAACAACTAAGTGACTCGGACGTTTTGGCATGCAAAAATCCAAGTCGATTCTTCTCCTTCTGGTACGTTTAGAGATTATACCGAGTTTCTGTGCTAATATTCCCCCTCCTAGCTTCGATTTTAATTTATTTTCTCCCACTATTCTTCCGGCTGGCATAAGTTCCATTATTTCTACTTTCCTCTTTGCTTCCATCTTCTTCTCTTTCATTTAGTTTTTTTCTTTAAGGATTTAATGTGTTGCTCTTTCCCTGTTTCCAGCAACAAACAAATAAGCAAATCCGCCCCATAATTACACGTATTATCCTCTATATAATGTTATTCACATATATATGCTGCGTTTTTCCATTCATGCTAAATAAGCATTACCACACACACACACACACAAACGCCATCGATGACCGCTGCAACAGTGAAGTTAAAGACGGGATGTTGAGGAAATTGGGCACAGTTTTGTCGTTATATTATACTGTCATGCGCACGTGGGCAACATTACGCTACCACTTAGTCTGCGGTGCTAAGCGTGCGTGCGGTTACACAGTGTGTTTTGTGTTGTTGTTGATAAAATAAAGAAACATATTTCTTGTCATCTCTTTTTCACCTTGCAAATACGAGGCAAAGCTAATACGTTTCCCGCAAGATTTCCGTACTAAATACCGTCACCCATCTTCCCTCTTTCCTTAATTTCGCGAGGCTTTCTGCTTCTTTTTGTCCCTTTTTTTGTAACAACGTATTGTTGGTCGGTCCAGTTACTTAACTTGATAACCCGACTCACTCTCAACGGTTCTCCCTTTCTGCCGAACGGTAAACTAATTCGGCATTCAAAAGCGACAAGTTATCTCCGTTTTCATTGCCGGTTCTAGGCATGCTGCAAATTCATCCTCACACACGCACACACACACACACACAAACACTTGAATACATGTTAAAACTATCGATTTCGTTACTAAAACCGATTTACACCGTGTTGCACTGATCTTTCCTTTAAACGTGGCTTTGTACAGACGACAGGCCAATCATCTTTCAAGATCGTGCATTGACCCATGAAATTGGCTCGCTCTTGCATGACCATGCAGCACAGAGAGTTCACACAGGAAGTGGGCGCCTATCCGTCTATACAACACCTATCACTAGTTATTTTTCCTTTCTTTTTAATTAGTTTCCCTTTCTACTTTTCTATATGTTTGCCTTGAATGAATTTACGCTTCCTTTTACTGCACTTATTTTTTTCTGTTTACTTCTTTTCTTTTATATCTGTGTGTGTGTGTGATAAGTTTCTCTTACAACAGTGCTCCTCCTCTCTGTTCTTTCTCTTTTTTACCATATCTCCATATCTTAGCTCCCCTTTGCAAAAGTAGATTTCTCTATATTGTTCTACTTCGTTTAATATTCAAGTTGTTTCGTATGTTTTACTTTTCTGTTTTAATCCCTTCGTAAACCCTCTCTCCTCTTGTGTTCCCATTAGCTTGTGTTTTGTTATATTGGTTTGCTTCTTTAGCATATCTTCTTAATTCTAGAGGAAGTTTTATTAAGTGTTTTTGTCTCTTTTGCGAAAACCATGCACATATAGATCACACACACACACGCGCAATTGGCATATTGCAAGCGCCACTTCCCTCGACAGATTTTCCACCCGCAAGAGGAAGGAACTATACGCCAAGTGTTCGATGCTTGTTTTCGTCGTTCAGATGTAGTTGTGTGGATGTTGCGAGAATTTGAAGCTTTTGAAGCGTGTGTTACGCACAATACTGTGTGACACTACGCATCAAATCAAATCCCGTCAGAAAACGGTCTCGCTTGGAAAGCATTTTCACGGGAGCGCGAGCGCCTGAAGTGGTACATCATTTTTAAAATAATATTCCCACGCGTGCTTAACCACCATCGTTGCCAGCTGTTTCAGCAATTCACTTTGCTTCCGATTGCTGTGTAATAATGTTGTGTTTTTTTTACTAGATGATACTAGATGATCTATATATGGTGAGAGGCTTTGATTCTTCATGCTTCTTCTTGCATTATATATTTTCTTCAATTTCTATCCCGACGTGTTACACGATATTTTCGATTTTAAATACAATTAATTCGAAAAACTCTTCCTTTTTTCATTCTACCTTTTCTACTGCCCGTGTGTCTGTAACCTGTTATACAATGTTTTCTTTTAATGTTTGGCTATCCAATTACCTGGCGCTTTCTCCAGTGTAGTGAAATACATCTAACCGAGAGATATGGGAACAAAATTACAATTACGCGGGCTTTTTTCACTACATAGAGCCTATTAACACAAATACAAGAATGCGTGTAATTAAAAAAAAAACTGCAACTTTCTGCGGGATGCAAAATCGATCAAAAAATCACATTTGTTCTACCATTAGTTCTCTCTCTCTCTCTCTGCATTGTCCTCGAACTGTCTTTTTCTCTCGTTTTGGTTTTTTCCGACTTTTTCGCTTTATTTTCCTCGTGCATGCTTGTGTGTTCTCCTGGGTAATTCAAAATCATTATGCAAGATTACGGTTCTACATTTTGCTTTAACATTCTGTTGCAACAATCAATCAATTAATCATCCAACGGTACCTACATGCGTGGCCACATAAACGCCGACACACTGCAGACCACATACGCTCAAGTCCAATCATAAATTTGAACGTCGTCCTGAGGGTGGTGCAGCTGTGTGTGCTTGAGTACAATCATGTCTCAAAACACGGAATAGCCCAATTCACCTCACATAATTCGTTTGATTTCTGGCTGGCAAACACACGGAACACGCGGCAATTAGCAAAGTAGTAGCGCAAATTGCGAAAAAGCGAAAAAACAATGCACAAAAACCGTAATAGTAGTAGTAGTAGTAGTGATACTGTATGCAAATTACAAAACTTTCCTTACTTAATGCCAACAGAGTTTTGTAAGGCCAAAATTATAATTTAAAGAAAATGGTGAAAAAATAAATTGAAAATCTTACAAAATTTAAAGTAAAAAAAAAACAGAAAAAAGAATAACATAAGGGAAAAAGGGATAACTAGTTAATGATCCGCTCCGCAATCAACATATTGTTTTTTGACATTATTTTTAAACCTAAATTAACGTCTCTACACTCGTGTGCTTAACGCCATTGTAACGCCACCATGCCCTTTTCCGTGGGGGCGTATGCCCCACACACCGACCCAACCCTCAACCATCTCTATCATCCGTGTTTATAGTGCAACCACCGGCGCAGTGCCCAACGTGTGGTGCGATTAAAAGTTTAATCTGGGGAAAATATACATATATGCTGCAGACAGATAGCCAGACAGACAGAGAGACAGAGAGATTGGAATAACTCCCCTATTGCGCACAGCAAAAGCAAGGATGAGGGGCACACAAACACACACTCACACACACGTACCAAATCAATAAAGCCGATTTGTGTGTGTGTGTGTGTGTGTGTGTGTGTGTGTGGGGAGGGGGGGGGTGAATAATCCTGTTAACAAGAGCCGAATAATGCAGTATCTTCGCTTTTCTTCTCATTCCGCCGGACGGATGATGAACTTGCATATGTTTTGCATCGCTGTCGTACGGGCTCAGGTTTCTGCTCTTGTTGTGATTGCTGTTTTGTTAAAAGCGCGCCCATTCAACGTTCCTTTTATCCAGTTTCCCCCCCATGTTATTTGCGTCCTCGTCCTGTATCGATTGAAATTTGGCTTAGTGCGATGAAAATATATGGTGCGGCGCCGGTGGTGATGTTGATGGTGTTTGCATATTGCAGATGAAACCACAAAAAGCAAACCATTTGATTCTTTGCATTGTGTTGGCTGCTATTCTTCTAATATCGGTTGATGATTTGTCGATGCCCGCGACGAAGAAGCATTGCAAAGTGGCTGCGCTTGGCGGAATGGGAGAGTTGTGTGCATCGTGTGCGGGTGGATGTGGTGCTGGCGGAAATCACTTAATGTTACGCTTTCTTAAAGAAGCCAGTTTGTCGATCGACCCCTGGATCGATCAGTAGAACTTGTCGCTTCGTTGTGCTTTTCTTAGGCACTCTGAACCGACACATATACAGTATTAACATCCATATCCATCCAATTAAAACGTGGTTTCGCAAACATCGATTTAAATTCTTCTTATTTAAACTTTTTGGGGCCTTTTGTTTTCATGTTGATACATTCAGCCAGTGCTGCATCGCCATCGATTCTGGACACAATTACTCTGTCTCACACACAACACATCTACGTATATCTCTTCCCCCTTTCTTTCGCAATTGATCGATTGATTGATTGATCGATCGATCCTCCGTTACCATTACTGCTGCGTGTACGATGAATTGTTACGGTTTTCCGTTTAGTACACGTTTACTACTTTTGTATTGTTATCTTCACCATCCGTCGTCGTCCTTCAGACCTATTTCTGCCCTTTCTATCGTACCGTTTTCTGTGGCAGGGATTATGGGTGGATCCGAGGGAATTTTACGAGTTTTACTATGTGTGTGCGTGGTCGCCTCTATGTGCAGCAAATGTTCGCGAGGGAGGACACCACGTACCGCTTCTGCCATACACTCATTCATTCTCAATCCTCCCTCTCATCATTCATAATCTACTTTGTGAAATTTTAGGACGACGATCGCTATTCATCATATGTTTTTCTCCTTCTGCCGTATTGTTGTTGCTCAATCGTTTTGTATCGGAACTAGTCAGCTTTCTAAAAGTAACAATTTATCCGTGGTATTCTTCCGGTTTCCGTAGCATTATTTGCCTGTCGAAAAAAAAAATGGAAGAGGAGAAATCTTCGTTAGAAGCAAAAACAATAACAACTGGGAATGTTTCCATATTTACCTGCCGCCACTTCTATGACCGCTGGTTGCTGCTGCTCCTGGTGGCTAGTTGGTGCAGCCGAGCTTAGCTGATTCGACTGTTGCTGTCCGCCGGCATTGGCGTTGCCATTGTTGGACGCATTTTGCTGCTGTCCACCGGTCGACGATCGGTTATGCGACATGCCGTTACCACCGTTCAGCTGACGGTTGCCACTACGGCCTCGGTAGTTGTTACCGCCACGGTAGTTATTACCTCCGCGATGGTAATTAATGCCACGGTGATAGTAACCACCACGTCGGTTGTATCTGTGGCATAAACAAAAACACATGGGTAAACATATTACAATAAAGACAAGGTATTGATCCAGACATCCGGAACTTTTGGTTCTGTATCCGGACATATGTCTCGAAATCGTGATCCACGGTATCGGTAGAACTCATAGCTCTAATTGCATAAAACGTTCTCAAGAATTATATTTTTGTTTTCCCAACTGGAAAAACCTACCCGCCACGTCTGGTCGATCCGACGCCGAATGTTTCCGTATTTAACTTGCGTTCTTGGCGCCAATCCGTACGCTGCTGCTTTCCCTTCGCACGCTCCACCGCCTCGCACGAAATATTGTCGAAGAACGACTTGGCCTTATCGTAGCAGATGACGTCTTCCTCTTCCTGCTCATGGTCGCCAGCGACGGTTTCGTTGCCTGAATCATCCTTCTTGTCCAGCGGTTCGGTCGTTGCGGTTGTGGTGGTGGTAGTAGTAGTGGTAGTGATCTGCTTATGCCAGGGACAAAGTCGCAATCCATTCACAATAAAATATGCGAGGAAAATACATATGATATACGTGATAAATGTAAGTGAAAAGAAAACATCAATTAGTGAGAGTAAAGTAACACACCATTTTAGCCATGTGCCCATGTGCTTGGGGGATACATACATATGTCGGAACACATTTTGCACATTTTTAAACATGCTTTTGCTTCTCACATATATATGTGTACGTAACAATGTAACACGGCTGGCACGGCTTTACTCAGCAATGGAGATTGTTGATGAGAAAGAAGATGATAGGACAGCAAAATTTTGAAACTTTTTTTAAATTTTGTGCTTGAGGTTGTCTTGAGAAAAAACTCCATTCTTGACAATGTGATGTGCAGATCAAATCATGATGGCCGAATCAGTTTGCAACCGAATTCAAAATATTATTGTTGTGCGTGTCATCTTCCCTCTTTCGTAGTTTACCGTTTTGTGAATTTTATAAATGTAAATAACGATGAACAACCACAAAAAAAAACATAATCAAACTGTAGCTGTTTAAATTACGAGCATTTCTAATGTTTGTTAAACGGTGAAATCAATACTGTGTTGCAATATTTATGGCAAGAGAAAGAAAAACAGGAAAACTCAAAATGTACAAAATTAGATTAAACATAAAATAAAAGCAAGCATTCAGAATGAAAACTGAAGCATTATTTTCGAAGCTATAAAGAGTTACAGCATTGATTGCAACGTTGACGAAAATAAAAGTGATGAATAGAACAGCATGCAACAATTCATGATTTTGCTTTTTGCTGTTTTGAAACCAAAAAGGATTTACACATTAATAATCATAAGTTTGTAATGAGATTATACACTGTGTAGTATGAACTTACTACAATGAGCACAAAACAAGTTTTAAGAACCCGACAGGACATTTGCGTTGAGGATGTTTTATATCGAGAACTTTTGATGGAATATTAATTATGTTTGATCATTCTAAACCAAAAGAAACCCTTTTGCAAAGAGCCAATCATCTTCATTCGCGTCGTATTGGGTGTATTGTATGGACTAGAGGGTAGAAAGGATATTGTATCCGCGCTCGAAACAACTGTTTACGTTTGCCAACACAAATGGACCGTGCCAAGTGCTGCGCTTAACGAGGAGAAGTAACAACAGCAGATGGGATGGGTTCGTTGGATAAATGGTAGGAGGAGGTCACGGGAGAATTACGAAATAAACATAATAACAAAGAAAATAAAAAGAAAATACCTGCTCCGGTTTCAACTCTTCGCCCACCTTAAGTTTAGAAAGCTGCGATCGTAACTCTTCGAACTTGCTGTTTGCCTGTTCAAAGTCGTAATCGTTTTCGAACTTAAGCAAATTCTTTGCACGCTGTCCACCACCGGTACCACCGGTACCACCCTGCAACAACAACAACAAAACGATATTAGGATTGTAACTATACAGCGTAGAATAAAATAATTCCAGGGTAATAGCACTGGTTCATCCCGCCTCGTGTGTGTACCTGTTGCTGTTGCGGTTGACCAATATTTCCGCGCGGACGGCGCACGATGTTGTTGTTGCCACCGTTGTTCTGGTGGTTCTGGTGGTTGTTGCGATTGTTATTCCATCCGGTACGATTTTGGCCTCCCTGCTGCTGTTGTTGCTGCTGGTGCTGCTGTCTTGGCTAAAAAGGAACAAACATTTTTCTCTTAAAAATCGAATCGATCGATCGAACGACGTTCGTGTACCTTGTAATTTTCCTTCATCTGATTGTCGTTACCACCGTGTTGCGGTTGTTGCAGCAGCTGCTGCTTGCCCGAATCGCGTCTCTCTCGTATGTTGTTGTTCTGATGATTACCCCGATGCTGGTTGTTGTTTTTGTTACGCTGATTGTTGTTGCCACCATCGTTACGGTTGTTGTTCTGCTGCATCATCTGCTGCTGCTGAGATTGTGGCTGCCCGTGCTGATGCTGCTGCGCCTGCTGCTGTTGCTGCTGGTTCGTCTGCACAGCAATGTCCACCGTTGGACTCTTGCGCGACAACATGTTGCTCGGCGTTCCCGAACGTGATCCGCTTCCTATGTGCGTGTGTGTTTATTTGAGATAATTGTATTAATATTAGTTTGAGAAAACAAATTTATAAAAAAAAGGAAACGAAAGGAAACATAAAATGATAGCCATATTTAATTTGAAATCAAGAAATGAATGGTGTGCGTCTTGTTTTCGAAAAAACTGTGATACGAATAGCCAAAGTTATGAAGAGAATTAAGAAAAGCAAAGATCTATTTACGAAAAACTAAGCTACGAAGAGCCTGTGGTCTACCGAATAACGAAACAAGCTGATTAATGTAAGATGAAATAGCGTTTAGTGAAGAAGGCGCGCGCAGTTCTCTCCGGAAGGCATATGGGTTTAATGGAAAATCAGCATCAACAACAGCAACATCGGCAGCAGCAAACATTTTTGCCTACTTTCCCTGTACTAGAGCAAGTAACGATTCCTGCAAAATTTTCTTGTCAATTTTTATAAACTTCAGTCTTAGTTCAATTCTCGTCATCTAGAGTTCAACTGCAATATTAACTCTTTTCTATGATCGTAAACAAGCTAACACTTTCAAGCACTTATTGGGTTGCAAAAATTTGATCTAGCAAAAGCATAGCAATGGTTATGATGACGATATGCGCGACATATGGAACAAAAATCGCGAATAATGATTTAATTAAGATACCAATAGTAAAGTGGAAAATGGGGAAAACTTATACATAAAAAAGTTTAACAGTTAAGGGTCGTTGGATCCTACCATCATGGCCTCATTTGATGTTCTTTTATTTTCGAACAAATATGAGACAAAACACGATGAAAAAAAAACACGTTACGTTAGCAAACAAGAAGAGAGATTGTAAGGTAAAGGACGTACAGGGTACAGAAGAGAACAATCTAAACGACAATGCAAAAATACTAACATTTTACAGTTGCTGCAGTTCAAAACAATAACGAATGTATGGGAAGCATCATGAATTGTGTTCATCTGTATGTTCCACTGTTTACAGTGAAAGCATCTGCATGTAAAAAATAGACTAACAACACCGTTATCGTATAAATAAAGCGTTATCGCTGTGATTTGATAACGAATGAATGCATCCGTTTTACCAGCCAGCTGGCATCAAAATCTAGGCTCATCTGTGTGAGAGTGAAGCTGCAAAAAAAAAATGCAACAACGCGATTACTGTACAAGCTCCACGCTTGTGAACGGATGTTGTTAAGGAAACCATACACATATGAGCTCTAAAACTCTGAGAGGTAAAAATTCGCTTACGCAAAGATAAATGGACAGCATTTGTTCCAGAATGCTGTACTTGTGTTATAACTGAACAAAACAGATACATGCAGAATGATATGATGTACAAAAAATAAAAACGATATGAAATATCAATCCAATTGAAATCAGAAAAAAATGCAGCAACATAAACGAAAGCAGAGAGAAAGTAACAACAATAAAAAATGCAAGTGATCGTATGTATGGGACAATGTTAAAGGAACACTAATTCTTCGCTTGATTCTTGTCCCCATTTTCGGGCGATTGGTTCTTCTAATGTTTAAAATAAAGCTTCTCATCACTTGCTTCCCACCTTGCTGCTGCCGTTGAAGTGTGTGCTGCTGTTTGGCAGTGCGGCGTTCCGCAGTAAGACCACCAACACCACCAAAGACAGTCGGGACATCGGAAGGTTCACGCTCACCAACAACAAGATCATTCGCTTTGGAGGAAGACTGAAGAGTAGCAGAAGGAGGAGACGATGCTGATAGCATTCCGACCGTTGGAAGAAAGGCTGATGGCGGCGATTGTTGCTGCATTGCTGCCCGAACGCTCGCACCATTTGCTAGTAACCCGGAAGAAAGATCTGCCTTTGAGTTTGCCAACGCTTGTTGCTGCTGCTGTTGCTCAGGTTGCTGCTGTTGCTGATTCGAGCCATTGCCATCGGGGGCGCCAGCACCATCTTCACCAACAACAAATGAACCACCACCACCACCATCAACACCAATAGGCTTATTTCTGTTCGTAATCATATTATTCGATAGCATACCTCCGAGATTGTTCATACCGCCGCCAAATGCATTGTACGGTTGGCCACCACCACCTCCCATTTGTGGTGCGTGACCGGGCGGCGGTGGTCCACCCATCGGCCCACCGGTTACCGGCGGGCCACCACCCATCGGACCACCGGGCGGTCCACCGGCCGGCGGACCACCCATCTGCGGCATCATAAAGCCCTGCTGGGACGGGTAGCTCGGTTGGCCCAGCTTGTTCGGCATCGGCATCTGCGGACCCTGCTGCGGTGGCAAATGCATCTGCATGATAGCCGGATCATTCGGGACCGGGTTGTTGTTGATCACCCGTATATCCTTAATGTCCGACCCGCGGAACAGGATATAGTCGTAGCATTGGTTCTGTGGCGCAATCGGGAACTGGGTTTCCCGATCCTCCGTACCGTACGACTTCACTGTTGATTGGTTGTTCGTTCATCCAAATACGTTGCGTGAACAGGCGCCAGAAGAATAGCAGCGAAAGAACAGGGAGAAAAGATAAGAATGCAAGAATTAGTTAATATATGAAATTTTTTTTCAACATATTCTTTACAGTTAATATTGTTCTCCGTTGAGGGACATTTGAAGTAAGAGGCATCTTAAAATGGACCCTTTTGCTCGAGAAGCACACGCCATTCAAAATGAACATTTAATCCTCCATTGCATTTTACATTTGGAGGACATTTTGTTTCCTCAAAGACCATCCGACAATTGGTCGAAAAAGGAACCTAGCTTTAACTGTTGCAGTAGTAGTATTGATCTTTATCTCAATTGCTATCTAACAGGTCATGTACATGCTAGTAATCCATATTTCTAACGGGGATCATTTCCACCAAAGACACTTACCTCGTGCCAGGGCGATCGTGCAATGCTCCGGATCAACAGTGAACAGCAATCCCTCATAGCGGATATCGGCTTTCGATATCAGCGAGATGCAGGAACCAATTTCCGGCATAGGACAACTCATCTTGAAGCCTCTTTGCTTTGCTCACTTCAATTTTTTTTGTTTTTTTTTTTTTTTGCTTTCTGGTGCGGTCAAAGACCGCTTGTGTCGCTACGGCGAGACGATGAAACGTTCCACACCTGTGCTTACGCGCGGCGCACAACCCCTTTTTCTTTTTTGCACCAAACTGAACACTTTCGCCGTAGGAAAGGGTGATTACCCTACTAGCCAACGGTGATCCACTAAGATCGTAATACACACTACACTATGCTGCTTAAACCAAACAATGATGTGTTGGCCTGCCCCCACCTGCCTACTTAACTGTGCACGTTGCTGCGCGCTTGGGAAAAGCTGTGGAAAGAGATGCGAAAAATACAAAACCCAATAAGCCAATGTGAATTTCTGAATGTCCGCGTGCAAATAAGTACTGCGGCCCACCCACAAACAGTATACGCAGGAGACGCAAAAATAGGTTAGAAAGATTCACACTCTGAACAATGCCGGCAAGCGACACGGCATGTCCGTCAGATTGCGTGTCGACATTTCAACAAATTTCAACACAAGATCGCTATGGTAACTGAAACCAAAAAAACGGTAGAGCTGAGCAGTTCGCTAAGCATCCAGGATGCCAGTACATTCCATCCATCCAGTATGTCGGTGTTGTCTTTTTATGAGGCGGCTTTCACTTCCGGTCGAAATGTTGGTCGAGATGGCTGACTGGTGAGGTAAGAAGATCGTCTGAGAAGTATGGCTGCTGCTGCTACTGAAGGATCATTCTCGAAACATAACTGACCACCAAAAAATGTGCAATTTGCCTAGATTAAAGATCAACTACGACTGTAAGGATCAAGATACAATATAACCGATTAAACCTGCGATTCTAGTGCAGACGCGTGACGTGTAAAAGCTGCTTACTGATGAACTCTACTGCTGGCAACAGCAGAAACGAAAGGATATTCCGATCTAGGATACGTTTCACACACGCTAGCAACCAGACTGAAGGATGAAAAGAAGCTAGCTTGGATCGGTCCGGAAAACGACGGTGGTAGCGCTGCCGCACGTTGTTCACGGGTACAGCGAAACATCGATGACGGCGACGACGACGACGATGATGATGCTGATGACGAGCGTAATTCAAAGATGGACGACGACACACGGTACGAGAAACGGACACACATACGAAACGCTGATGAGCTGCTTCTCTTTCGCGTTCGCACACGTTCGCGTGAACAAGCGAGTGAGCCGTGGTGCGTGTGTAATGAGAACGAAAAGCGAGTAAGTGTGTATGCGTATGCGGCGCAGCAAACACACAACCTTCTCGCACTGACAGCTGGGAAGGCGAGAATGAAGCCGCGCACACAATCAAACTAAGCGAGAGAGGAAGGGAGAAAGAGATGCGAACTGGGGGAGAGCGAAAGAAAAGAAGAAAAAACGGCTCAGCGAAACGGAAGAATACCGCGACCGCGATTCCTGTGTGCACACGAGTCTGCGACTTTCAACGGCAGCAGCTGGCATTAATATGCTAAAACAAGCTTAAAGCCGATCGAAATGATGCTGCCAGCAACACTTTTCTACAGGGTGAATCCGCTTGAAATACCGATTCCAACTTATGCCTGTTTGAAGTAAAGACGCAAAATTAGCAGCTACCCCTCTCCGGAGGACTCGTCAATTGCACTCTTGGAAGTTGCACCAACACCATCACGAACCATCACCACACCACTACCGACGGGGGAGCAGGCGAAGAAGACATGCAACGCTCTTTCGGCGATATTACACAGGCAAAGCGGATTTACACTCCGTTTCCGTTCCGAAGGTTCAAATGCTTTCCGTAGCAAATACCTTGCACACAAAGCGACAAAGAGACACATACATCAACTCACAAACACACACACACACACACACAAAGCGAAAGCACTCGTTTCCCACCCTGCCCGGCAAAGGAAAGAGGGTGGGCGAACAAACGCTTGACCGAACGGTACCGTCGCTGCCAACTTCCCTTGCACGGTAGACAACCCTGAAAGGAAGCAGCGATAAAACAACACGCCACGGTGCACCACCCGTGTGAAAAATCGGCCACTTCACAACTCACCACCACTACACCTTTCACGCACGCCGTAGAACCGCTTTGCGAAGCGCGAATTTGCTCGCGACACGCCGAAAAGCCCGAAGAAAGAAACGCGCTGTTCTATTCCGCACACTCACTCTTCTGACGTGAAAAAAACGACGTACAGCGCTGTAATACGAGAAAAGGCCGCGCCGACGGGTGAGCCGCGCAAGGAGGTTGCTCGAGGTACAAACGACTACGGGGCTCAAGATACCGACTCCAAAAGAGGCGATGTGACGACGAGCGTACGGTGTTGTTTAGGGTCGCGAGTCGAAAGGTTGTGCCGTTTGTTGATGTGGATAGAAAAGCGGTATTTTCAATAATTTTTCATCGATTTTCTTACATGAAATGGTCCGTAGTTAAACGATCATAAGCTGAGCTCAGTGGTTTGTGCTTCAAATAGTTGAAAATTTAATAATTTTAGGGGAAACCTAGAACCGATTGCACTTAAGGATCTTCTATGAAGTATAGAATGGAGAGGTGTAACTATTACTCAAAACATATAGAAGCTGTCATAATCGACAAAACACAAACTGTCAAATTAATTCAAATCGATGATGGCACTAAAACTCGATGAAACTGTGTTTGCCCAAATTTCTTTTCCTTCCTAATATTTATAGCCGCAAACGAAACGTGCTGTAATTAAATTCCCGATGAAGTAACAGCAAAAAAACGAATCGCTCTTATTATTTAGCCATCGTTCTCGCGGCTATAATTGCTTTCCCGGCAAAAACTTTCCTCTTATCCAAGTTCACCTGTCAACGCCCGCGACCGCAGCAACCGAATCAATGTCAGCCACCTAGGAAAAAATCGACCGTAAACTGTCAAAAAAGCAGGCACCCGCTGACGAGCTCCGCTGGGTTACCGGGGGTAGGTGAAAAAGGTGAAGAAGCGAGACGGCAAAAACGAACAGCGAAATACGAGACGGTGTCCGAAACAGAGTGTGGCGAGAAATCTTTCACTTTGCCCCGTTGCAGTCCAATCATGGCGGCTTTCGTAGGACGAATTTGTGGATCCGGATTGTTGAGCCCGAAAAGCGGCGCTACCTTGCAGAAGGTCGGTAAAAACGCGATGTCCTTTGTGTGAACAAGGGGGGGTTTATTAGTTTGTGGGTGCTGAAAAGAGCAGTAGTGGTCGTGGTGGTGATGGTGGTCCAGAATCGAGACAACGGAATTCCTGTCCTTCCAATGAAAAGTGCCAATCCGTACGAACCCGTGTTGCTGTGTGGAGAACCCATGCAAAATGACATCCCTGCTACCCCTTCGTGGTCGTGTGCACCCCATCCCTCGTATCCACGGCGCACAGGGGATGGGTACGGTAGTGCAGAGAACCTCGATAGTGAGAAAATGTTGTGTAATCACAGGACTTACTGAATGGTCCGTGTGAAACGCTGGATCGGGCAAGGTTGCTAGTATGCATTTCTGCACTACAAATGCTTCGAATGCCATAAATTGTGGAATTTCGCACACACACTTTCCTCACAACGGGGGATAGAAAATATGGTCTTTGGCAAGAAAAGTCATGAGAAAGGAAGGATGGAGAGGCTGTTATGTTATGTGCTGTGCTGCTGCTAGATCCCGAAACTTTGTGGATCAATCCAAGAAGCCATGGGAATTTTTTATAAAACCACACGGATGATGGTGTTACTGCAGCACTCTACAGGTCAAACATATTTTATTCGAACCTTCGTAACGAAAAGAGAGGCTACGCGGGACATACGGTGTCACGAACGGGTGTAGAACATGATTGTTTTTCTTTTTCGCTCGTATTATATAATTCTACAAAAGATGCGAATGGATGGTAGTGACATTTTTTCATTGTTATTCAGACAGACAGGACAGTTATTAGGACAGACCAGTAATCGACAATTAGTAATTAATGCTTTAAATATTTAAATTATAGGTACAAAATTTTTCCACGACCCGCGGCGCCTGGACCAAAAACCAGAAGGTACGTACGTTACGTTGCTTTTCCATCTGTTACCAGCTGTCAACAATGTTTACTCGTTTTTCTTCCAGGTTGCTACTGCGGCCGGTATATTGGTAGGCGGTGCGGGAGCTCTGCTCTACGCCCTCGAACAATCGGTGGCTGCATCCGGTACGGAAGTGCACCCGCCGGCACTACCATGGAACCATAAAGGTGTGCTCGATTCGCTCGACCATGCGTCCGTCCGCCGTGGGTATGAAGTGTACAAGCAGGTATGTGCCGCTTGCCACTCGATGCGCTTCATCGCCTACCGCAATCTTGTCGGTGTGTCGCATACCGAGGCGGAAGCAAAGGCCGAGGCGGAAGAGATTCAGGTGCGCGACGGTCCGGATGAGGCCGGCAACTACTTCATGCGGCCCGGTAAGCTGTCCGACTACTTCCCGAGCCCATACCCCAACGAGGAAGCGGCCCGTGCCGCCAACAACGGTGCCTATCCGCCGGATCTAAGCTACATTGCGCTGGCACGCCACGGTGGTGAGGACTATCTGTTCGCGCTGCTCACCGGCTACTGTGATGCGCCGGCCGGTGTGGTGCTACGCGAGGGTCAGTATTACAATCCATACTTCCCCGGTGGTGCCATCTCGATGGCGCAAGCACTTTACAATGAGGTAAGGAACCTATCTGCAACACTGAAGTGGTCACGAATAAAAAATAAATAACGCTTTCCTCCCACTTCAGGCCGCTGAATATTCCGACGGTACGCCACCGACGGCTAGCCAGCTGGCCAAGGATGTGTCCACGTTCTTGGTGTGGGCCGCCGAACCTTATCACGACGAGCGCAAACGCATGGGCATCAAATCGGTCGGCATTATCATGATCCTCGGTGCACTGTCCTACTACATCAAGCGACACAAGTGGGCCGCGCTCAAGACGCGAAAGATTTCCTTCCACCCAAAGAGCAAGTAAGCGCTGTGCTTGCAACCAACCAGCCGCAACAACAGCAACAGCAGCAGCAGTGTAGGTGAGATGTGAGATGTGGAGGAAACTGGCCATCAACCGCCGAACCGGGAATTGAGACCACATCCTATTGGCACATCCCGTTTAAAAAATAGGACGAAGCAAAACGGACACGAAATGGCCGGGACATTTTTAGATTAACATTGGCACTCCCCATCGGCGGATTGGATCACACAGTGCAAACCAGTGGGAATCGAAGTGAGGATGGATGAAGGGGGAGAGGCAAGCGAAAGCAGAGATTTGAGTGAATTCTGCTTTTTATATTCGTAAGGGACATTAAAATCAGTCCTCTCTAACCATATTCGTTAAGCAACACACAGCAACAATTGCTGTCTGGACAAATAAGCGGTCTGCCATTGGTCACAGCTGCCACACAGAAACGCTCGTTTGCTTTTCGCTGTCTCCTCATCTTACGGTCATTTTCAACTGACACAGCGCATCCTTGCATCGATTTCTAGTTAGATTTGTTTTGCCTTCTTTTCCTTTTTCCCCCAATGTATAGATCAATTACCATTGTACGCAGCGAAACACATAACCACAAACCGAGATATGCTACAAGAAATTACCGACAAACACCAAATGATCGTTCGTTTTTTTCGGGGGGGGGGGGGGGGGGGGGGGGGTGTTAATGGCATGGGTTTAAAACCAGCAAAATGGCTTTACGGGAGTATGGGATTAGTCCGAAAGTGTGTCCACCAAGTGGCTGCACACATTAAAAACTGCCATTGGAAGTGTAAGAAGCGAGTAGAAACGTGTCCGTTGGTTGTTTTGGGTAAGAAACTATTTAACAAAAAAGAAACAAAGAAGGTCTGAAGATTCCTGGTTTGGCGGATGATGAAAAGTATGATTAGCAAAAAACAGAAAAACGAAATAAATCATAATACCGTACGTTGTTAATTTAATTTGAGCAATGTTTGTCGTGTTTTCTCTCTGCCATGATGTAATGTCTCCCCGACGTTTAAACACAGTCAAGACTTAGATTAATGGTTTGGCACTACAAACTCGAAAAATGTCTGATGAGATTTAAAGGATAGCATAAATGAACTATGATGGTCTCATCATTTTTTGGTAAAACTAATTATTTCAAATGCTTTTAAGAGGGACCTACTGACACTTAAAAGTTCATTCAAGAGTGGAAAGCGGTAGTGAATTTCCGCCATCTTCAGATAAGAGATCGCATTTTTAACGTTCAACCCCGTTCGGCAAAGCAAGGATAATTGAGGGACGGATGTTAGCACTCGAATTTTGGATCTGCAATGTATGTAGATCACATGTAGTCGGAACATAAAATGCAATTACCCCATACTTGAAGCTAAGATAATTTTATTTACCCTTCACTAATTTCGGTTTACATCACATTTTTCTCTTTCGCCACGGCTATGCGCTTGCGACGGGGGTACACTACACATCCTTTCTCCTTTTATTCTCTCGCTCCCTCACTTTGTCTCTCTGTTAAAGCGTTCGCGTTATACATAATAGTTGGGTAACTAACTAAAAGAAAACTACAATGCGTGACTTTACTGCAGTCGGTTAATTATCTTCTCAACAGTTGACCCTTAAAATTTCTCGAGACATATGTATAGGACCATCAGAAAATAAAAAAGAAGGAATGGGAAAGAAAAATTGACTATTTTTCGCGACATTAACAATTTCATCCCGATTCTTCGCAAGCTCAAGGTTGGTTGGTGAAGCCCATTTGCGGCGGATTTTACATGGGCAATGTTCAGAAATAAGTTTATATCAATTCAAGCTGATTAAGCAATTAAGCTAATGTCCTATTTAGTGTTGTTTTAGTACAATATTACGGACTGTAAGGATATATATTTTTTTTGTTTTGTGAAGTCTTTCAAATACAGTGTCTCTTGTGTCACCTTGAGTTAGGAATACTCCTTTGTTCCTTCTCTGTAGCTGTATGTTAAATGTAGGTAGATGATTAGTGCAAAATAGGCCTTTGGCGTGAGTTTACTATCTCCTTCAATTATGGGCCATTTTGCTGACAAATTTTAGGACCTTTCATTTTGACCTTCAGATAGATATCTAAGGAACGTCATTAGTTATTCCATCTACATGCACTCTACACTTTAACTTCTCGATAGGGTCGTTGCACCGTTACCATGGTGAAGATAAAGATCAACAAAAGGTAAAGATCGCAAAATTGTTCTTCTATGGAGATTTATTATATTTTTTAATCGTTTCAAAAGCATTATTCTTCACAGCAAAACCATTTTTACACGGTTAAGGACATTTTATTTTGCTATGATTATTGTATGTTACTTTCCAATAGTCATAATACAAGTAATATAAAGCTGGCAATAATATAAAGTCGTCCGTCGGTCGCGTATCGTCGGGGGAGAATTATCTTTTCTTTCACTCTAAATCAATTGTTTTGCTTTCCTTTGTTTTAGTCCTATTTGAAACGATCTCGTATTTTACAATGCTTTTCGAAACTCATTTACCGTTTCATACGCACGCGGTCCTTCACTCTGAAGAAGCACAAACAGATTCACATTAACGAAAATTCTGCCGAATGACCCAGAATGTCCAAAGGAAAAGAAATTATGCTTGATAAGAGCAAAACATGACTACAACCAAAACACACATTATCAATATGTTATCCCAAATTTAACAACGCAGAAAGATGGAAGCTTGTCAACTCAATCGAGCCATTCTGTGCACAAATTAATTATCGGCCAGCTACATTTTTTAATTTTTTAGTGCAAATGAGTCTCCATCCGCGTCTAGGCATTTGGACTCCGCGAGTCCAATAATTAGCAGAATTCTACGAGCTGCTTGGTTCTTCTGTTGATCGAAAGACTATATTCTTGTGCACCGTCCGCCCCCCAAGGTTTGGTGGTTTTAATAACCGCCCGACACTTTGCTGACTTCAGTTTCAAGTAACATTAGCAGTTGATCCTCAAACGACGGGTAATAACGGGTATGAGGAAAAAAAGGAGTTTAAATTTCCCATCCAAGCAATCGTTTTGGTTTGCAACTCTAGTAGAGGAACGCTGGTCGCTCAGGTTGAACAAATTACTTCCGGGTTTGTTTTTAGGTTTGCTCAGTACGGAGATGTGTTTTTTGAAAGGTTTAGTGAATCTTCTCCCCATTTGCTGTTTGCTGCTACGGCACCGGTTACAGCGTGCGTACAGATAATTTTCTTTCTCGTGTTTGTGTGTGTGTGTGTGTGTGTGTGTGTGTGTGTGAGTGTGTGTGTGTGTGTGTGTGTGTGTGTGTGTGTGTATGTTTAGTATCTCCCAAGCAACACCGCCTACTTATGATTGGGTTTGCTTATAAGTTTTTGTTTAGCGATTTAGTAGCGCATTGACATCTCTGCCCGCATCATCATCATCATCATTACTTGGTAGATTTATATAACTTACTGCGTGTGTTTGTGTGTGTGTGTCTTACTTCATTCAGCCTGCATCTGCTGCTTCCTCTTTATTACCTTCCACTGCAAAAACTTTCCACTTGCTTAGTTTTTTTTCTGAATTTTGCCTCGCTTTCCTGGCGCTCTCCTCATTTATATCTGCTCGAGTTGCTCGCTCGATTTCCCTTCTTTTTTTCGCTTTTATAGTTCAATTAAGAGCACTAGAAGCAACTACCCTCCGGAGGTTGTGTTAACTTTAGGTTTTCCTTTAGCGTCATAATCCTACGTATTTCTTGTAAAATTGTCTTAATCGTGTAATCACGGTTCCATCTGCTCAGCACCGGAACCATCCTGTGATCGACCTGCAAGCACCAGCAACCATGCACGGCGCGAAAAAGAGAAGAAGAAAGTACAGACATTATTAAATAAGATTATCACCAACCAAACATGCATGAAATGCTGAAAAGCTGGGTCATCGTTACTTACCACACCGTTCTGACTGTTGATGCAGTTAATGTTGATTTTTGATAGAAATTTCAGCGTTGGTGGCTCGTCCGGATAGCGCTCGCCACACTCAACTTTAAGTGAGTACATTCTATTTTCATATGGAGTCTGTTGGATGTAAAACATAACTAAGGAAAAGTGCGAAACAGGATGTACGCTTAACCAGCAGAAGCTACACTTACCCTAGGAGGACCAATGATCATACCGGTCCAGTGGGTAAGGGTCATGTCATCGTCGTTCTCGAGACCCCAGGATATGGTACCGTCCCCTACACCCTTCTGTCCTGCTTCGAGTTCTTCAAGAAGGCGAAAGTTTCTTGGAACGACTGTGTGGAAAAGATGAAAAGTACCAAAAAAAGTACAGCCTATAGTTAAATCGCTTTAAAAGATTAAATATAATCGTGGTCAAAGTATGAGTGTACTCAAATTGATTTTTATGTCATGTACGCCACACACTCGCGTCGCCAATTGTTGTGCGCATACACACCCGCGTAGATAAAAATAAGGACGGTATAATTTAATAAGGCACGGAGTGGCCTACTAAGTTGTAATGGATAACCGAACGTGTGCCGTCTACTTCACACGGAGAAATTCTGTACACGATCGAAGCAAACTTTGAAAATTGTGTATAATGATCTTCTGACTGTACGAGTTTATGCTACTTACCAACACCTGTCGACGAAGCCATCCTCGAGTATGTGTGGGTTTAGGGTTAGGGGGCTCACAATCGTCCAGATTCTCTCGTTTTTCGGGTTGTGTGAGTTACGTTACGACGAAGCGGACCGCTGGTTCCAGACGGATCAGTTCCTGCGCGTCCTAAGCGATTGTGCCACACGCTGTTGTGATCACCGTACGCATTAGCCGGTTGCAGATTTTAAAGTATATGAAAAGTAAATAAAGGAAAAAGATTAGCTATCAACTAGTTAAAATATCGCATAAATAATAAACGAGTTTTGCCCTGACTTCAAACAATAATCTCATGCCCAGTATCTATTATTCTTGCATAATTCTATGCACCGTAATAGCCATGATCATGAGTGTAAATAGTGTACAATAATGCATGGTAACGGCTTGCTTGTTGGTAGCATTCTTTACAAGCAAAAATACACCCGGTGTCTTGACTTTCTCGCCATAAAATAGTATAAAAGTCGATTTCCTTTTTGCTTCTCGCGATAGCGACCAGCACAACGGAGCAACACCACAATATTTGTGTGGACTTGCGTGCCGTGTATGAATGTATTTGTACGAATTGATCAATTTTTACGTGATTTCTAATTAGAATTGGGAGCGCATCATCGTCGAACCATGCAATATGACGATCACCGAGCTGCGTTTTCCGCAACACGAATTGCTGAAGAAAGTAGCATGGTCCACTAGACAGGACGAAAAGTGAGTGAGCATCGCATAAAAAAAACGGAAACGTCATTCACGGTACAGTGGAACAGCGCACGCACTCCACAGCAGCAAAGGAGTCGCACGCCTTTGCTGCGTTACGTTTTCCTTCCTAATCTTCTTGCCACATGATGATATCCCCGAAACTACCGACTTTGTGGATTCATCATTTTTCACTACCAAATTTGGGTCCCGGTTTGGCTGAACCATACCGCAATTATTGCTCGCAAAAAGGAACGATTTTCCTACGACGTACACTCGTGGGATAGGTAGTCCGCGGATGTTTTGAAAACTGTCTTCATCGCAAACCTCACACTGTTCGTCGACTACTTTGATAGGATACGTAAGGTGAGCCAACCGAGCCCTCGCAAATCGGATGGTTGGTGGCGAGATCCAAAAACTTCGCAAAATGCACAAACCCTTAAAAACACCCCCGCCCCCTTTTCTTCGTCGCCTCAACACATCGAGCTCGCTTGCGTGCGGCTTTCTTCTAGCGCCGCTTGGCTTGTTGGCAACTCGTGTTCCGGCAATACCGATATATCGACCCTTTTCCCCCTTCCACGTTGGTCCACCACGATGGTCACCTGGAAACTTCGTGGGCTAAACACACTACTGCTGCTGCTGCTTCTGCTACTCTCCCCGAATACCGTGTACGGCTAAAGGAGAATCGGCAACTCCTAAGAACCCGTTTATCCCAACGCACTGGGGGTCTTATGCTGCCGCAGAACAGCTTAGCGTATATTGTAAGAGGGAAAGGGTTTTAATTCTTTTTGCTTACTTTTCTTGGCTCGCGCAGTATGTACGAGAATTCGAAGACCAATTTTGATAGCGAAACGAAGTTAGCCGCAGACCAGCCAGAAAATTGAAATGTAGCGAATGGGTCACTGTGGTATTGGTGTCGGCAAAGGGACAACCCACACACACACATAGGCAAGATCAAGCAAATTGATTATTCGCGGTGAGACAGCATTCAAGAAAATAGTCCGTATGTTTACATTGTTCAAGCAAATGTAGAGACGTTTAGCTGTTTAATTTAACCGTTATGAAGACGTCGATTTGTTGGCACAGGTACAGATTCTAGTTATGTTTTTTTCTCCTAAAATAAGTTAAGAATAGTAAAACACCAAATACGAATTTGATCACATTTATTAATCCTCATAATGAAACTGAAAGTATACATTATTTAAAACGGGATTGAACTTCACAGTCCAAGGAATGGTTCCCTTTCGGTTCGGTAGCTTCCGCAGCAAATGTACCCCCTGCCGCCAATTTGCATTCCATCGCGTCGGTTCATCAGAAGCCTCCTCGACCGGTAAAAGCGGTCCACTCGATATGGTAGTTTTTGGACTATGGCTTCCATCCAGATGCCAATCGATCCATATCGCGATTCCGTTCAATCGTTCCGGTTCTGACACACGCATTTCCCCTCTTTGAAGCTTCGATTGCTCAAAGTCCGATACGAGATCCAGCTCGAGCAAACGTACCGCCCCGGCCAACGGATAGGACGGATATTCCCACAATGGTTGTGCTTCGATCGGTGAATCTGCGTACGTGGAGTGTTGTTCGATCATTCCATCCATCAGCGAAAGATCGAATCCTTCGCAGGTACCAAGTGGGGCGTTGATTTTTTGCAAATC
The DNA here is from genome assembly GCF_943734695.1 of Anopheles maculipalpis. Taxonomy (NCBI): domain Eukaryota; kingdom Metazoa; phylum Arthropoda; class Insecta; order Diptera; family Culicidae; genus Anopheles; species Anopheles maculipalpis. The sequence continues at coordinate 87,631,999 of NC_064872.1, forward strand.
TAAAAATTCCACCGGCAGTGCGTAAAGCGTACCGGCCGATGGAATCACAGTGACGGTGGTCGGAAGCATCGGGCGTAGATTTTTCAACAAATCTCCATAGTGTAGGTTGTCCCAGGGCAGAATTGCGGAAGGAAAATGTGGTTCAGCAAATACGTGCGTTACGGTCGCAGCTTGGTCGGGTTCTAGTGCATCTGCCGACGAAAGGAACTGCACATTCGGCACACTGTTATGTTCCACAAACGCTTCCATACAGCGGCGTGATATTGCGTTCGGTTCGTACAGCAGCACCGTCTTTACACCCATCCTGGCAGCCGCTAGGCCAAGCAGTGAACCCTCGCTAAGCACCAATACGACGGAATCGCTAGAAAACACTCGCTCAAAGTAGTTCAAGTAACGCTTGTTGCGCAAACTATCATTGAGCTGTCCGATTCGTGATCGTGACTGCGCAATGTGCCATCCGCAGTCACAGTGGGGAGGTTCGAGCAAACTTGACGATTGTTCCTCTAACCCGAACCATAGCGAATATTCGTCGTGGTACGACTGCAGCACAAACTGTTGGCCACGTTCGAGGGGAATCTTGATCGGTGGTAGAAAGTAGACGGCCTGCATCCAGTGATCCCGCCACGGAATGATGTTCCCTTCGGGTATGCGCTGCTTGCGTGTTACAGCTTTTCTTTGCTTTTTCAGTGTACCGTGGTCCGGGTGAGCCCAATACGGTGCACAGCTTAACAGCACCTCGCCTTCGTTGTCCATCGTCAAATCCCACCACATAAAAACGGCCTGCGGGAAACCAGATGTACGTGCTTGACAAACGCTTTGCTCTCGTCGTCTGTTTACCAGCTTCTCGTGTTTGTTCCAGCAAAACTCGAACACTGGTACGGGATCTGTAAGCGGGTTAAAACTGCCCACCGGTAGCTGGCTTAGTTGGATATCGAAGACAGCGCTGGAACCGCGGCAACTCGCCACTTCCGGTGGAACACGCAGCAAAATATCACCATCAGCATTCGAGAGTGTCTTTAGCTGTTGCCAACTAAGCACTAGCGGACACTCGACCACCTGCGCGTATACGGTCGCTTGGTGCGGTATCGTCAGTACGTCATCCGTCAGCAGATGTTGTAAGGCATGTCGGTAGGTCCCAAGTGCTCCCTCACCAATCAGCTCAGTATCGAACAGTTCCGTCACCAGCACGTTAGCTCGCCGTTCCATATCTTGTCCCGAGCCGACCGACAACTGAGTGGAGCGTTTCTTTACCAAGCGTATACGATCCTTCATACCATTCGCTTCGATAATCTTCTCTGCACATTCAGCCATCGGACGGAATGCTTCGCATGCGACCACACTGTCGGCACCGGCACGGACAGCCATCATCGAGAGCAACCCACTACCGGTACCGATGTCCAGCACGTGTGCTTGCTGCCCGGTGGCATGCAAACGGGCTATCGTTCGACGTAGTGCCTGGTCATACTTCTGATTGCGTTCCCAATCGTGGCACATGTCGGCAAATGCACTGCGCGCTATCTCCTGCCGTAAATCGAATCCACCATCGTCGGATGCACTGCCCAGGAAGTTATCATCCATTTGTAGTAAGGTAATTCGAACGAACAAAGCTACTTCACCTGAAACCGCTAAACGTTTTCTAAACCCGCAACACGACTTGTTTACATGCTACACACACACACAACCAACGCAATTACACGTGATAATTCACGGTGCTTACAGGTTTACCCGCACGATAACTACAGACAAGCCGAAAGGTGACCTTGCTACAGGGTGCTCCAACCGAAGCTTTATAAGTTCTGTCAAAACTGGCGTTGAAAAATGACTGCTCAACAGATGACATCCTGCATTTGATTACCAAATTGGCAATCGCAAACAGAGGTGCTTATTTTCTTTCGCTTACTATTGCGGGTTATCCTAGAGTAAAACAACTGATAATTAGAGTTACAGAAACTTTCCGCATCTATCAATAAGCTAAGTTATTGTCCGCAAGCAAACGGTTTAGTGTCGGAATGGTAAAAACAACGCTGAAAGACAGTGTGTAACGCACCGATAAGCGGAATCCAGGAAGTTGAATACTTGCTAGAAAGAAAAAAGCTGTACAAAAACAACTGGATGTAATTCCACCCAAACTATGTCTAGCAGCGATCTTGCATCTAAAGAAGCCATCGTAAGTAGCCAACAACCTCATGGGCTCTGGTAGCTAAGGATTCCTTTCTAAATGATGTTCATCAAACAACAAGTTGATGAATGATATTTGCACGAACATTGTTGGCCAGATATATTCCGCAGTGGTACAAGGATACAAAGATTAAAATTAGATATGGTTGTATAGGATCAGGATCATCGATCATCATCATGCACTAATCATCCAACCATCGTTGCCCGCCGTTGAAACATGATCCCCCCCCCCCCCCTGCGCTCCTGTCATATAAACCATTTCCGATGTTTCGTTCATGACTGCGTCGCGGTGGTGTTGAGGTTATAAAAAGTGCTGATGTTGCTCATTCGTATCGTTTTATCGTGCTAGAAACGCCTGCCTCCCGGTGTGCAGTAGCAGTTGTAGGGAACGATGGGCAACCTTTGCGAACGGATCAGTTGATCATTCAAGTGCCTGGTTGGTAACGAGTGGTCGAGAGACATCGTGGAAGAAAAGCTATCCGGAGAAGTGTGCACGGTTTGTATGAAAACGGTGAAGGCGGTATTGGTAAGAATGAAGAACATATCCATTTTGCATTATGATTTGCTCTGGATGATAAGTTCGGTAAAGTAACGAGTAAGGCGGAGGCTATCGCGCTTGTATTTGAACGGTTTGTGAAGTAACGGTTAGGGTAGTTCGATAACGGGTCATCGTTGATTTTTTTCCCCGATCATGTGCCAACTATCGAGACCCCTCGGCTACCACTTACTTATCTTTTCTTGCACTTAAGTTGAGCGACGTCGTCGTTTCAACATTAATGATAAAATCAAGGAACTGGGTACACTGTTGCCGAAAAACATGGAAGGATCCAGCAGTGAGCTGAACGGTAAAGATGGACGCGTGAATAAGGGAACTATACTCAAGGGAACGGTAGACTATGTAAAGGAGCTCAAGCTAGAGGTTAGCATGCTGAGACGTAACGATGAACTCGTTATGGCACTGCGCAATGAAAACGCAATGCTGCTGAAGCGTGTTGCGGTAAGTTGGTTTTGCTTTGCTATTCCGGCACTATTTTCTTACGATGATCAAATGATTTTACGATTACCAAATTACCAATGACCAAAAAAACCTCACCAATGTACGCTACTTTCCGTTAATGTGCCTTTAAAGAAGGCACACATAGTTCAATAATGAAAACATCTTTCAGCTCCATAAAAATAAGCTACCAAGGTAAGATACCTCGAAAGCTCACATATTTTTATCCTGAACGCTCCGGAAAAAAATGTTCGTGCAAGTATATAGATATCAAACATTTGCAACGAAAAACATACGCTCTCGGATTATCCTTTTTAACGTTTTTGTTTTGCTTTCTAAACCTTTTCCCCGAATACATCCGTACAGTCTAAGGTAGAGCAGCAACTGGCACCATCCAAGGATGGTATCATCGGTGTGACGTTCTACATCTTTGTGGACATGTGCGAAAATAATCTGCAGCTCGAAAACCATGCCAACCGTCTGCAGAGTTTGCGCAAGGAGCTAAATTACGTGAAAGAAACCGACTGGCAGTACGATTCAATCGAAAAGATTCTGGGCCAAAACTGAATAGCGTCTGTTCGTACAAATGTGACCGTGCGCCTAGCGTGCCTAGTAGCTTTTTAATTTTTTCTTTTTTTAGGTTGATTTTTAAAGAAGTTTCAAAGTTGTGTCTTGTTTTTTCTGTAAAATATTCTTAAAATTAGTTTTAACTTTATTTTCAAACTCGAAAACGGCACAAGGCAGGAATTAAACATGTTTCGTCTTACGGCGTGGGTTATACGTAAAGCGTTAGAAAAGTCACCAACAAATCAAAAGCTATCGCTAGAAGAAAAAATACGCCTGTACGAGGAAAAGCTGCAAGAGGAGGAAGAAAATGATACTAATAAGAAGCAGGAGCAGATTGCCAAGCAAACTGTTGAACCGACGGATTGTTTCCAAACGACCGGTAAAAAGCTAAGCTGTAAGCTTATATACATCAGGAGGTTCGCTAAATGTTATCTTCATTCGGTTTGACCAGGAACAATTACGGAGGTGAGGGCAGACTACGTCATCATCGATGGCATCTATTTCGTGCCGAAAACTTTGCTGAAAAACACCGATGCGGGTGCACATGTGGAGGAAAACACAAAACTTCAGTTCCTGGCCAATCGTAAAACGGACCCACTGTCGGGAGAAACGTCGACGAAGGTGGTGAAAATAATATCCATACTAGGCAACCAATGGAGCAGCGGTGCTGGTGACATAGCAGCAGCAGAAGAGGAAGACTGGGTAAGATGCAGGTTGTCTTAGCAAGGACACAACTAGCGATGGGTTCTTTGGAACTGGAAATTATACTTCGTTTTATTGTTTTTTTAGAATCAACCATTGGATTCAAGCAGCACGAACGCGACCACATACTACAAGACCAATAGGCGCCGTGAACCGGGCACCGTGATCGGCAGTGAGAACGACATTCTGATAGTGGAAACTGACGCCGGAGATCCGATTAGTGTTAACATTGACAAAACCCGCATGTCGTTCGTCCCCGCAATGGGAGACTATGTTACGCTGGATTGTGTCGTACAGATAGACGGCACGTTTGTGGACTTAAAGGGCGAAGTGTTGGAAGTGGTGGGCATAGAACCGGCCCGCATCATTGCCGACATCGGTACAATCGCTTCGAGTGAGCCGGAGGGTGGCGAGATTCGTACCACTACCACTAACAGTACGGTTATCTATCAGAGGACCATACTGACCGACTATCGACCGAAAACGGGTGACCGGGTGGAGTTTAAAGCCGTCGAAAACGTGCACGTACGAATGCGTTGCATCAGCATCAAGCTGCTCGCCTCAGCGATCATAAAAACGTTGGAAAATGAACATACTCAGCGACCATTCGAAACCGATCGACCGAATCGACCGAGTACCTTGTGGCAGGATAAGCACGGTATATGTATTACCGGTGATTTCGATGTCACGCTCAAGCATGGTGAAGATCGGACGATCCAGAACGTGAAGATAAAGAACGAATCGGACAAGCCGCACAAGATAATAAAAATGCTCGCCCCGAAAGGTGAGATGCCTCAGGTGCGTCTTAAGAATCCACTCGTACACACACAAATATACGTGTATCCGGGTGAGACGGTCGAATACGAGTTTGAGATATCGGGCCGAGATATATTCGGTCGGAACGAAGAATCTTGCGTATGGATCTTCAATCAAGGGCTCGGTACATTTCGCATTGGGCGCATTTTTCGCATCACGGTAGGCGATTCGACGGGCGACGCAAAAAAGCTATGGGGCGGAAGCAATTCGTACTGCAAGAGGCAGCTTGCCCTGCTTAACATGAGACGTGCACCGGGCAGTGTAGTGTCCGGGCGTTGCTTTGGCAATCGTTCAAACTTTATCGCTAACCCACTACCCTCGTACAATGTGCCGTCGGAGTTGTACGACATCCTGCTAACGACGCCGAGTCGGTCCGAGGTGAAAAACGTCCTCGAACGACCTCCGTACTGTTTGAACGAACCGCTGTCTCCCTTGAACTATAGTAGGCTGATGAAAAATTTCATCTATCTTGAGGAAATAGCGTTGCAGATCGAGTTCCGCAAGCATGACATCGAGCGGGCACATTTTACCACCGAGGATAGCTTTCTTGCGCTGGAAGTGACGAACATTGCTGAAGCGCGACCCTCTATTATGGTGGGCGACACCGTATGTGCCACTGCCCCATGGACGAAGGATACGACCATCTATCAGGGCATCATACACCGAGTGCTGCACAGCCGTGTGCTGCTCAAGTTTGACCAAACGTTTCACGCACGGTACAATGGCGAAAGTTACGCGATACAGTTTACCTTCGGGCGTTCCATATTCCGCAAGCAGCACCACGCCATCAAGCGCATCCAACGAACGTTTGGATTTCAGTATCTGTTTCCGGAGCGATTGGAGCTACGGGAACCGCTGCTTAGTGTGCGCCTTAACGCGTCCACCAACGATATGATACTGGACGAGAAAACAGTCGAAGGTAAAATGGTAAAACGTGTATTACCTTGGTATAATGTTGCACTTAATCGCTACCAGAAGCAAGCCGTCGTGAACGTACTACGGGGTGAGGCACGTCCCATGCCGCACATCATCTTCGGACCACCGGGAACGGGTAAAACGGTCACCGTTATTGAACTGATACATCAGCTAGTAGCGAATGTGCCGAGTTCTCGGGTGATGGTTGTTACCCCGTCCAACAGTGCTGCCTACCTCATTACGGAACGGTTGGCACGTGGTGGCATACTACAGCCGGGCGATTTTATACGACTCGTTGCCATGAGCCAGGTCGAGCGGGAATCGATACCGGAACATCTCGCCCAATACTGTGCCACCGTCGATGTGGCGGACGAACGTAGCACGTTCGGCGATGTGCTTGTAACGGAGTCGGGACTGCGCATGAAATTCCAGGCTAAACACATTGGCCGGCACCGGATAACGATCAGCACTTGTCTGGGTGTCGGTTCGCTGATGTTGATGAACTTCAATGCGAACCACTTCACGCATGTCATCATCGATGAGGCTGGACAGGCGATGGAACCGAACACGTTGGTACCAATTTGTCAGGTTAGTCGATCGGTAGGGTCGGTCGTGCTGGTAGGTGATCCGAAGCAGCTCGGCCATTCCGTTCACTTCGCCGAGAGTGAGGAATGGAACTTCAACATGTCACTGCTGGAACGGTTGCTCAGCCGACGGTTGTACACCGTCGATCGGCAGCGATTTTCCGACGACGATACGGCCGGTTACGATCCACGGCTGGTGACGATGTTGCGCATTAACTATCGTTCGATCCCGTCCGTTCTATCACTGTACAATGATTTATTCTATGGCAGTTCACTCAAACCATACCAACCCGTCGTGACCGAAAAGGAGATTGAACTGATCGATGCCGTTCGTGATATTTTGCAACTGCAACCAGCAGCAGACGAAAAAACTGCCCGTAATGGGTTCTTTTTCTGTGGCATCAACGGGACGAATAAACAGTCGCCCGAAAGTCCGTCGTGGTTCAATCCGGCCGAAGCTTGCATGGTGCACAAGATCGTAGAACGGTTGTACCGGGGTGGACGTTGCGTACCGGACGACATCGGCATCATTACACCGTACTTGATGCAAGTGCGTAGCATCAGACGCATATTCGATGCGGCATCACTCGAATCGCCTAAGATTGGTTCGGTGGAAGAGTTCCAGGGGCAGGAGCGTAAAGTAATCATCCTGTCGGCGGTACGATCGTCCTCGGCTTTTCTCGCACGCGATGCTAGCACGAAGCTTGGATTTCTAGCGGCACCGAAGCGCATTAATGTGGCCATTTCACGAGCGAAGGTTGTGCTGATTGTGGTGGGTAATCCGCACCTGCTGGCGACGGATAACATTTGGGGAAGTTTGTTGCAGCGTGCGGTGGACGATGGTACGTACTGTGGTTGTACGCTTCCGGCGGCCTTTTTGACGCGATCGATCGATGCTGAGAAGGCGAAACTCCGGCAACAGAACATCCGGGGAGAAGGGGAAGAGCATACAGTTTTGCAGCGTCAGCACGACGATGATGATGAGGAGTCTGAGCAGTATTGATTAAAAAGTGGAAATTGCCAATTGTACGGGAAGGACATGCATTAAACACACCTGGTGCGGTGGAATAAGTTGAAATTTAATTAAGTTGGTATTTTTATTCTACACTTTTTTAGTTACTGTTTTTTTTTGGTTCTTTGCTGAATACCTTTTTTAATAGCTAGATTTAACCTATCTTCCGCCTTTCATCTCTTTGCGTTACTGTTGCCGTCTGTAGTGAGGTTCCCTTTCCATAAATCCATAATAATTGCGCCTCAGATTCTCCTCATTCCTGGTGGCCCTGAAAACAACTTCTATAAGACATGGCTCTTTTGAGATGTTAATTACTTCCAGGCGTGTTTTGTGTAAATTGATCAAATAAAACCAACCCACTGTTTTGTGAATACACATTTTGATAAGCGTTATTTCTCTTCATCGGTTTTTCACTCAAAACTGGCGCATTATCACACAATTTTTTCGTTTCCTCTTTTTTGGCTATTCACACCTTGTAATATACATTTGATTTTTGGTTGTCAGTATATTTAATCGTTTTCCAAAATGAAACGGAAAAGGGGGGGAACAATTTCATATGGCCATTTTTGAATTGCTTTGTTTGATTGCATATGGTTTATCAGGGGGAAAAAAAACAAGCTTAATTCGTATCCTTTCTATGTCGCCAAATTTAGCATTACGATCTTTTTGGTTATAACCAGTTTTTAGCAAGCCTGTAGGGTATATGTTAAATCTCATTTTAACTTTCAGGTCGATACCTAAATCAGATCCTTTTTTGTTACTTTCCTCGGAGAGTGGAGGAGTGTAAATTTTAGTAAAACCAAAGTTGGACCGGCCCCTTTATAATAAATACATAAACAGCACGTACGTACATTCATTTTTAGTCTAAATAATTCAAAATTATATAATATAATTTGTTTTTTATACAGTCTCTCGCTTTGGGACCAGTAGAGTCTACAAAATCTCATCTTTTTTTTTGTTTTGGTTTAGAACCCCCTCCTTGAAGATCACGTTTACCAAACAAATATCATAACGATGCAGATCACATGGCAATGCAACGCGTTGTGGGTGTAGTAGGCTTTGTTGAAGCACACCCTTCCAAACTGTCTATATTGTTTGTTAGTACGCCGTGCTGCTACTAAATTGAACGATCGCATTTTCGCGTTTGTGCCATTTTTTGTTACAGTATTACAGATTACAGTGTTTTGTGAGCAGGTAAAACAATTGTCCGAAGGTTTGAAACAATCCAACACGTTCTTTAGCTCTAATCGCTAATTGTTTTAAACATGCGAACGCTTGTTTTACCGTTCCCAAAAACACTATATGCGCGTGCTTTTAGATAAGTGTGTTTGTTTAGTACTGCTACTACATCTTTAATTATACATACATTCTATATACACATTCATATACTTGACTGGCGCATTGTGGACATCGCGTTATACGTGCTCACTATGTTAGTGTTTTGGGACTTTTCCAACTACTTTTTCTCTTCTTTTTGGCTCGAAACAAGGTACACACGTGTTGCGGGAAAGATAACTTAAACGATCAAACTAACCATCGTTACTCTCTCTATAATATCTGTATGCGCATATCGTACGTAACGGTATGTCCATTGTTTTCCTGTGTTTTACATTGCAAAGCAAGCTATGATAATTACTCGGTTTTCTACTCCTCTGTTTACTCGGTTTTCTTCTCCGTTCCTTCCTAGTTCTAAAAACACGATCACTGGTGTTGAGTAATAACAGGCCGGACGAATCAGAAAAGATAAATAAATGCTCCAACTCCAACTCTCTATACACACATTGCATTTCAGCAAAGGCGGAGGAAAGCTGTTCGGCCAACGGTCCCCGCCGAATTGTCATTTGGTTGGTGGTGGTGAGATGTCGCTTTACTCAACAGTAACTGCCTACATAGCTAATCGATGGGGTTTTTGCGGTGAATTCTGGTAATGATACTGGCCTCCAGTACCACCAGTTGTAGATCACTGGAAATCGAAAAGATAAAGAAGTGTTTTTTTCCCGGATGGCAAAAGAACATCGTTGTTGTGTTGGTGTGGTGAACACTTACATCCATAGTAAGGTGGCAACCGCACAGAAAGTGTTCGGCAGCGATGTCTACATTCCTGCGTAGGTCGTAACATAAAGGTTCGGCTACCGCTACCCTGGATCACGAACATGTTGGCACACTCCGCATCGGGCACACTGTACAGCGGTGCCTGAGGTGTATCGATTAGCAGGTACCGTTCCAAACTAACGCCCGTCGCTGGTAGTCGATTAGGCCGGGGAAACAACCTACGCAGCAACCGTGCCGGTTCCATCCGGTTGCAACGCCAAACGTTATGACTTTCGGGTGCATTTGTGCCACGGGCACCACTACCACCGGTGGTTCCGCTAACGTTTGCAAACACCCGAAACAGATCGTCCAGATTGTGGATGGCATCGTCTGTCGATTGTACCCGGTACGCATCCTTGGTAAAGACTGACCGGTGCTGTTCGACCAGCGCTTGCAAACTACCGATGTCGACCAGCTCTTTTTGTGTTTTGAAAATGTACGGATAATTGACAGCGGTCGAAGCGGCCAGCGACGAGCGCGGTTCGTGCACGGCGGTGAAATCGAGCACGTTCGCCACGTCCGCGCACGGATCACAGTTGAGATTTTCTACCTGAAAGTACGGATTGGTCAGCAGACAGCTTTCGTCGTAGTACTCGGTGAGCGCCGGATATGACGCAATGATCGGTACGGTCGCCTTCCGCCAGAAGCGCATTCCCGGATATATGAAGCTTTGAATATTGCGCAGCACGATCGTCGACACCTCATGCTTGTACGAGAACACGACAAACAGCGTTACCAGCAGAAAGATAAAGTTAATAATCTTTTTCTTCCGCTCAATCACCGTCTTCAGCAGGGTGCGGCTTGTGTGCTTGTCGAAGATGTAGTTGATGATGTTGTTGTTGTGGAAGTAGTGCCGGATCAGGTAGTTGTTGAACTCGCTCTCACTGATTTGGCCGCGTCGAGCCGCCAGATGCCGCAGACGGTTTAGATTATCTACGTACTTTCGGATGATCTCATTCTTGTCCCGCAAACCCCCAAAATTCATGTCCAGCTCGTCACCCATCACCACGGATGATGGTAGCGCACACACGCAAGCACACACACGCGGAAATCCGGCCAACTACGATTACACCCGTTACGATGGTGAGCTGGTAGAAGTGTGAGGTGGGATCGCACTTTGCACATACGCTATCACCAGAAGCACCAAATAAGGAGAACACCTCATCTACAACAGGAAACCTTCGAATGACATTGCCAAAATTCGCCACAATTGGGAACCATCACCAATACCACACACGAGAGACAGGTGCAGATTCCAGCAGCACAACGAAGGCAAATTCTTCTGCCCGTTTTTAGCACATCCGTTTACTCTTACTAACTAGGATAATATTATTCGTCAGCTCGCCGTGGGGTAGGTTGAACAAAAGGGAATTCACAAAAAAACAGCACTTTTATGCGTGCCAACTCGGTGAAGGCTTCATCCCCGCTTGGTGTGGTGTGTGAATCGATTATAAACAAACACGGAACGGTGTCATGTTTTTGCAGCTCGCTCTGCGATTGTGTTCGTCGCAAAACTACGACTTTTGCTGCTGCGAATGCAAAGGCGGGTGTGCGTATAGTATGACTTTTTTCCCTGGGCGTGAAAATCGATGACAGCGTTTATGAGGGCTATCCCAGTACTCGATGTTGCGAAGAATTTAAAATTTTCGTTATTTGTTTGGCGTAGTTCGGACAATTCTCGGACCCGACAGCATTTAGGCGATAAAAGTAGATGTAGAACATCAATAAACTTTATTATTTCCTAAAGTAAATACTCTTAATTCATACCCAATCACTCATCGGCAGCAACTTTATGTTGAACTGTTTCTGTTTGAGCTCCATTGCGTCTCCAACGATTCTTCGTCACCTTTCCATCGCTATGCAGTTTTCGTTTAATTCGCACGCGCTTCAGCTTTTTCGATTCTCCTTTCTTTTCTGAACCTTTTGTAGATGTACCATTTGGCAACAATTTAACTGCCGCCGCCAACATACCGGAAGATGCCGATTTACGCTTCCTTCCCTTACGTTTTTTGTTAGCTTTCGTCGTGTTCTTCCTATCACCGCTTACAGGTGGTTCGGTTATGGGAGTCTCGGCAGTACTATCATTACCATTGGTTAATTTGCGCTTTTCGCCGCTTAGTTTCTTAGCGTTTCCATTTACCATCTTTCCACTTTCATCATTCACTTTAGCACGTTTGGCATTTACAACGTCTTCCCCAGCTGCTGGTGCTTCTTCTTTGCGCTTTCTGCCTGCTTGAGCTTTTAATTCTATTGCTTCATTTGTCCAACTTTTCGGTAGCAATTTCAGCGATTTTATGATTTCCGTTGAGTAGGTAATATCGACCTGATCCTTCAGCTTGGTGAGTAGATTGACTCGCGTCTGAAGAAGAAGTATCGAAGAAGGTTAGTTTAATTAGACAAGCGTATCACCTAAGCGAATCTTTTTTTTACTTACCATATTGCCAATAGTTACTCCGTTGCGTAATTTATTGATCACTTCCGTTTCCAGTGCAAGGGCTTCACGTAAATCGTTGAGCGCACTAGCATACTGGGCAGCATACTGTTCCTCCGTCGATGGACTGACCTCGATCGCTTCAAGCTCCTTTTTGTCTGCCTCTTTCAAAATTGACTGCACATATAAAAATGCGTTAAATAAATTTTAAATTATCTTTCTATGAGTTATAAAGTTTAACAATCATTTACCTTAAACTTTTTCCTTTCATCCTCCGTCACCAAGGTGATGGCCGTTCCACTGTAGCCAGCGCGCGCCGTACGACCAATACGGTGGATGTACTTGTCCACGTGGTTAGGCATATCGTACGAAATGACCACCTCGATGCTTTCGATATCAATACCACGGGCCAATGCATCCGTACAGATGATTCCATTCACCTTGCCCATGCTGAACCGGCTAAGCACGTTCCGTCTTGTGGCCGGAGAGAGCGAAGACGACCATTCCTCGATCACCATTTCCGTCCCGAACAGTCGCTGCAATACGAACGAAAGCCGATGCGAGCTGCTGATACCGTTGGTAAACACCAAAAACTTTCGATATCCATTCTCGCGTATCAGCCCGTAAAGGGTCAGTGGTTTGTTGCGTTGATCCGTCAGGCAGACAAATTCCTTCAGCTCGAGCGGTGTCGTGTACTGGCCGGCAAATTTGCCACGCCGAGGTTCTTGCTGTTGTTGTGCTGCGGTGTGTTGTGCCATAATCGTTCGCTCCTGTGGATCCATTACAGCCGTAAACAGCTTCGGATGGAACAGCTTGAGCGTTTTCAATTTCTCGGCGTCCCGCTTGAAGGTGGCCGAGAATAGAAGCTTGTGCGGTTGCCGAGGCCGATCAAACAGCTCAGCCTGCGACAGTAGCTCGCTGCTGCGTCCTAACAAATATTCATCCGATTCCTGTTTGACGTGTTTGTTTAGATGGTACAGCCAATCGTTCTGTATCTGGTTCATCACCTTGTCCGCCTCGTCCACGATCAAAAATCGAAGGTGACGCAGCGTAAACCCTTTGGTGGAATGCAAATGTTCGATCAGCCGACCCGCTGTAGTGACCACGATGTCCACCTTCGACACGTACGCTCCATTGCAGTATTTGACTAGCTTCTTTTGTTCCGCTTCAAGCGGTATGCCACGCGAAAGCACCACCGGGCTAATGGTGGTGCCTTCACACATTTTTCGAAACACCTGAAATACTTGTTCCGCCAACTCCTGAACAGGAAGAATGACCAGTGCACGCACGGCGGGAGCAACACGATGCATTAGCAGCTGCACAACAGGCACAGCAAAGGCGAGCGTTTTACCACTACCGGTTGGCGATGAAATGCACACATCACGGGGCCAGAAAGGTGCCGGTTTGCCGTGCGCTTCCAGTATCCAGGGAATAACTTTTTCCTGCACCGGAAACAGCCGTTTGTAACCCATGCGTTTCAAGTTGCTTTTTATCGCATCGTCCAGATACGGTTGCTTCTTTATCGAAGGTCCTTTGGAGGAAAGCTCGCGCACGATGATGGTGGGATGCGACAGCCAGGGTGGAAGCACTTCGTCCGTTTGTTTCAATCGGTGCAGTTTATCACCACCCAGCACAATGAAGTCGCCCATCTGCTTATCACCGCTATCGACGATGGACTGTTTATGGTGTTCTTTATCATCCTTAACAGGTGTCTCATGCTGCTTACCGGCCACTTCCGTCTGTGGTAGTTCTGGTTCGAGCTTTTCTTCCTGTTCTGTTTCCAGTTTTGCACCTTCATCGTTTACTAACCCTTCGGGCGGTTGAATTTGCTGTACCTGGTTTTCTGGTGATAGTCTAGTTTGGGACGCTGACAATCGTGCCTTCTTTTCCTTGCGTGCCTGAAGTTTCTGCAGAATAATTTCCTCTTGCGCTCTCTCGTCATCCGCGTTGAGTTTGGTCGTATCGTATCTGTGCGCAAAAAAGAGTTGAAAGTGCCAAAAAACCTCGAAGAACGAAATTACTAAAAGAAAAATACCTGTTTACGGCGAAAAGCTCCATTGCAACTTGTGCTGGTACTACTAAACCCGATTCACGTACGAGCTCTACGCGAATCCAACCAAATACACGTGCGTTTGTTTACATCAGCGGATTGCTGTGGTGTAAACCGAAAAAGTGACAGCTTCGACAGTCGACAGTGGTGTAATGTGAAGTGTGGTGTAATTCAGTCATTTGTGACGTGTGCTGAAAGTGAGGTTAAGGCAGTCCGTGAAAAGCTCAGTCCCTTGCATGATCTTTGCGCTCCCGAAGAAAGAGGTGTGCAAATTCGCTGATTCCACCACGATACAGTAGATTGGCACGCACGCTGGTATTCGAACGCCCAGCCTATTGCAGTCCCAGTGTATTACTTCTCCGGGGAGTTTCGGTACATCGTTGTCCTGAATCGTTTTTGTTTTAGCTGCTTTTCATTTACGAAAACGGTACCAGCGAAAAAAACCGAGTGCGCACGGGGGGTGTCTACCAAATTTTTGCTCCCCCGGCCTTTTCTAACAAGTGAATAACGCATAGCTCTACAATAGTGCCAAGGTTTCCCGGTGCAGCTAATTGATCACAGTACAAAAAATGGAGCAAATAATTAGGAACCTTCTAGTGGCCGACAACGATTTAATACAGCAAGTGAGTATGTGGGCAACTGCGATTGAGTAAAGGGAGGAATGTAGGTATGTATGATCAATATAGCACACCCGTTGCTTCCGGTTGGCATGGACGGAGGTGATATTTTATCGTACGTGATTCAATTTCCTGTAAAACGAAACTTGTACCCCATCGGTGTGAGGGGGTTGAAAAGAATCTGTTCTATTGTCATTGAAATATTTTTTTCCTTTCTTTTTTTGTGGCTCTGTGTTTCATAGGCATCGGCCGACTTAAAGGAAGCGTTCAAGAAGCCGGAAACGATTCCCCAGCTGTGTGAAATATGTGTCACTAATAGTGATCCCCAGGTACGGCAGTACGCTGCCATGCTGCTAAAAAAGCATCTCGGGAAGTTGCGTGCGTGGCGCGAAGTGCCGGTCGAAACGCAAACCCTGATCAAGAAGGGCATGCTGGAAGCGATTGTGAACGAATCGGAAAAGTCGGTCCGAAATGCAATTACCGGTTTCGTTGGGGTGCTCGTAAAACACGAGGCCGAAAGAGAGGACGGTTGGATGGGGGAGGTGTTGAAATTCATGTTCGAAAGCACTAGCTCGAGTGATCCGAAGCTGAGCGAGCTTGGTTCGTCAGTATTTGCCACACTGACCGATGTTGCACCGGACCAATTTATGCCCCATATCGAGATGGTGTGTCAGCTGTTCTCGTCCGCGCTGATGGCGACGGAAGCGGGCGGTAATATGGCTACGCCAGTAATCTACAACATCCTTCTCGGCATGTCTCATCTCGTACCCTTCATACCGGGCCGGCAGGAAGTGGAACAGACCTACCAAGACTCAATACCGTACGTGCTGAAAGCGTTGGGAGCATTTGCCATGCAAGATTCGTTCAAGTTCATCGAAGCGTTCGATATATTGGAAAATTTGGCCGACGAATCGTCGCGCACACTTTCCCCGCACATGAAGCTACTGATCGATTTCTGTCTACAGCTGGCCGGCAATACCCAGTTGGACGATTCTGTGCGCGTAAAAACGATCACCTTCATTGGATGGTTGGTGCGGTTGAAGAAAAAAATGATCATCAAACAGAAGCTGGTGGAACCGATCGTGAATGCACTGTTTGCACTGATGAGCGTGGCGCCGGAAGTGGAGGATGAGGATGAAGAGTACTTTGGTAGCAACGAGGTGTCGACACCCAGCACCTGTGCTACCCAGTCGCTCGATGTGCTCGCGTTGCACATTCCACCGAAACAGCTATTCCCACCGCTGATGGCATTGCTCGAACCGGCCCTAGCCGGAGTTGATCCACTGCCCAAGAAAGCGGCCTACCTTTCGATCGCGGTCATCGCTGAGGGATGCTCGGAGCACATCTGTAGCAAATATCTGCGCGTACTGGTGGATGTTATCAAGCGTGGCATTACCGATGAGAACGTGATGATACGCAATGCGGCACTGTTTGCGCTCGGCCAATTCTCTGAACATTTGCAGCCGGAAATTTCTCAGCATGCGGATGAAATTTTGCCCATTTTGTTCGAGTTTTTGCAGCAGCTGTGCTTGCAGATTCGCTCCGGTGGGAAGGAACCGCCCCATATCGATCGTGTGTTTTACGCCCTCGAGACAACGTGCGAGAATCTCGAGGAACAGGTAACAC
This sequence comes from Anopheles maculipalpis, assembly GCF_943734695.1. NCBI lineage: Eukaryota > Metazoa > Arthropoda > Insecta > Diptera > Culicidae > Anopheles > Anopheles maculipalpis. Next base: position 87,648,582 of record NC_064872.1, read on the forward strand.
CGTACCTTCCGATGCTGATGGAACGGTTGTTTGAATCGCTGGATTCTCGCAACAGCGTGCATTTGCGTGAGCTGTCGCTGACAACGATCGGTGCAACGGCCAGTGCAGCCAAAGAGCACATGCTGCCGTACTTTCCACGGCTGATCGATTGTTTGAAGGTGTACTTGGTGAAGACGGACGACGAAGACATCTGTACGCTGCGTCCGCAAGCGATCGATACATTCGCGGCGCTGGTGCGAACGATCGGGCGCGATAATTTCTTACCGCTGGCGGTAGACACACTCAACATGGGCCTCACAATGATGGACGAATCGAATGATCCCGATCTGCGCCGCAGCTGTTACAATCTGTTCGCCTCGATGGCATCGTCCGTGAAGGAGGATATGGCTGGATCGTTGAATAAGATCGTCGAAACGATGCTGGAGAGCGTGCGCAGTTCGGAGGGTATTGTGCCAACGTTCAAAGATGGTGGTGCTGGCGATGATATGCCCATCCTGCCAAACGGTGCTGTTGGTGGTGCGAACGGTTCCGGTGACGGAGACGACGAGGACGACGAGTTCGACATTGAAAACTCGATCGAAGATGAGGAGGAGGACGAAGAAGATATCGCCGGGTATAGTATCGAGAATGCGTACATGGACGAAAAGGAGGAAGCGATCCTAGCGCTGATGGAGTTTGCCGAACACACAGGATCTGCCTTTGCGCCCTTCATTCAGACGGCGTTTGAAGAAATTTACAAACTGCTAAACCATCCGAACGAGGACATCCGGAAAGCGTCAATCGATGCGGTAAAACAGTTTGTGGTGGCATTGCATCAGCTGGGCAACATGGAAGGTGTGAATCAAACAATCCTCATTTTGATACCGAAGCTGAGCGAAATTATCCGCACGGACGAAGAGCGGACCGTGGTCATGTCGGCGTTGGATGGATTTAGCGATATTCTGCAGGAGGTAGGAGCGGCTACGTTCCAGGCCGATGGGCAGAAGGATGCCGTGTTCAACTGTATTGTGGATGTGCTGAATGGTAAGGTCGCCTGCCAGTTTGATGAGCCGGTCGACGAGGAGCAGGAAGAGAGCGAGTACGATGAGGCGATCCTCGAGTCGGCGGGTGATATTCTACCCAAGTTTGGACGCGCCCTGCCGGCGGAAGAGTTTGCCGTATACTTTGGACGGGTGTGGCCGTACTTTATACAGAAAATTGTAAGTCACATCCCTCCTCACCGAGGAAAGAACCCTTTTTAGCCATTTTTTTATAACGCGTTTTTGCTTATCGACACGAATCTAGGAAAAGTCTAAACAAAAGGACGAAACAACCGACTCGCAGCGTGCCTTCGCGATCGGAGTGCTGGCTGAGTGTTTCGAGGGTCTGAAAGAGTATACGCGCAACTGGATCGATTCGCTGCTGCCGATTTTCCTGTCGTGTGTACAGGACCGTAACAACGCAGTTCGTAGCAATACGGTTTACGGGCTGGGAGAGATGGTGATGCATGGAAAGGAATGCACCTTCGGGTAGGTTTTGGATCAAATTTGAATGCCGTTCGTTCGTACTACATATTGTATCTATATGCCCTTGTCCTTTCTTCTTTAACTCTAGTCACTATCCACAAATAATGGCAGCTCTCTCGCAGCTCGTATCCAAAGAACAGCATGCCGGCACGCTAGACAATCTGTGCGGTGCGTTGGCTCGACTCATTATAACCAATTCCAGTCTGGTCCCGATGAAAAGCGTACGTTTGACTGCTGAGAACAACATGTTTATGATCCTTTTAAATTAAAAATTATTTTTAATCTATTTTTTTAGGTATTTCCCGTGTTTGTAGAGTATCTTCCGTTGCGGGAAGATTTCACCGAAAATTTAACCGTGTTCCAGTGCCTTGACCTACTGTACCGACAGGGCGACGAAAATCTGTTGCCAGTGTTGTCCCGTGTTGTGATTGCTGGTTTGCAGGTGCTGTACAAGAAGGAACACGATACGGATGGTAAGTTTGTGTTGTTGTTTGTATGGATGAAGGAATTATGTTCACAAAATGCAAAACTTCCTACTTATTCACTGTTACAGAATGCCGCGAGCTGGTGTACAATCTGGTCAAGCAAATCCGCAACGACTTCCCGGACAAATTTAGCGAAGCAGTTCACAGTAGCAACGAAGCTTTGCAGCACGTGCAATCGCTATCTTTCAAGTAGAAATTAGCGAAACCGCACTTTATGCGCAAACTGTTTGCAACCTACATCAATCCATATCTCCTACACAGTACATGCATGAAACGGGATAGTAATAGTAGTAATAGTAGCAAGTGAATGGGGAAGAATGTTTACGCAAACGAAGGCAATCGTACGATATGAAGTGTGTTCCGATCGTGCTGCCTCTGCTTTCGCGAAGAAAATGGAGGTAATTGTTGAAAGTAGCAGAATTATATTGAGCGATTACACCTCGATACAGAGCTACCGTAGAATGCTGATCGAATAGAATCGGAAGAAGGTAAAGCCATCCAAAACGAAACGGAAAATACTGCATAAATGTGATGGGCAAACGGCTCACGCGAACTTATGGCTGTGGTTTGCTCTCCCACTTTCGTGTATTGAAAATGACGGTTATTTTCCATTGTTCCCTCAATATTTAGGCCGAGATAATAACATTCTTGAACCCACTTACATCAAAATATCAGGCTCTATTAAGCTTTCAGCAGAAAACCGAAGAAAAACCAACTCGTAAAGCATAATTATATCCGTCGAGCAACAAATGGTTGCAAAAGTAATGACCCACAGAAAATAACCGGAAGCGTGCGCTTTTTTGCACACGCTTTGCAACCATTTTTACATTAGCGTGTTATTTTTTTTTCGGTTGGTAACACGTTCCTTCGCACACAAAACTATAAAACCCCTTCCCTTTAGTGTGTGTGGTGTGGCGAAATGGGAATAACGCCAATAACGGAATGCATGGTTTTTGTGCGTTTGTGTGAGTTTTCTATACTAACTGTTAATTTATCGAACCTCCACATATTCGTACCATGTATAGGGTGTATCGTATAAGTTTTGCTCGTCCAAGACGATTATTCCTTTTTTAATAGGCATATAATGGAATGTTTGAAGTGTTCTACGAATTAGTTATGTTTTCTCTTTTATTTTTCCTATCAAATGTACCGATCTGAACTCCGTGCATCTTAGCTAGAGAGAAACTTAAAGCATCGCTCCTCATTTGTTTACCTACCGTAACGTAATATGTGTAGTAGAGTGATACTACCTAAGCATCGTTTTCTTCCCTCAATACTGCATTTAAAAATTACACCTATAAGAATGACCCAATAGATAGCAGATAATTTTGCAGGAGAAGTTGTATTTGTATCGAAAGACGCACTAGCAGCAAGTTCATGTTTCCCACATAAATCAACTACGTCCAATCAGCCTGAAACAAAACAAAAAAAATACTTCACATGCTCAAACACAGCGGATACAGCTACAATTAAATTGTACTTCAATAGTGTGTCATTCTTGCTGTAATGTGTATTAGCCCGGCGTTTTTCTAGACATGCTTTATTTTTTTTCCTTTCAACTGTTATTTTCGCTGCCAGTAAAACGAACGTTGTTCGTTTACTGATCGCAGGAAAACACTGATGGTTCTGTGACTCCCGTTAAGCCACCATATGATACAAAGGGGTCATAAAGTGCACGTTCTAGTAGTTCTTGTTTACGGAAGAATTATTAACATAGAAAAAAAAGGTGAACAGGATCACACCTCGCCGTGTATCCTGATAGGAAAGAACGTGTTAAAATGCTGCTTTATTGTTTATTTGTATACATACCAATCTCATGTAACTACAGCATGCGCGTGTTTATTATCAACACTTACTAACACACACTCACGAATGATTGTTAAGATAATTTTCAAATTATACTGCTCAGAATGTCGTGTTTTCTAGGATTTCGATTGCTTCTTAACTAAAAGATGACAATAACTGTTAATTTCGCATGCATTGGAAACCAATCAATAAAAAGAAAAATAAACATACACATGAAAACAAATGCTTGCACTGTTTTTTTGTAAATTTTTCTGTATTATTTCACCTACTCGCACACATACAAAAAACATATTTGTAAAACTTGCGTGTATTATTTTGTTCAAGTTGCGTTCCTCCACAAACGATTAGTGGCTTTTCGTATCCATAGAAACGAAGCGCAGTAATCGAGCTTTGGCTACATGATAACTATCAGTTTGTAGAAGCAGAAAAAAATGTCTATTTTGACCATTTAACTAAGGTAGGAATGAAAGCGCATCTCCATACTAATAAACAAAAACGAATAAAGAGCAAACAACGAACACCTGCTACTGGCGAAGGTATTTTGATATTCATTTTATCATTTGTTTCCAGTTTTTTCTCTTGCTTGACCCTGAAGAATGATTGACTTTGTGCGTCGTTTTACATTACAAAACAAAGGTGGGTTGTTGTACAAAACGGTTTCCGTCACACTTCGGCTCCTCTCTACTCTATCTATCCTCTTTCACGAACAACTACTAACGCTTAGCGAATTGTGTTTAAAATTATATAATTAAAACAAAACAAAACACATCCTGTGACATACTTTCCCTAAAACGCTGCGGCAAAAAATAACACGCTTTCATGCGCGATTTCGCTTGTTTTTCATCAGTTCGCCTTACCCTGCTGGCTTAAAGCACCGAATAAATGGAATTGTCATATTAGTTGCATTAATTGCTAGCTGCTATGCGTACGGTGGTGAACTTTGCGCGCTACGCGCCACGCTTTGAGCGGTAGTTCCTGTAGTTGACGTATTTTGCCACTGCCCCACCGATACCAGAGGAGCCCATACAAGAGGCAAATAAATATCTCTATATAATACCCATCGATCGTGATCGTACACTGACCACCACCGGCGGTGCAAGTCTGTAACAGCAGAAAAAAAAAATGGTTAAAAACGGACGCTACCATCGGTTCAAACGGTTGTTCAAGCGCTATTCTTACCTCTTTTAAAGCTGCATCGGAACAGTCATTACCGGCTGCGTTCGAGCACCGTCTCCACGTGACATAGTCCACTAACCACAGCACAACGGTTGTTGGCCAATTGCCTCCGAGATTGCTGAGTGTGTTCAGCAGTGTCATGTAGGTGCCACCAACGGCAGGATCGCTGATGCGTGCGAAAAATGCCATCACGGCCACAAACATGCTGTACAGTGCGATCTGATACAGCCCGTAGTTTGTCAGCAGTAGTATGTAGTAATAGTACGGTACGTGGTGATTTTGTATGATGGCCGGTGTGATCCATACGATACCGGCCGCCGTTAGTGTGAGTGCTATCCGGTACGGGATCGCTTTCAGATATACTTCCATTGGTCGCGTGCCAGCCGTGTATTTGCTGATCGCTAGCGGTAAAACGATCTGTAGCGGCACAAGCGGAACTACGAGCAGTGCCAGTTTATCCTTCGGAACACCTGCGTCGATCAGTTTAAGCGAGGTAACTGCATCGCACGCGGCATAACCTGCCTTGGCCGTTAGCAGTACCGCTACCAGCGTTAGGATAGGTTTCATTTTCATTATATCCACCAGCAGACGGTAGGTTTGCTTAATGTCCAGCTCCAAGTGTTCCTCGTGACCACGATCGATGCTGGGCGCGAGTTCACGTTTCCCGAACGCCACCAGTGTAGTTGTGACGAGAAACACCAACCCCCAGAACCATAGGTATCCGGACAGATTCACCAAACCCTCGGGTGCGGGTTCGGAGCGTAAATAGCTGTTGCAAAATTCTGCCGATTCCAGTGCCATGAAGGCAACGTATCCGAGGAAATATCCCGCCGTTTGGCCCACGCTGTTGCAGGTCGAAGCATGTCCGACATTGCAACGTTTCAGCATCGTCAGGGCCCATCCATCTACCGCAATGTCTTGGGTAGCGGCCAGAAAGTTTAACATAAAGAAGATAAAGCTCAGTAGCGGAATGTTGAGTGTGCTGCCGCTCTCAACGCTGGAATGGTCTTTGAATTCGGTTGTGGTGCTGCGTTCTGCTCCCAGCCAACGATTCACGTGCAGCGACAGAATCAGCATAAATATGCCGATCAGATACTGTGTTGGGATGAGCCACGATTTTCGTCGTCCAAAACGTTTCCAGAACAGTGAATCCACTATCGGTGCCCATAGTAGCTTTAAGCTGAAGGGCCAGTGAGCGAAGCTGAATTCGGCCTGCAAAAGTCGGTGCAATCGGTAAGCAATTCTCAAACCATACGTCGTCCCCTTGCATAACTAAATCACCATAGTAGGCTGCCCAAGATATGGCCCTACATCAATCACGATAAGCCTACTATGATAAGAGAGGCCGTTCGTGTAGTTGGATCGCGACTTACCTGCTGTTTGTAGCTTGCACCACGATTCTGCAGCAGCATCGGTATGGCCGAGGCCAATCCGATCGGAATGCCTTGCAGCAGATAGAGAAAGAACAGTATGGCAATGTTGCCCCAGTCGCCACGCAGGTCACTTTTTTCATGCTTCTCCTCATCGTCAGCCAGCGGCAGGAGCGTTTCGTGATTGGCACGATCGGTTTTCTTGCGTCTGTTGCTCATTGTACACGCGCTTCAGGGTGTATTTAAAAACGATTATCCTAAAGTAAAAACCGTCCGCTTACTTTGGCTGTGGAAGTGGGAGGAAGAGATGAATGGTTCAATTGTTAAACATGTGTCTATTTATTAGCAAACAAACAGGCAAGCAGGTGGTTCTCTTGGATCCTCCAGAGTACACGTCACTACAAGTGCGGAACGAGAACGGGTGGAATATGTTTTTCCACTTTCTCATTAAACAAGGCGTTCGACTGTGAGCATCTACCTGACCACATACCTGTTTTTCGTGCTGACCGGTAGCGAGGAATTGGTTCGAAGGGGAGTACACTTAACCAAGTACAAGTATGTTAGCACAGGTAATGGAAAGGAAGAATGTGCCTAGCATTCTTAATGGTATATCGGTGTTCACACAGGGAATATCGGGTGTAAAAAGGGTAAAGTTTCGGTTGCAGCACGATGATGATAGTACGTGGAAAACGGAGAAGAGAGCGAGAGAATTTATTTGTTTGTTGTCATTTCAGGCCAAAGCGCCTCCTCGATGACGTTCGATTACAGCACGATGACAGATGAGCGAATCGTCGAAATACAGATTCTGAGCAAAAATTATTAAAAAAAAAAATTATTCAATCTTTAGATAAGCTTGATAAATTAGATAAAATTTTATCAAACAATCATGCCACATATCTTATTGTGCATGAGCTGCAATCATCGCGGAAAATCGCGCGCTCTCTCTCTGGCAACACTGCTCTTTTTGACAATCTGTTTCTTGCTGGCGTTGCGCATAGTACGCTTCTTCTTCTTCTCACCGAACTAGCCGTGTGTTGTCCACATGTCGGTTTAGCTAGGAGTTTTCCAGTGAAATTTCCTGCGAAAAACGTACAGCTTCCACGAAAATTTGCAACAATGGCCAAGTTTGACCTCACGACTAAGAATTGCCAGTATTTGGATCGTCATTTAACGTTTCCTTTGCTGGAATTTTTGCTGCAGAAAAATGTAAGTAATGCAGCAGTGGAAAACAAGGTAGCGAGAGCGAGAAAAGGGCGAAAGAAGGTGAAGAAGAACGGGGGTTGCGTAGGTTGTGACCGCTCTACCGGAGCTTTGTTCCGGGGTCCCTATCCCCGTGCCAGTTCAGATATAAAAGGGTTGTTCTCTGTTTCGTGCATTACCCTACGTTTTGCTGTTGATTTGTCATCAAATCTAATATAACCTCACTTTTTTCCTTTTTTCGGTCGGTAAAATTGGCAGGTCTTCGATCAGACGTCCCTGTTGAAGTTCATCCTGGAGACGTTAAGCAAAACCAATATGTTGGACTACACGAACGACATTCGTGAGCGCTTGACGCAGGAGAAAAGTCAGCCGGATGAGGTGAATCAGCGCCGTTCCGCGGTGCTGGTAACACTGAAAGAATTACAGGTCGAGGTGGCACCGCTGATGAAGTGTATGGAGGAGCTCAAGAATCCGGACTCATCGAAGGATCATAAATCGGTGATACTTGCTTTGCAGCAGACACTGGATGTGAGTAGAGTGCAAGCTTTCCGAATAAGCGTCCGCTCAGCATCACCATAAAGCTTTCCTGTTTCTGTTTCAGTACGACATCATCCTTAGCGCCCAAAAGCTGGCCAAGTTTTTGTACGAGTGTGGCAACTATAACGATTCGTTGTCGTACCTGTACGTCTGCATGCTGGCAATGGAACCAAGCGATAAAAACTATCTCGGCGTGCTGTGGGGCAAGCTGGCAGTTGAAATTTTGACGCTCAACTGGCCCACCGCTCTGGAGGATTTGACGCGTCTGCGCGACTTTATCGACAACTACAACTTTACCCCGATCCAGGTGCTTCAGCAGCGAGCTTGGCTGATTCACTGGAGCGTGTTGGTGTTCTTTAATCACGCGAAGGGTCGTGATCTGATCATCGACATGTTCCTGTACAAGCCGCAATACTTGAACGCGATCCAGACGATGTGCCCACACATTCTGCGCTACCTTGCAACGGCGGTCATCATCAACCGTGGGCGCCGGAACGCGCTGAAGGATCTGATCAAGGTGATCCAGCAAGAATCATACACGTACCGCGATCCGATCACTGAGTTTCTGGAGCATCTTTACGTAAACTTTGATTTCGAGGCAGCCCGCAAGAAGTTGAACGAGTGCCAAACGGTCATTTCGAATGATTTCTTCATCATCGGCTGTTTGACGGAGTTCATTGAGAATGCGCGTCTGATGATCTTCGAAACGTTCTGTCGAATCCATCAGTGCATTACGATTGGCATGCTGGCGGACAAGCTGAACATGAAGCCGGACGAGGCGGAGTGTTGGATTGTGAATTTGATCCGTAATGCGCGATTGGACGCAAAAATTGATTCGAAGCTGGGCCATGTGGTGATGGGCACGCAGCCACTCTCGCCTTACCAGCAGTTGGTAGAAAAAATTGACTCCCTCTCCGTACGCTCCGAAGCGTTGACCCTGTTGGTCGAGCGAAAGCACAAAGCAAAAACTCAGGAAGCTGGCGAAGGCCACTGGAAGTATTACTAACGAGGTGGTTGACAAACGTTTGCGTTTTTCTAGTGTTTTGTTCATAAGGAAAGGAACATTGGAAATTCATTTTGTGGGGTTGAGAGCGGTGAATAGGATAACGTTCGAGAGGAAAGAAAAAACAATTTACAACCAACTACGGAACTCGTGCGAGCAATCGGCACAGCTTAAATTACGAAACATTCATTCTAACCATCAGTGAAGATGATTATTGATAAGCGAATTAGTTGGAATAAAAGGGTGTACGCTAGCGAGCATGCAGAACGCAAATTACAGTTGTTCATTTTTGAAAGAAGGTTGTAAGAACTGAAAAACGCCAAATTTGCTTAAAAATTAACCTACGGGCATCCGTATAGAAAAACTTGTTATTTGAAATGACGAATGTTTATCTTTTTACCGATGTCAACAAACATCAAAATCAACTGTCAAATAGTGGCGGCATTCTAATTGTGCATCGTCGATGGGACAAATGGTCATAGTTACCGGTCCTTATATCCAGGCGTGCCGCACTTTCAAATTCAAGAAATAGTACAGAAAAGAATAGAAATAGCGCTTTATCGTGAAAAACCTCGCTAAAGAAAAGGTGCATTTCGGTTGGAATAGAAACAAAAAGTGCATTGGTAAACGCAACGATGCGACGAAGTTGTGCCCCATCCATGAAACGGACTTGTGATGCCAGCGCTGCGTTACAACCGGTCAAGAAAACAATAAATACAGCGGAGAAGCCACTAGCTAGAGGATTTCATCAAGATCGTTCCTCAACTACCACAGTAGGCCAACAAAGCAGCCAGAGTGCCGTATTGAAACCGAAGAACTCCAATGGAAATGATACTACAATCATTTTTACCGTTGTTTGGGGTAAAATAAGCACCCGAAAACACAAAACTTGGGAAGGAGACGGTACACTCGAAGTGTCCGGTAGAAGTGCCGTGCTGAAGGATGAAGAAGGCCGAATAATAACGTCGACCAGTGGGTTAAAGGTCGAAGAGGTAACGGAAGGCATCCAGCTAGTTGTTGGATCGAAGGAAGTCGAAGTGTTGGAGAAATGGAGGGAAAAACAATCTCCAACAGACTGCAGCACAAATTTATCGACAGTTGCGGGCAGTTCGAAACATGGGACGACGGCATTGCCTGCCAAAAAAAGTTTTAAACCACCGGAGCAAAGAGTACAGCAGGAAGAGATTGAACCGTTGCAACCGATAAACGATTCGTTTACCTTTCCAGTTAAATCTTCACCTTCATCTACATCCAGCGCTAGTAACACTTTCAAACCGGGTTCTTCGATTATAGATGAGACAATAGTAGAACCGTTGATAATGAAGAAACCGTCATTCGAACATCAATTCCAGTACAATGTGGAGAATGTACCCATACCGGAAGTACACGTTCCGCCCTGCCTTACCCGTCATTTGCGTCCACACCAGCGTGAAGGTGTTGCGTTTCTCTACGAATGTGTGACTGGCATGAGAATGCTACAACCGCCCGGTTACGGTGCAATTTTGGCCGACGAAATGGGTCTCGGAAAAACGCTCCAGTGTATCGCTCTAATGTATACGCTGCTAAAAAGCGGACCATATGGAAAACCGCTAGCCAAGCGCATACTGATTGTCACGCCGAGCAGCTTGGTGGAAAATTGGGATCGTGAAATTACCAAATGGTTGCGAAACGAACGAATCTTTACCTTTATCGTTGGGCCAAACAATAAGCTGAAACGGTACGCACAATCGTCGCACATCCCGATACTGATCATATCGTACGAGATGCTGTCCAAGCAAATCGGTGAACTAGACACGGTGCGATTCGACTTGATGTTTTGCGATGAAGGACATCGGCTTAAAAACAACAATGTAAAAGCATTTGGTGTGCTGAATCAGCTGGCTTGCAAACGACGCGTGCTTCTGACCGGTACACCGATACAGAACGATCTGCAAGAGTTCTTTTCACTGATAAACTTTGTCAATCCGGGCATTATTGGTTCGTATCCGGATTTTAAGGCACGCTACGAAACTCCAATTATTGTTTCGCAACGGCCCGGCATATTGCCACAATCGATCGAGCTCGGCATTGAGCGGCTGAACGAGCTAAAAGCCATTACGGATCGATTTATGTTGCGCCGAACGCAGGAAGTGATTAACCAATATCTACCCGACAAGCACGAGGTAGTGATCCTGTGTCACCCGTCCGAGCTGCAGACCAGCTTGACCCATACGGCATTAACATTTTATGACAGCGAGAAAGGTTCTTCGAATGCAATTTCACCGCTTCAGATGATAACAATTTTGAAGAAAATTTGCAATCATCCTTCGCTCGTGTCGGTACAGGGCAAGGGTGATCCGGAATCGTTGGTACGTGTACTGTCGGACCAGTTACCATGCTGGCAACGAATGGGACCAAGCGATTCAGTCAAACTGGCCATTGTGGAGGCGCTATTGGAGGCGATGTTAGTCAAGCAGGAAAAAATTGTGATCGTATCGTACTACGGTAAGACGCTAGACATGATTGGTGGGTTGTGTGAGCATTACAATTACAAATACTGCCGGTTGGATGGTTCAACGGCTGGTCCCGATCGTGGTAAGATCGTAGCGGCATTTAACAATACCACTTCCGATTGTTTCATTCTACTGCTTAGTGCTAAAGCGGGTGGTGCTGGATTAAATCTGATTGGAGCATCCCGATTAGTGCTGTACGATAACGATTGGAATCCAGCCAACGATCTGCAGGCCATGTCTCGTGTGTGGCGTGATGGACAGAGGAAACCCGTCTACATCTATCGGTTGCTAACTGCCTACTCGATCGAGGAGCGCATATTTCAAAGACAAATTTCCAAAACATCCCTTAGCGGGTCGGTAGTAGATCAGAGACAAAATCTAAGCAATCTAAAGCTGTCGGACGAGGAACTGAAGGACCTGTTCTCCATTATCGACCCAAACGATGCAGACGATTGTTTGACGCACAGTTTACTCGAGTGTTCGTGTGCCGGGATTGGTAATGCTCCAGATAAGGAGGATATTTTCGATGATTCCATCGACGATTTAACAACCGAAAGCCGCTTTCAATTAAGACCACCCGGTGCAAAGCGCAGCAAAACAAGTAAGAAGAAATTTGCACTCAAGATGCAGGAACTAATGCGCTGGGAACATCACCGATCGCCCGTATCCGAGCGTGTCCTAGAGCAGCTCGGTTTGTCCCGTTGTGCCGACGAGGTCATCTTTTTGTTTCGAAACATTGTATCAGCAACGAAATAAATGGTGCATTTTACAATCAACACCCACTACCGTGTGCCGCTGTTTATTCGTCGTTCTCCAAATGGATGTTGCTGCCAAACCGTCCGTACAGATAGCCCTTCAGATCGCCCATCTTTTGCTGCAGATCCCGGTTCGTTTGTTGGATGCTATTGATTTCCTTCTTTTTGCGCTCTTTCGCTTCGGCCAACAGGTCGAGCGTTTTGGCCTGATCGTGCGAGAGAAAGACGTCGCCCATCAGGAACGGGATTTGCACGTCGTCGTCCAGCAGTTCAATTTCATCGCCAGCTTCTTCGAGATTTTTCAGCTCGTTCTGTTTGATGCGCAGCTCTTCCTTTAGATCCTCCACCTTGGCGTTGTAGTTGGCAAACTTGTTAATCTTCATCTGATCTTCGTAGGTGATGTGAACATCTGAGTCCTAAAATGGTCACAAAACTCGGTGGGTTAGTGTGTTTGCTTTTGTGCAATGGTGGAAACCTTGCAGTTACCGGCTGGAAGGTGCCCTTTGATTTCGTTTCCGCTTTGGTACTCATTTTGTAGTGTGTTATTTAAGTTACAACGTGCAGCTGGCACAACACGCAACTTTGGTGAAGAATCGGCACTTGTATGGAAAGTATAGCGAAGAAAATTGGGCCGTGTGTTGCCTTCTTGCTGTTCTTTTTATTATGACATTTTCCTTTTGACAGTTCGTTTTGACAATTTTCGAATTATTGAAAAGAATCGATAAAATAATGATAAGGACATTGTTTTAAGTTGTTATTACACAAAAAATAAAGAAATATATATTTTCTATAGTTTAAATGCGTACAATAGCGTTTGAACCTCGGCAATATTGTAATTTCCAACAAATTCTATAGTGATCTTGGTTCGGTGGTTTGACGTTTCCATGTTTCCCGCTTTTCCACCTTTGCCGGCGGATTGACATTAGCCAAGCAAAGCTGCCGCGGTCCACCGGTATGCAGCTTTCCCCGTATTGCTTCATCATTCCTTGTGTTTGTGGCACTGGGCGAGAAGCATTTTACCATTATGTCTAGCAAGTAAGTAAATGAAGCGAAAATAGACAATTTTCAAGTTCAAAACAATAGCATCGTTCATTTGTTGTTCCGTTTTCTTGCACCTCACAATCAGTCCCGGTTCCCCGGTACAGTGTAGCCCGATTGTGAATCGAACGCTGGAGCTAAACTTGAACCGGAAGCGTTCGAAGGAATGTCTACGATGGGGCACGGTACACATACTGCTACTGTCCGTGGTTCTGTTCGACATTTCCAACAAGTGTTCGTACTCGTTCTCGAATCTATACTACGTGGAGTACATTGCCGCAGCAATGCTGTCCTGCAGCGTGGTGTACTACTATTCCTGCTACTTTTACTACCTGTTCAGTACGGAGCCAATTCGTGGGACGGAACAGCAACGTCGGATACTAAAGTTTGATGCAAACGATAGCTCTTTCATTACGACACCACCCCAAACGAAACAGTCAGTCAATACCGACAACACGCCAATGAACGTTTCGACATCGCTGTTGCGGTCTTTTCACGAAACGACCTTTTCGGTAGCCTCTCCACGGTGGGGCTTTAGTCGGGGCAGTCCACCACAGTCAATGGATGGAATACGACCACCGATGGGTTATGATCGGAACGTATCATACGAAGCGTCACCGAATGTAAGTGCTGGTTCGATGAAATTCTCTCCCGCACTACGCAAGCTGGGCCCTCCAGGGGACACGATCATGGACGATTTGTTCATGGAAAACTATGCACAGTAAGTAGTGGTACGATTTTGGTTGATTGTCTGTCCAATACTCATCTGATCACGATTTGTTGTATTTCTTACAGTGAAGCTTCTTCGATGGATAAAAGCAACAATCGATCGCAAAAGGAGCAGGTGAACAATTCCGACGATTCGATGAACTCATCATTTGGCCGGTATCGCTTTAACGACATGTCCTACCTGTTGAAAACATCCCTGTACCAGCTATCGTCGTCAGTCACGCCAAGCAAACAGTTAACGAAAGAGCTCGAGACGGGACCATACAACGCATTCATCGACGGCAGTCCAGAGGGACTGAAGAAAGTGTCCGCTGCGCAACTGTCCACCTACGTCGGCAATCTGCGCATGTGGATATCGCTCACCATATTGCAGCGCATCGAGGAGGAAATTCACATTGTGGATCAGGCATTCAAGAGTCGCGGCTTTGCCGACATCCAGATCGGTAGTATCGGGCTGGAACGGTTGAAGAAAACGGCCGAAAACCAGCAGCTAGTGTCGCTGTACATCCCACGCCTGCCGTTGCTTATTCCATTCCTCGAAATGACAACCAACCAGGAGTATCTGGTGCAACGGATTAAGGATCTTGCCAAGGGTAGCTGTATAGCGGACTATCGATGGAATTCGGGCTCGGCATACAAGGGCATTAGTTGGGACGAACATTTACCAACTGATTCGGCGGTGGGTAAATTCTACTTTTTATTTTCGGAGCAAACGCCTAATACCAATTTCTTCTGTTCGTAGATCATTTTCCATCTGTTTTGTACCTATTTAGATAGCCAACTGCGTCCCTTACCGCAGCCCGGTGGTCGCCCATTCTACAACCGTTATGTAGTGGTCGGTGATAAGAAAACGACCAAGGAAACGCTCGCCGAGGTCAACACAAAAAATAAGACCAAGTGTGCGATCCTTTGCTCCAACCCGATGAAGCCCAAGTTTAACTTTGTTTCGGATGATAAAATACATAGCTGTTCCTATGTGAGTGGTCATGTTCGTAGCGTGCCTTTTCTGGCAACGAGCAAGAAGCAATATTTTAATTTTATTTTCTAAACTTCTCTTGCCAGGATCGAAACAATCTGTTCTATGTCATCATTCAATTTTTGATGTACATGAAAACCCACAACGAAAGTACACTGGAGGGTATTAATCTCGGCCCAAGTGGTATCAATATACTGTGCTGTGTTGATGACTAAAACGCAGCACTTAATCGTCATCGGATAGGAGTTAACTGTATAGGAATTCTGTTCTGTTCTATCGATAGAAAACCGTCGGTAAGTTCTCAAAGCAAAATTCTTTTCTTTTGAATTGAACCTTGTTTTTCAATGTGTGTATATTCATGCGATCAGATTATCAATACTGCTGCTGTAAGATTGATGTGTGTTACACAAAATGAAACACAGTGGTTTATTGTTAGTATAAATGGTCGACTTTTATGTAGAACACTTGCCACTTTAAAGTATGTATTCTTTTGGTTCTGTAATAATGAATTCAAATATCAATGCGATGATCCGTTTCTACGTACTTGCTTTTCCGAAAACATCGGTACAAATGCATATATTTTTGAGGGCTTAATCTAATGAATGTGTACGTTTAAGGACTAGACATAACATTATGTAGATGGTAGAAAAAGTAAGGAAACACGCACATAAGCACATCAAACAATTTTTGCAATGTAAATGTAACTTAAACAACTTTCAATAACAATCCTATAACGAAAGAAACCAACAAAACGATTTAAGATGGTTAAATTTTGATTTTTTTGACTTTTTTTGCACTTATAAACAACAAGGTGGAAGGCTTTTTTGTTTTTTGTTTGCTCATTTACCTTCATACTATTAAACGTGTTGTGTAATAACGTATCGAATCCATTCTTCCGCTTTTATCGTTTCAAATACAAATGACTCTTAACGCGCACAATCGACGCTACATTTACGTTATGATGAAGCACACAGTTAGAGAAATTGTTCAACGTGTTGTCGGCTAGAGTAGTAGTGGTTACTTACGATCACCCGGTTAAACCACGGCCATCATCACTCATCATCCACCACAGCTCAATGGGTTTTGTCGTACGTGTTTTTGTGCCCGTATCCCGACACGTAGCCGGACTGGTCGACGAGATCTTTCCGGCCCGCTATACCTTTACCCTTGCCAGTTTCGTCGAACCGTTGCTT
Organism: Anopheles maculipalpis; assembly: GCF_943734695.1. Taxonomy (NCBI): domain Eukaryota; kingdom Metazoa; phylum Arthropoda; class Insecta; order Diptera; family Culicidae; genus Anopheles; species Anopheles maculipalpis. The sequence goes on from NC_064872.1 coordinate 87,664,847, forward strand.
GTGCGATCCGGTGTATTTGGAAGTGTCCGTTAGGCGGGCCACCGTATCCGCTGCTTTTCCCGGCTGTAGAGGGGAATAGAAAAGGTGGAAATGTTAGAGTAAATCTGTACCTTGTCGATCTACCGATCCCTTTTCCACACTACCGTTGCATTATGGACACCCGGTGCTCCACAGTTGGCCATTTTGTTCTTGATTTCGTCCAGCTCGACTTTTTTCGTTTTGGCTAAATCTTCCAGAAATTTGTTATAATCGTCAAGCGTTAGTTTCATCGATTTTAGCTTCTTGAAGTGTATGCCCGTATCGGTGGTTGTTATCTTCTTGTCAATAACCTGAAAATGTACGGCTTTTTTTGTTACACTCTCTTGAACACGAACATTTCCCCGGCACAACCTGCTTATACTCACCTTCGCCTGTTTCATCCACTTGTCGCTTTGCGAAAGTGTTAGATGCTTTCCATCCGATTTAGTATCACCAAACTTGGAAAATGCACGAAACTGTTCCTTGAAGGCCGCGGTAGATATGGCGGGCTTTGCTGCTGCGCCGTTCGTTTGTTTTTCCTCGGTGGCGTTTGTCGGTTCGGCTGCTGCTTCTGCTGCCGCCGGTTCTTTTGGGGTTTCTTTTGCATCCAAAGCAATTTCGGCAACCTCGACGGTCATCTTGTCTACCACGTCCGTACCATTTGGTTGCGATTCGTCCGCCATATTGTGGGAGCTTCGCGGGAAGCGATGGGAAATATGGAGGGAAAAGTCATTTATTAAAGATGCTATTTTCCTGCTTCCAACGTATGGTCTAATATGTTTCGGTATTCCCATTCGCTACCAACCGATGGTGAACTGCGACATGCGTGTACATCTTATCTCACACTTTGTGTTTGTTTATGTTTGCCAAAAAAAAGGAGACAATGAATGGCCACGCACACGGTGAACTTGAAGATGAATCGCTTTGCCGTGTGTTACCGTTCAAATAGCTCAGCAGGTACTGGTTCTCGTCAGCGGCCGGCATATCGCAATATGTGTGTACCAGGCTGGAAAGGTTAATTAGCACCCACGATGACATGATTGCAAATAACTCACATTTCTACCTTTTCCTAGAAGGAGGAAAATATTTAAACCTGGCCTTATGTCTTCAGTATTGTGCGACGAATTAGACTCTCTAGGCGTCGATGAGTTGATCATGTCATGACAATAGCACCAAACAATCTAGCACGTTAAGTATTTCCCATCATGGCGCTCGTCCATGATCAGCTAAAAGGTCTTGTACAGCTCGCCAGCTCAAACCGCCCCCACCCCGGGTGATCCAAAACATATACATCCTGGTGGCCTAATTTATAAAGCATACATTCGCTACCATACTTAAGTTAGCTTATTAGAGCTGCGATCGCTTTAATCAAACACAACAAATGGCCGCGAAACTGTGCATAGACCACACATATCAAGTGACGCGTGTTAGTACCATAATTGAGAGGATACAAGTACTGCTGGGCGCCCCTGTGCGACCCTTGCCAAGCTGTTCGTCCAAAACTATATTCATGAGCCCAGGCAGCAAGCAACAAGTGTAAACAAGTTGGCGGTTCCCTGCAGTGGATGGTGTTGATCGATCGATGTGAGTGTATGTCACACCGTGACGGAAATTGGTTGTCATACACGGTGTTCTACCCAGCCAGGTAGGCCAATTAGCACCAAGTTTAAGTACACACTCGGCTGCCATTCTGCATTAACTCATGCGGTACGGTGTCAAAGGAGGACGCGTTCTTTAGGAGAGCAGCCTTTTTCTGGTAGTAAATTTCCTCGATTTTAACGGCTGATCGCGTCCATTATGATGTTTGATGTTTGAATAAAACAGTTTAGCGGACATTAAAAAGTAGGGAGCACTTGCCATGCTGTTTCTGATACCTTTGGCTTGATATACTCGTTGCTGGGAGGACAGAGCAACAGATGGTCCCGATGGGGTTTTCACCAGTGCCGTTATGGTAACAACTGTCGTCCCTTATAACAATTTTCATTACATTTCCTTTGGTATTTTTACAAATTTCATAAATCTTTTAAACACAGTTTCCCAAGCTCAATTTTGCACCAGTATAAATAAAAGATTTTTTAGGTGAAATAGCAGTATACAGGAAGACATGGTGTTTGCTAGGGTAGCATCACCACAAGATGCAAAAAGTAAATATGTATACACCCGTTGTCTGCTGCTTCCCAGCCGAGCAACAGCGCATTTCCCATTGTTGTGGAGGATGATGCTTCCATCCTATGAGAGGCTAGTTCGGTGCTTTACTCATTCATCGAGCGCCGCATACTTTACATTACATCATCAGGGGTAGTAGTAATGGCCTGTAGCATATGGCCACTCTCTTCCCTCTTCCCTCTAGTGCTAGCGATGTGATATGCGACCTCCAAACCGCATCACCAAGCCCGCGCCTGTTCCGTCCTCCTGGAACTCGAGAAGCACGTTTTACGTGGTCACCAAAACAAACAATATAAATTTAGATATTACTTCACACACTGGGTCTCCACATCAACCCGGGCAGAGCAAAAATCATGATGGTCATGATGTTAAATTATGCGAGATAAACTACACGGTTTGGACGTTGTACATTCGTTCACCCGCTCCGGACATCATCGTTGGGGGACGTAAATTTAATGGGACACAATTTGAAGATTGATGCATCTTTGGTGGAATTTAAAATAGCGTTACCTCACAGGTGTGCAATTAGTTAATTGTATGCAGTTATGATTGACTTTTCCAAAAGAATAACCGTTCTATCAAATTTTCAAATCTCAAATCAAATCTCTTGCCAATCTGTTTTTCGGGTATTTTTTTCTTCCTGGCCTTGAGTTGCTGGTGGTATATTCAATGTCAGCAGAAGTGATGTCATGCTTTTTTTTTAGGAAGACGGTTGATATCGGAAAACCGTGTCCATAAAGGTGTCTTGGTAGTGGTACGTGTCATTTAGCAAGACAAGGCGCAGGGTGTGTGTAATAAAGGTGGCAATTTTTTTATTACAAAAAATAGATAAACGATTCCGACTCGGCATCGTATGTTCTGCTCTAGACAAAGCGGTTCAACTAGAGGTTAATAAAGCAACGATAAGTTCGCATCAGTTGATGATGATGATGATTGGAAGATAACAATTTTTTGTAGGTCAAGTGACAGAGCCATATACTCGTGATATGGTTGGTGGCCAAAGAAGAATCTTAGACGATACTGATCATATCATATATTCAACAGATTGCTATTTAATGAAACCTTCTGAGATGAAATATATTCTTAAGATATTTTTGGATCGATTGAAAGCTTCAAAAATGCAGCAAAATGCGTGTGTTCCAGTAAGTTGAAATAAGAAACCTAAAACCACAAACTATGAGTCATCCCGGATCATGGCTCTACTAGAGTTCTATCAGTCATATAAAGGAAAAAAAGGGTTCTTCAACAAAATGGATCATCAAGGAGTCGAGGTGTGTCTGTATGCGTTGTACATAACCAACACTACACCAGGCCTAACTCGCTATGCGCTTTCCATTCTTTGGTAGCATTTTGTCGCTTTTTTCGCACTGACCTTTCGCGTATATTGCGGAAGCAAACACTCTTCCACCCCGGGACCGTGATTGGCGCGCACTTTCCCTTTCAATGCGCATATCCTTTGGCTGCGGCTAAACGTAAACAAAGGCTCGTCGTCAGTCCGGAATGACTCAGGAAGGAGTGGATGCGGCCAAGCTAACGTATATAGTATGACATATAAAGATTGGTCAGCACTACCCCTGCTGTCCTGCACAAGTGGAAGAGTGAGCTAGATTATGTACGACGCGGTAACCGACGACTCAGCCGTCATAAAAAGAAATCAAATCCTTTTGCAAAGAACATGCAAGGGGACCTTAAAGCGCTGAGGGTTTGGCGTTCGCGTTTCTGTTTCCTATTATTCGCTTGATGTTAGATTAATTCATTCATTTAAATGAGCACTGGACGGTGCGTTACGCTGCTGCACGCTTGGGTCCGCATTTGAGTTGCGTTTCCGGTTTGCGTGTGGACACTAGCTATCGTTTCTACTTTTCTCCCAGCCTGCAAAGGAATCTCTATCTCCCAAAAGCAGAACAGGGACGATATGCGGACCACCACGTGTCGAGGGTTTTGGAGGGTTGGTTTTATGTCTTTCCTTCCTACCCTAGATTCTGTATGTAGGGAAACGGAAATCACGCTCGAAACCGCGCACAGTGGAAGTACGACATTGCGCATGAACAATTATTGATCTGCGAGGACGGGCAGGACCACCGAGATCCGAAGGGAGATTCGCACCCCAATCTCACGTCATCAGCACGAGCAGAATCCCGCTCTCCGGCGGCGTACGTATCGGATGCGAGATGGATCTGCCTGTTGTTTGGTAGTTTTCGCTTTTTTGGAACTGTTCCAAACAAATTTCACTCGCAAATGGGTTTCACTGTTTTTACATTTTCTTGTGACTTGTATTCTTCCCTTTTGCATACACTTAATGACGTCGCTTTTTCTTCAGCGCAGCGTTATTTTACCACATTCGTACAGCAATTTTTTCGCCTTTACAAAGCATCATAGTACACATTGGAGAGTGACTTTTTTTTCTCTTTTTCATTTACCTTCAAACTACGACGCACAACTAGGAAATTGAAAATTTTTCCAAAGATTCTGAAACTTGATCACTTCACCTATTTGTAAACAATTCTTCGACGTATATTCAAAGTTTAAGAACGATGTCGTTTTTCTTTTCGAATTATTTGTGCAACACGAGAAGACGACCACGCTCTAACCGCAGGAACGCGCGCTCGAGACTAAAAATGCCTCGGCCTGTTGTGTACTATACGTGAGTCGACGGGCGGCTGTACTAACTTCTCGGGGGTTGCTAAAGAAAACGTGCACAGCCTGCCCTGCATTCGGGCGAATGGCGATGGGTGGCAAACCTGTTACAAGTGTGTCAAACCTGCTAAACTACTTGCTGAAGTAATGTGAAACACTTTTATTGATTTTATGTCCTATGGCCGGAACACTGACGAGGAACTGCCGTTGACGATAGAAGATTTATCCTAGAGCAAGAAAAATTTGTAGATAGTTACGCTACTCTTCCATTGCACCAATTGTTTTTGGAACGTTGATTGAGGTTTGACACCTCTGTAGTCAGTGTTTCTACTGCTCTTTTATTAAAGGAAATTAGTCCTTCTTAACTTAGTATTTCATCCTCACGGTCCGATATTGAAACTTTCCAATTAATTTGTTCCATTTTATTTTTACAGAATGTTTCCACGTAATGGCCGAAATGGAGTTTAATAATATGCTCATAAATACAAACAAAGTTTTAATCTACAATGGTTATCGGTCTTTGTATCATTTGCGCGCTACTTACTTTATTGGTGATTTACTACTTTTGGCCTAAGAGACATTAAATCATTTTCGAATTCGCTCGCGTTGAAATTCACCTCACAATTTCTACATAAATGATAAACTATTTGAAACTTCTAAAGTGAATTACAGCAGCTCCCGCGCTCGCAATAGAATTTATTTGATTCGTCCCGAACATTCGCAGAACCTAATTTGAATTAACTTTTCACTTGATCAACTAATCACACATTACACACGGCCCCACCACTTACGCCTTCACCTTACCCTCATCGTCGCCCTTCACACTCGTCTCCTTGTCCTGTGCTTTCTCTTTGTTCCAGCTGGCCAACCCGTCCGGTAGTGTCGTGTCCTCCTCGAACGAACCCGTACCCTCCACAAACTCCTCGTACGTCGACTTCTCCGGGAATGGACGTTTGCCAAGCAGTTCGATCATATCGTCCCGGCTAAGGATCTCGTTCTTTAGCAACCGTTCCGCCACCTTCTCCACATCGGCCCGATGCTTCGTCAGCAGCTCTTTCGTTCGCACGTACGCCCGATCGATCAGTGCCCGTACCTCTTCGTCGATAATCTGTGCGGTTTGCTCGGAGTACGGTTTCGTGAACATTGGATCGCCCGGTTGCGAACTGTCGAAGCTCACGTTGCCAACCTTTTTGTTCATGCCAAAGCGCGTGATTTGTGCGTACGCACTGTCGGTAATTTTCTTGAGATCGTCCTGCGCACCGGTCGTGATGCGCTCGAAGAAAATTTCCTCCGACACACGGCCACCGAGCGTCATGCACATACGATCGTACAGTTGTTCCGTCGTCAGCAGGTACTGATCTTTCGGCAGATACTGTGCATACCCAAGACCCTTACCGCGGGGGATAATTGAAACCTTCAGCAGTGGATCGGAATGCTCCAGGAACCAACCGCAAACCGCATGGCCAGCCTCATGGTACGCCACCGTACGCTTTTCCTCCGGCGACAGGACATTCGTTTTCTTCTCCATACCGGCAATAACACGTTCGATCGCTTGCTCAAAGTGTTTCATAATGATAGACTCGTTCAAATCACGGGCCGCAATCAGGGCCGCTTCGTTACACACGTTCGCAATATCAGCACCGGTAAAGCCTGGCGTAAGTGCAGCCATTTTGCGAGCCAAATCCAACTTGTCCAGGTCGGTCTTGAGCGGTCCCAAATGCACTTTGAAAATAGATGCACGTCCCTTAATATCGGGCGCTGGTACGTAAATCTGTCGATCGAACCGTCCCGGTCGCAACAGTGCCTTGTCGAGTATGTCCACCCGATTGGTGGCGGCCAGCACCACCACGTTTGTCGTTGTGTTAAACCCATCCATCTCCACCAGCAGCTGATTGAGCGTATTTTCCTGCTCCGAATGGCCACCGAAGCTTTTACCGCCACGCTTACGCCCAACAGCATCAATTTCATCGATAAACAGTATGCACGGTGCATTCTTTCTTGCCATTGCAAACATATCGCGCACACGGGACGGACCGACACCGACAAACATTTCCAAAAACTCCGAACCCGACACGGTGATGAATGGGACGTTCGCTTCCCCGGCGGTTGCCTTCGCGAGTAACGTTTTGCCCGTGCCCGGTGGACCGGTCAGCATTGCTCCTTTGGGGATTTTTGCACCCAGATCGATATACTGTTGCGGGTTTTTGAGGAAGTTCACAAACTCCATGATTTCGATCTTGGCTTCCTCGCAGCCGGCCACATCCCTAAAACGAGAGAAGTTAATTCGTTTCAGTGTCCGCAGAGTTTTTCATCCCTGTTTTGTCACCTACTTGAAACCGACGTTGATTTCATTAGCATTAATTAACTTGGCGGTCGATTGCATGACACCACCAAACAGACCTCCACCACGACGTCCACCCCGCCCGCCGCCCATCATCTCTGACGACCGACGCATCATGTACACGAGAAAGCCGATAATGAGCAGTGTCGGCAGCAGCCCGGTCAAACTCGAAGCTTCCAGCTCGCTGCGATAAATCACCGGGACAAAGTTAACCGGCTCGATGTTCATGTCCGTTTGCACATTCTCTAGATTGCGCTCGAACGAATCTACGCTGCCAATATTAAACCAGAGAACGCCCTACAAAGTAGAAAATGAGCATCATTCGCATCATGACACTTCCGAAAACGACGAGCAGATCCTTACCGATGAGTCTGTAGCATTGCCGGGTGTTAGCTTAACGCGGACCCATTTTTTGTTAACCACTTCCAGCTTGTCAACGATGCCACGGGCGAGGTAGCTAAACGGTTTGTGGAAAGAAAACAACAAAAAAAACACACATGCCATTAACACCACTTCTTGAACCTTAAACCCATGTCGGGACAGCTCGCTCGTACTTGTTCACAAATTCCTTCCACGCTATTTCTTTGTAGCCCATCTCGAAGAAAGCTATGGCCGATATTAGTGCCACACTAGCCAACGCACCAAAGATCAACATTTTCTCCTTATCGCCATCTTCGCCTCCACCGATCGGACGCCCGGAACCGCCTCCCCCACTGGAACCACCCTTCCCGCGTGCCGGTTGGGGCGAAAACATGCCTAAATTCCAATCATTCTTTCGAGACGATGCATCCGGCTGCGATGCCGTTGACTGAGAAGAACTGCTGCTGGACTGTTGGCTGGCCGCTGTGTCCTCTTTGCCACCGGGGGCGCTTTCGCCAACCTTACCCTTCTGCTGCTGACCGGCACTGGCAGCAGCACCGGGTGGTTTGTAGTACTTTTCGAACCCTTTCGGTGGCTTCTCACAGAACACCTGTATCCGGTGGATGAATTCGTTCCATGTTTTGTTGCTACGCGACTGTAGGTAGCTGAGGCTACGAATAATCTGTGAATTTGGATGAAATAGAAAGTGTCCTGAGGTGGTTAGTGTATGCGCAGCTCCCGATGTCTGTTGCGTGTTCGTTCACCTGTTCACAGTCCGGCCCGTTCACGGTACGGTGCGGTGGTCGGTTCAGCCCGATAAGTACGGATTCAAGCTTTTTGGCTGTCGTCAGAACACGATATGCCATTTTAACTGGGATAGTAAGTGGCGATGGTTGGAATTTTCTCTGTACACTATAGCGCACACATGCAAACTCACGCACTAGCTACAGCAGGCCTGGACAATAAATAACTTTAAATCATAATACACTTTATTACACAATCTTCGCAAATTCTGTAAGCGCACTGCGTGTTGATGAAATTCGGCGTACAAGTTTCGTGCGTGTGTGGTGGCACTGGTGAATGTGATGAAAATTGTAGTTGGTCCGTCTACACCAAGCGAGATTGTTGGCGAGACAGTAATTTGATAATCGGTTGCGGGGCTACTTACGGATCGTTCTACGGGACCAACGCGCAGATAATAGTGAATGACAGACTTTAAAATTTGTTTTCCAATTATTTCGCTTCAAAAAGCAACGTACAGGGAATTTGATTTGCTTTAAAAAGATTGAAACGAGATCATTCGTTTTGCGTCTCGCCTTGTGTAGAAGAGCTGCCATGTACAGCTGAAAGTGTGTGACAGCTGCATGTGTCACAACATGCTCTTGACAGCCGGTACAAGGTGTCTCCCAGTTAACGAAATTTACAGTTTTATTTTTGTTCCGATATTTACTTCGAAAAAAACTAATAATAAGCATAATTTTTATCAGATAATATGTTTAACGTTCAATTGCAAAATTATACGTGTAAACTCATCATTTCTCTGTTGCTAGTTCACAGTTTTGTCGAAATTTTAAACGGTTTTACAAATAAAAGAGCTTCCTGGCAACACTGCCACTCGGCGGTGTTATTTTTCAGTCATATGTTACGAAGCAGCGCACAAAGCGGAATAGTGAAAAGACTGTGCGAAATGAGGCAGGCACGGGCACGGAAATAGTGTCCTGTGTAGCAAAATAACGTTGTGTTTTTTTAGTTGTTGTTGGACATCTCTACTCCACACAACCGCACCTGCATCATTCGAAACGCAAGAACTTGCCGCCTCTCAAACTAGTTTCTAAACACTTCCGCGTTAGTACGTTTTTTTTCTCTCGGGGGAGGTTTTTGTGCGCGCTTCGTCAAATCGTACCTGTGTAAAGCCGGTTAGGGGAGGGGAGTGGCCTGTCGGGATCTCGGAACCGTGAAGCCGGAAGTTTTCACAACTTTTTATCGCACACAACGGTACCAGCAGAATGGTGATATCGGCCGAACATGAGCGTAATGGCATTGCGGACTTTTTCACGCAGGTTGATCCTGAGGTGCGCAAAGTTACGCTAGCGATTGGGAACATCATCTCGAAGAACTCCATCAAAGAGATCACGTTGGAAAGTATGTTGTTATAGGGCTGTATGGGCCTGGCTGTTTAGAGCTGCATATGATATCGCGCTTATCTATCGATCGTAGTAGCACGAGCATTGCGGGGGGTGATGGAGTTACCGGGGGTCTGAAATCTTCTTTGCTTCTGCTTGATTTATGGTGGTGGTTGGATTTGATAAACAATTGAAATGATTGGTGGTGGCCAGCCCACTAATTCCTTGGCGCTTATGCACGATAACGAAAGCACGAGTATAGCCGCGATACATATGTTAAAGCCACCTAATTGATGCCCTAATTTCACTCTTACTTTTTAATTTCTAGAGTCTTTAAATGTGATGATGGAACATTGCCGTGATGCTGGAACGTTACTGGCTAAAAATATCGTTAAAACAGAGTACCTCGTAAAATACCTTCAAAGTTACAACATTAACCTACCACAGGACAGCTCAAAGGCGATACTGATCGAACATTGCCTGCAGCTCTGGAGACGCAAGTACGGTGGCTCCGCGGACGCAACATCGTACGTGCCCACATCTCACGACATGCCGGGACCATCGTCCGCTTCGTACGCATTTCCATCGACATCCGCCGACTCGAGCTGTTCCAGCGGGACCACCCTACAAAACCACATCGATAACTATAATGCATTGGCAGCCTCGTCGAATGGGGCGTTCTTCAGTGAAAATACCAATGGACCCGGCGATCCGGAGTCGGATGCGGATCCACCCGGGCTCGAGCAATATCCGGTCAATCTGCTTGCGCTCGACTACACGGTGTGGTTCTTTCTCAAGTGGAACCGTAACTCGCTCGACGAAAGTGCCTTTTGGAACGATGCCAACTGCACCGTAATGCTGGAAATCAGTGAAACACAGCAAGGCACTGAACAGGTGTGCGGCCCACAGGATATCATCAATCTGATCCTAAGCCTTAAGTTCCAGTACAACTTTCAGCTGGTGCCGAATATTATGTTTGATGGGTGTCAGGGACGCATAATGGAGTCGGGCGTGCTGGCACTTTCGTGCGGCGTCGTGTACAACAGTCAGCCCGGTCCGGACAATCGGTTCGTGTGCTTGGGGGAGTTTGAAACGCTCATCGGTTTGCGGCGCGATCCGATGGAGAACAACAACTGGAAGATACGGATGCTGAAGCTGTACATACGGTACAAGAAGGTGGACAATCTGCCCGCGCTGGCAAACAGTAAAATGCTCAACAACTGTCTTATGATTCCATTAACGATGGACATCGTCTAGCCGTTCTGTTCCGAGCAAGTTTCACTTCTCATGCTCAATGACACCATGTGCCTTTTTAGTTAGTGTTCGAGACGGTGATTCGACCGGTTAAGTTGCAATACGTGCAGTACATGTGCGTTGCCTAGTAGTTGTTGGCTTAGAGTTGTAGATAAGGTTGTAAAATTAGAACATGTACTATTTTGGAATATGTTTCCAGCTCTTGTTTGCACGTGTAAACTGTTGTTATGTTGTGAGAAGTTGTAATAAATGGAAAAGTAACTTTTTCACGGATTTGTTAGGTTTTGAAAAAATAAATTTGGAGTTGTTTCACCAAACTCCGAACATGTAGGAGAATGGAATTTGAAAATCCAACACACAAAAAACGTAAACAAACGGGTACCATCAGACAAACAGTTTTTTTTAAATGTCAAACTTGAAGCAATCCAACGCTTAGGCCGTGTTTTAGAATTTGTGATGTAGAGTGTAGAAACATATCTCCAGATACAAATTTAATCAAGGGAAAGGTAAGGATAAAATTAAGAAAAAGGGCAAAAAAGATATCGAAAGACCTTCATCAGGTCGCTATCTGAATGAGAAGAACCGAAGGGACCACAGCTCTGTTGTTCTATTGTGAAGTGTAAACGAACCTCTATCATAATCCAATACAAATTGTCAAGCACGTTTGCTGCTTGGGTACAGTACAATCGATTCGGCTGTCAAAAAGGGCAGCGGGCCAAAAGTAAAAAAGCGTCTTGCAAATCGTAAACTTTTCATATTCAGGCTTGCGTTGCGAACTTCATTTAAAATAACTGCAGACAACAGACCCTAACGTAGCTAATAAACCATGTCGCTGGTGTGCAGCAGTAAGTACTGACTAAAAGCCGTGATTATTGTAGCCTTTCTGTGGCAAACATTTTCCGGTGTCAGGGTGAGTGTGAGGTTATGTTGAGTCGGGAATAAACATCTTTTGCTTTTGCAGTATCGAACGAAGTACCGGAACACCCATGCATATCGCCAAAGTCGGGCGCTATCTTTGAGCGTCGGCTGATTGAAAAATACATCGTAGAGAATGAGTGCGATCCAATAAACGGGCAGCCGCTAACGGTGGAGGAATTGATCGATGTGAAAAGTGGGTACAAAATAAGCCTCTAGGCGCCTTGCTTTCGACAGTCTTATTTCCTACTCTGTTTCGCTCCTTCCTTTTCAGCTCCACCGATTGTGCGTCCTAAGCCACCGAGTGCTACCAGTATCCCTGCCACGCTGAAAACAATGCAGGACGAGTGGGACGCACTGATGTTGCATTCATTCACACAGCGCCAGCAGCTGCAAACAGCCCGCCAGGAGCTGTCCCATGCACTCTACCAGCACGATGCGGCCTGCCGTGTTATTGCACGACTCAACAAAGAGGTGGCGGCTGCCCGTGAAGCGTTGGCGACACTGAAACCACAGACGGGTATATCCGCCATTCAGGCCGCACCGCAACCGTCGATCGCTTCGGAAGCGGGTGGTGTCGCTGCACAACCGATCGAGCAGGCGGGCATGAGTGCGGATGTGATTCAAAAGCTCCAAGACAAAGCTACCGTGCTGACGCAGGAGCGTAAGAAGAAGGGCCGTACTGTGCCGGAGGAATTGGTCAGTCAGGAAAAGTTGCGCGGCTTTCTTACGCTCGCGTCCCATCCCGGTTTGCATTCGGCCAGCGTGCCCGGCATTTTAGCACTAGACATCAATCATTCCGATCAGAGCAAAATCTTGACCGGTGGTAACGACAAGAATGCAACCGTGTTCAACAAAGACACCGAACAGATCGTGGCCGTACTGAAGGGTCACACCAAGAAGGTGACAAAGGTAATTTTCCACCCGGAGGAAGACACTGTCATTACGACATCGCCCGACGCCAGCATACGCGTGTGGCACGTGCCCACTTCCCAGACGCAGTTGCTACTACGATGCCACGATGGACCCGTGACCGGACTGTCGCTGCATCCGACCGGAGATTATGTGCTGTCCACCTCATCCGATAAACATTGGGCATTTTCCGACATACGCTCAGGGCGGTTGCTTACGAAGGTAGCCGATACGGCCGATTACGGCCTAACATCCGCACAGTTCCATCCGGATGGGCTTATCTTCGGCACCGGTACGGAAGATTCTCAAGTAAAGATCTGGGATTTGAAGGAGCAAAGCAATGTGGCCAATTTTGCCGGTCATACTGGTCCCATAACTGCCATTTCGTTCTCCGAGAATGGTTACTATCTTGCTACCGCGGCCGACGATGCGTGCGTGAAGCTGTGGGATTTGCGTAAGCTGAAAAACTTTAAAACCATCCAGCTGGACGATGGGTACGAGGTGAAGGATTTGTGCTTTGATCAGAGTGGAACATACCTTGCTATTGCCGGCACCGACATACGGTAAGGATGAGTACCGGAAGGGATGAAAAAGGATGACCATTACTCATTTTCTAAACCTTTCGTTTCAGTGTCTACCTTTGCAAACAGTGGCAAGAGCTGAAGGTATTCAACGATCATACGGCATTGGCGACGGGTGTCCGATTTGGCAAGCATGCACAGTACATCGCTTCCACGAGCATGGATAGAACGCTGAAACTGTATGGTATTGAGTGAACAAAATAAGGAAAAGTGTGTCCATTCATCGTAACATAAGAATAACAGTACATAATGTGCAGTATGCGCGTAATCTTCACTTTTCGATCAATAAACGTTTGACGATAGTAAAATTTAAAAAAAAACGAACTATTTACTCGAATGGTTTCGTAACGCTTGGTAACTGCTTGTAACGTATAGATAGTTGACGTTTGTTGACAGACTCCCTAGCAGGAATAGGAGAAAGAAGAGCATTTTGACAGGCTGTAATGTGACAGTAGAGAAATGTACGAAAAGCTGATGCAATATTGCTGAAGTGGGTTGGCTCGTTCGCCACCAAAAGAATAAATTAAACGTGCAAAAAGATTGTTGAAGCTAGGCTAAAAAGTACCACAAGTGTAAGAGCAAATCATGGCGGAAGACGATGCGGTAAGTTGATGGCCGGATGTGATAGTAAAACGTGCACAAAAGGGCGAGTGAAAGTTTTGAGTCCTATCGCCGTTTGCTTTGGGGTAGAGAAAAGAGCCACATCGCTGGCAGTAGCAGCAGCAGCACTGTGCATGCCCGGCAATGATGTTAGGTTATGAGTACCGTGCTGTTCCTCGCGGTGTAACTGAAACTTCCCCCAGAATGATGACCGAATGAAGCTTCTCATGCCCGTTGTATGCCTCTTTTCGTCCCACGCAGATCTTTGACCCTTCCTTGATGAAGAAAAAGAAAAAGAAGAAGACCCCGTTCGATCTGGATGCGATGGCGGGAGGGGCGGAAGAACCGACCGCGGAAGCAGAATCCGCTGCACCGAGCGAATCGAAACCGGTCGCCGACGGGGAGGATGATTTGGATCTAGAGAATTTCAACAAGAAAAAGAAGAAGAAAAAGAAGCCATTCAATCTGGACGAGTTGGAAGGAGCGCTGCCCTCCGGCACTGGTGATGGCGATGCGGATGCGAAGGAAAGCAAGGAAGAGGGTGAGGTGGGCGGTGACGATGGGCTAGACGAGGACTTTAAGCTGGACTTTAGCATGAAAAAGAAAAAGAAGAAGAAGAAGGACCTGACGGAGCTAATGGAGCAGCAGGAGCAGGTGGATGGACAGGAGCCACAGGACGACGAGAAGGAAAATGGTAAGCTTTTTTTTTTTGGGTGGTCGGATAAAAATTATAGAAAGTCGAGCATAATCTGCACGAAGTGTAGGAACGTAAATCTGATGATATTTTGCCATTGCGTTGATTTTACATGCCTTACCGAGAGCGACGGGATCGTTACCGAAACTGGTATTAATGAATTAATCATTTTATATTTCATTATGGTTTTCACCATTTAAGTTTCCTGTTATTTGTGTAATTTCAAAGTTGTGAGAGATAAACTTATTCGTTGTTTTTTCTGTTTTCCCACCAGTGGATGAAAACGTTACTTCCTGGGCTGGTTCGGATCGTGACTACACGTACGACGAGCTGCTGAACCGTGTGTTCGAGATCATCCTGGACAAGAATCCGGAAATGGCAGGCGGTCGAAAGCCGAAGTTTGTGATGCGTCCACCGCAAGTGTTGCGTGTCGGTACGAAGAAGACCTCGTTCGCTAACTTTACCGAAATCTGCAAAACGCTCCATCGGCTACAGAAGCACGTGCTTGACTTTCTACTGGCTGAGTTGGGTACGAGCGGTTCAGTCGACGGTAACAATCAACTCATAATTAAGGGCCGCTTCCAGCCGAAACAGATCGAAAACGTGCTGCGAAGATACATCAAGGAGTATGTCACCTGCCACACCTGCCGCTCGCCCGACACCATCCTCCAAAAAGACACCCGCCTGTTCTTCCTGCAGTGTGAGTCGTGCGGGTCCCGGTGTTCCGTGGCTAGTATTAAGTCTGGTTTCCAGGCCGTCACCAGTAAACGTGCCGCCATGCGTGCTAAGACAGCCTAGAATGGGCGTGCTGAGAAGGCAGAACAGTTGTCACGGTCTAATGACACGAGGGTAAGGTGGATCAACGCATCTTTTCCGGTTCTGTTTCGCCTTATACTGTCCCTTTCGTCCATCGTTCGTTCGTTCGGATGCCCTTACCCAATCAACTCTATTTGATATAAAATTCTATGTTGTTTTGCTTTGCTGCGGTGTGGTATGTGCGGTGGTTTACTTTTCGCGTCGTGCAAGGCAGCTAGAGCTGAGCGATGAAATATTCCATACGAACGAGCCAACCAAGCCTCTTGTATTTCTCAAGGAAAACAATAAATGATAACTAGCATTTGCAACAGAATAAAAGTACCAACTACTGCGTCTCTATAAGCACATACTTCTCAGTTTATCTGCTATCTTCTGAGGGCATTCGTTTAGCGCACCTTCATTCGTCAGTGGTTCGTACATGGCAAGGAGATAACATTTCCAAAACAGCTCACACGTATCGCCGAACTCGTCGTCAGGCAGTATGGATTCAGCATACATGGCTATATTTCCTTCACGTCCCAAAAACGGACGTCCGATAGCAAAGCATTGCGTACGTAGCTTAAAACGTGTGAGCTGTGTCTGGCACCGTGCTTTGGCTATCGACACCAGTAGCTTGAGTTGCTTTCTAAGCTCTACAGAATCTGGAATTGAATCTTCATTCAATGGGGGACGTTTCCTTTGTAGTGCATCTTCGCAAAGGAGCAGCTTATTTAGATTATCTAAAATAAAAATTGTTGAAAAAAAAAACACTAAGAAAACGCAACGGCATATATGGTAGAGTTTCCTTTACATACCTAACATTTTCTTGTTGGAGGATGGTCGAAAGAATACATCAATCTTTGCTGTACCATCGTCAATCTGATAGATCGTAACATTTTCTCTAAAAGTTTCTGCCGTTAACCTTCCGTACACCATTGCGTTGCGGAAGTTGACCCTAAACAGTTCGCATAGGAACGAATCCTGGTATACATGCACCTGGGACAGAAAGTCGATCGAAACGCTTAGCGTTTTGATAACCGATTTTAATTTGGTCTTTGTTTCGTTTCGTTTTGCATCAATATCTTGCCGACGCTCGCCGATCGTGGTTAGAAAGCTTTTGAACTCATTCATAAAATGATCCTCGGTCAGATCGATCACTTCTACCTGTTCGTGAAGGATTTTGTTTCGGGGGACCACTTTAAATGTTGGTAAGAGATCTTCGACATCGTTGTCAGTAGGTAAATTTGGTTCGATTTTTACATTTGGAAGATCGCTCATTTTTGTACCACTGTATAATTTTTAACTTGCTGTTGACAACAAACCCAATCAAACCAAAAACGTTACGTCCAAGTTGTGCACATACATAAAAGTAAGGTGGCTCTCTTTTTGGCTTTTAATTGTTCTAATTTTCCGGAAGATTTTTGGCTCTAAAAATGTTTATTCCTGCACAAAATAAGATGTTTGATAACCATTACACCATTAACCATTAAGCAACCATTACAAGTTATTCTATCAGTCGATTTGTCGCAGAAGAAAGCCTTTTTTATGCCGATGCAAGCAAAACATAACCTACCTTTGCTCGATACACCTTGACAGTAACGTGACAGCTGCTGCTGCCAACCTAGCGGGGTGAACTCGTGATGTGATGCCGTTTTACAGGTATAGAGGAAGCAAAAATTACAGAAGAGTTATCGTACCCAGACGCCATCTTTAAGCTGGATAGAAAAGCGTATTTTACGGTGCCGTTAGGCGAAGCGAACAGTTGAAAATATAGCGAAACGTTAGAAAAGTGTGTGGCCTAGCCATTGAACATAGTGTTGCGGTAAGTCGAATGACGAATAAAGTACAAAATAACACATTTTCACACGTCGTCATGTAAGATGCGACCTTGGGGGGGAGTTTAGGAAGTGCGTCTTATGTGTGTGCGAGCCGTGTGTGTGAGCGAATCAAAAAAGTTCAAGTATTTCGACGTAGTGCAATAATGTAGACAAAAAAAAAGCCTTGTTAATAAGGAACGTGTGCGATGGGCTGTGTAGAAAAGAAAGCATGTTGTGTGGATATGTAAACCGAATAAAGAATAATTTCTTATTCATAAGGAAGGAAATCATTCGAGAAGGAAGGAGTGGGGGAGATGAGGTGGTATTGGCGCTACACATCCGTAGCTCTTCTAGAGGCTTCTTCTTGCTGCAGTGAGGCGCTACACCTAGCTATCCTGGTCGATCTAGTTATAATCTGATTTGTAAAAAAAGGTTTACATACCATCGACCGTCTGAAAAGTAGAGTAATCATTAGGAATTTGCGGTTCGTAAGTAAGTATTGTAGGCAAGAGCGTACGCGCCCCGTTGAACGTTTGAGACTATCGTAGATGTTGCTTTTCATAAAATAATCATAATTCAATATGTTAATGGCAGTAAGATTACCGAGATGACCAGTAACGTTTTCAAAAGCAAATCGAGCAAAAACTACTTTGCTACAACTTCCTTGCAAGAACGACGCGTCCATTCATGGTGGGCGTTGACGCGTGCGTAGCATCGCTTTAGCTAAACCCCCCCACCGGAAAGTGTTCAAATCCCGATCCAACTCAAACATTTTAAATTAGTTTTCATTTTTTTTAAAATTTGGTTTAACAACCATTAACTTACAGGATCTACATTGTCTGGCTATTTATGATTTTTAATCCTATATTGAGCTGAAAAAACTCGACTGTCTTACGATCCAGTCCAGATATAAGTCCAGAGCTCTTTCGTATTTAGGTGTGTGTATAATGGATTTTATTATTTAAACGAATTTTTTTCAAGTATAAGATAAACAAAGAAACATTTTATCTACAAGTACACCGATATCCTTTGTATCTTATCATTTCTTTTTTCGGTTAATTTTGTGATTCTTTCTCACTGTTGTTATGTTTGATGGATTCCTTTTCATAGTCATGTTCTTTATATCACATGTTTACAATCAATACTAAGCAAAAGGAATTGTGTTTATTGAGGTAAGAAATGAATGATACAAAGCGAAAAGAAATTCTTTTTCCTACTGTTAAAAAAAAAAAGAAATCACCTGACCGTAGTCCGAAATGTGTGAGGAAATGATTGAAATCGCTTGGTGTGTGGCCTGGGAATATTCGTTCCGAGGTGAATAAGACATATAACGAAGGGTCGAAGAATGTTTTAGAGGGTAGATTTATTTAACTGATTTATTTGTTAATAAGAATGCCTTCTTTCCGCATAAGAGAATAGTTGCCCAACGGTGCATATCACGGTTATATACTCCTAACATCTTGAAATTGTTAAGATCAGTAGAGCTTGATTCCAAATTCATAACACTTGGAAAGCTCGTCCACTAGTGGTGGCGCGCAGTTTGCTCGAAAGCTACCTTAAAAATAAATACTTTTCTTCGATCGTTCTTTTAAAAACGTTTGGTGTATATCTAGGTTGGTTCCTTGCCGTCGAAAGATAGGACGATGTAATGCGAGCTTAATTAGTTCTGTCTCTTGGCCGAGAATCGCTTGAATCCACGCAGTTTTGGGGCAATGTAGCGAAGCGGTTTCTTCGTGGTTGTCGCCATCATCATGACGGGCGCCTTGATCGTGGTACTTGCTACGATCGGTTCAGTCGTAGTTTCCGGATAGTCCGGAGCCATCGTAGTCGTTTCGGCGTAATTTCCAACTCCGAAATCCATCGGCGATTTGGCAGTGGTCGTTTCGGACGCGGACATCATCGGATCCTCGGTGGTGCGTCGTCCAAGATCCATTTCAGTTTTCAGCGATTCAAAGTCCAGTTTTCCAATGTTGAAGGTTTCCTCCAGCTGACCGGCAAGCGACTTGATCATTGTAACGTTCCGGGTGGCCACGGCATTATGCAGCTCGGCAAACAGCAGCTCCGAGGGTGTATTGTACGTGTTGCTGCCATTGGGTGCCTCTTCGACCTTGGGGGACATCGATTCTTCCCGGTAAACGTAAGGACTGCCACGTAGATACTCCTGAACAGCCTTGGGTGCCTTTGAAGCGGTTCGGAACTCGAACGTACCCGTCTTGTGGTTGAACACGTACTCCGACTGTTCGAGATCTTTTAGCTTGATCTGCTCCTCTTCGCCCGAGGAAGTGGTTGAGTACGTGGGTGCTTTCGTCGGAGGATCCACCTTCGTCCGCAGCTTGCTCACGATCGGTTGACGATCTTTCGGGTCCGTCGTCAGGATGCTGGTGTACTCTTTGGCCACGCTGACGATTCCATTTTTCTTTTTCATCCTCCTTGCATCGGAGGGAAATGTCACAGGGCCCGTATTTTCGCCCGGTATTACCTTTGCCTTCTCTGTGAGCGTTTTTACCGCCGACTTGGCCAGCTCGAGCAGATCTATCGGGTGTTGCGGTTCTTCCTGGAGTTGTTCTTGAATTTCAGCGGGTTTGTAGATCGTCTTGGGTGGCGTTGCCACGATTTCCTGCTGACTGTGATGGCGATGCTGCTGTTGGCGTTGGCGGCTGCCTTTCGGGCGGTGGGTATTGCTGACTTTGTGAAAGTCCTGCTCCAGTTTTAGCCGATGGGCCACCTGATTCTCCGCCTTCGGTGGCCAATATTCTACGTGTGTTCGCTTTTTCTGCGCCGTCCCGGTGGAAGATGTTTTCTCTCCAGAATCGTAATAGTGTTCCGATCGATCGCTGAACATAGTGCTGGTTGGTTTCGGTACGGCAATGTTCTTGATCACCGTTACCGTCTTGTAGCGTCCACTTTCCGGTGATCCCATGTCGGTGGAGGCATAGCTGTACGAAACATCGCCAAGCATTACACCGCGTTTGAATATCGAGAAGCTGTGCGGATGTTCGATCTCTAACGCTTGACCCCGGTGGATGGTCATGAGAATGGTGATGCAAGCGAAATATAGCAGCATCTAAAGAATAGATAGGATAATAAGAAGTTTAAGAATTTATTAGTTGAAAAATTGCTCGACGTGTTAGGAATAGATAATTATCCGATAGATTCCTCGGCCGGTACTGATCATTGTGTAACACTTCTTCCCCAATCATCCATAAACCCCCATCATCCCCACCTGCTCGGATCTTCCATTGCAACAGACGACAACCTTAGCAGTTTCCTAAATGGAGATCATCAATCCAAACGCGGCCATTCTTACCAACTTTGAGGTTATGACGACGCTTAAGGACATGAAAAACAGTAAGAAAAAGTACGGTTTGCGGAATCTTGCGACGATCACGTACGAAACGGTACAATATCTGGAGGACACACCCTGCAAGGAGCAAACGTCGGCCGGCATCGTTGAGTTTCTGCAGGCGATGAAGGAATTCAACCTGACCAAGAACGAATGCTTGATGATGGTAAATGATCCACCCTCGTCCCCGCTACACATACAGCTGATGATAGAGGACTCGGACGAACGGCTGACGGAGGAACAGGTCAGCCGGATACTGGAGCAAGGGGCCAAACTCAAACCAGCGGCAGCCGGACAAAACTCCACGTTAGAGCAAGGGACAGATGGATAGCTAGCACGCTTTTGGCGGGTGTAACACAGGTGTTTTTGAACACATTTCAATTGCCGTGTTTGATCACATTCTGTAGCAAAACGTTTGGCAACAGATTTTTTGCATTGTTTCAGCAATTTTTCCATCGATCCGAACGATTCCAATTCCCAGCTAAGGAGGATTCTAATACTAAACTCACTTTTAGCGGTTTCATTTTCACTTCCGATCAGCAATCAGTATAAATACGACAGGTTTTTTTTTTTGTTCGGGGCCGGCGCACTCAAACACAACACACAGGGAAAGAAAGGTGGACGACCACTCTCAGATCGCGACTACAGTAGTTGGTAGCGATGCTGCTTTACTTTATAGTGTTGTGAATTTTCCGACCTGCCACCAAAGCGTCATTGAAAACTGGAGAAAGGGACGATTTTCCAACTCCCTCTGTACTGTTTTCTTGTGGGCCCATTTCCTTTAGAGAGAAAGAGACATACAGAACGAGAGAGAGAGAGAGAGAGAGAGAGAGGGGGGGGGGGAATACCTTTACTCCTTTCGGGATCGGATGGATGGATGGATGGATGGATTAGAAGCATTTCCTAAGCCATATTCAGCATCTATTCACTGCGCCACCGGTCTCAGCATTTGGGCATGGTGTCTACATTCAATAAGGCGCAGCCTAAGGCTCAAGTTCCGTTTATATTTTCCACCGAGTGAAGGTATACTGCATGGGTTTGAGGGTTGCTCGAAAAGAATCTTCGGTTTTGGAATATTAAACCGCAACTAGCTAAGGTGAATGTGAGGATAATGTTTAACAAATAATTTGAAAGAACGATCGAAGCCATATAGTTTCATCTCAGAAAGCCTCTTGTCCATGTACACACTGATGTATCCTTAGGCTGTATCGACAATTTGCAGCCTAGCATCCTCCTTGTGTGTTTTTCAACTGAGGTATTAGCGGTACTGACCAGATATATGTTATTGAGGGTGATGTTATTTATCATCTAAGACGTGTGAAGTTTTGTGTGAATTCTTCAAAATGTTGTTTCTTATACGTTTCTTACGTTTGAGATTGATTGATTATCCAAAGCGAGTATTTTATTTTTGCTCGTCGATCTTTTACCGTTCATAGTGCACATCTCACAATAACTAATAATAGAATGTAAGTAAAAATGGAAAACCTAATAAGGATAATATAATTATTCCAACCTTTTTCGTTAAATTGTTTAAACACGTTGCATTATTAATGAGATAATGAGAACTAAACTGTAGCTGGCGACAAATGAAGCATAATAAACATGTTAAACAAATAATTTGATTCTTTTCTGTTGGAAATGCTGCTGAATGATGTATTGAGAATGAGATGTTCTCCAAAAATGTAATGATAATGCTTGTTATCAACCATATAAAAAGCTCTAGAGTATAATTAATTGAATTAAATATGGTTTGAAAAGGGTTGAATAGTTAATTCATTATTATAGAGTGATCTTCACATTTCACTAGGAATCATAAGTTTGTTGTATATTATCTCTCCGAAAGCACACGTCTGTAGTAACTTTGCGACCGAACCTCGTGTCGACCCGCTTTTCCTTCCTCTGCGAGCTTGTCGGATAGTTAAACAACTGGCCGGTTTTGTGCGTGGAAAACTGGTTCCCTTGTCGGAAGATCACCTCGATCGCTCGACACTGCCGGTGGGATGAAAGGGGGATGTGATGTTGCTGTTGCTTCTGGTTCGCTAATGAGCATACTTGAACGCCTGAATACACAGAGCAGAAGAGAGCATACAGATTCAAACGTACGCACTAATGTTTGGCCCATGAACCGAGGTGTTTATGGTGATACAATGTAAAAATAATAAATTTTTCGTGTGTGAACATGGCTCAAATATTGGCTCTATTATGTCACCGGGAAACCATTTTCACCCGGGAAACATTTTTGCACACCCATTCACATGTATGTTTTATTATTATTTAGTTTTTTATTTCGAATGCGTTTTTTCTCTCTTTTTATTGTAGGTTTGCCAATTGGTGACATCTTGGTGGAACTTCCTGTGGAAATCTGTCATCAAATAAGGAAAAGTAGCTGCGGCTAGCCAGCGATCATCGGCAGGCGACAAAGTAGTAGTATAAAACACGATTGTCGGAACGATCGAATTGAACTACGAAAATTTGTATTAGCTGAGCTGTAACGAGGAAGAATTTGGAAAAAGACAGCTATCAATCACTAAACCATCTCATCGTCAGCCTTCTTTCGTTCCTATCCTATTTTGCTTGATTTGCTGCGCGGTGCTGATGTTGTTGTTTTCCAGCAGAAAGGGCGGAACCGTTGTGATCTAAAATCGAAAGAAAATACAAAGAAAAAACCGGAAACCACGTGTTGGTACGAGCGGTCGCGGGCGACACTGCTTGCACTGTCGTCGGTTTTCTCTACAAGTGCTACAAGCTACACGTGCAACAGAAGCAGTAAGAAGCAGCAACCATGAGTGTGATCATTCGTCTGCAGAACCTGCCCTTGGCAGCGAATGCGTCCGATGTGCGCTCCTTTTTCAAGGGTCTGTCGATTCCTGACGGTGGCGTCCATATCGTTGGCGGTGCGCTCGGTGATGCGTTTATAGCGTTCAGGTTTGTATCGATTCCGTTTCCTTATTTTACCGACTGTTTGTAAAGCACATTAACTTTTTTTTATTGGCATGCTGGCTGGTGGGTAATATTACATTCTGATGATGTTGATGAAGCGAGAGAAAACAGCCGAAAGTGTGCTTTTGTAGCGTCCCATTTGGGGGAGGGCAGGATGGGATGGATTTCTTTGACGATATCTTAAGACATTTACTAAAGCCAAAATGATTTTCAATATTCCGGATCGCACTTTCACAGATTACCCAAATATTGGACTTGTTGTTAAACGCCGGAAGTAATTTTTGTTCAAGAGTTCAACAATCGGCTAAGATTCAGAACCTTTCAGGGATGTCTGTGACTCAAAATTCAAGTTAAGACAAAATTTTTCATTTGCGTTAATTATTGCCCTCTGATGTATCATTCAGTATCAAACATTGTCGTATCACTGGCCAGTTGAAAACATGTGGCTGAAACATGTGTAACATTACAGGTGAAATGGTTACCAGGTTGAGATATTTGATTTACAATTGCCATTATAACCTCATGATATTTTTCATATATTCAATTTCCTTATGGATGACTAAACTTCTTAGAACGAAAGAAATCCCTCTAAGAATAGTTGAAGTTGTAAAAATTTTTAACATTAGTGTTCAGCTTTTCTGAGCCCGCAAATTTTCCGTACACTATGTTTATGAGAATAAGGACACCTTTGGCTAGCAAGTATGGTACCAGGGCACGTTGAAGTTTGGAATATTGATGAGGCATTTTTATTTGAAACATCCTAGACGGTCCATCTTCCCCAGGGTGTCCATCTTTCCAGATGATTGATCGATCACTTCATTGCATTCCATCAACTAACTATAAGCACGTACATATGTTCCGTTATACAACCTTACATTTCCCCGTAAACGTAATAGAAGGGACACATCATTATTCCGTTGTGCAACCGAAGAAACACATAATCCTGAGAAGTAATTTCACAATATCAACACGCCATCAGAAAGATTCTTCGCGTCTCCTCCGAGTAGTTTTGCCTAACATGCAACGCTGTGTGTCATACATGTACCGAACCGTTGTTGGCGGGGTATAATATTTTGCGTTATCGATTCGTTGTACTGCCGCGCTCAGTACCATAACTAATCTGGAATCGAATTCGCTAGACCATTTCTTCTCCACTAGCAGCCCAGCCGGTTGACGTGTTTATTTTCTTTGCACACACCAAATACCACCGGTCACCGGTGGTCCCGCGTGTCCGTCTGAGCCGAGAAACTAGTTATTAAGGTTCGAACCCGGCGATCGGTAGCTATAGGTAGATTATATCATCAAAAGAGGAGGAAAACGAACGTACTCGGAACCTCCCGAACTGACTCACATGCACCCGGGTGGTTTTGCCAGTCGGAAGTGCAAATAGCCAGATAAGTTACTATTGCAGGATCGTTTCGAATAACGCGTAATCGTCGATCGTGTTATGCTTGAGATTACGCCGAGACTAGATGGTGTCGTTGGGTCAGAGACAGAGAGTTATGCTGAGCAAAAAAATAAAACTCACGTTTTCATGTCGCCATGCTCAGGACAAGTCGTAGAAATCCGCGATTCAGAAGCGAAGAAGATATGGCTGGCAAGTTTTTTTTTCTTCTCTTTCTGTACACTGTGTCATACAAACGTATTCGTGTAAAGCTCATTGATTGGCGATAAAAACCTGACGAAGGTAGCTTTTAGGTATCTTGTTTTATGCGCGTTACATATGGTACCATGATGATGATGATGATGGTGATAAAGATGGTGGGGCATGGTAGTGGGGTGAGTATGATGACGATGCTTCTACTTTCTTTCACGATCAAGTTCGTTGCATTGCGTTTCGGGTGCACATTTCGCAGACCATTCGTACGTGCATTATAAGGAAGAGGTACAAGAAAGTGCAACAAAAAACTGGATTCTCCCTGGAACTCGCTCTGCTGGATGAATCTGGTCTGGTGCTGGGGCTGGTGCTTACTGCGGGTGAGGGTACGTAGTGTAATGTTTATCATTTCGTTTTCATTTGGTGCACATTGTGCGATAGTAGCTCATGTTTAGTCAGACATTTCGAAACGCGCGTAGGCCGTTGTGCTCTGGCTGCCATGGTCATGCTATATGTCGAGGCAATGCTGTCTGCACATGCTATGACGGGGGACCGGACCTCCATAGGGAGAGGTTCATTCGTCTGATCTGGTTTTTGCGATCATGTACAAAATAGGATCACCTTTGGGAGTGGCTAATTGGCCGTAATGAGACACATTTTTCAAGACTAGGAAACCTTAACATTTCTGTGAAGGAGGTAAACAACATCTCATCCGCTTTGATTTATGCCATGCAATTGAGGGAACAGTGAAATCTGCGACTGAGTTTCAGAAAAGAAATGAATCAGATTTTTCTTGTGTAAAATGACTATGCAACAAAACTACAACAAATAACTCATTGGATCAACATTTTGCATAAATCTTAACGTTTCGGATTTATCAAAAAGCATATTGCCAAACATATTGCTATCCGATATTGGTTGGTCTAACGGTAATTACCTGATACCAAAGCCCTAACGGTTGTAAACGGTCGTTTTTTAGCTATTACTGGGGCTAGATGATGAATTGCTGCTTCGTCTAGGCTACTGAATGATTCGATAGGGCACCTCTATAGATATTTGCTAAAGAAATTCTGTTAATCACTGATGTGGTTAATAGTTTGAAAGACTTTTCGAATATACTTTTCCTCTTTCAGTGCAGTGAAAGAGTGCAGTCACATGGACGGCTTGGCTCCATATTGTCTTAGATATTTTCTACCATTTATAACGATGTTTTGAAACTATATTATCAATAAATGTCGATCAGGATATGTATGGTTGTTAGAATACACACTGGAAAGTAATAAATATATTCTCAATTTTCTATTGCTTGATTATAATATTGATGGAATTTTCTGAACAGGTTTTTTTCGACCATGAAATTTCCTTTGGACCTTATTACGGATGACACATGCAATACAATTTCACCAGCTTACGCATTAGATCGTTTTGTGTCATTTATAGACAGTTAAAAAATATTAAAACAAAATAAAACTTTTAAAAAAATAATACTAAAAATTTACCAAGTACGGATAGCATATTAGTGTAACAGGTCGTCTGTTTTAAGTAAAGATGACTTTATTATATGAACTCTTAAACAGAATTCTACGACCTTTCTATCATGATAAAGGTAACAACGACACATTTTAACGGTTTAACGGTAAGTATGTTGAGAATAACGGAATTGGATATTATCCAAAAGAATATCTTCTATGAGCACCATTTTTGAGAATCCTGATGGAATTCTAGGACACTCTCTCTCTCTCTCTACGAAGAAAAAGTTTCTTTCCCTGGTTTGGTTTTGGTTCGTTTAAATCAATTTCAGAAGCTGTGTAATATCCGTAATGCCTCAGCAATGCTAGTAAGAATGTTATCGCTTCGTTAGCCACCAATTCACAAAAAGCACTATTCTATGTATTCCTTTTTTGTTACTTCTTTTTTTCTTCCTGTACAAATTTTAGCACCGACGAAGATGCACGCCAAGCTATGTCGCTTAACGGAGCTTACATTAAAAATGAACCAGTGTCGCTCCTACTTTCATCCCGTGCCGAAATGCAGAAGGTGATCGATCAGGCACGGAAGGCTGCCCTTGCGTACATGCAGCTTAAACAGGGTGCTGCATCATCGGCAGCGTCCCTAAAGGTTGCATCACCACAGACGAACAACAGCATACCAACGGCATTGTTAGCTGGAATAAATCAAAAAGTAAACACGATCGCAAGTGTGTCATCGTTTAACGTGGCACCGCAAGTTAAAGCAACATCAGCCACCACCGTACAACAACCGCAACCACCGGTAATATCGTTGGCTGGCTTTTTAGCGAAAGCTTCCACCGGTCAGCGGAATAATGTCCCGGCCGTAGCATCGAACACGACGGCACCGGTTGCATCGTTAAGTCCGCTGCTGGCCCAAGGATCTGCTTACAACGAAATACCTGGATTGTCCTTTCTTTCCTCCGACGGGACAGCGTCCGGTGGTGATGTTGCTGTAGTTTCTCCGCTCACGGGAACTGCAACGCAGCCGACGGCCAATGGTTCACTTGCCGGGTGGCTTTCGGCATTGAGTGGAGCCGCTTCGAAGGGAGGACCGATTGTGAACGATGTCATTGTACCGCGTCCGATCATTGTGAAGGATTCGAGTCCGTGGAAATTTTTGAAAAAGGATCGTCGCAGTCGTAGTCGTTCTGTTTCACGCGAGCGTTCATACCGGAGAAGTAGTCGATCGTCTTCCCGCGACCGTGACGGGCGTCGTCGTAGTCGCTCGTCGTCTCGTGACAGAAGACAAAAGCGAGACGGAAACAGTCGATCATCGTCGCGCGAACGTAACAGCCGTTGGTCACGCAGCTCCAGCCGTGAGTATGGTGGTCGAAATCGTTCCAGAAATAGTCGCAGCCGTAGCTCCAGTCGTGACCGGTTTGGACGAAGGCGTCAAAGAAGTCGTTCGCGATCGCGCGATCGTCGCAGCCGTGACAGTAACAGCCGTGATCGGTACGACGGTGCATCGCACAGTGGTCGATCGAATCGAGTTTCTCGTTTTTCGGACAGAGGTTCGTCCGATTTCATCGGTCAGCAACAATTGCAACAAAATGCGATGGTTGAACCCATCTACGGGCTTCACACGGTACCCGGTGTGGACGGTGGTGTCGGTGGTCGCTCACGGTTCGGACCAAGCCAACCGGGACACTTTTCAACGATTAGTGGCAAAATATCGCCCAGCTCGTTTGGCAATGGGATGATGAATGGTGGTGGCGTTTTTCGCAACACTTCACCTCTTCCGGATAGTGTGTACTCGGGCAACACCACTAACCCAACCAATAGTGGGCCGACTTCGAGCGATTTCTCGGTGAAACTTTCAAACTTTGAGCTTTCTACAGGGTACGGTGAGATTCGACGGTTCTTTAAGTCACACATGATTTCTACGCAAGGTATCAAGATGATTAACGATCAACATGGCCGACGGACGGGCACTGCTTACATTCAGTTTCTGCGCAAAGAAGGGAAAGAGAGTGCGCTGATGCGCGACGGTACACTAATGCGACGGGCACGCGTGAGGATTGAGTCCATAACGGATCACGAGTTTGAATCGGCGATTGACTCTTTCAGACCGGGTAATGAAACGAATCCGCAGGATCAGTCAGGCTGGAGGGATGGCCGTTCTGCTAATTCCTGGAAAATGAGCCACGACGATCAAAATGTTGCGGGAGGAGCAGAAGATTCGAGCGATAGACATCGTAACCAGTCGTCGGGTAATGGTGGTACGGGACAGTCTACCGCTCTCACGGTGTGGAACTTACCGTCCTTTACCACCGCGCAGGACATCATGAAAATGTTTTCCGATTTCACCGTTGTCGAGGTGCTGATCATACCAAACCGTTACGCACCGAAGCAGATGGATGGATATGTAAAGTTTCACCGACCGGAAGATGCCCGAGAAGCGTGGTCTCAGCTGCATCGACATTACATCGGCAGCAAGAAGGTGACGGTACGGGCGTGTGAGGAAACAGACTACCAGATGGTGAAGGAAGAGTACGAGAATCCGGTATCGGTGGAGGATAGTCCATCACAGCAGCATAACAATGATGAACAGAACGAGCAGGACGATGGTCCTGCGAATAATTCCGATACCGAGAATGTGAATGGAAACAATTGCAACAATGGTGACAACAACGATAATGGCCAGCAAACTCTTCCCAACAAGCAAGGCACACGATGGGGTTCGATTGATAGGAGTATGGACGAACAGAATAATATATCTGCACCGTTGACAAATATGATGGACGGACAGCGACGGATGGATGGTGATCCCGGTGCCAATTCGGATACGAACAGTTCCTGGCACTACCGTGATCCTCGTAGGCGCCAGGACGACGATTCTGGAGACAACGGTGATGATAGTAACAACAGTAACTTCAACAATAAATTCAACATGAACAACGGCAATAAACCGATCCGGCTTCATCTTGATCCTCGCAAGCATTACAACCGGCTCGGTGGCGCTAATACCCCCATGGACAACAGTGAGATGTTCCAGCGCACTAACTGGTTGTTACTTCGGAACGTGGACTTCCATGTGTACGAGGAGGATGTGTATGCGTTTTTTGGTAACGATGGGTTCCAGGCGAAAACGGTAATGCTCGTGCACAACGAGCGTGGTGGCCGTACGGGCGAATGTTTGGTAGAGTTTGGATCGCCGAGCGAAGCGCACCATGCCGAATCGAAATCGTCCCAGAATCTTGGCCGTCGGAAAGTATTCGCTAGCCATCTTGATCGGGGCCAGGTAGCGGATCTTATGGCACGGTTCAACGCGATCGCACAGGGTTTACAGCCTTCGTACTGGTTGCCGGACCATCTGCAGAACGACAGTAATGGAAATGGAAATAATGACCAGGAGCAGAATGATGATGATGATGATGATCCGGAGAAGAATCAGGGCGTTGGGTGTGGACCGTACCGCACTTCAACGGTTGGTTTGCTAAACCTGGCATACAAAACGACGGTGGAAGATGTGCAGAATTTCTTTGAGGAGTTTAATCTACCGCCGGAAAACATACGGCGTCGGTTCCTGGACAATGGGCAACCCACCGGGGAAGCTATGGTACGCTTCCAGAACCATCACGATGCAGAAAAGGCGCTAAACGAGTATCAAAACAGACGGCTATTTGGTAGGAACGTGCGAATCCGATTGATCAATGACGACTGAAAGGAGGAGAAGGAGCAAGAGGTGAAAGTGGAGGGTTGCAGTGCCGCAAAGCTCCCTAGCTTATGGAAGTAAAGACTTTTAGGAGAATCCATCACACATAGATCAGATCAGATTGGGAGATGGGAAAAGCAAACGGAAAGTAAAGCAAGTTCCTCGTCAGACATTGTTCAATAGGAGTTGCTCTTTTGTAATAAACTTTCGTTTATTACATAAAAAAGCGAAGTTAAAATTTGTACATAGTTAGTTTCTAGAAAACGCCGTGATGCAGTTTGCACAGAATTGCAGTGTATTAAGTTAATAATGTACTTTACTAATTTTGTACAATCAATTAAATAAACAGTGTAAGTATACATAATAAGAGTTTTTTATGAATAATAAAATAATGTAGCTTTGTGCGAAATTCTACCTACTTGTGTATCAAATTTACTGAACATTTGAATGAGAAAATAGTATTAAATGTGGATGACTGGTTAGGTGTATGAGAAGTACGCGATTGGGGCTCAAGTTTTGGGCAAACATAAATTATAATTTAATGCATACTTTGAGGTAAGTTTGGCCTACTTCAGCCGGATCCACGAACTAGTTGATACTGCACTAAATATTGGCATCTAATTAAATTATCGATGCATAAACGATTCCATGGACCGGTTTCGGAACGGTTTGCTGACGACAGTGCCTTGTCACGCTTAGTTGGTTGGAAATTCATGAGCGAATGAGCGTGTCTATGAAACTAATTTCGTGGTAATTTGGACAGTGTTTTCGAGCCGTTTTTTGGTAGAAATAATCAGGCAAGGCGACTATTTGCCAGCTATCTGCATGAGGCAAATTCGGAAAACTCTTCCTGTGTTGTGGCTGAATAATTCATATGTACATATTATGATGACCGAGCGTACCAAGGTTACTACGACGGGATGATTTATGCAGAGTAGAAATAGTAACTGGCGAAGGCATATGAAATAGTCTGCCAGTATACCCGTGCTTCCAGGTTAAAGCTCAGCTAAGAAGGTTAAGCTGCTTCAAGTCATCATACCCTTTATGCATCGACGAGCATGCAATGTAAACCATAATCGTAGTAACCATTTAGTGCGTAAGGGCAAACATACATTTACCATGTGCTCGCTCGAAGCTTTCGTAGTCAGGTTCTAGCTAGCGTTGGCCACTTCCATCGAATCCAGTTGCAGCAGCTTAAGATTTTGCCGGTTTGGGTTTGGTGCAAATATTGACGTCGGCGTTTTCCCGTTTGTATTTATGCAACTCGTACTCAAACAACCATCAACCAGAGCGGAGGGAAATCGTTCAGAGTGTGAGTAGTACGTTTGTTCGTCTGCAAGTCCCTTTCGGTTGCTTGCCACAGCAAATATGGTGCTAGCCCGTACCGTTTCGTTTTCACTGCAGCTTGGCTCTCCCAGGAACGGTTTGGTTAGCCAACATTGAATATTCCAACATGTTCTGTGGCCAACCGACGGTACCAGAAATTCCCTGCTCTGTTAAACGCCCAACAAGCTATGGAAGGGCATATTTTAGGCCATGCCCAAGAAGCAACAGCAGCAGTAGGTGCAACCCAGTACGGTAAGTTTAAATATTTTATTTCGCATATTTTACCATACCGGCCATGAAGTTCGACCTCGTCGGTTGACTGATGCTGATGATGGTGGTCCCGATTGCTTCATGGTTCGCATAAAGTAATGAGTTTAAATGGTAGGCAGACGGTGTAAATGGGTTAAGGTTGGTCGTTCGCAAACATCTACTTTATCGCTACCTCGCCCCAGAGACACGCGAGAGTCGGCACTTATCGAATGAAGGATAGAAACCTCTTCGAGAAGCTGCTAAAAATAGGTCAATGGGTTATTTTACAATTTGTAGCTAGTTGGAATTGACGAAATTGAATTTTAACAGTTCAATTGATGGTCCACCCTGTAGGTATTAATTGTTACCATCACACCATCGAGTATTTTTAGTGTTTAGATAGTCTATTTTTATACCATACTTGCTTGAAGCTGCTCTACCTGTGCATAGCAGTCGTGGCCGAGTGGTTAAGGCGTCTGACTCGAAATCAGATTCCCTCTGGGAGCGTAGGTTCGAATCCTACCGGCTGCGCGCGAGAGCGAGAGAGATAGAGGGTGAGTATGGAAGGAGAAGGGAAAACTCACTTTTTCATTTTTCAATCAAAATAGTGTAATAGCGTGTAAATTGCGTTTGGAAGGTTGTAAATGTGTGGATCACAACAACATTCCTCTTAGGTTCAACGATCTCTCAACGTGTGGGGGTTTGTATGTGTGTGAATAAATTTTTTGGAGCGTGTATGATACATTACTTTTGTCCAGCTGCACTTACAGTTTTCTATTTCCCACGTTCCATGTTTCTCTCCCGTTTGGAAATGGAATGAAACTACAGAGAACATAATAAAGCATGCAAATGTGTGCACTTTTACTCGATCGATCTGTCACTGCCCCGGGTGGGACACACGGCGAGCATACGAACGGAGTTTGGTCAGTTTTATGTTATATGTTTTGCATTTTCTGTTTGTTTTTGTTTGCCCGAGAATTACTACTGTTTGCGTGGGTCGTAAATTTTCCACCCTAAAATCGCATAATAAGCGGATAAGCCCTCCCGGTGTAAAGCTCAATGATGCGTGGAAATGTGAGCTTTCTTTCGCCTTTCATTCCCCTTTGCAGTGTAAAAGTTTCAATTTTTGCTTGCTTAAATAATTCCTCTCCCTTTTTTACTTCTCACTTTCCCTTTATTCAGCTGGTAAAAATTGCTATATTGCCGAAAGTGCATTGCCGGTTTGATGACCACACCACCGTTTCGATGCGCTTTTC
The DNA here is from genome assembly GCF_943734695.1 of Anopheles maculipalpis. Taxonomy (NCBI): domain Eukaryota; kingdom Metazoa; phylum Arthropoda; class Insecta; order Diptera; family Culicidae; genus Anopheles; species Anopheles maculipalpis. Next base: position 87,697,937 of record NC_064872.1, read on the forward strand.
GGTCGTTCGATAAGCATCACACTCGCACGCAGCAAGACACACGGGCGGACAAATAATAATACGCAGCCCGTGCAAAGCCTGTGTGCGTTCACTACTGCGTAAAAGTGGGATTGAAATGCAATTAATTTGGCTCAACAGTGGGCAGTGAAAGAATTCTGAGGGTGAAGGATATTTATTTCCATCGAATCAATATTTGCCTTTTGATCGTGATTTTTGGACGAGTGTTTGGTTTGTGTGTCCGGGTGGCGATGTATCCGGGCGAATAGTAAACTTTTGTACCATTCCGAGAGGGGGATTTGATCCGTAACAGATGCAAATATTCGTGTTTGCAAATAGAATTTAATAAATTTAAGGATCATGTGCACGCGATTTCATTGAACTACTAGGCGCCTCCATCACATGAGCATTTTTTGTTTTAAGAGTTCCTTTCACATTTTTTCGGGTGAAAAATTAAAATAATTTTATGTAAGTTGGAATGAATGTAAATAAAACAGATTGAACACAATAAAGTTAATAAAAATACAGTATTTTTGAATTTTACAATCATAAAACATGCAGATAGAAGGAGCTAACAGGTAAATGCTGTTAAAATTGTTATGGGAGCATAAATTTTTCTACCCCACTGACCATTAAGTAAAATGCAACGAAAACTCGCACGAAAGACGCTGTGAATCAGAACGAGAAACTATCTAACATGATGATGTACGGTTATGATAATTTTCCTAGGTTAAAGGCAAAAAAAAAAGACGATGAACAACCCACAACGCACCACAGCTATGAATTATGAGCTAGAGACGTTTGCTGCCAAGCACATTAGAAGATGCGGCGAAGATGTCTTTATCGTACCGTCGGAAGAAATAGGTTGCTCCGGGAAAGCTATCCAGCCACGGTACGGTGGGGAAAGCGGCTGGAGCTGTGTGTGTGTGGAGCTTAAAGAAAATAAGAACGTGTGCTGTTAATTTGTTCTGACAAAAAGGAATACCGTGCGATGGTACGAGTGTTTATCCGTCGAAAGGTAACTAAATTCAGGCTAATATAAACTTCCTTCCCACACACACACACACACACACACACACACACACACACACACGCATACACATACAGGGAATTCAGGGGCAAGTGTACATAATTCATTTCCAACAAGGAACGGTCGCGCAAAATGGGAAATGTTCTTTATATGTTTGCTCAGTGAGATGAAGTTTAATTGCTGTTGGCGGGAAACTTCCAAAAAACAGTTTCGAAACGAACACACTTTCATTGCTCATTTAACGAGCAGAAGAGGCCTATAAGTCAGTGCACTTGTGTGTATGTGTGGGGCGGCACATTGATTGACGATTTTTGCCTCCGTCTGGTTGATTGTTGTATCTATTTCGATCTCTCAACCAATATCCATAGAAACTGCAGGAGGAGCAACAAAGCGAAAAGGGTAAATAAAAATCTACTCCCGGTTTCTGTTTCCGGGAAAGAGGATTCTTATCCTTTCTCGAAATGAGCTCGGGTAAGAACGAAAAAATGCGAAACTTGTTCGAGTTTCGGAAGCTTTGGAGCTGTTTATTGTTTTAATTTCCGGTTCTGGCAGGAGATGCACAGCATTTGGACATGGGAAATAAAATCCCAACATTTCCGAGCAAAACGCGCACCAACCTTGGGATAAGTGTTTTACGATTTGTGTCGATCGATTCTACCCACCGTTCGGTTCGGTGCGATCGTAACGAACGAAAGCACAAAAATAACAGTCCATTTCGGAATGATGTTGTTTTTTTTATAGCCTCACACGGTAAAAGTTTTGTATCGACCCATCCAGATCAAACTCCAGTAACTGAGTTTTGAAAAATGTGTTTTCTTTTTGTGGCCGCGTTGATCTCATTGATTTCACCCCATTTTTTCTTGTGCAACTCTTCCTTTGTTCCACACAGAAGGACATTAAACGCACCGTTTCCATGTCGTTTTCGAGCGGAAAATGAGCCAATAAAGTGGGGAAGGTGTCGTAAAGCTGAATTTATAAACCGTCAGACTAGTAATTGCAGGTTGGTAAAAAGAGTGACAGGATAATTGCAGCGTTGTTTGATTTGTGTGTGTGTGTGGCAAGTTGAGCTGTGTAAATCGAAATGATACATGGAGGTAAATATTGACACGCCTGGCTTTTACACAGTTGACATCGTTGACATTTTGCTCCTTTTCGTGGACTTTTGTTGTGTAAATATGAAACAACCAGTTTGTATGCTTTTGTCATCTGATTTTTGTAAAATATTTCTCTTTGCACTTATAAATTGCTTCTTTCATATTACATTTACTCCAAAAAATAGGCCATAAATTCAACCAGATTATTCAGAATTAGTTTAACAAACTGTGACAAACGAATGGTATGTTGGTAGTATGGTGGCGATTTTTCCATCGGCTCAAACACCAATGAGATTAATTTATTGAATGTTTGCACAACAGAACTTCAACTATATCTGCTTGGTTGAATAGTTCTGTTGCTTTGTTCCACGGGTCCATGCGCTGCATCATTGGTCACGTTGGTGCATCGCTGGCGTCGGTAACGATTGAAATCACACCGTTAGATTCACGAACGCATCCATTTGCCATGCATGTCCGTGCCGTATATCAGTACATCGAGTGCACTCGATAATTACGGTAATATGGTCACATCAATTCCAACCGCTAATTAATTGATAGACGGTTTAAACGGACCGATAAGGAACGGTGACCCGGGTGCTGTGAGAGGCCCATGCAAAGGTTTTCCCGTAACAATTTTCACTTTGATGTTTGTGTAAGGTACTGGTTTGTTAAAGTATGCATTAAAGAGTGTGTGTGTTTAAGGTGTATAATTTACATCAATTAAAATATGTTTTCTTTGTTAGATTTGTAAACCAGCCGGAACTAAACCAGTGTTGGTCTCTGTGGGCACAAAAAAAGTAACCTTCATTAGCATGCATTGGACAGTACCGGAATGCGGTGTAAACCATTAAAGATGGCATTTAAATCCCGACGTAAAATGCAAGAAAAAAAATGCCACAAGGAAAACAAATCGGCAAAAAAACAGTCCACATTCAGCACGACTGCGTCGCACGAGATCGGGTTTCGAACGTCCGTTAACGAATCCATTTCCCATTCTGTAACATTCGGGAACTGAAAGGAGGCGTATTGATTTTGGTCCGTGCTTTCCGCTTTCGACGTTGAAATTGAATATTCCGTTCCGATCTCTTGCATGCTGTTTGAAGCGCATTCGATTACATTTCGGGAACGAAACGTGCTATCGGATACAGAAGGTTCAGGAATGATTGAGATTGCATCCGTCTGGAGAGCAGGCTTTATTTGCGCTGGTTTGTCTGCAAAATGGTTATAGTTTTCCTTTATCGTTTATGCGAAATCTTAATTATGAAAAAAGATTCCTAATGACTTCTTGTTGTGTTGTGTTTTTGCAGACGGAAGAACACTACAAATCAACGTAATTTTTTAAAGAAATCGGAAAAGAAAGGAGCAAGTATAGTAACTATTGAAAGACTCCTCAAATTCGTCAGGTTCTGGTGGTTTGCTTACGAGAAGAAATGAGAAAAGGAAATATTGTGAGACATAGTAACTATTCCATGTCCTTAATAAATGTTCTCTGCAGCGGAAGGACGCTTGCTTCTGAGCCTGTTTAGCTTCATTTTATTTTTCAGGCGGTCCTAATTTACTGCACCCTCCCTTTACATTTTATTCTTTACCCGTTTGCAAACCTTAATTGTTACGTGCATACAAACACACAGTAAGCGAATTCCTGCTGGACTATGAATGTCGAATCAATAAAGGCCGGCCCAAAACGCCGACCGAAAAACCGTATCCCGATCCACAAAAGCGCCCGTACCCGCGAAGAGAACGCCATCGTTGGCGATAATCCTTGTGTTAACAGTGTCTGGTGCGCTTGGGCAAACACGATGCCAGCCTACATAATTTATCGGTGAAGGTAAATTATGCGCCACGTTTACTGCCCCCCAGTACCAGTTCACCTCATCCATCTGTGCTTGGTTTGGTGTTGTGGAATTGTTGTGGAACTCGCCGATGGTTCCGCTTCCGTAACCGACTCGATTCAATCGACAAATTCCATTCGGTTCCCTCATTTTGTTCGCACTTTTGTACTTTGGTGCGTGCGTTAGCTTTATTCGTTTTCCCGCGACAAACAGGCATCTCGCAAGCGTGTACATGTTTGCACGGTGGGCTTCATTTGGGAATAATTTGCGCTTTGGAACTCTCATTTTTCGGGGTACTCATGTTGCGCCAATTCGTCGTTGTTCGTGGTTTTGTGGGCGCCACAAGAACGTTACGGTCCGGTTGCGAATATAAAACCCACCGGTCAGTGGGCCAAGCATAATCATAAAACAACGCAGCGCACTGTGGCTAGAAGATAAATGGAAAGTCGAGGTTTTCAGTACATTGAACCTGGGAAATCTCTCATCCCGCGAAAAGGCACACAAATCAGGTGGGAAAAACTGTCGCTATCTCGTCGAGGAAAAGTCATTCTCAGCGGTGGTGTTTGCCTTTTTCCGACCATCCACACCGTAGCATGCGAAAAACTTTCGCATCCAAAGAACGAAATGGACAAATGGGTGGAGGGGTTTTTTTTTCGCCTTCGCACAATAGGTAAACCCGCTGGGAAATGGATCCACTTTTGCCGGGCAGCTTTTAGATGTGCGCTTAAAAGCGCACCTGCCATGCTGAAACGTCCAAACCAGACACGACGGTCACAGTAGAGTAGAGGACGGTACCGGTCCGGAAGGAACCCCTGGTGATGATAACTTTAACATTTTGATTTAATTAGCATTGCATCGAGAGGTTGCACACGGGGGAAATTGCAGCATTTCCTTCAGTCAGTCTAGGGGAAAATCGGGGGCACGGTCAGCGGCCTGGAGCAACGCTAATTGCAACAGGCGAACAGTCGTCTGCGTGAAATTTGCGTAATGTGATGTGGAGTGAAAAATGGTTAAATGGCTTTTAGTTGGCGGATGAAATGGTTTTTCACAGGTGTAATTTGCTTGTTGAAACTTCAACCAAGATGAATGTTTCCCGGCAATGGAAGTTGAACTTTGTTTTAAAACTCCTAAATGGAAATGTAGTTTAGAAAATTTATGATTTTATCTAGAAACAATCACACAATTCTTAAGCACTACATAAGGTTGTTGTTAATAAATTAGAAGTAAAATTAAATGACGAAAAAAAGCAAGAAAATATAAAACATTTTAAGATGGAGGCGCATGGTGTTTCATGAAGTTTCATCATCTGAAATCCAATACAAACTGCACCTACACTTCTTGAAAATTAAGGTAGCTAAATTAAGGAGTAATAACCAGTTTTCATTGCACTTGGAACTTGCCTACGCAGCTCCAATGTTATTCGATAAGTGTTTCGGATCTCTTCAATTGATTGAGCTAACCCACCTTCAAGTGGTCCATTTCCTAAGATACATTCCAGCAGATAATTACGGCAGGCAAAAGAAATCTGCACACACTTCAAGCTAGACAATCGTTCTCCCAGATCGTTCCACTTCCACTCCCAAGCATGATCATGATTGATTGTACTGACCGCACAAATGGTTTTTGACCAGCAGTTGGAAAATTACAATCGACACCGTAACCACACTCGGTTTCCGATGAAACCGACGACGGAGGACTGAGATTGACTATTGACTGGTTTTGCAATTAATTGACGCTTCTGTGGAAAGCTTTATCGTTTTTCTTCCACGGCTGTTCGTGGTTTGACTGGGGCCGGGCTCAAGAAGCTGTCACTAATTAATCTTGTACTGCTGATTGGATTTGTCGACCGATACGTTAGAAGCTTATGATGATGCTGTGTGCAAGAGAGATAGAAATGTTATGAGAGAAGCTGAGGGAGAAAAAAAGACGTTATCGATGTCACTGACTTATCCGGTGGAGTTTAGAGTGGAGGAGTGATGGAAGTCAGTTTTTTTCTCCATTCATGGGTCGTTTCTGACCATTTACTATCTCTCGCTACATATTTATCTCTTTCCCTCCAGTCAGTGAAGTGTTGCCATTGCTCGTAGAAGATAAAATTGTGTGGAGTGTGGAAAAAAAATCTAACATTTTCACAGCCAGCACAGCTTGAAATGAGCGATTTGGTCGGTCACTTTTAGGGGAAGGCCAGGCGAACCACAACGAGCAGGCAATTAATTTCGCTAATCTCCACTTTTTTCGTCCGACATGTTATGCGCTGTCACGGTCTTATGAATGAAGCTGAGAAAATTGAAAGATTAAATAGGCAGAAATAATTAAATGATCTTCTTGGAAGGTGTAGAACGGAGGTCGTTAAATGGAGGCTGGTCGGATCAAGTGAGTAGAGCATTGAGGTATGTAGGACTTTCCTAAGAATTTTACGGTCAATTTCTATGTTATTTAGTAGTTAATCTTCGTGCTACAAATTGACGAGACCGGGAAGTCAGGTCGTGGAAAATCGGTATGCTTTTTTCGTAAATTTAAACCCGGAATTAGTGAAATGACATTCATTCACTTTTTGACTTTTAGATTGAAGGCAAACACGGTTCATTTTACTGGCTTTGTCCTCCCTTGAAATTTATTTTCCATGATGTTTTAAAACACCTCCTCGTCGAAGTGGAACTACAAAAAGGAATCATAATCGAAGAGACCTTGTCTTCCAATACATTTTGTGCATAAATAAGCCTTCTGGCCAAAAGATCTTATTAACCAATAAACTTTATAGTCCAAGGGGTCTTATCAACTAAATTTCTTCATATCAAGAGACCTCGTCATTCATGGCACTTCACCAACAAGGGACAAGAGTCCTCACCGACTAAACTTCGCCTACAGCGATTCCTTTTAATCGAAGAAACTTCTTAAATGTTGATCCATTTCTGATACAAACATATATTATTAGTACATAATTTAGTATTCTATTTCTTCTTTTTTTGGCACCACAACCTCGAGAAGTCTTGGGCTGTCGTATTTGAGGATTGCATTGATTTCATTTAAATCATAGCTGAATAGCCAGTGCTGCGTACGGGGAGACTGTCCGGATTGGAATGCAATACCCAGTCCTCTCTCGACCAACAGACTCCCCAATTTAGTATTGGTAACTAAAAACGAATATTTTTATTTTACAAAACCTACCGAAAGCTCTCGGTTATAAAATCATAATCTAAACACTTCATAACACCGTAAATACATTGCACTACAGGAGTTTTTGTTTAAACTGTTCACTCAGCAAAGCTAGCAGCAAATCGCAGGAAGGAAGGAAACGGATCGAATGTCATGAACACTTGACTTCTGCCAAATTCAAATCGTACTTTGGAAAATAGAAAAAAGCACACAAACACACACACACACACAGCACACCCGCAAAGGGACTTGGTTTCATAATTTCAATGATCTGCCATTCTGCTGCATGGTTTTTGCTTCGCCAGAACGAATAGTTTTCCTACTGCTCGCCATAGTTCTGCGGTAAACGTGGTAAAAGAAAAGCATTTTCTAAGAAAAACTAAAATAACGAATAAAAACTACCACCACACCAACACATGCCACCTGAGCGATGTTTGTTTTTTTTCTTTTTCTTCATATTGCTGTAGGTGAAACAGCGTGACGGAGAAATACGGAAAAGCCGGATTGCACCGGGCATTGTTCGAACCGTGGGGCAACCGCCCGTCCGAGGAAGTACACACAACACCGTAAAAGAGCACTGATGCATGAATGCGATGCACCGTTTTTGAATGATGCAAGATTTATGTGTTGGCTTGCCGCTGAGCATGCATTGTGATGGCTACGGGTGGCTACGGACTTTTAGCGGCAGGCGAGTGCGCCCGTGGCAAGGGTAAAAGGGAAAAGCAAAAGAGGAGCTTTTCCGGTTTTTTTTTCCTGGTACGGGTGTGACCGGGGCTTGACTGACTGCCTGACTGGTAAAGGTGCATGCACAAAAGGCATACATGGCTCAGAAGCCAAAGCCAGAGCAGCAGTGCATCGGGATATGGTGCTGATGTCATCACAAATGCATTTGAAGAATAGTCAAAAAATTGATATGCAAAGTCATTTGCATAGTTCGAGGTAAAGGAGTGAGGAAAAGAGAGTATGGTAAGCGCCACGTTTTTGCACACATTCAAGCATGGCACACACACACACACGCAGAGACAAGCTAAGAGGAATCCTATTTTCCCGATATACTCTCTACCACGTGGGAAAGTGGACCACCGCTGTTTTCTGCTGTTCGGGGTTTTTCGTTACTGGCACCTTTTCGCTTGTCGACACTGACGCTGACGAACAATCGGGCCCTACATTTCGTGTCATCAATCACGGTACACACCCCAAAATTCGGTACATGTGGATGTGTATTTTTGGAGGGCTACTATTTGAATATCATTGCCCAGGCCGGGGCACACATCAATGGTGTGAGGGAGAAAGCACTATCGGTGCATACCAGGCGAAATGTTAACGCGCGAATAAACACGAAAATCGCTGCAGTAGAAATTGTTCTACCAAAAGTTTTAAAAAAGAAAAAAAAGCCACCGTAAAATAGCAAGTGTTAAAAGATCGCAAGCCACGCGCGTTGGCATTGTCGAATCGGAAAATTATTTACCTAGGAAGGAAGAGGTTGGAACAGAGCAGTTAGTCTTAAAATGACCAATATGTCGAGTATGATGCGTATTGCTACGAAAATATGAAATACTTATAAGAGTGTATAAAATAATAGATAAATACCTTCGGAAGCCTTATTCAGCCTTATTCAGCTAGAGAAAGTTATTTTGCATACATGTAGGAGCAAGAAACCAAGAGATTTTCAAGTATTTTTTTTTTATCTATCGTAATTCGTAATTATAATCGTAATTTTCTTTATAAAAAGCCTAAAATGATGCATTTTCCATGATAAATTATATTCTTCTTATTTCATCCCTAGTTGACAGTACATACAAGTTCCCACTTATCTATTATCTTTCTTCAGTGTTTATTATGTAGCCATTTTGTCTTCTCATCATGCGGATTTTGCTCAGTAACGAAAACAGCCTGCAAAATGTAATAAGGATTGATTTCATTAGCTTTATGCGCACGTACCATACACATCATCACCACCACGCGCGATGCACGCTGAGCCTAATTAAAGAACAAAAGATGCAACCATGGAAAAGCTCATTCCACATTAAGCTCATTTTCGGGGGCCTTTCGTTGATAGCTTTGGCCCTCATTTGCATAACGTTTCGGATGCGCATCTCGGCGAACCGTTGCATGCATACCGTTGCCAGCACCAGTTCCGCGTAAGCTAGTATGTAACCACAGGAGAAGGATGCTAGAGCCGTCGCTGGATGGCGCATCAAGTATCATCACCGTCATCATCGTACAGAAGCGTGCCACGTGTTAGCTGGCATTGCTTTAAGCACGCGGTCACCCTCACGCCGGTTTGGGAAAATAGAATTCTGTTCGCGTGCGGTATAAAAGCATAAATTTCCTTTAAGAGGTTGAGGGTGTTGTGGAGGAGATTTTTTGTTGTTGGTCGCTTTTGTTCCCATTTCGTTTGTCCGAGTTTTCCACGGAGTTGAAGGGAGAGATAGAGATGGTACGAACGCTCACGTATACTTGCCCGTACCTCATCACCGTGTGGCTTTGTAAGTAGATTTATGCTATTATACTCTGTGTATTTGTGTGTGTGTGTGTTTATGTTGCTGGCCTGTCTGTTGATGAGAAAAGAATATTATCTTGGCAGAATGGTTCGGTGCGCATGGTGAATTAAAAGTGGGAGGCCCTCTTTTCAGTGCGGTTTTTTCGTTTCTGGCCGCTCTTATCGTGACGTGTGCTTTGTTTATTTAATGCTGTTTAAAATCAACGAGGCAATGTAATTGTCATCCATCTTTTAATTGTTCTTTCGAGTGTAACAATGGTGCAAAGGTGCCTCCACCGTCTATATGACGAAGCGGAAAAAATTACTGGCATGGAAAAAATATAATCAAAGCTCAACGGTATACACATGAATGTTTAGGTACAGAATTTACAGCACAGTACATTAATATACACTCATGAGAAAACTTTTCCCCACTTACCTGTTAGTGTTTTTGTTTGGTTGATTTTTCCTTTTTTCTCTCTCTCAGCACTCTGTTTCCAATCCCCAAGCGCCTGTTGGCGCTTCATCCGCCTCCGGGTCGAATTGGGATCGGGTGAGAAAATATTATTCTTGTTTGCTGTAACATATTTTATCCACACTTTTTCCATGCTTCTACCTTTCTCGTGTGCTGCAACAGTGCTACGGCACACAGCTCGGAAAACGGATACCATTTTTCGCCGCACTCAGCAAAAGTTCAGCTCAGATAAAAAACATGAATATTATGTCGGAAAAGTTGTCTTCGATTGTATGTGCAATGTAACGAGCGATGGTGGGAAAATGCAATTCAGGAAGTGCTAAGAAAAGGCAGCCAACCGCTGCAAGCTGCGATGCGTCAGGTTGGTAAAGTTAGTTCGGGTTGAATGTGTGCAAACTGATCGTGTCTTGCTTGCTTTCCTATTGCTTTGAATAATTGCAGAGATATGCAAAGTAAAGTTGAAAAGATATGGTTGACTGTAGGAGTTTGGAACTGTTTGGAATTAAAACAAAATTTGAAATAAACAGTGGTTTGGAAAACACACAGATCATTCACACAGCTGAAATTGTGCAAATGATCGGGTCAATTATCGCACTTTCCTTGATAAAACAGCGTTCAAATCATTAAGAATTCAGCCCAGCCAAGGCTCCATTTTCTGATTTACTAAATGTCTCCCCTAGCATGTTCTTTGAAGCGTAACAAAATCGCTTGAAAGTTTAACCAGCATCAAATGAATCCTGCCACACGACGCAGCGGATGAGGAATTCCATTCCAATGTCAAGAGAGCCTTTAGCCATTTGCTAGATAAGGTAGATGTTGCATAAACTTTTTTTTTGTCTTTTTGCTTCGTGTGCGTGTGTGTGTTTCAGTCCTCAATATCAGTCGCTAGTCTAAGAAGCAAAGACGTCAAGTCACTCATCCACGCGACCGGAACGGCAGGGGCTAAATCAAGGCCAGCAATCATGCGAGAGTGACCTGGAGAAGTTGACATCGGGCATCCTCCATAATAGACGCCAGTAGCTTCAGGACATACATCAGTGACGGAGGATAAGCGAAATACACATACATCACCTCCTGTCGAGCATCATGTTGCCGGAAATTGGACGTTCCGGATTTGCAACAAATTTCTAGCTGAACTACGCGGGCACTGCCGTCAGCACACTAACCTCCCCCTGTTAGGCACCAACAAATATTCTTAAAAGCGGCAAATTCCCCTATGAATCGGATCAAAACTCGAGCACGAAAGAGCGAGCGAGAGAGAGAGAGAGAGAAAGGATAGCGAAAAAAGGGATGAAAAAACATGATAAAAAGGGTTAAACGGTCGCGGGCAGGATTTTGCAGTGAAAATATTCTCCCATGCAATGTCAGGATTCATATTAATACACACACACATACACACATCCCTTTGGCACGTCAGTGAGACTTTTATGCTTTCTGGTCACGTACGCGAGACGGCTTCAGGGCGGCTCCAGGTTTTCGGTACTTTGACAGTGAATCCTCATCCGGAGATCCTGTTTCTACCGGGATCAGTGCAATCGTATAGAGGACGATAGAGGGGGGCCCGAATATTTCCCTTTTTCTTTCCTCTCCATCCCCTGGGATGCATCATGGTCGGAGTTGCAGTACACTCTTTGGACGATCTTTTCTAGTGGTTCAAATTAGGGCGAAAAGTTGAAAATATGCTGCCGCAGCTGCATGTTGCTGTTGATGTCTAATAGAATTAACTCGACTAACGGGGGGCGGCGGACCAAAGGCTAAACTAATGCCAAGATCGTGCACGGGAGCACTCGGCAGACCTGTCTGTATACCGATTCCGTTCTCGTACAAACCCAGCCACATATCCTGCATCCTTTCGCTCTCTTAAAGCCTTGAGCGAGGGCACCAACCAATGTAGAAGCACTCACAGGAACATTTGATATGGTTTGAGGGTTTTTTTTTGCTTGCTGTCTTTCGTCCTACTTTACGTTGGAATATCCTTACGGGTCTTAGGTTTTCCGTAAAGTGGCAGTAATTCAATTGCCTCGTTCTCAAATTAGAGCAAATTTGGTTGACATTCTGCTTGAGAGGGGAGAGACGCTTCTGTCGACAAACTGAAAAGAATCAATTCGCCGTCAAGGCTTCAAATGATGCATTTTGTTGCTGTTGTTGGTTCCCATTTGTTAGTGATGTTATCCTTGCGAAATCGAATTAAAGTTCCACTTATTTGGAGAGACTAGATACAGAGTAAGTTTCATTTATTTACGTTGAAATTTATGTTCCATTGAACGGACGAGCGAGTGCTTCTAGCTTCTAGGCAACAATTGAAGTGTGTCTTTCATACGAAAGTATTTAATATACCCGAAATCAGACTCGCCTGATCGAGTCGATTTTTCCTGTCGCACTAGATCCGATTAGTGGGTTATTTTCCTAACCAGAAGCGGATCTATTCGCTGGGATTCGATAATTTTTCCCTTCGCGAAACGAATGAGACTAATTATCCGGTGATTCGAGCAGAGGCGGATACGGCCCACGCTCTATGTAGGACGACGGCGAAGGCATGAAGGATTTCTGTGGTGCTGAATGGCCCTTGGGAAAATATTACAGGAGCATGATATCGTCTCGGGAGCAGCCAGTGGTACCATGACACGATACGATACGAGGCAGATTTATACGAGGGCATGCATTAATCTTGCTGGTAGATTAATTGTTCCACTATCGTAGTAGGATAATTAATTAACTAGCACAATGAAAGGTTCATGAGATGTGTCGATTATTTACGATTTTAGGGATTTGTAGAAGAAGAAGGAGGATACCGTTGTGGTTGGTGGGATTTGTGGGATGAAAGAGGGAAGACATAAGCTGAAAAGAGGATAGCTTTAATTTAAAATCTGAGGGAGGAAAGATAGTATAAATGAATATGTTTCTTATTTGAACATCTTTTGGACATGCGGATTGCATACTTAAGGGCAAATTTTTCCGCAAAGCAATTTTCCTAATTTTGATAAATTCTTTAAAATTCAAACAATAAATGGCGTTAAGAAAACTAGCTCTCCTCACCTAGCACTATTTCATTATCTTAAATTAAATTTAAAACAGCTCCTCATGGTCGCACACGCTCCGTTACATTGATATCATGTTTTTTCCAACCCTTAACAATGCATCTACATTTATCTTTCCGTCCCATTTGCCGTGAGCCGCTGTGTGGCGGTTACAACCCGGGCCATCCCGAACAGAACATTAATTAGAAATTTTCAAACGCATTCCCGTTGCCATCTATTTGCTATCAAATTCCAAAGCACAAACAACACAAATCCCTGCCTGAAATGTGCCGCTTTTTTTCCCTGTACCCATGCCGGATACCAAATGGCCTTTATAATGGAGGCATGAAAACATACCTAGATCCTGAAAGCAACATGACCGCCGGGCAACACCGTGGAGTGGAAGAAAGGACGGCAACAGGATGGCAAAACAATCCGAAACATCCCCGAACCAAAACCCCAAAAACACCGGTGCATCTTCTTGGCAATGTGACCGAGAAATGAAGGAAAATTCCTCCTGCTGTGGCTGTAGCTGTTGCTGTGTTCGTATATCGCAACGGTTATACTGGTAATGTCGTAATCGATTTTTTGTTGACTACAGCCCCAGCGCATGTCTCTCCCCCTGCCTTCGATGCATTCTCCAATGTTGTGAGCGCTATAAACGGGATGGTTTTTGTGGATGAAAATAGCCCAATTAGGAGCAAATGCCCGGAAGCTTTTTATTTCCTTCGAATTGGTAATTAAATGTTGTTTCTTCTACTGCTTGACGCTTTATCTCTCGCTTTAGGTGGGGAGGGGGTGAGAGGGAGTGTGTGTGTGGGGGGGGGGGTCGGTTTTTTTAAATTTATTTCTAACACTTAGCCACAGAATGAATGATCTAAATGACGAACGGTGCGGATGGGCGGAATGGAGCTTTTTTTTTCGCTCACGGTTTTAGGCCAGAATATTTATGTTACGCTATTTTAAACTTTGCGTTCCGTTTTGTGACAAAAGCATTAGAATGAATGAATGGTGCACGTTTTGTTATATTTTTTTCTACATCTTACCTCTCCGCCCCACTAGCCCTTCCGGCCACGCCAACTGCTGGCTGATGCTGATGCACTTTGCTGCAGTTCCGTATCGAAACGATTGAGCGATTTTCGTGGGATTTGTTTTCCGTCGCACAGTTGGGTTTATTTATGGTTATGTGATTTTGGTGATTTTTCCCTGGCACGACGGTGTACGTGTTTGGTGGGGGAAAAAAAGGCTGTAATAAATCTAGTGTTGCATTCTACCAGATCTGTGTGCTTTCATGCGCGAATTGAACTTGCATTGGAACCTAAGCGTTTATGGCAATTTCACTAGTGGAAGATTTTTATTTGAATAGCTTTGAATAGTGTTGTTTGTTTAGAATTTGTTTTGATTTTACTTGTTGGAAACCATCCAACCTTTATAGCTAGGATGTAGTATAAAACTGTCTGTTACTTGCATTAGAGCATCGAAAATTGCTAACTCGCTTGAGGAAATGTAGAATTAAATGCAAAACAAAACACACACGCACAGGCAGACCATTTGCTGCCCATTTGTTACTGTCATGCTGGTGGAGATTGCAAGGAAGGTTGGAAAGATTGTTAAAACAGATCTGAATCTGCCAAAAACTATTCTCCAACTTTGCTGACCTTTCAGAGGCATGTGAACGCTGGAGCTGGGGTTTTGCAAAAAAAAAAAGAAGACTTCTATAAAGCTGCTCCATTACCTGCATTTTTTTGCTCCACTCTATTCAGCACTAGCCACCGTGGACATCCAGGTCAGCAGACAAAAAGTGGCCACATGCCAAGTTCAATGTGAAACTTTCTGGTAAGCGTACAAATTAAATCCACTATCGATACGAGACAGAGTGCCAACGGGGCCAACTGGCTCGCTGGAGGAAAGTTGAGGTGAAGGATAGTGTTTTCACTGGAATTTAAACTTTCTTCTGATGGTGGTGGAACCAGGGAGAAGTCGGTCTGTGTGAATGTAGCCATTGCTCTGGTGCTGGTAGATAACACGCAAAGCTTTGTATAAGTTGTGTTTGGATATTTGTATTTAAAGAGATAGTAAAAGGGGTTTTGGTTTTTCTTGATAACAAATTTGATTAGCTAATGGTGACATTGGAGTTTTATGAACGACTGTTCAATCAATTACAATGTGCTAAATTGTTGATTACTCCCTTGCAGAGATCACCGTGTGCCCCTGAAGGTATGCAAGGTCTGTGTTTTAAGGCATGAACGATACATTTTTATCTTTATATGATCATTTAACATTCGCACATCCTTTGGAAAAGCTTTATGACGGAAAGTACACAAGCTTCCAAAATATATAGCCCGTTTTATCAAACACCGTATCTAATGTACTTCGAGCTCAACACTTTCAGTAGAGCGATTTTTTTAAATTTCCGCTTAACATGACATCAACAGCTTCAACTTCCTGCCTCATAACGCTCCATTTGCTGAGTGTGCTTTTTTCCGTGTGTATCGGGAATGCTGGGAATTAAAGTGTGGTAAAAGGTCGTAAAAAACTCGCCCCACTTCTACGACCATGGCCAAACCTTGGGCGGAAGTTTTCGGTAAGCTCCAAACAGAATTGACTTTACTTTGCTTTTCTTACATCTTTTCTCTCTCTTTCTCTCTTTCTGAATACACACCCTTCTCTACAAACATCCACTCATACGTGAACATTGTGGAATCTAAATTTAACTTCAATTCCGCCGGAAAGATTGTGATCTTTCAAATCTGCACGTCGTTAAAAAT
This sequence comes from Anopheles maculipalpis, assembly GCF_943734695.1. Lineage (NCBI taxonomy): Eukaryota > Metazoa > Arthropoda > Insecta > Diptera > Culicidae > Anopheles > Anopheles maculipalpis. The sequence goes on from NC_064872.1 coordinate 87,713,788, forward strand.
GAATGTCCCGGGGAACAAAAAACACCAGGAGAAAAGCGAAATATTGGATGGGTAAAAGTTTTGAAATTTCCCAGCTCCGGGTTGGGTTGTTTTCATGTTTTTAAACCTATTGTGAAACAAGAAAGGTACAGGAAGTACCATCAATGAAGAGAGCAGCACAGCAGAAGAAAAAGTTATTGATCGATCTGCTCTTCTTAAAAGCGTACGATTTGCTGGGCGCCTTGCTGCTGCTGCTGCCACCGCACGATTCGATTGTTGAGCGACATCGGATGTTTGGATGATTGCGGATTCAGGGGGTTAGAAACGAAAGTTCAAAAGTCACACAACCACACGAAACCTCGTCCGGCGAATCCTTGTTGATGTACATTTCCGATACGACAATGGTGACGCTTGCCATCGCTCCCGACGCCAACGTTTGATTGCTTTAACCGAGCGTAGATTGAAGCGATATGCTCTAGTCGGGTTGGTGTATTTGGTTTACTTTGTCCACCAAACGGAAAAGGCACAAATCGAGCGGAAGAAGTGCGAACGACGATTTCTTTCGGTCTGTCAACAACATGATTAGCGCGAAGCAATAGGGTAACTGATCTTTGCTCTTTTGTTTCTGCTCAGATTGAATGGGGTTGTAAAGTCGTTATTTGTTTGAAATTATGGCTGTAGGAGTTTTTTCGGTAGTGAAAGACACTTCGTCAAAAGCATAAGATAAAAACAATGGTCACAAAACGTCCAAAAATATGCAACCATTTGTATTAAGGCGGCTTTATACTGTTTTTGTTCCTTTTACTTGGCGAAATTGTTAGGTTTTTCAAGAAAAATGCATAATTACTGGATTATGCCATTGAAATGTGCTATATTGATCCATGTAATCCAATATTGAACAATCTTAATGACAGTATTGGGAGCTCTTTGGAGTGAATTCTTTGCAACATGAGTAATTAAACTACAAAGGTAGCTCTGATCCTATACCAGTTGCATTTTCGTTGTAAATAAATGGTCGCATGAAAAGAAACCTTCCAGCACAACCAGCTTAAGCAACATTGTAACGATTTGAAATTACACAGAAACGATAAAAGGATCGATTGAAGTTGTCGGCAAATCAAAGAAGGAGCAAGCATGATTGATTCGATACACGTGCAACGTTCAGTTTATACTTGCTTTGAAGTCTAACGCTGTAAACGGTCGAAGCATTGCACTGGCAAGTGATTGGAATATTGCAAATTCCATAACGTACGCAACAAACCAACACAGTTCTCTCACTCTTTACCCTTTAGTACATCTTCTTGCCCGACGAAAAAAAAAACTCTTTCTCTGCACGATCATATTTACACTAGCTTCATCCGCAATTGTAGCGTGCAGCGATTTGTACCATTTTTTTCTTCATTCAAGCAATACAAGGAACGCTGCAAACGTGCAATAATTTCTAAATTATTTCATCAACCACGTCGACCGACATGCGAGATACGATCGCATGAAAAGCGAGACAAATAAGTCCGGGACGGGTGCATTAAATTGCATTGAAATGTACCAAGCTCCAAGCATGACTTTACGACTTCCAATTATGGTGCACGCCCGGGAACGGAAATTCGGTTAGCGTCGCTACGAAACAGCGAATGTGAGAATCAAATTCTCTACACCGCGCGTTGTTCGTACCTCATCTGTTGCGTAGTTGCAACTGGAAAGGCGAGAGAGCGTGGTGGCGAAAAGATAAGAGAAATCCAATTTTACATATCGCAAACACCGCAAAACTAAATTGTGGAGCCCCCTCCCCCTCTTAGCCTTTCGGGGTGGGTGGTGGTAAGTATCGGTAAAGCGAATGACGTTCGTAACGGCAATTTATGGGCAAACCGAGGGAGGTAAACAACATTAAAAGTTGGTTAGAAGACAGATCTATCTTCTTGCCGTTCCGAACCCTGGAGGTGCTGTTGAAAGACAAACTTGTTGCGAGGATGTATCGATACAGACGCCTTGGCCACGTACCTTCGTTTGATGAGATAGGACGAGTGTTTCTGGTGGTAAAGAGTGCTGAAAGTACAATTTTTATGATCATAGAAAAAAACGGGAGGCAACGGCCAGGGTAAAGTCCTCACGTACATGAACCAGTAGCAGCCGGCGAGAACACGGCAAGAGTTGTGCATATTTACCGAACACACTTCGCACACTGTTTGCCACTCTGGTGGCTATGGACGAGCAGACAAAGTGTTGATCGGGGGAGGCGTTGTCTAACGGCAGTGGCAGTGGTAGGATATGGGATTGGCAACTATCCTTTACCAAATATCCTGATGCAAGGCACAGGACAGGTGTAGTGCTCATAAAGGATATGGATTGGAAAAGGCCACAATAAACCCATTTACGACACTCGTGCTCGCTTTCCAATCGACAGGAAACCACCCCAATGGGAAGTCCTTGCTGAAAAGGACAAAGACGAAGTGCAAGTAAAAAAACAAAAATAAAATCCAGGACACAGAAACATCTCCCAGCATAAGCATTGGCAAAGGGGTAAATATGAAAATATTACACAATAAATAATCGTACAACATGATGCAGGAGGGTTACTATTTCTCCTGACAACTTCTGCCGTCTATGATATGTGCTCGTGTGCTAGGACTCGAAGTTCGAGGTGTCGGTTTGGCCGTGGACGAGCGTTGCAATGTTTCAAGTACGTAACGAAAAAGATTAAAAACATTGTAGCATTCCCACAGCCTCGGTTCGGTACCTCAAAAGTACACTTGAAAAACTCGCATCAAGCAGGCTTGAAACCGATTCGCCGATGCCGATGCTACGCTGGTTCTCCAAATTTATTCCGGCGCGCTCCAGGTGCAGACATTTCATTAAGCTTTTTTTGTGCTTTTGTGTGTGTGTGCTGCTAAGTGAAATATGTTGGCTTATGTTTATCCCATTTCGTGGTAGGTGGTCAGTGTCCGTACCCGGTGTGTTAAGAGCGGTGAGAAGATAAAAGAAAGCGTACGTAGATACGGTATTCCCTGTGGCACGGACACTGTCTGGTCCGGATCTTGGTCTGGTCGGTGTTGCAGCTTCGCGTGACCACATGAAAATACATTCCAGGAATCCAGGAAGGTAGGTTTATCGCCACCAGCGCTATACGACCGTATACGAGCTGTGGCGTGTTTTTTTTTCTTGTAATCCTATTTGTGGCGGTGGAGCTGAAAGATGAACTAAAACGTGATTCACATCTTCACAGCCGGTTCGGTACATTTCCACTGTCGATGATTGTGGGCGGCTAGCTTATGCGCCGTGTTGTACCGTGTTGCTGTAGGATTAAAGTGCACGCTGAACATAATGGCACCGTGTGGTGAAAGTGTAGGAACATGGGTAGAATATAATGGCTCACCTGCAATGCTAATGTTGCATAATAGTGTACTAAACACTGAAGATTATAAGCGTACTTAGTGGACAGCTCAGGAGGAAAGGAAAGAAATGGGATATACGAGGAGACGAAGGTTTGCTGGAAATAATGAATTGCAATTTGTTCGTTCAATTTTATTTCATTCTTCCAGCATAAATAAAATTATTTACTTCTATTTTGATCCTGTGTCACATGCCAGAAACAAAAACCAATTTACTTTGATTGACAACGCACTGTCAATGAATATTTGAAGCAGCGCGCCTAAAGGTATGCAAAATGCATGACAATTGTGCACTTTTTTATGTGGCATTTGTTATTTCCTGCTATTCGCAACAAATAACAAAGCAATTTCTACGCAAATGCTTTTCAAAAATTTATCTGTGTGGCAAATAAAGTATAACAAACTTTAATTACCCAATTAACTATAATTGAACTTAACTACGGCGGTGTTTTTAATATCGTTTTTTTGATTAAATTGAATTACGACCCATACAATACACTGGACACATAACGGATAAATTTAATTGGATTTGCATTGATAATCAGCTTCACCAGTCTCTCTCTCTCTCTCTATCTCGTGTTTTATTCTTTTCTATAAATGTCTTTTCGATTTTTTCCCTACTGTCACAACGCATCATTCGATAACTGGTTTTGAAAAGTGTGACAGTACTACACCCCCAAGGGAAATCAGCCAGGAAATGCACGAGCGGCAATAAACACACCCAGAACATACAATCAATTGCCAAAAGGATGGATGCATTTTTCGCTAATCAATTTGTGGCAAACTGACGTTCCTGGTTCCGTGCATCCACAGTGCTGCACCCAGGAGCTTCTAGATGGCTTGTCGAATATACGGAAGTCGGAGGAAGCCCGTTTCGTCACACGACACGACAAATAAAATATTAAAATTGTTCCAAATTAACCACCCAACGGTTCTGCTTGATTGCATTGCAGACACCCATCATCATCATCATCGTAGTCGTCGTCATAATGACAGAAAATGACCCCGTAACCAGGATGATGAATAAATATTTCATAAGCGAATTGATTGCGTCGGTATTGCTGTACCCTACCTGGGCCAAGGGTGCAAACGGAACGTTGCAGTGGAACCATTTTGTCAAATAATAGACGACACGGTGCAACGGTTTTGCAAATGCGGGAATGTCAGGTTAGTTCGGTTGGTCGTGCGTCCGCTAATGTTCGACTGGGCGCGAAAAATAGATATGTGTCCCACGGGCGCTGCGGAACCAACCCACCAAAGGTGCATTAATGTTGCAACACGATTTGAATAATACACATTTACGCAACTTGACGTTGACGGCCGTCGAATGTGCACCGTTAGTGAGATGCAGTTTACACACCATCAGATCACATTTTCATAGCGAGCGTAATTAGGGATGTGCTGTGGAAACGATAATATGCCATGGCCGGAAACAACCGACGAGTACAATTACAGCAAAGGTGCCAAAATACCAGCAGGATAACAAAAAACACCTTTTACGTGTGTGCTTTCAGATTTTCGTTATTGAAAAGCTGAAATTGACAACAGGTTAATATTTTATCAATGGATAAAAGCTTTTGAGCGGTGAAGGATCAACTTTCCGAGCGGAAAACGCAATGGTAATTATGATCTGATCCTTACCAACGGTGCACAGTGTTGATGGCAATTACAGTGGCCTTATGACGTTGTGGTGGGCACAATTATCAACACCTGTAATCAACATTTTGCCTCCGTGGATGCTAGGGAAAGTGCAATTATTTTTAAAAATTCCCAATCTCCATAAATCCACCTCGGGTGTGCATTTTTATATCGATTTTTCACCTTCACTCGTATTGATATGTTTCCATCCGTAAAGCTTATCAATGTGAGGACGTGTGTGTGTTTTTTTTTTCAATACCAGCCAGCTAACGAGTTCATACTTTCAATCAATTTCGAACGTCATAACGAAGATGGTTAAAAATATTATTTATCATCCTGTCACTGCACTAGCTCTCAGTACGAACTCAATGCGGGATAGGAAAAATCCAGCAGTAAGGAAGAAGTATACACACACACACACACACGAACGAAACTGTCTCCCGGCCCGATGTTGATGTGCAATTAATGTGGAACTTTTTTGTGATGTCCTCAAACACTCATCCTTTTGCTTGGCGACGACAACGACGACGGCGTCGATTACTTACTCCTCGCAGTCGCTGTCGCACAGTACAAAAGAAGTGATATTTATTGCGATGATGATCCATTTTTCATAGTGTAGCGTTTGTTGTTTTTATCACCCTTCAAAGTTATGATACATTGTTGAAGGAGTTGTCCATGCACACACACACACATGCAGCTAACTTCGGAACGCTTGCGGTTGAGGCATGGAGTAAAAGTTTTCCAGTAGTGCACGTGGAAGGATAAAAGCGTACAGATCGAGCAGCAGGGTACGATCCGTGTGCAATGCAAGGTACTTTAAAGTTTATCCTTCGTGTGAAGGAAAGAAAGATAATACTGGGTTTCTCCGCAATTTGTAACTAATATCGTTGCAAGAGAGGTGGTTGTTAAGTCTTTCTAATCGAATTTAAGCTTAATATTGTATCGATAGCAGTTGAAAAAAGCTGTTTAAAAAAAGGACGGATTATTTTATGCATATTGCATAAAATGTTTTGCTGAAATTTACGAAAATCGGAAACAAATTATTGCTAAGAGTATTCAAAAATATCATCTAACAATTCATGGATCATGAAAATGAATTGTGAATGCATACTTTTAGGCGTAAAATGATTAATTGTAATTGTTTTGCATTAACTAATTGATCCAGTGTAATTCAATTACAGCAAACAGCATGTACCTTTAATTTAAACATCACATTTAAATACCCACATAACTCCAAAAATGCGTACTATGGCTCGACCGTTTAGACTGAGCGAGCTTTCTTAATGGAACATATGAACCTAACCCGTTTCATACGTGTAAAACGGGTACGTTGCCCAGCACCATGTTAAGATTGTGTTCCGCTTTAGTTTTGACTCCCAAACCGCGACCCCCACTCCCACTCCACTCGCGAGGGGAGTGATAAAAATCATCGTCCCTTGAAGCTGCATAAAACATGCACGGCAGCATCTTCGCGATCATTCCGCTCCAAGACTTTCACGGATCTAACTTCCACCAAACCTGACACATAAGAATAATGGACCAAGGATTCGCTACGTCTTCCCACATCTCACCGGGTAACGGGTTGCCTCATTCTCATTCATCCGTGTTCCGACAAAATCTTAACATTCGCCAAAAAGTCAGATAAAAGGAAAATGGGAAGGAAAAGCAAAACAGCAACGAATAAATACGTTCATCTTTTTTTTTTCGGGAGATGTTTGGGAAATCCACCCCCTCTTCTTCGATGGTGTACGTGTGTGAAAGCACTGTACGTAGTACACTCATCCTCCGCGTACGTATATTTTACAGCCCACCGAAAAAGCTTTTTTTCCACTTTTAATGCTTCCCGAATCCGATCGGTGGCATATTTGCGCTGGAAGCGGATAACCGGTTCGTCCCAAAGGGTTCACCCGGCTCGATGGAACACCCCTCGGCACCCGGCACCTGGATGGGAGGGTGGAAGGGAAGCATAAATAAAAGAGCGCATAAAATTAATGTTGCCGTAAAATGCAGACGATAAAGCGCTTCGAAACCTTTGCCAGTGGAGCATGATGTTTGTGTTTTGCTTTGCAGCCCGTTTCACCATTCGGAAGCAATTAAACAAAAATGAAAAAGGAAATTCAAGCATGAGATTGGAGAGTAAAGTTTACATTTCCCGAGTTCAAATTTGCTTGCAACGGTTTATTATTTTCATGCTGTTTTTCATTCGTTTTGTAGCGGGCAAATTGTGAAGAGAAGATAATTATGGGGAAATTAATCCCGCAGAATGAAGTTGATGTGTGTTGTTTGGTTGAGGAACGGTATTTTATGTAAAATTAAATCACAAAGCAATACAATCGGTTGGAATGCTTAGCTTTGAACCTTTTTGCAGAAAGCATTCCAAATAGATTGGATCGTCTTTCGATACAAATGGCACTTCATTACATTCTTGAGTTATGTGCATCGATCGCAATGCAGCTCTCGGAGCGTACAATTTACATTGAGATTGCCGTGCGCTGAAAAAGCGTTTGCTGCACCGGTTTGTGTGATTGAGACGATGCAGCGATGCATTCCCTAATGCTGTACTGATCAAACGCTCGTGAAGCGTTTGCCATCGATAGCTATTTTCCACTGGGGTGTAATTTTCCTTCGATTGAATGCACTTTGCAGGTGCGGTATGTGCAAAAGTTATGCCTTACGCTCGGCAATCGACTAGACTCGTAACCTTTCCGTATGACACAATCAAAAGCTGCAGCAAGGGAACACTTTTGTAGTTTCCGATAACATCCAGCTGCTTCGTCACGAAACGAAGCCCTTGCGTTGCCTCTTGCTCGGCCAGCAAAACACACAGCAACGGCACCCAGAACGGTCTCGTTATGGAGCGTGTCCGGTCTGGGCTAGAGAAATGCCTTGGACATCCACAACATACACACAGCACAACGACGAGACCATTGCCATATATTTCAATTATAAGGCCATCGTAGACATTGTGTTCCGAAAGATGTGTGTGTTTTGTGTGTGGGCAGAAAAGGCACTCGTCGTACACGAGTTGCCGGGCTCTTGATGAGACTGAGAGCGAATGGACTTTGCATTCTTGTCCGAACCGTTCACGCGGACCCAGCTGTTAATAAGTTTCAATCTAAGAGTTCTCGAGCGGGACAAAAGTCTGGGATTGGGAGAGGAGAGGTCCGGGGTAACTACCTGAGGGCCTGGCAACTGCCAGAGCAAATTGGACACGATAAATTAATCATTTATACAAGTCTTAACGAACCGGTTTGGGGTGGCATGTTACCATTGTTTGCCGTTTTCCTATTAGCAGTGGTACAGTACTTTATCAAACGAGAAATTTGTAATAGAGCACAGAGCTACATATGAAAGAAGTCGTTTAAAATTTATATCCTTTTTGTGCAGAATGTCGTGTTAAAAAGGCATGCCAATATAAGTCATATAAAAACATTGTTTGGTGCCATGTTCGGGATATAAATTTTGTCTCCTATAAAAGCGGAATTTTGTACAATTTGCTATAAAAAAAGGGATTGATATATTATTAACCCCAAAACAACCATCAGTAGCTAACGATGATTAACCGTATCTGCAATGATAAATAGAAGTCAGTTTATTTAAATGCAGCCACACCATTTCCACTTTGCAAAATAATTATCTTAATTGACCTGCTAGCATTGCGGTGAAATGTTAAGCTTAAAAAAAGTGGGGTGAGTAGCAGATACAAAAATGAAGCATCGTAGCAACATCAAACACATATTAACATCACAGGTGGTACATATTTCACTGCATGACGATTAATTTAATGGATTGGCAGTGGATTGATTCATTTGCCCGGCTTCCATCGATACGGTGTTTCGTTCGAACCGTTCGAGCTATTGACTGTTGCTAGGGTGGGGATTTTTTTTTCAACCTGACAGCATACCGGAAGATGCATCACCTATGCAGCAGGAACTGCATCAATTTTTTTTCCAGCGAAAAAGGGAAACGAAGGAAAAAATGAAAAACTTCATTTATGATTCATTTGATAATGATGTTGAACATTGAAGTCGTGTGTTTGTATTGTGGCTTTTACTTTGCTCTTTTTTACGAAATTGGATATTAGGAATAAATTAATGTTTCAAACTACTACTAAATTTGTACACTTAAACAACCTAAATGAGCATTTATCTTTGGACAACACACAAAGTGTTTAAAAAATCGGGATGAAGAGAAAGTAAAGCGTTCCCAGTCTCTAACACCTCCGTCAAACGCTTGGTAGATCAGTAGCTGCACGATGTACAAAGCTTAACTGCTTAGTGCGAAAAAAAAGAGTGCGTAAATGTGACAATCCTATCAACTTGCCATACTGCTTCAAGATAACTTTTATATCGATACAACGCATTATTGAATCGGAATCTATTTTTTCGGCCCGGCCCGGTGAAATATGCAATAGATTCATTAATTCTTCCTGCCTTATCTTGCTCATTTGACTTTCGAATCAACGCTCCCGAGCCCGGAGGGGGGTGATTTTATCCTCCTCGCGTTAGTGCATCCGTGCGAAAGGGGAGCAGGTGAGCACTTTCGTTTTTTTTCTTCGCTGTGTCCCTTCTCGCTCGCATACCCCGAAACGGAGATGCACTAAAAGCAAGACAGCAACAGCGCCGCGCTGCACGTGATATGCATTTAAATGATGAATATTGCATATGCATTGTCGGTATGCTTTAGAGGTGAAGACTTTTTTTTTCTTCTGTCCGTTCGTTCGTTCGCTCCCGCACTCGCTTGTGCTTTTCCGCTCGGGGGACTGAAAGCACACCCTAAAGGGGTTTGGAGCTGGCTTTAACGCAGAGCCACTGAAATAGCTCAGCATCGGGGTCTCAGACATGCATAATTAATTGAAATATTCATGCAGCGCGCGCGATAGAGTGTCGGTACTTTTGTGCAAAGACACAGAAAACCGGTGGAACCTTTTTACGCTCGTCGCCCGATCGAAGCTGCCAACGGGAAGCATGATAAACAATTCAAGCCGATATCATTTCACTGCGTTTGTACTGTTAGTGGTGCGTATTTTAATAAATATATTGCTTTTAGTAGGAGGCTTTAGGGTCATTTCATAGCTGCTTTGAAAATAAAACTATGCGACGTAAATGGAACTTCCCAGTAATAGTGCTGTTGGTACGTTACTTCATTTGGGGACCGACAAATAACAGTCTAATCAACCCACATCACGTAATCGTCTTAAATGGTTCAGGTGGAAAATTGCTTGTACGTAGAAAAATTAACATTTCACCAGCACCCGTCATCAAAAAAAGGTTAGAAAAGATGCCCCCTGTACAGCCTTTATGCCACATTTTCCACAAAGTAATAATACGAATGAGTGGGTGAGTAATTTTTTTTTAGGAACAGGGCAGATTCGTGTTCGAGGAACTTTTCTGCCACATTCAGCAAGTTTCCCACGCGTTGGCGTTGGCCAGAGTGAGCAGCTAGCTCATTGGCTGGTTACGTGTTAATAGACCGAGATTAAGTTTGGGCATTTATTGAATGTGTCTGCAATGGGTCGGTCGGAGAAAAGGGTGACCGGTTTTGCAGAGTGGCAAGACGTGTGCATGGTCGTTTTCATTTATTGTTGCCAGCAATCCTGTCGTGTTGGCATAAATGGTCCCAGAAGGATTATGGTAAAGCGTCGTGCCGTTCCACACTAGATTAAAGTCTTAGCTCTCGGAAGGGTCGGACACGCTTTTGTTGATTTCTAAAGTTGTCTGAAGGGTACGTATGATCTTTTGAATGGAATTAAAGGTTTGTTGGCCTGTGAAACGAATTGCAATTGTGCACAAAAAATTATAACTTTAAATCGGAAAATTTTATAATTGCACCAATGGAGACGCCTGGTGCTTCACTAGAAATAATTTAATATTGATTGACCCTAGCAGGAGAAGTGCTTAAGTCGCTCTCTACTCAGCAGCTTTGATCCAATTTCTCGTTAGGCCTTATATGTCTCTCGTGCAGCATGCCTGCATTTCGCCCCAAAAGACAGAAATCAAACATCATTTCACAGCGATGCGTTTGGATTTATTCTTCGAACAAGTGTTTGTGCTTCTTGGTACAATTTCGTTCACCATACGCATTGCGCAATCAAGCAACATCCAACAGTGAACACTGTAAAAAAAGAAACAGAAACAAATCAGAAACATAACAAACAAATCGAAACAGAAGTCAGCAATCAGCTTGAATTTCATTGTTCATCTATCAGAATGTCCTCGGGTGAGTTTGAGAAGAAGGAAAAAAAAACTTCTGACACTGAGATGAAATAGCGCAATAGTGTCTGGTCTGGTACGAAACACACACCAGAACGAACGTGCGTTTTAGGATGGGTCCAGTGTGTTTGGTAAATAAGTGTCAAGTGTTGGCAGGTTGCAAACTGTAAGCTGCGTTGCTGTGTGCTCGCAAATGTGTCCACATGTAGCGTGAAGTGTTGATAAAAGAGTATGACGCACACGAAACAAAAATCCTCCACAGTATCCGGCCGGTGGCGTCCGATGGTGAATGGCGAACGGTGAACCACATACGGCGAAATGAATCGTTTTACCATTGGGGGACATATTTGCATAGAGTGGTTGTGTGACGTTTGCACTTTGGCAAAGGTAAATATGTTTTAAACATTCCGTAAACGGAACAGGAAAACGGGTATTGATTCGCATTTTACAAACACCGTTGGTCAGCTGTCCTTCAGCTCCAGGCTTTTATTATTTGATTCTTGTTAAGTGGATGAAAATGCTTGGTGGTCGTTTTGCTGAGGACTGCGATATGTTTCACAACGGCTTGTGCTTTTTGTGGCCAAGGAGCACCAAATTGGACCAAATTAAGCTGCTGCCCTGGTTACAGTAGATCGGTTTATTAAATTAGATGAACAAAGTTGGGCTCGATAAATCGATAAGGTAAACATTTTGGAGCACGGAATGCGCCTAGAATCTCTTCAAAAACATGCTTTCATAAACGCTTTCGTGCCTAGCTGGCGAACTTTTCGTACAAATTCACTCCGCGCTTCGGCAAAGGAACTAGTCAGGTTGAATGCAAAACCATTCAAATTCGGGTTCTGCTGCGTTGCGTGTAAATAGTGACCTAGTTGAACGAAAAATCAGTACGATCGTTTCGACTCACTTTAGGAAACATTCTCCACAATTGAACACTTTTACAACAGCCGAGCAACAACAAACAAAAAAAGAAGCTCGCGTTTTTTCGATGACTTCCCCAAATTCCTGAATTTCATTTCGTTCAGGCATAAAGGAACCCTTGGTAATAGATAAGAGGACAGGAAAGTGCTGTTAAGCAGACGCTCAGCATCAAAATGCTGATTGATTCCGAACGCTGTGGACGGAGCAGTGATGTTTTGCTTTGCACAATAAATCGGTGGACTTTGTGCCATCGAGTGCGAAGCTGTTGAAGGGCTGAATTTTCATTGGCAATTTGGTGTTTGCGTGCAAACGAGAGAGAAAACCGCCACAGACAGAATTAGTGGTGAGTTTTTGGAATTGTAAATCCTCACCGGCGATGGAATGTGTTGAGGATTCGCTGCTGGAAGTTGTTAAGAACAAATTCTCAGGAACTCGTTTCAAAGTGCTGCTACGAGGGAGTGAGTTGCCAGTTTGGTCAGTATTTTCCATGTCGATTTGTTTAAAATTTTCCATTCCATGAGAATGGAAACCGTTCAAATTCTCCAGTGTAACACAATTGTGTAATTTATTGTAGATTCTTCTAAACGTTATATTACAACATTGAGCTGGTATGAAATCGCTTTACCTTTATCGATTTTCCCCTGGTATTGAAATAAACATTTTGATGATCTGTATGTTACGATCTGAAGCATTTTTACATTAAAAAGCTATCTCCAAGCCAAGGGTATCAGCTCCGCTCGTAAAAACCTCTACTATACAACACATTCTTTCTCCCCGCAGGGACCATTATAATGCTTTGACCGCAACCGACCCCGAAACCTGACACCGGAAGAGACTTTCACACGAACGGAACCCACACCCGCCAACCCGTCACTCCCCACGTTCCCGGCTGCCGGATTGTTCAATTAACTTTTGATAGTTTCGTACGCTCTCGATTTTCCGCCCAAGGGTGATGATCTTCTCATCATTATCATCATCGTCACCATCGTTCCATCCGTCGGTCGGTCGGAAATATCTGGTCAGGTGTAGCAATAAGGTGAGAGCGAGGTGAGTTGAAATTATAAACTACATAATTGAATAAATTACCCTCCCCGCACTAACACTGTTCCCGGTTGGGGCAGAGAGCCAATTGAGCGCTTCAGGGGGCCGAATAGATGGTGTATTTCCAATCGAAAGGTACCTTCCAACCGGGAAATCAGCTGTCCGAGCGGAGTGTTTCTGGGGGGCATTTCCTTAAGCTTTCCAGACAGGGACAGGCAGACGGGATGTAATCGTAAAAGCGTATCCGCATTCCGAATGCTCTTAGGCATGTCCAAATAGTGTGAGTAGGAGAGTCAAATGGAAACACAGTTTAACCGGTGCTGTAGCCGAAGGGCACTTGACCGTCGCTGTTGGAATGATGATGAGAATATTCGCCCGCGGGATAGAGAGCAATATTGGAGTGGCTTTTTGGATGGTCGTGTCGAGTGTCAGAGACATTTTCGGCTGCATCGGGAGTGTGACACACGTTACAAAATATGTTGAATGCTTGTTTATGGCCTGAAGCTACACTTAACTGGGTTGTTGAATATCGTTAGTGTGTTTGATCGTTTACTTGAAGCTTGAACGATAAAATATTTCAATTATAACTTTTAAGGCTTAGTAATTTAAGATCTTAAATTTCTGGCCAATCATAACCCAGGGAGGGCGATGGATGAGTGCTTCAAATTCATCGCCTTTCAAAGCTCAGTTCGCTCTTACTGAGCGAGATAGATTCCAGGTGCATTGTGTCAAGGTGTCAAAAAATGAGTGATGTGAAGGGCCATCGTTCTGCGGTCAAGCGTAACAAATCGCAGCAACAAACCGTGCTCAACAGGGCCAACAAGGCCAACTTCAGTGGGTGGTACGTAAATCAGAAAGCCAACCAGGCAAGCGAAGCAGCATGAATCACGAGCCAACTAGCATGCTGCAGTTTTCTTCGCCTTACGGTTTGAGCCTGGACATGAAACGAAACGAACAATGGAAGTAAAGCTTAAACACCTTCATTTCTGGAGCATAGAGATGCTTTCATTTAACTGTGCTAAATTTAATGTGACTTTATTGTACGATAATAGCAACATTCACATAAAATATATTACAAAAATTTCGGCCTGATGTATGACCATTTCAATTACAAATCTTTCACACCGTTAAGGAGACTTTAAGCTACTTAACCTAAAAAATAAAATGGCTTAGAAATCTCATTTTCGCCGTCTTAAAAGCAACAGACCTTTTTTTTGCAGTGCTCTAGCTTTCCTTCACAGACATGATTCAAAGCTTTCGTTGGCGTAATTTTTGTCATTCTCCTTCCTCTTATTTTCTGCAGCATTTCGGTGTGGGATCGAGCGCCACCGTTGTCTGTGTTGTTGGTGTTGTTGTTGGTTATGGGTTTCGAAAGTCGAAGAAGGTCCTGGATGCTGCCGGGTTGATGCTTTGCTTTTTATTGTAATGGAAGCAAAATTACCTCTTTTCATTGCACACAGGCAGGAAGTGTAATAAATTTTCATTATATTAGTTTGTTAATTTTTTCCTTCCACTTCACTGCCATGGCAGTAGCAGCAGCCAACAGCAGCAGCAGCACGTAGAAAGAGAAGCTTTTTTTTATCCTTTAAGGTCTGTTTTTCGTCTGGCAATATGGGGTTGTAAGTATGTGGTGTAATTTTGTTCGAAGTTGTTTTTTGTTGGTCCCTTTACTATTTGTATGGTTCTTTTATTACTGTTTCGTGTGGGGTTTTTGGTGGAGAAATTGTTGGCTTCTTGGGTTTTTCTTCTTCGGGTGTTTGGTAATTAGTACAATAAATAAGGGGTTATGAGAATAGTTTCATAAATTTAATAAAGTACCTGAGTATGTTGGAACCGGGTTTTAAAGAAGTTTTTCCTTTGTTGCTACTACTTTTTAAGGGAGACTTTTCACTTGTTCATCTTACTCGAATTTTATACCGTCGAATGTCCCACTAGACTCAGACTCAGAGCTTAGAAACTTGCCAAAAAATTGTCGATAATTAAACAATTCAAATATAGAACAACCGGAACCGTAGGGAAAGATAATCTAAATCACTTTTATAAAACAAATCTACTTCAAACCCTCCCATGCTAGGATTGCCTAGAAACCCCCGCAAAACTCATCTCTGAAAAGCTTCCTCACCAATTCTAACCAACAAGTCACGTTATGGTTTCCGCCAGAGTGTCGTCTGTGTTGTGTGTGTTGCTGTTGCACAAAACCAAGGATTGTTTTGCGGAAGTTGTTAAGCAATATTTTTCCCTCTAACTATTTCACTTAGCTCATGCACTGAAGAATCTGGCCCCGTTCTTCGGAATGAAGGGCCTTCTGCCACTTGAGGATAGCCACAAAAACCGTGCTCTGCATCTGATGAGTTCGGGAGCTTGAGTTCGACGTTCCGAGAGGGGGAAGGGAGACGTATGCATTCCCCGGGGCAAGTGCAGTGGTCTTTATGAGAATGTTGTATTGTTTCGGCTTTCGGGTTGGCCGACGGTTGCAGCCAATGCTGATGCATTTCTGGGGTATTGTGGGGAAACTGTGTCTTCGCTTACCCGTCAACGTATCATCCCGATGGCCAGCTGGTGCCTAACAGTTTCTAAATAAAGTCGTGCCATGCCATGGCAAGAAACGTTTCAATCTTTCTGATGAGCCCACCACAGCACAGTGTGGTGTGCTTGGCTCGGAACCACACGGAGGCCCGTGGGTTGAATTTGGTTCGCCTTAAACGGGAGAATCGTTTCCGCATTGTTTATTGTGGAATGTGGAATTGTTTGGCTAAATTTTCAGCTGAAGCAGGGACGTTCGTTCATCATCCAGCTGACAGTGAGAAGAAACTAGAACGAAAGGTTAGAGATTGAATATTTTAAAGCAAGCAATCGTTTCGAACTTCATTGCTACCTACCCGTGTGCCGTAGAAATGTACATCAAAAAGTGTTTCAATTTTTGTACGGGAATGGTGAATAAATATTAAATTAGCACCAATTCGTACACTGACCATACAATACGTCCAATAAGAATCAAAACACACCAAAAGGAGCAACGGAAACAAACCATCAGGAGACGAAAGGTTTAAGCAGTGTAGAGTCGAACGTGGTCATACAAACCTCAGTTGACGTTGCGATAATGAATAAATGTTTAATGCCGGGTTTCCCATTGCTCCGACGCTCGCAACGCCAACCCATGGCGCATTAAAAACGCATGAGCGTGAATGTGCAGCAGCACAATGGCGTGCCCACACTCGCCTGCACTTTGATGTTGGATGCTGCCAGCTGCTGGGTGTAACGAGAGACGGGCACGGTTTATTACTCCTCCCCTGCCCGGTTTGGTGCTCGGATTCGGGATGCAGGCACTGCGCTCAAGCTGCACACTCACTCACACCAGCCTAACGAGCGCATGTGACTAGACTGCATTAATGTTGCAAAACGATAAAAATTAAACACGTCTCGCTGCGTGTTCACGACGCACGCACATCGAAGCTGCTGGTGGTACCGCAGCTAGCTCGGGTAAAGTGCTTGCGAAGAATAATCGAAAGGAGATGAAAAAAACACGAACAACATCCCAACACATTACCACACATTGCTGCTAGTTTCGTTTGTTTCAAAATAGCAAACTACGGCTACGGCATTTGGGGTCGCGAAAAATGGCTACGTTTAATTAATCCCGATGCATCGGCGATCGGGCTCTGGTGCTTAATGGCTTTCGGTCAATTATGATGCACATGCATAGGTTTGGGATACGTGCTTGGGTGGAGAAAAATTTAATACGTGATTATTTGTCCGTGCAGAGCGGCCATTTTGGTGTCCAGTCGGGTACTGTTTTGTTCTGGCTAGTTGTAAATAAGATACATACGGAAAATGAAAGAACAGAGTTATTTAGGTCCGTTTTCAATTGTTTAGAGAACCATGCATTTAGGCGCTTCGTAAATGATTTGGAATAATTACGATGAGACGTTTTTTAACTAAAAAAATAAGAGAAGGAGTATTTCATAAATAAATTTTGTTTAATTCAGTCGAAAAACAATGCTAAAATGTTATAAAAGTTTATGAATAGTATAAAATGATTGCATATGCTTCTTAATTTCAGGCGTTCGTTAAAAAATCCTCTTCGAAACAAAAAGGATATAAATTACGCCTTTTATCGATTTTTAAAATGCACTCGTAGCATAAACCTTGAATCAAATCTTTATTCCAATGCAAATCCGATTCGTGTCACATGATTTCAACTTATTTTTTATTGTTCAAAACTGTTGCATTTGAAGATAAAAAACCCTTCTTACAACAAACTCCAGCCAAGTTAGTCCATGACAGTGGCAACCGTTGCGGCTAATGATCTGAACAGCTGACTGGCAAACACACAAAGAAAAGCTACGAAAAACTCCACAAACGAACTGTTTGTTGTGCTTCATATCGCGGCCACAAACAAACAAACTCAACCGAGCAATGTCCAGTTTATTCGTTTTTTCATCCGACACCGTCACGCCGTCGTGATAGTTTGTTTTTGGAATTACCTTAAATGATGCTTCCTTCCTGCATTACTTTGTCAAGTCCATTTTCGTCTTGCAAGTCGTAGCCGTTCACCAGGATGGACAAAGTTTATCCGGAAGTTATTTTTACTTTTCCCCATACACTGTGCACCACTTGCCTTCCTTGAAGTATTTTATTTTGGGGGAGAGGTTTGGCGACGAAGAATGTTTGCGTTGGGATGTCTTTTTCGGAATGCTTCGCTTTGTGCGCTCTTAGAGCGCTTTGCACAGACAATCCAAAACAATGGCGACATTTCACCGATGTAAGAAGGAAAATCTAGACTCTCGCTGGTTGCTCCTGCTCCATCCAGACCCGGTCCCGGTCCCTGTCCGATGCGCAACAATCAAAAGCCCAGTGCAACAACATTCCCACACCACGGGCAGCAAAGGACGGGCCTGGGAGTGAATGAGATGTGCCATCTAACAATATCCGCCAGCGAAGGGAAAGTTTATCAGGCGCACTTTTTGGAAACGTATTTTAAGAAAATATAAATAATTTATTTTACGCCCTTCATCGCCAAGCACAACAACAACATGCTGCATGCACACAAGCTTTCCAGCGAAGAAGCTTTCTGCCGAAGGAACGGAGTGAAATGGATTGCCAAGAAGCAAAAAGTCCACCAAAATGTCGAGTGGCCGGAAGTGACGTAACTAACGGAAAGTTCGTTAATGAAAGTTTTATCAACGCTGCGTGGCGCCTTGAGTCGTCGCGAGTACTGCGGTTGTGGCCAACTTTACACTGGCACGCTGATCGTGATTTGTTGGTTCAGGAAAGGACAGGGAGAGTTATGAAAGGCACGGAGGGGGATGGTTTCAAGCAAAAAGGATAAATTTTAAGCACTAAGATTGTGCAAAGTGGCTCAATAATTGAACAATCGTTTAACAGTTCTTGGGAGAATTATCGACTAGGATTTTTCTTGCTGCTGGTATTCGCAGCTGTGGATTATGAAGAACGCTTTAGAAGAGAAACAAAAATTACATGAACTAAAAGAGAGAAAAAACATAAGAGTGTCAGAAATCTTTTTAGAAAGCTTCAACATGTCCCCCCCCCCCCCCCACCAGACCATCCCATGAAACCCACAGCAATTTTCAAATAAATGCTAAATGAAGAAATGCCAATTTACCGTCACCATCATCATCATCATCATCGTCCTCATTGGCTTCCCTTTTTACAGTCAGACTGAAACCGACAAATATTTAAGATTTGATTTCGAAACAATTTTTCATCAACATACTCTCCTGACCTAGTAGTGCTCCGTCTGGCTGGAACACCGGCAGCAAGGCAACAGGGCATCCAAGGATCCTTACAATCATCCTTCCCCATTTGTGCTGCATTTCTGCTATCCGCACGGCACATTCAGCCCTTCAGCCGTAGCAAATTGCGGGAAAAGTAATTTAATATCGTTTTTGAAATTCCGACCAACTTTACGCTTACATTGGATTGGTGTAAGTGAATGGGAGGAAACACTTAAAAAAATAGGAAGAAAAACAGGACAAACATCTTTTGCACAACATTGTGTATGGGTGTGTCGAAAACGAAGATGAATTTGATTAAAACCACTTACCGCCGTACCAGGACGACGGATGGAAGCGCCAAAGTTCATTACACGAAAACATGGATCGTTTATGTTGCGTTTTTTTCCTTTGCGTTGATTTTCAAGCCTCATCTCGTTGGCGACCAGCTGATAATTACGTTGGCAAGAAAAAAGGAGCGGGTAGCTGTATCGATTGCAACCGCAACGGACATGACAAGAACCAACCGCTCGATTACATCAAACGAAGCTCATTGCTTTGCAACGTCCTTCGCACATAAATGTGCACTCATTTAGCTGCAAGCGCTTTCATGAATAAAATTTTCATTTTCAGCATTCACCATTCTAATCGACGAGAGCGTCTTTGATGCATTTATAGAGGGGCAAAGGGACGGGATGAGGAAAGGTAGGGAAGTTCTTTGTTCAAATTTATAAGAACAACGAATACATAGGATTGGAGGTATTTTTAAACACATTTTCTCAAATCAACGCTTCAAAAGAAATGCTCGCTTTATAGATTGCATACCTGTAGGCGATGTCAATTTCTGATCATTTCGCGACTCTAAAAAATAGACACAAATGTGGATGGGTTGTTATAAATTTGTGATAATGTTTAATTAATTTTATATCCTTCTCATCGAAGGACTTCTAGAGTCAACTTAAGTCTAAGTAAAACAAACTATTTTTTTCTTTTTTAATCATCTGTAACTAAAACCTTTAAAAAGCATAAGCATCACTTGATTGAATTTAATTTTTGTTTTATGTTTTACTTATTTTTAGTGCAATGAATTTGATGTGAGTATTGACGACTTACTTACATATTTATTATGTGTACTCACATTATTTTATCGTCCTACCAGTAAAAAAAAAATCACAAAAAAAAAACTCCAAACTGTCCTGCATTTCCCATTCACCTGTCATGGTGAGCTTAATCCCACGACTACATCCCTGCTTCACCGGGTCAAGTGTCAAAATCAGCAGAACATCACACATGCGAAAATGAGTGCCATGCATTCCGAAGCAACAGCAAGCATTGCCCATCCGGCACACCACCAATCTCGAAGTGCTATGCATCCACAGCCGACAACGGACGAAAATGTCTGACCGCTGAGTACCACATCGGACCCGGCATTTTGAAATTTCTCTCGAATTTTGTGAACCGGCTCAAGCGCATAAAATGCCGGCATCAAAGCCCGCATTTTCAGTGTTGTGCAATGGGGAACTCACGCCGATAATGGAGAAGAATCTCACCCATTGTGAGAGCGTTGTAACTCACCGATGAGAGTGTGATGCTGGAAAATGCGTTCTAGCGATGCTTCACGCCAGCGTCAGTTCGCTTTGAACCGCTGCCAGCGTTGTACGTCGTTTCATTCGCGTGCTTTTGGTTTGTTGAAGTGTTGTGTGGGGTAGTGTCACTCCCATTTCTCAGACAGGGTAACAGTGGTTGGGGTTGTGTGTGTGTGTATGTGTGTTTTGTTCGTTTAATTTCCTCGTGAATGTTTAATAGGCAAAGACAGGATAATAAGATGGCTTTGCGGTGGGTTAGTGCATCGAAGCGACGCCGTTAGTGAAGATTGTGTGGCTAAGCGATGCAGATGATGACAATTAATTGTCACGCGTCGGAGATCGGTGTCATCCTGCCTTCGCACAAGCAATATCAGTTTCTGTGTCAATGTCATCAATCGTTTTAAGCTTGACGCAAAACTGTGCCACGGTTAAAACAATTGGGTGCAGGGTAATTTACGTGAACGTGTTGGTGTGCGGGTTAGTCCCTCCGTAAGGTTAAGCCATTTGTTTGATGATAAGTAATTGGATCAACACATTCGGGGTGCATGGTGCAGGATTTAACCGACGATCCTGCTAACTGCATACAAATCGTTAAGTGTCGGTCGTGGCCTCGGGACACCGTGTGCAGCAATAACGATGCGAAGTGGTCAAGTGGTGGATTAAACGGGATCAGTTGTTGATTGGTGATGGTGCTTGTGGGCGAACTCCTTAACGGAAAGCAATGCCATCATTAAGAGTAACGACCATTTCTTTGTTGAAGGGAACGAGCTAGAGCAACTAAGTATGGCCAAAGAATTGGTTTATCTATCAGTGCACTTTAAACTGAAAACAAATATGGATTGTTAATCGGAAAAGCTTGTTCAAAGATTGTCTGTAGAAGAAGGTAACCATCATCAATCAAGTCAACGGTTTCGTGCCGTGTTCTTGATTTGGTGCGTAGCATCAACATGAAACTTTGAACACTCATCCCCATAAAGCTTTAGCGCGCTGAAAGGATGTGCTCTACGTGACGTTCGGAAGGAGGTGTAGAATAAATTGAAAGGCCACTGTTTGGCGCTGAGTCATTTTTACATGAAGTTCAAGAACACAGATAAGCACGCGTGATTTATGATTTACGCTTCATACGACAATCTTCTGGCGGTGAAGACACGTGTTTGGTGTGTAAAAGATGTGTTTGAAGATTAATTTCTTTTTATGTTTAAAAAATTGGGATTGTATAACGTGAGACGCGTGGCACGTTCGCGAGCGAATAGACGGTTACTATTTCGCATCCATAGCCGACACTGATCCACTGATTATCTGCATCCCCGGTCTCGGCTTCAACGCTGACAATGAATCTTAAACGAACGTGCTCCAATTCCTATCGTTGATTGTTCATTTTTATTCAAAGCGTAGCAAAAAGGTAGCGATGCTCTTGTGTTCTGTGAGGCTGGCGGGCTTTTGATGTTGAGGTGGAACGTTACTACCACTACTACTACCACAATCACCGCTACTACTCCTAAATACCGATCGTCTTCAAAGTGGATTCTAAGCAACGCACTCTGTCGCTTCAATTTTTTAGCTTTTATCTTTAACCACGTCCCGTATCCATACTCTGGCTTTTGTGGTAACCGTGCCCGGATCTGGTGATACCGAAAGGGTTCTTGAACCGGTGCTCTATCGTCGATACGGCTCGGGTCGATGGCTTTATGTTGTGGTCGTCATTCTTGTCCGGATTTAGTCATTCTTTCGCCGATTGAACATTCTGTCCCCCTGTGGCGTGATGGTCCTTTCGGAAGCTGAGGATTTGATGGGTTGGTTGGTTCAATTTTTTATTCCTTTTTATCTGTCGAGCTCAGGTCGAGCCCTTCCAATGAGGCTCTGATAAATTTTTGTGGTTTTGGACAGGCTCGAGGCAAACTACTGACAAAAAGAGAGCAACAGAAAAAGGGCATCGGCTGAATGGAAAAAAATATTTTCAATGGAAGCTTTATTTTATGGGATGGTCGCCTGATGCCGATTTCATGCGGTCCTTGGTGGCATAGTTTCGCCCAGGAGAGAAAAAAAAAGTGTCCAAAGACTGAAAGTTATTTTCGGAACTATTTTACAATCCGTTAAAAGTTCGCATTTGTTGCGCACAATTCCAATTAAATAAACAGCCCAGTTGTCACCCAAGGCGGGAACATTTCAATTACTGGGCAACCATTCCCTTCAGTGGGCATGTGTTGGTAGTGGCAAGAATTAATTCAGCGTACACAGGCGTAAAGGGTGCCAAAACTTTCATCTGTTCTCGTGATAGCTGGGATTCTCAATTTCCCAACGCAAACAATCCCTAAGTTTCCTTTTTTGGGCTAAGCACGCGCCATCCTCTGTCTAATGCATGCGCCAATACAATTACGGCAGCGAATCTTCCTTGTCTCGGTCCGTAACCGAAACTGTCCTCATGGAAATGGAAAATCTTCCACCTGAACCGACCGCCCCCGGGGTGTCTAGTATTCTTCAGTTCCCTTTTTCCAGGATTTTGGGTGCACCCCAAACTTTGCTAATTAAAACTGAGCATCGAGCAAAATGGAATCGGGCAAAGGAACACTTCCTGTGCTACCCAGCGAGACCGGATACTGTTAGAACATTTTTGCGATCAGCATGAAGCACCCAAAGAAAAACCGGCAGCAGCAACAAAAAAGAAAAGCATAAGCCTTTCCCCTTTTTCAAGCAACGAACAACACAGCATTCCACAGGGTGGAACTTCGCGGAATGCCTTTGACTCTCGGATGGTGAGGATTTAAGCACCCGCATTTTGCACCCCAATCCGTGTGGAAGCAAACAGTGGCGTGAACAGCGCCGCCAACAACGGAAAAAGACAACAATCAGTAGGGGGAAAAGTTTCCATGCAGCTAGTGTTTGTGTCGCTCTGTACGAGAGTCTGTCGTTTTTCCTACTTCCTTTTAATTTTCAAAGATGCAATGCATTTGGGCACGATTTTGGGCAAAAGTTGTCTGCCGCATTCTAGCACGTAGAATGCCGTTTGCTTGCATTTTTATACCGGTGGCGCTTATGCATTTATGCCGCGCGC
Source organism: Anopheles maculipalpis (assembly GCF_943734695.1). Taxonomy (NCBI): domain Eukaryota; kingdom Metazoa; phylum Arthropoda; class Insecta; order Diptera; family Culicidae; genus Anopheles; species Anopheles maculipalpis. Next base: position 87,737,332 of record NC_064872.1, read on the forward strand.
TTGCTACATAAATCGGTAAAGTTAGTTCTTCGCCTGTGTTGTGGACGAAGCAGAGTGTTGGGAAAATTACTTGATTTAAAATTAAATATGAAACACGTCATGTCAAAATTCCTGATTTTATAAAAAAATATATGTGAATAACCAAAAAAAACCTTATAAAATAAGAAAATTATGTTTAACAGTAAAGAACACAGGAGAAACTGATTCATTTTTCAACACCAAACGTTAATTCTTCATGGCAAAATACCAAACCTCAAGATACGCTGCACGACTGGTCCCTAATCAAGCAGGGGCGAATCTAATTTCCCAACCATATTCCGCTTCGTAGTTTCTTTCTGGTCAAGGTTAAGTGACGCTGTTATAATTAAAACGCTTCCAGTTTGTGGCCCAGAAACAGAGAGTGAAAGCAAACGACGAACCAACTGGGCGTGTGTGTGTGTGTGTGTGCGTGTAAGTTGGTTTTGCCGGTGTCAGTAGAACGTTCCAGACGTTCTGGTGTGCAAAAGTCAAAGTGTCAGCGACACATGGTTATCGGCCAACACTAGAAATAACCCAGCTTGAGAAGGAGGGGCCCCTCCTTATAAAAAAGAAACCCCTTAGAACCCGTAAAGTGTGTAAGTGAGTGAAGAAGGAAAACAAAACACAACAGCAAGAGTAGTTCCTCCGTTACTCGGTGGAGGCGAAGTAGCGGACAGGCGTGAGGAAGTGCAGCGAACGTACGATGGGACGCGGCCATGTGCTTCGGGACCGGGTGCGGCTGATTAGCGGTAATGGCAGGCTGTTGCTAATTGCCACTATCGTCACCCTCGCCGGTTTGGCCGGTCTGGCCGAGGGCGTTGGATGTCCATCGAAGTGCTCCTGCCAACAGCGCACAGTCCGTTGCATCAAGCAGCAGCTCGATAAGGTGCCGGAAATGCCGCCCGATACGAACATAATGTGAGTAACACAATTCCCTTCTCGTAGTGATGCGTTTGACCTGATTGTCTCGATGCTCGTGGATGCTGCTTTTGTAAATTTGCCTCCTTTTTTTTTTTTGTTGGTGCTTGTATATTTATTTTGCATTCATCGCTTAGCTTAAGATTCTCGTAACTACATAAATCCCATCAACAGATGCTGCCACGCTCGCTTTTGTTTTCGGCTGAGCTCAATGATATTTCCTTTTTTTGTTGGCCGTAGGCCGGCACGCAGGTAGTATGTGGAGTTTATGCAAATTTAACGACCGGGTCGGGTCGACCCCAAACGGCAGTAATTTTGCGGAGTTTATATGGTTGACCCGTGGTGCGACAAAAAGGATAAGGTTGAAAACTTGACACAATGTGTTTTATTTGTGCGTTTCGCATAAAGATGCTACTTTTCGCCGGCCGAGCGAAGGCAATCTGGTGCTGTGGGCTGATCAAACACGATGGTTGTTGGCACTAAATAAAAGAATATTTTTGTTTTACTGCTTGCTAGAGCCGATTGTGATTAGGAATGACGTTAATGGAGAAGAAGTTAACAACTAAAGAAGCATTTTTTTTGTAATTGTAAACAAAAAAGAAATTTTATAGAAAACTATTTTTGAATAATCGTTGCCTAGATTTAGGGGTTCATGATATATTTTTCAAACTGTTGACACACCGTACGATAAATTTGCCTTTCGTGCCACTCATTCATCCCTTAAATACCAGCTAAAAATAGCCCAAATAATCCGATTCATCAAAGCTGTTGGCACACAGCCCAAAATTATTAATTTTCTTTCATCAAACGCTGCAGCGACCGGCCAAGGTAGTATGACGGTAATCAGCGCTTCAAACGCGCCAAACGAGCTCCAAAATGGGGATGATTAAGGAGATAGAAGGCCAATAAGCTTTGACCACTCGGCTCCCATGCTCTCATAGCTGCTAGCACCGCACGCGCCTCCAGGGTGTGCCATTTTATGCTGGTAAGGTGAGAAATTAGATTAGGACGTTCACCAGGCCTCGTGAACGTTCAAACGATCGAATGCTAGCAAACTAATTTCAAGCCCTCAGCCGCGAGGATGTTTAGAGCTCTAATTGGTAGAAAATGATGGCAAATCAATTTGCCGGCCGTAAAATCAATTTGCCATGCGTGCGGTGAAAGGAATGGTGGTTGGGTCGCTTTGAGCTTGATTTGTCAAAAAAATGGCACCAATTAGTGTCATCTATTTGCAAGAAAAAGCTCACCCAAACCTGGTGCTAGAATCTTTAACAACGCATCACCACCTTTAAGGTGCAATCGGTAATTGTAGCGGAAATGTCAAAACATCAAGGCCCGGCAATGGATTAGCTTTACAAATCGTGCTCCCACGGCTCGTCACGATGCCAACAATGATTTACGCGTACATTTACGAGATTAGCCGTGGACTAAAGGTGTGCAAGATCGTATGGTTCCACCCATTAGAAGGGATGCCCGACATCAAGGAACCTTTGCCCGTACCGACCTTTTGGTCCCAGCGAACCGTGACGACTTTTACGGACTTAGCTGGTTAACTCCATAAAAATCTCATAACACCTGCAACAAATTAAACGCCCCTTTTTGTGTAACCGTTCACCATTACAACCCGGGAACCTTCGTCACGCTCTTTAGTGTGACGAGCGTGGTGTGTGTGTGTTTTTTTTTGTTGGTTCTTCTTTCTATTCTTGCCCGGTTCTAGTGGGTGGGTTGTTTGATGTTTCCGGTGAGTGTTTCACATAACAATAAAAGCGCGTCAAAGGGAGAACGAATTGAATGAGCCTTAAGAAGTCTTGATATTCTTTTTTCGCTCATTTTCGTCATGGTCTTGCTCTGTTTTGTTGATTATGTGTATGTCTTTCATGTTTGAAGGAAGAGGCTGTGAAAAGCGCAGTGAAGAAAATAAAGTTTTAGTAGAGCAGAAGAGAAAGAGTGTTGCAATGTCAAGAAAAAGGTAAACTTAATTGTTATGACAGTTTAAACGTCATTTGTCAAGTTCACATTCACTGCGGCCTTGAGAAAGTTGCTTTGAAAATAGGTTGAAATTTTTAAACTTAAAACACTCGACATGACGATAATTTGGTGCAAATCTCCCTAAATGGTGTTATGATTTAAGATTACACAGCATAAAATGCGATCTATTCAAACGAATAGAAAAATACTTTATTCATGTTTTTCGGCACTCACCTCATTACCCAACGTACACAAAAGACGATGCTCGCAAAATCTACTCGCAGTGATGTTTGGCTCACTAAATGATCCGAACATAATCCGCCCCGACCGGTCCAGCAGTAGCAGCTCAATCGAGCATGAATGGCTAATGGAGCCGCATGGTTATTTGTAACAAAATCCACACCCAAGCACTCTTCAATAGTTTCGCTACTTTTTTTTTTTAAATAAAAACTCTCATCCTCTTTCCCCTTGCACCTCGTGTTGCACATCGCAAGGCAATTTAATTTGCATTCACTCAACGGCACTTTCACAGCGCAAGAAGTCGTCTTCGGCTTTCGATTCTTCTTTCCTGTGCCATGATTTCATTAAGCTTCACAAAAGGACTGATGTTGCCCCCGTTGGGTTCCCTCGTTCTCCTGCAACAGAATAGCATTATCTTCCCCCCTCGATATCTGATATCTAAAAGCTACTTGCAGCAGCGTAACTCGACTCGTCAGATGAAATCGTAAACATTCATTTATCTCCGACGGTAACCCCCAACTTCCCGGAGCACACGGTGGAGCTTTTGTTTTTCCTTCGCAAAAACACAAGCTTCGAAACCCAATTTCGAAGCAGCTCGGAGATAAAAAGTGTTGTCACACAGTTTGCACTCGAGACGGAAACAAATGGGGTGACTCGCGTACGCTACGGCTTGGCCTGTTTTCTATCGGTATTGGACGCCCCTCCCCAACACACTGGGTGACTCTTCCATCGCTCTCACCTGAGCAATATTTATGTTTACACCCGGTGAACATTTCCCAATCTCATCGTCACACCACTGGCAAGGACGCTCCACTACGGTGACTGATGGCATCAGGTACACCGCGTGAAAGATGCGCCTGGAAGACAGAAGAATGGTAGAAACCGTGCTGAAAAATAATACTCATTTTGCAACGGCGCTTTGATGGCGCTTTCGCTAGGTACGCAAGCTTGGTGTGTTCAGTATTTTGTTTGGTTTTCACAGAGAACACACATCCATCTGATCACTGTCGCTGACATGCTGCCAAAGGGAAAAGGGCTCGTCCTGGGTACGAAGTACGAAGTAGGACAAAAAAAAACTCTACATTATCAAACCAATGTTCACCGTGACGTTAAGCCGATTAGTGCGGCTCCTTGGGGCTTACGGTTCGGATGCGCTAATGCTGGTAGAATGTTTCTGTGCAGCCATTATCATCATGGGTGCTGCACGTCTCCCACACAGCTGGTTGGACACTAAAATATTATTCATCATTACACCCTTTCCGTTTATTTTTTTATCACTGTGAGCAGGCTTTCGAAAGAGGGTTTGGGGCGCATTATTTTTATGCCAGCGCCATATGACGCAGCTTAATTTAATTACCAAATGTTTATGTTCGTGCTTTAATTGTTGCTGTAAAAATCACAAGAATAAAGTGTGTGAACTTTGCTCGCTGAAGGAAAAAAAAATGAATGCAAGATTTCGAAAGTATAATCCTTGCATTCTATCGCCGAACAAAACATAAACGCCTAAAGGTATGCAATCGGTGTAACAAAATTACAAACGTATTATACATGCTGCTTTTTAAGACCTTCAACCACGTTCTTCCTTACATCGAAGACTGTTTCAAGCAGTGGCTCACAGCTCCCTGAACTTTTAATTGTGTTGATTATTGCCTACCAGTCCACCATAGAGATAAAATTATTGCCACCATAACTCATGCGAGTTTTCTGCTGTCAAATAACAACCAACACCTTTTGATAAAGATAAAGCTTTGCCATGATTTAATACTTCATAATTTAAACACCTTACGGGCCACTTCTCACAGCAACCAAACACTCGGTACAATCTTTTCGACACTCAATTACTACCCACAATAAGAACCGATTTTATGGTTTCGTTAGCAGCCTGTATTTTGTGCTTCATTTCGAGTCTCGCTTCAAACGTTTCTAACTAGCTATCTACTACGTACCAAATCTAACCCCTTTCGCTCTTCCATCCGACTCAACCCACGCTCAGCACACGCTTATGTTTTATTGAGGTTGAATGTTATCAGTAGCTTCAGTGTAGAACTCGAACTTAACTGCCACTGGGGGACTGTGCAAAAATGGTAGTATTCAAGCAAGCATTGCGACAAACAGCTATGTTTTCGGTCACGTTGGTACACTCGAGAACCCGGCGAGAACGGACTGCCCGCACTGTGGACGGCAAATTTAAAATCCTCACACTGCTGTCTAAACACGACTCCTGTCCAGTCATGTCCACAGGGACACAATAAATAAGAGGATAATTTTAATTACATTTACACTTTTGCTGGTTGCTGCCCGTTCGATATCACACAAACATGAGCATGAAACACCGACACACACACACACACACACACATAACCACCACTGTGAACGGGGTCTGTGTTCGTGTTTTGGCTTCAGTTTGTGGTAATGTTTATCAGCGATGTCCTTTTGGGGGTTGTCCATATTTTCCGGGCTTTGTTGATTTCGTCCTTTGCCGAAGCCGGCAAAACCATGCAACAAACATGCACCCGAGGTACAAACCAAACTCTTTGGGGGAATGTTTTTAACTCTCCCATTTCTTGCCACACGCTTCGTTCTGCTTCTGCCTGGTTCGGGTTTAAGTAAATAAGTGACGCTTCGGGTTACAGCTGGGTACAACGGTGTTATTTTTTCCCACTTGGCTGGCTGCACTTTCGTCCGGTGGTGGTTAAACTGGAACGTAAATAATCGAGCATGGTACCGCTCATTGGCCTCGATTGGGGTAAACGCGTTTGCATTACAGCTGGTTTCCTTCGTTGCATCAGGTTGTGGTTGCTTTTATCCCCGCAAAAAAAAAACACCATTTGAAAGGGAATTTTTCGTTTCGATACATTTGCATTTCGGCTGTGTTGGAAGTAGTGGTCACTGCCCCTTAGAGTATTGTTTCAGATGTTACTAAAATATAAGGGCAAATTGTTCCAGAAGCAAATCGCTGGGGATTCGTAAAGGAAAAAGCGTGAACTGTTCATTGCTTTGAAGTTAGTTTGATGTTGCTTACTTGGGCGATGTTTATTTGTAAAGGCGTTTTGATCAGGGTGTTTGATCTTTATTTTCTGTTATATTTCTGGTGTCGATGGAGCGTTTCACTTCAAATGCTAAATAATATTGTTTAAGGTGTATCAACGTATTGTTTATTTGAGTGAGTACGCCTAAAGGTATGCTATTTTGGGTCGAACACAAGGCGTTAAGATGTAATATAAGTTTTTCACTGAACTGAAGAAAACCTTATTATATTTTTATGATTTCTTTTCATACACTGTTTTTACAGCCATTTGGCCATACGTACGTGTAGTAAAACCATAACTCCATAGCGATGATAGAATGGCCACTAAACCATGCAAACCACAAATCTCAAATCCCTCTGCACATGACTCTTCGATTGCACATTTTCTTATGCAATTTCCTGACCACACACACATACTTACAGTCACTTCTAATGCTTTCAGAATCCATATACTACAAAAAGGCTATTTGAATGGGGCATAACCACGAAGAATAGCTCATAAATTTTATGCCTCAATGCATCCTGTCCCACGGGGTAAATATTAGCAAATGCACACCCATTGCACATGACGACTTCTTCCTACGTTCCTTATCCCTGTCTGGTATCTCCTTAACTCTGCTGGAACATAAGGGTGGAGATTGTTGAGGAACAGCATCCAGACTGCAGCACGATAAGTTAATTATTTATGCAAGCGTAAATTAAGTTCGAACTCCCTTTCGTACCCCCAAACTTCTCGACTCCGATCACCGTTGTAGAACGGGGCTATCTCGACGCTATCACACAAAACTTGACGCTTCTTCCGAACGACAAACTTAATCGGGGGCCTTCTATCGCCTTCCACTATAGTGGGCTGCCGATCCACATCGCCAAGGGAATGCTGCTCTCGACGCATCGTGAGCAATTTGTATGTCGTTCGGAAATAGCTGAAAACTTACCATCTGTGCAAGCAACTCCCGGGTCTGGTGGGGTATTCCTCCCTTACGCATCAAAGCCACGCCACCGCAACCTTTGCCGTTTATTGGTTTCCTAATAGAGGTTGAGCAAAAGCGGGCGTAATGAAAATGGTGCTCGCCGAGTGGAATTTTCTACGCCACACGAGTGAAGCGTCACTTCGGGGTTGATATTATCATAAGATGGATCGATTTTACGAGACTTTCCCGCAGCTGCTCTCGGTACGCGCTACACTTATGAGGGCTCAGGATGGAATAATTCATCTTCCAGCCATAAACTTGTCTAGACGCGACATGTTTATGTAAGCATCGGAGCGGAGAGCGTTCCATTCCTTCTCCCTAGGCAACATCCTCACAATACGCTGCCAAATAAACGAAGTATAAATAGCAGTTCTCAGCAACGTATCCTTCCAGCCTTTGAATGGGATTGTTCGAGTGGAGATTATTGAAGAATCAAGGTACGAGAAAGTTAGCATCCATAGTTTTCGGAGCCACATTCGGGGCTCAGCTCAATTGTTTTGACTTGAGAAACTTCTTTCAACAAGCAATGTGCTGAAACATCTGCGAGTAGGGGAAAATATTCTTCTTTCCACTCCACTCCGCGATGTCCAGGATTGACAAGACAGCCAAAAACAAACGGCCACGACTGCGAACGGGAAACTTTGGCGAAACTCCCCGCTGAAAGAGCAAACCGCTGTCTATTATTTTCAAAAAATCATAAGTTAGTTTCTGATCAACTTTTGCGCTTCATCTCCCCAACTCCACACACCATGGGCATTGTGTTCGATTGTTATTTCCACACACACACAGCAAACGTATTGGCACACATTGGCCGTTGACTTTTGACTACTCTTTCCAAGAGGGCGAATAAGCTGAGACGACATTTGTTTGAGCAGTCGTCTGTCTGTCCAAGCGCTAAATCTTCTGCGAAACGAACGTGATCCTGGGGCAGGGTAAGCGCCGGCCATTTTATGTAAAATTGTAGCTGAAAGCATACTGATGTTACGTGTTGCAGGAAACTTTGCCGTTTCCGTGGAACTTTTGTTTCAATATTGTATTTTAGACAATCTTTCAATCGTTGACAGTTTGAATATTGTGACGCGTGGGTCGAAATCATTTCCAAAAATGGCTTGGCAGGAGTAAATAAGCGGGCATTCTATAACAAAAAATAGTTAACGAACTTTTTGACACAAAATTGCCTCACTTTGGGTGTTTTTTTTTTGTTTCAAGAAGCGCCCAAAAGCGTGCAATTGCTGCACACAATTCGCGTTACTTTCGCTTGGCAGTTCTGCATGAAGAATGACTGTCACTTGAACTTGTACTTTCGCAGCATACAAAAACAGAAGTATTACGTCGGCACTGTCACAAAGCCGACCAAGCTTAAAGATGCTCTTTGTGATGCAACAAAAAAAAAAACCCCCCCACCGTCAGGTGCCATTTGCAGACCTGTGGAATGTTCGCACTCTTCTTCGGCAGCATTTCCTTGTGGACGGAAAACACTTTAAATAACGTTAGTGCTTAGATTTGTCCCGGTTTGCCACGTTGGGAATATGGGAGCGAAAAAAACGAACGAACGGCCGGAATGGATGGTTGACTGGGGAGAAGCAAGTTGGCCAAACTTTGGCCCTCCCAAAAGAACGATCCATTTCGCTTGGTTTTTAGATTTGTGTAGTCGTACGTTTTATTATGTATTTGCCAACTCATTCTTTCTTCTCGCCCTTTTTTTTTTGTCTCTCTTTAGGGGGTTTCTTTGCTACGAAAAGTTAACTCCTGCTTTCGTATGCCTTTCAATTCCGACCAGACTTTCACGGGCCGGTCCGTTTTTGGCGCGTTTTCGTCGTCACCGTAGTTTGCCCTTTCGCCGGGCAGGGAAAAATCGGTCGCAGCTCAACTTTTTTCCGATTCTGTCGAGCCAAAGAAATGAAAATATGAATATTTCGTTAGCAAAGTTAGATTTGCTTTTACTTACCGTGAAGCAAAGAACTCGCTCTTGCCTGGTGAAACCTGGTTGAAGAATCGGATGAGGTGAAAATGGTGAAAAGTAAGGAGATAGGGAAGTTTTGCTTCCCTACAGAAGCACGCCAACAGTCAGAAAGCAGGGTATCGGACGGTTTTGGTTTGCTATTTGGAGCTGTATTATTTTCCCATCTTCTCGATATGATAGCCGCTTGGCTTGATGTTGTTTGAATTGATCGTTTGCATTCGTTTGGAGCGAAAGCATTTGCGTAGATTGCTAAAAACGCACGAGACACGGATCGGAGCATAAATTTGCACCTGCGCTGATGACATAAGTAATGACCGCTGGTACTGTGTAGGCTCATTTAGTATTTTATTTGTTATGTTAAACAGAGTGACGAGCAATCTGTTTATAAACGTCTTAGTCGAACAAATTGAATACTTGTAAGCGTTATCTTTGACGAACAAAAAGTGAATATTATGTAAAAATAATCATAAATTAACTTCTAAAGCTTCACCACACGAGACACACAACTATGCTAATGATTGCAATTTTTATTCAACGTTTCCCCCTTTTTTCCAGCGATCTGCGCTACAATCACATCCGCGAGCTACCGACCGGTGCGTTCGATGGGTTGCGGCATTTGCATACGATATTCCTTAACGAGAACCAGCTGACGAAAATCCACTCAGGTGCATTCCGGGACCAGCCATCGCTCAAGTATCTCTATCTCAACCGTAACCGAATTGACACCATCGCATCGGATGCATTCATCTCGCTGAACCGGCTCCACAGCATGTAAGTAGCAGCGCAAGCATAGTGGGGTGGCCCTTTTCTTGAATTTCCCAAAACCCAGCTCCGTGACAGTGACACTTGCGCCAACAAGCCGCTTGATGAATTTCCCACCCTCCGGCTCGCAAACGCAAACAGCTCGCTTCTCGCATCTACCACCACGGAATCGACGAAACGGAAATGAGAGCCTTGCCTTGCGTTGTGCAAGAAAAATATGCTACGACGGCACAAGAAAACATTCACCCGCGGTGAAACACACAACCAGCAAGGGATTGCAGGGTGGCAAAAAAAGAAAGAAAACTCAAATAGGACCGAATATTTGATGAACCACTGATTGCAAATCTATTCACCGGAGCGCTCGACGCGTTCTACAATTGCCTCTCACGATGGGAATTTTCTTCTTCTGCCCTTTCGTTCCATGTCTCTGTGTAACGGTGCTGGGCGTTGATGTCGTTCGCGAAAATTCACTTCCTGCTGATGGATAACGGTGGAACGAACAAAAAACACATGCACACACACACACGCACACATACAGGTACCTTCACTTCAACAATCTGAGCCGGCTGGAACCACAAACCTTCAGTAATATGGCGTCCCTAGAACGGCTGTAAGTATTATGAAAGCGAATGCACCACGGCTTGGGCTGTGCTATGGTGCAAATCAACCTCGTGGAAAGTGAACCAACCATCCTTGAAGCTACGGAGCTACGCCCTCATCCACTTTTGGTTCTTTTCAATTTGGGTTCCATTTTTTTTAAAGTGCTTAATCCGAACCCTTTACGTTGGGTAGGGCGGTATTTCAATGGCTATTGATTATTTGATGTATTTCAAGAGTTTTCTATTCGATCGGTAAAGCAAACGAAAGATTTTGGAGCAGTTTCTATAGAAGAGCGAAAAAATGAATGTTCATTTTGTAAAACAAAAATGTGTTCCTTTGGAAAATTCAATTCCAACGATGAAGGCGTTTTAGCATTCTAAATTTCACATACTTAAATTCTGTTACAAATTGTGTTTACATGAGTATTTAAAAAAATGCCTACATTTTGGCGCGAAAACGATCTTAAACAGTATTTTACTAATGGTTCCTTGTTGCTTGCTAAACCCCTGACGGGAATTATTATTTATGCAATATTACATGTAAATGTAGCAAATTAATTTTCCATTTTTACTAATCAATAGTGAAAATAACTGCTCTTTCAATCACTGCTAGAACGGTGGTTGAAATTGTCATTTTAAGCTCTTCGAACCACGAGCTCCTTCACCACGCATTTTACGTGTTTAAGTTTAAAACATTCTCTCTAACGGCAAGATTGCCAAAGAAAATCTCATTAACTTCTAGCTGCTTGCATTAAATTGTTATAAATGACTGTAATTATTTCTAATTGCACTTCAGCCCAAAAACGAACGAAAAATCCACCCCGTACCGAAATAGAAAAGAAAGTGACGCATTCTAAATCCAATAATCACTCATTCCATGGTTCCCTAATTAAACAAAAATTCTTCTTTGAGTGGGAGGGAAGGAAGGATTACACAATGGGGGGGGGGGGGGGATTGAAATGGCGGGTGGTGAAGATAAATGCGGCGCAGGATAGAGATAGAGCCAGCAATAATGCCAAATATGAGCATGAGCATGGTGCGCCAGCTCATTTCATAAATCTTGTTTCCGGATTAATTAATGTAACGTAAAGCGACGGAACGGAACAGCCACCGAGACATGCTGGGAGAGACTTTCCGAAACACGTTTGCTGGATAATTAATATAACGATGTCCTGGGGCTTTCGTTACAACGGAGAGGGCTTAATCCCGCCCTCTCTATCTCTTTCCTTCTGAAGTGAATGAATCTGCGAGGTAAAGCAAAAAGTTCTCAAAAAAAAAAAAAAAGGATGGAATGGCGTCTCTCAATTGTCTATTGTTTTAGGGCAGACCGTCTCAATAATCTCCAATTTGACACCTATTTCGAATTCTACACACGAACTTTGACCGATGGCAAATTAATTAATGAACTCAACCAATTGTTTCCTGCCCAAGCTCTCGTTCGTGTTGTGTTCTTTACATTGAACAGGATTCTTCAGGGAGAATCTCGTAATCAACAGCTATAGCCTTCTGTGCCTTCGTTACTTCCTCTCACAAACATACACACAAGAGTGACAATGTATGTGTGTGACAATTACCTGATTGGAAACTGATTAGTTTGAAAATAGTTTCTAAAGCCGTAACCGTACTTCCCGAAGCGTATTTTTCGTTCTACAACTTTGCAGGAAAACCACTACCAGCCGTAGGGCATACTTTCGATGAAACTTCTACTCGAGCTCGATCTCGGGAGGATAAAAGTTAATCTTTTAATGGCTGTATCTGTTCTGTTACCTCGCTCTGTGTTACAATTCACCCCGTCAACCGTGGCCGACAGACCATCGGTGAAGAGTGTTGGAAAGTTTGCTCGTTTTTTAATTTAAACTAAGCGCCCCCGGGTACTTTAATATTAACCATTTGATTAAAACTGCAAGCTGCTTGAGTTGCGATACGATGATCCGAACCACACACACACACACACCAATCTAGCACGAAGTGGAGAGATCCAGTTGGGGTGAAAAAAGCGATACAACTACTACAAGCACAGCCCGAGGATAGGACAAAAGTTATCCAGTAGGGAAGAAAATGGTTCGGAAAAACTCGAAGCGTAATAAGAAGGAGCATGTGAAGGGGGACTCGGTAGATGAGTGACAACGATGACAATGACATTAGAGATGTGATGCTTGCATGGCACGTTTCCGTTGCCCCCTTTTCGGGATACATTCAATGGCGAGGACATGCCCTAGGGGCGAGGTCGAAGGGCTTTGTGGAGCGACAATAACAACAAGCGATAATATCCGGTCGCTTGTTCGTTCGCCTGGTTGTTATTATTTGCGAAATGTGACAAGAAAACGGAAAAACGGTAGCGACAATATCTTCCGGAAGTGGTCGTGCTAGTTCCACGCTTCCGCTTATTCCTTTGAAGCTGGAAGGAACACAAATCAGCACCAGAAAAAAGATTTATCGATAAAATGTTATTAAAGAAAATTCAAAAGAAGACAATAATAAAAAATATAGTTTGAAAGTTGGAGTACTTATTGAAAAACGTTAAAAAAGTGCAGTTATAATGTGGTAATCAAAAGCGAAAACGAAAGCAATACTTCATCGGTTTTCTTTATGCTTTGATGGCTTTAACGCTTTTCTAAGAAGCATCTTTATTATTGAAAATAGTCGTCCTTTTTTCTGTTTGTTACACCTTTCTTCTAAGAAACGAATATTTTACCTTTTGGGTGATTAAAAATGACATCGTAAAATTGCTTGTTTTTGAAGAAAGGATAGTTAATGAGTCTACAAACACACTCACACACAAACAGAGGTCTCAACGTACTAAGGTTTGAGACCTATGCCACGAAGTCTACTCGATGCGAGAGCGAAGATAGAAATCAGCTACAAAAACACAACGCCGATGTCTTCAAGCTATGGGGGAAAAGAAATTGAAAACAACGTAAAAAAAATGAGATGAAAACACGCAAGACAGGTCTAAGATTTTCGCATCCGTTTTCCAGCACTATCGGTTGCCAATGGTAGAGCCGGCTTTAGTCGAGCGGATGCTGGCCCGACGGCTTGCACATGTATTTGTATTTGCCTCTTGTCAGACGAAACCGTTCTGAACGGGGGGCTGAAGAGCCTTTCCCAAGGCCAAGCAAAGAGGCGGGCAATTAAAAACAAACACCCCGCACCAGCCCAAGCGTCTGCCATGCAGCAGCTATCGTAGCGACTACGTCTGGAGAACAGTTACTCGATGCTGATATTTACCATCGTTTCCTTTTTTCTTGCTTCCAGCGCAATACTTTTACAGTACATGCATAGCGGTTTTCTTTTCTTCGAGATGTTCTTTAACGACTCGTAGTCGATGTTGTTTCCATTTGTAAGTGTAATTGAAAATGTTAAAATAATCGACGCTAATTGACGCGCGCTAGTTTTAGCATGAAAACGACACATCTGTTAACCAATCGGCGGGGCGATTTTAGAAGCAAGAATCTGGTAAAGATATAAACAGGATTATGGAAATTATTTATCGCAATAGTTAAAGCTCTCGATTGTTTCAAGAAAACTTATATCAAACATAAAATACTGACAGAGACTCAACGTGGTTCAGGAGCACGTGGTTCGCAAGAATTGCATACATTTAGGCGTCAATCTATTTCGTGCACTCAGGCAGCTTCTTTAAATTAATGTACAATACTAAGCAACAAAAAAGATCCTTCAATTCCATTTTGCAAAAGCTTGTTTATTTCGTTTCCAACAAGCAACAAGGAAAAAACAAAAACCAAAACAATGATTAAAGCGACGATGTTTTGTAAGAGCGTGACAATAACATCGTTTCCCTGATTACTGCTGAAGCCCATTAATTTTTCTCGTTGTTTACCATCCTTGTTCATCAGCACTTCACAAAGCGAAGAAAGAAAGTTGATAAATTGTGTCCAATTCGCTTCAAAAACACCTCTCCAAAACGATAAAGAAACCCTGGTTGATTTGCACCTGCAGCCGACGCTTCTTGGACGATAAATATTTTGTCAGCCTCTTGAGATAAACGGTTCATTCCTTTCTCTCTTAATGCCACCTTCATCCTCCCCCCCACCCCCCTTTCCCCACCTTCTCATCGACAGCTATTTGCACGGCAACCAAATTAAGACCATTCCGGAGGGAAGCTTCAAACAGCTATCATCCCTACGACGGCTCCGGCTGGACGATAATGCGCTCGAGTGCGACTGCTCACTGCTCTGGTTCGTGCGGACGATGCAGCAACCGAACTGGAAGTCGCTGGTGGCCGGTGCAACCTGCGCCACACCATCCACCCTCGAAGGTCAGCCAATTAGCTCGATCACGGAGAAAGATTTCCACTGCGGTAAGTTGGTTTGCGCTGCGGGAGGACAACCGTCACGACCGAATTCCATTCCCGTTCTCGTTTTGTTTTCGGCGTGATAAACAAAGTTTTTCGTTTCCGTGCTCTACCCGAGTGGAAATGGAAAATGTGTCTCATTAGGGAGTTATTCAGGTTTATTTGTGTGCAGCGCGGAACACAGAAAAAAAAGGGAAACGTGGAATAAATAGTGCTAATAACTGTTTACCGGTGGGTAGCAACAAAAAACCCAGGCACCTGCCCTAGAGGGACCATGAATAAGTTTATCATTAACCTAGTTTCTTAATTTCTGGTATTCAGTTGATGTTCCTTTTCGGTAAAAAAAGCAAAACTCTTGTGCTCAATTTTGCGTTTTTTTTTTGCACCTTTCGCCTGATCGATGGTATCATTTCATTTTCCCATCTCTTATCCCCTTAAATCCGATTAGAACCCGAATTCCGACAAATTGAGGCTCCAACCCAAAGGTGTTTCAAAAGTTGTCCCAAAACGAATCCCTAGTTTGTCTCGATACCGATTGGGACGATTGAGAACGCTTCTCCTGACATCAAAAGCCTTCAGCTAATATTTTCCTTTTCTTCCGCCACATGCCCTATTCTTCTGCAGCAAAGCCGGAAATTGTCGTCCAACCGAGAGACATCGAGATAAGCTACGGTCAGACGGCCGTATTCAGCTGCAAAACGACGGGAGACCCACGGCCGGAAATTGTGTGGCTGTTTGAGGAGAATACGATCCGGTCGGAATCGTCGGACGGTCGCGTTACGTTGCTGCTCGACGGTTCGCTGCGTATCGATGAAACCGTGCCGGCCGACGATGGTCAGTACGCGTGCATTGCCCGTAACAGCCTCGGGGAGTCGCGGTCACGCACCGCACATCTGACAGTCAACAACGATGTGGTCGAAAGCGAAGCGGAAGCACCCAAGTTCCTGCGAACACCGACGGATCCGCTCGAGCTGCTCGAGGGCGCACCGATTGTGCTGGATTGTGTCGTTACCGGTAGGTTTTTATTACCGGCCTTGGGGGACTTGAATTAGACATCGGGCCGCGTTCAAACTCACAAACACGATCTGTATCCTTTCTGCAGGTGCTCCAACGCCAAGTATTTTATGGAAATTCAATAACGAAAACATCCAGAACGGACGCATCAAGCTGTTTGGGAATGGTTCGCTGATTTTGCCAGTGTCGACGCTCGATGACGGTGGCATCTATACCTGCTGTGCCGGGAACGCTCTTGGCAACATTTCGGTCAACGTGTCGGTACAGGTGAACGGTAAGTGCTACTACACACGCTTCACCCCAAAACGGACGCCTCAATCTCTCGCCTCCAGAGTGCACTAATTCCCGACATCCAAACACCTGCGGTTTATCCGTCGCTGTCCGGAATGAGCTCCGGACGCTGCTCATCATCTTTGGGACAAATCGACACCGATGCTCGGTGGCGTCTGCTTTACGACTGACATCACTTTCGAGTGAGGATAATCGCGTTACAAAGACGACTTTTTGGAGCGAGATAGGAAGCACCGCAGAACGACGGCGAATCGTTCGCACTTTGATGCAAAACAAGCAGCACAGTACAACGCAGACCAAGGTGTTGCCGAGCTTGGCATCGACCGGGGAGGCCTGCCCAAAGCCACATGACAACTGGTGCGGAATTTTCAACCACTTCCGTTCCACTTTCCTTCCCTTCCCTGTTGCGTTACCTGTCGGTCGGACGCGTATGTACAGTGAAATCCTTGGATAGCCGGAACTGAGGCCAAACCATCCCACCCAGGCCACCCCGCCAAACGAGTTTCATGTTAAACTAAGCGTGCAAGACGTCTTTTGCTCGATTAAACAAATGTCTACCGCAAGTGTAATGGTTAGGTACTGGTCGGGTTTTGATCCTACCGGTGTCGTCGGCCAGGTTCTAGTACCACTTCACAAACTTCTCGTTGCTCGAGTCATACATAAGAACCGGCACAAACACATACACACACACACACACACACACGCATGCACATACTTTCTAAACTTTTTGTCCGCATTGGTTTCCGCCTCCATGCATCTGGGCACTAAGGTGTGTGTGCGTGTATGGCTGTACGTATCGCGACATTATTCAAGCGTGAAGACGCGAACGATAAACTTAAGGGTATCGAATTCCTGGAACTTATGTTTCGTGTGGGGAGTGGAGTGGGTGGGTGAGTAAGTAAAATCGTTTCTAGAATCATTCGCCTTTGTGTTTCTTCGCGAATGGAAATGAACTTTGCGTCAGCGTTGGTACTGTGTCGTTAACAGCTTTACCGTACACGACGTCTACAAAGCCGATTGTGACAGATATAGTTTTCACCGGAACTGAGACTCTGCATAATGCTTCTCTTTGCGCCTGTGAGCGTTTGATTGTTTGGCATAAGTTTGTCTTTATGGTTTGGAATTTTGGTGAACTCTTCCCTCTTTCAGATGACAACAGTAACAAAAGGTCAATGAACACTGTATAGAAACGGAATTGGATTATAGATTCGAAACGCCTCAAAGTATGCAAAATATTAGCTTCGATTCGTTACTAAGTTGGTCTTTCGATTCACGCGAAACTTTATGAGAGTTTAAGCCCTCCAAATAATTGTGTTGCATACTTTCAGGGGTTCGTGCTATTGATGAATATCAATTTGGTATTTAAATTAAAGTAACTCAAACAGCCTCAGCCGAAGATTACACAACAGTCCGCTATTAACACCAATCAAGCTACTACTGCCTGTCTGCATGATAGTAATGCCCCTGTTTTCTATGAAATGCTCACCGAAAAACAGACCGTAACACCAGCATGAAAAAACACACACACACACACAATTCCCTTTTACATCGCTCTGTGCACCTGTTAATTGCTTTCACATTCTTCTAAGCGGCAATGCAAAGTTCTCACCAAACCCGAAACATCCCACCCCAAATACCAACAACAACGCGCGCCAACGTCCGGAATGCTAATGTAACCGTTTTTGCTAACACTAGCTCGTCCGCTTGAATCCATCACGTCCACCACACCGACAGCATCCACAGCATCCCCGGTCACGGTTACTGCAGCCAGCGACCCAACGACCGTGCAACCGCCGAGCAGTGCAACCCCACTTTCGAAACCATCCCCAAAGCCGACCGAGCTTAGTAATGCCATACCGGAGGATTCCGGAACCGGAGAACATGAAGGTAAGTCCGTTATGCGAAAGCTGTCTGATGTATTTCTAGAAATATACTGTCGGAAGCTAAAATATTAACGCTACAATTTCACACGTAAAAGCTCACACAATGTAACTAATTAGAAAGACGATAGGCATTAAGCTCATTGCTCTACATTGCATCGTTTACTGATCGGAAGTTTAACAATGCTTAACCCATTCATTACTTAACCCCTCATGAAGGAAGCTCATACTTATCTATGCTTTAACATTATTGATAATCTATAGAAAATACGTAGTATTCTAAAATAAGTCCAAAAGCGTATTGAAAGAATTAATGTTGTATGGACTGACAATAGTGATTTATTATTGGGAGAATCGCTTACCTGGAAACTCCTCTAATCCGTATTGATTGCATTTCCACAATACTAAAATGGATTAAATTTACTCTTACGCCCACTGGGAAGTATTGTTCAATATTGACTATCAATTGCAAATATCCGTTGGTTGGAAAAAAGAGCAATGCAAACAATCCGGCTTCCTCGTCAACGTTTTTGTTGAAACGGACAAGCTACCCGTTTTGCATACCTTTAGGCGTTAAATTTGGTTTGAAACTCTGCCTAAAAGTATGCAATTTCTCTTCAAAAATGGAATTTATTCTGTATCACATGCATCAAACTTTAACGTTCAAAAAGATTCTAATGCGTGATACAAAAACCGTGTATCAAAGGCTTCTAAGTCATGTTCATACCCGACTCTACGAGGGTATAATAGACGATTTTTTTGTTACTAGCCTGTTTCCGATTAATTCTGGTTTGCGAATTGACCACTCATGGTTTACCGGGCTATTTGATGAGCTGTCACTAAATCCGTTTCTGTTGGTTTTGTGGTCAAATCGATTCCGCCCATAAATCGTGCTCGGATGTGTTTGCATTGTGTGTGCATTTTCTCTCTCTCTCTCTCTCTCTCTCTACATTGAACATTACATTGCTTCCGAGTCAGGTAGTTGATTTGCATGGATCCGTCTCGTGTTTTTTTTTTACCAATTTTGCTGTAGTATGATTAATATTCGAGCTATCTAACGTCTGGAGCACATATTCACAGCATTGTAACGCCTTTCGTATTGCTGTGTACGCCTATGTATTGCGCCTTTCGTGCCTTCTGTGCATTTCCCCTTGCAGGACAAATATATATAACTCCTGACGAGCGTAATTTATACACGAGTGGATAAAGCGTGATTGATGGATGTTGACTGAGATGTTTATGATGCGTCATGTGTGTATGTACACACGGGCCACAGGAATTCGTTACGCATTGGGCTAACGGAATGATAAGGCAAACATCTGCCATTAGTATTGGCTGCTATTGGTTAGGTAAGGAAGCTGAGAATGCAGCCGGTGTTATGGTGTGATGCAATTGATCGATTTCCGTCATCTAATGTGATTGCATTTGATCTTCTCGAGCTTGGCAGTAGCAAGCTGTCAAAGCCATAAATTACCGTCAACGAGTGTCAGTGCTGAGGAAGAAATATTTCCTTTGATCCTATCACATTCGGAAGCTGAAGAGAGGCTGCTGAGGTTTGCTACTGTAGTTCATCAATTAATGTTTTAACTGTTCTAAATATTTATTTTTTCTCGCGCTTTCAAATGGCAAATTTGTCGCAGCGTAAAATTTCCTGCCTTACCACACGGAACGCGATAGGCAGATCACTCATTAAATATTTCTCTCGGGTTGGAACATTATTCTAACAGCCGAACAACAGTCAAGCACGGACGTAATTTATCACTGCAACCTATCGTCCAGCCGAAAGGTTGTTATTTCGAAAAACAAGCAATTGCGATTGCACCGTGGGTCCGTGTGGTCGCTACAAACGTAGCCGTGTACAGCCGACATCCGGAATAAGCGGAACACTTCCAATGATTGCGCTTCGCAGAAAACGGTTGATGATGTTTGGCCACGACCGGTGGCTGGATGGTTGACGCTGGTACGCACGATGATGACTACTGTCCGAGGGCTGTCCGGAATGTCCCAGCTAGCAGCAGCAGCAACAGCATCATCGCTACCAAATGCAGTTAGACAATTTACGTTTCAGATCCGACGCAATACTCAATCGATATTTAATTAAATGCATCCATCAACCGGCCGTTGCTACGTTCGAGAACCCGACACAGCTATCGGGCGCTGGTGCTCGGACAGTGTTGGGGCAGCAGTGTTCCTGCTGGCGGGCAGTAAACATTCACTGTGGTTCGAACGTTTCATTTCTTGGAATTGTGTCGCATATGACGATAAGGGATGTAAATTTGTCGGAATAACAAGCAGGGGTTGGGCAATATGTGTGTGTGTGTGTATGTTTATGAATTATTGGGCTCACCTGTAAATAGTATCGTGAAATGTAATAATTAATTGCTTGAAGTATACAAGTAGTGGAAAAAATGGTTTTAATTCTTATTGCATAACTTCCGGCGTATATTGATTTTCATGCTGAAATTAACAAACGCCTGCGTGTATGCAATTTGAATTGGAAAATTCTACTGCAACAACTATAATGGCAGATGGGGGTGATATTCAGCCCTGTTGTTCATCAACATTATGAAGCATGTTATCGAATTAAAAACAAGGAAAAAAAACGGTCTATGCCTCGTGAAACTGTTCCCTGTCAATGATGTTATTTGCTGTCGTGGATGATGATAAGACTGCACAACATCCCCAGCAGCGGAATAATGGCAAATAGAAGGGAAAAACCAATTGTACCAAACAGTTGATTGTATTGAAAACAAAACACACACAAAAAAAAACCCGCCCAGAAACAGGAGAACAATATTTTGCTGCGTTCGATGATGCCAGCCAAACAGCACGAAAAACAGATGATAAACATCACGTCTCCCGGTGGCTTTTCGTTTCGGGCAACAGTGAAGGTTCGCTTGATTGAGGGACAGCATCGGACTAGTTGACAGAAGATAGACATCATCATTGGAGAGCTGTTGGTTTTTTTGCTTTGTGTCAGTTTTTTCTTCACAACTACAATGCTACCTCCGGTTCCATCTCGTCCAATGGCAAAAAAAATGGACATTAGAGACAGAAAACGAAAAATAGAGACTAAGCCCTGTATCGGCATGCAAACGTCAATGGTTTGCCACTTTCGGGCCGCACCATCGATCGTGCAGGTTTGGGCCAGAATTTGACGCATCCATTATCGAGAGTTTAATCAACGATCCGGTGGATAAACAGATTGTCACCATTGGCGGGAAGGTTCTTGGAGGCTGAGGCGAGACGCACTGTTTGCTTCCAGTGGATCTTTGCCATCATGATTAGAGGATAGTCCGGTGGCTGACGATACGGATACGCAATTCTCAGTTCGTAATGGATCAACTCCACCGATGGTAGAGGCAGTGTGAAAGACCTCACAGCTAAAAACACCTCCCGTGCATGTTCATCTTCCCAAATTGCACTACTCAAACACAACCACCGTTGGGTCGTTTGAGGATCGTTTTGTGTTTAGTTTTTGCTCCCTATCTAGGATTTCTGATTTGATGTTGCAACGTCGACGTTAACAGAAGACAAAAACTGGGACAGAACTCGAATTCTATCCAAAACTAGACAGCTCTGTCGGTCAATATCGATGCTGATTAAGGCTACCGAGTGAAGCTGAAAGAAATAACAGAATGTTTTACGTTTCTTATTTCCGTGCGTTAGTTTGTTTATTGAGGAAAAATGTAAACCAACTACTTGAAAGCTAGTCAAGAGGGTTTTTCCCCCTATCTCGTCCGATTCATCATCAACTGCTGCCAATTATTATGCCTTTGCTGGCACCGGTAGAAAGAGTTCACTCATCTTTCCATTGTGCGTTTCCGGTGTGTCTCTCCAATAATGACGTTTTCAAGTTGACGTTCATCCGGAAATTCTAACTTAAGGAGGCAAAATAGCTCCAAACCGTGTGACGGACGGAAGCCAACAAGAAACGATCCAGAAACCAGTCCTCCCCCTATTACGGTTACTCCAACGAAGCGTCCAAAATCAAGTGACTCCTGACAGACGGTTCGCTTCTTGGCACGTGCACCATTCCCGATACCTGTCCACATTCCGCTTCCTCGCTGCTCGATAATCAGATTGACAAATTTCATGCCCCAATAACGCTCCGTTCGTCTCGTCTAAGTTATGCTACCAGAAAATGTCACCCTAAGACGGGTGCTGAAGGCTCACTACTACCCTGCTTCGCTAACAAACTACTGCGGAACCATGTTTTTCTGTGAGGTGCTTTTCACTGAATGGTACGCCGATGAAAGATGCAATTTGAATTTCAAATAACGCGTCGGAATCGGTTCCCCCGTCAATACAATACGCAAACATGCTCGTGCGAGACACGAACTGCGTCAGACACTTTTACGCTCATCAGTAGGGATGGAATTTTATCTCAGGAAGTGCTGCAGACGGTTCCTTTTGGCAGAACCGATCGGTTGCTGTTGACTAGTTTTGCTTTTCCCTACCATCGGGAGGAAAAGGTGTTTGATTGTTAAGCCAAAAAGAAGGGACAAACTCCCTGCTGATGTTTTGGATGGTGGTGGATTGGGTGTGCGTGTAAAAGCTCGCAAGGTTTTTTTCCGTTCTTTTCGCGACCCGCACTCTAGCAAACCTGGAACGATCGATCGAGTATTCGGGTTTTGCTTTTCCCTGCATGGGGTAATGGTGCCAGAAACGGCGAGCAGACGCGTCCACCGAAATTACCGTTTGATTGTGATTTGTAATGAATGGAATGTAATTTTATTTCCGATTTGCTTTCCCATTTCCCTCGGTGGGAGTGTTACGTGTTGGATGTCTACAACCCTTGTCCCGAGATTGACGCACGGCCCGAATCGGGATGGATTGCAATCGTTAAGGGAAGCAAGAATGGCAGGCTCTAGGTAGAAGATAAGCATATTTGCACCGAATACTGAAAGCAAGTAATTGAATCAGAAAGGGAATCGGATGAAGAGGCTTAAAGAAAAAAGGACAAAACTTGGGAAGAAGATTATTGGGATTGAAGAATCGGGAAAATTCGTAGAGATTAGACGATTTTTTACAGAAATTGCGTATTGGCAATTGCATACCTTTGGGCGTTTTGTGTTTAATGGAATAAATTTCTCGTGCAGCAGAACTTGCCACAAATTGTGCCACCCAAAACCGACAAAAATTGAATTTTCTTTCGATCCTTAACCCTTGGCGATCCTTTTCTTCGCCAATTTGCTTTTACTACGATTGTATTTTAAAGCTAGAGGTCAAAACAAGTCATCACAGCTGTAAAAGCCATCTTGGAAACAATTCTATCTTCCCATCTTCCTACAGCACAATCAAACGGATGCCATGCCATGGTAGAAACAACTTCATATCCCAACTATAGTTCTTGCCAAACGATTTTGTCTTGTGTGCTTGTACAATAAACAGACAGCAAAGAAAAAAAAAAGTCCTGCCGTCTGTCAGCTAGCAAATATCCTGGCCGTAGATGTCCGATCGTTCTTTTCCACCGTCGTCTAATTCAATAAAGAGAATAAAAAAACAGAACTCTCCATACCTATAGCTCGATCGGAAACGGAAAGATCGAAACCGCCGACGTCGAACGAGAAGGAAGTGTTTAAAAGGGGGAAAACCAACACAACAACAACGGAGCAACAAAAAAGAAACTGCGCTTCAGCATACAATATTCATTTCATCTTCCGATAAACCACCGAACGATCGTTGGGCACGGGTCGAACCATGGTTAAATGGATCCAATCAAATTATCTTTCACCTTGTCGTGCCATTTAATTTCATTTCGATTCCATCGTGTGGCACAGACGGGTTTGCCAACTGGCTGTGAACCGATTGGGGCATCGGCCCCGTCGTGTAAAGGAGGGAAGCCTTCAATTACTTCGAAGGTGTACCTCATCGTTAAAGGGTCAGCTGTAGTTGCTGTAAACTTCGTCAACGTCTGAAACGATGGTGGTGTTGGTTGTGGTTCATATTGAGATGAATAATTTACAGCAAGTACCATCGTACCAAAAGCGGGTATAAAGAGTCTTTCACGTTGGTATCCTATTGATTGAGGACATGATATTTTGGACACACTGTCATATAACTCTTGATCTTTTCTTGCTTGAGTTTCTGGTGGACAAAAAAGCGGATGTTGTACCGTTGTCGGAACACACACATAGAAGGAGCAAAAACTGCTACTTTACATATTTATTCATCCGTGTAAAAAGTTTACCGGCACCACATCACACGACCCGTGCCCGGGACAGGCATCAAACATGTGGGTGATTTCTTATTATCATGCTTTCCAACAACAAAAAACATTTTTCTCCACTTTGATTTGCATTTTTCGGATGCTTTATAATGATACTTGTTGCATAATGTCGTGCGCTGCCACATAATTGAAGGATATCGTGCGTAAAAATGAAATTGGAAAATTAAATTTATTACACACACCACACCACCCAACGTTCGATGGCCATTAGAAAAACATATCTTTGGCATCACATGTGCACCGTACTGTTGTTGAAAAGTTTTTCAAAATTCCGCCCCGAATTCCGAGCCATTCGCCTCGATCAGTGACATAAAAGGCGACACTTTGGTGACATGTTTTTCTTATTTCGCAGTTCAATTTTCCATTACAAAAGACAAACCGAACTGCGGGGCGAACGAGCAAAACAAAGATGTCATGTCAGCTGTCAGCCGATGCCGAGAAGTAGTAGGAGTGTGTCCCCTTAAAAGCTCGACCGCTTCCCCTTCCCCCCCACCCTCTCTTCATCCCATCGAGCTTTGTTTGCTTTCGGTTATATGGAAGTTTGCTGTTGCTCTCTTCTTAGCGTCAATTTATTGTCGAAGCGAATGGGCGTTCTGGCCGGTGGTGGCAAGCAAAAAACAGTAGAAAAATGCTTTCCAATAAATCTGTAAATGCTGTCCGGCACCACCTTCCACCACCTCTTAAGAAGCTGGGAGTAGAAGGAGAGAGAAAGGAGATGGTGTTTTTCACTCCAACCGACCAGGGCACGTACCAAAGCTAACACTTCACAACGGGCAGCACCATTCAGCGTGGCGCAAGTGCATTTTCTCTTCGTGTGTATGTGAACCTAGAATACTTGCAACACATTTCCGTTTTATGGCTTATGCTCATACACACACAGAAACGGTGTGCCCGAGAACACCAGATAAACCCCATTTCTATTTCTCATAAATTCGAAATCGAAGCCATAGCCCACAGTTTGTTAGGTGGTCCCGTGTTCGCAGTTTCCTTTTGCCAACCAATGCACCACACCATATTCCACGTATCCTTGGTATGGCAATAAACTAGACTTTCGGCCAATTCCACGTGTGCTGTGTGTGTGTGTCTCGAGCGGATGGCATATATGCCACCCATAAAGGATGCATTTGGATTCTGGAGATGGTGCCCGGATTACCTTTGCCCGAAGGTTTTGCCAATCCACGCCACAAATACCGTCCAAATTTGGCAGAATTGAAAATTGAGCTGAAAGCGGAATTTTCCACCCTGGCACCATGTGTGCCTGTCACTGATTTTTTATTTTTTTTTCCAAGGCCCGGGAAGACCCAGCAAGTCTGAGAATGTGATGGGCGATCGGATTACCGGGACGCTAGAACACTACACACTGTTGCTTGCGTTTTAAAGCGAGAAAAAAGGTTCCATACGACCGCCAGCCCCCTTACCCCGTGCTGTGGTGGTGGTGCTCAGCAACATATTAAATTTTCAAAAAGCGCCCAAAGAAGAAAAACTATCTCTGCACAATAAATAATAACCCGACATCGGCGTCTGCCATCTCTTTGTGTCCTGGCTATGCTCTCCGTCGTAATCCAATCTGGATGGGAGTAATGGTGGATGGCAAAAAACACAATGGGGACGAGCACAGTAAAGCAATTCTGAGCGTGTTGTCCAGTGGCATGGAGTAAACTTTATCTACGCCTGTTTGCTGGATGAAGAGATGAAATTTCTACCATTAAGCTCGAGATGTTTTTCTCCGAATGACTCATCAAATATCACTTCAAAGCGAGCCACGCTGAACCGGCTCCTCGTGGCTTTTGTTTTTGGGAATTATTCTTTATCAAAGGAACTTCATTTTGGAACAGGTATCTGTCCCGTTTAGGTGGATTTGGATACAGTTGTTCTTATCGCTCGTAGCCATGAATATTCCGGACCTTTAGATCCTTGCACCTGATCCACCAGAGATGCAGGAGAAACCCAAAAAAAAACCAGAAGTTTGCTCACACGACGGTCAATTCAAACAGAAAGCAAGAGGCCAACGAGACAGCACAAAAAAAGCAAGTCTCTTTCTAACCAAAACCACCCAAGCACACCGCAACACATCGCCACAATGGCCAGGAATTGAACAACAAAATAAATTTCTGGCCAGTTTCTTCTGTTTCAATCGACAACGCCAGTGCATCTTGCTGACCAGGCCGGAATAATCCATCTGTTGACCACATGTGTCTGTGTCTGTGTTGCACAATCTTAACCACATTTCAAGTACTCGGTTCTAGCGTAGTCCTTCCGAATCTACAACAATATACATTCCACCATCTGGCTAATCTCAGATAGTTTCTCTCTGTTTTGCCTCTACTGCTTCTGCCTTAATCTATCTACCAATCTCTACCACATCTTTTGCCAGCTCCACCAAGAATCGTGCTCGGTCCGGAAAATCAGCACGTGAAAATCGGCTCAACCCTAACGCTGGAATGTGAAGCCGACGGTAACCCGTTGCCCCACATCTGGTGGAAAAAGGACGGACAGCCAGTGAACGAAACGAGCCAGGTCTTTTTCACCGACGATGCGATCGAACTAACCATCGACCACGTGGAGGTATCTGACTCAGGTATGTAACGGTCACCCTTCTCCCGCCACAGTCCAGCGTCTGACGTTGTAACGTTCGGGAAGTTCGGATGTAATCTGTTGCTCTTACGTGGCCCAAAGGCACCTCACCTGACCTGACCACACAGTCCGAGGGGGTGTGCAATCTTTAATTGATCTAAACACAACCCCGAACGTTGCTCTAGAGATGTGGTAGGAAACGTGACACGTCGCAGCACACAGCTCGTGATTGACTTTGACATGGTTCCCTCTTTTCTTGTTCGTTCTATCATCACTGCACCGTGTCCGTACGGCAGGCACGTACGCCTGTGTGGCCGAGAATGAGCTGGGAATAGCCGAGGTCGAAGCGGAAGTGGTCGTGATCAACGCAGGTCCGCCGCGATTCCTGTTCGAACCGTACGACCTGGATGCAATCGAGGGCACTACGGTCGAGATGCCCTGCAAAGCGGAGAATGACGATATACTTCAGGTAAGTGAAGGGAAAGTGAGCCAGCGAAGAGTGTGGTGAGGACCTTTTATGGTCGGTTTCTTTGAACTTTACTAGTGGCTTGTGGAAAAAATGTGTAGAAAGAGCGAGCGGACGAGTGAGATGGGTGTAAAATCCTGTTGAACGTACACAAAAAAAAAAACAGAGGAAGTCTTGTAAGTAGCCTTCCCCCTGCCGGGGTAGTCTGTCTCGTTCTGCCTTCAGGGTGGTATACAGAATCCTGGGTTTTGTGCATCAACGGGTGTTATGTGTAATGCATCGGATTTTGCCCGAGTACACTTCAGTGCACCGTGTACTCTAAAATTGCGAGATGCACTCTATCCACTCAATAGGAAATTCCCTGGAATGCAACCCATAAAGCCAGCGACCGTGCGCTTGTGTGCGCTTGGTTAAAGCAGTGAGCAGAACACGCGTTAGGCGATTTTAGCAACCGAACTAATTAGACATTTTCACGCTAGAGGTATTCTGGCCCACCGGTACCACTTTGAACCTTTGAAGTACATGTGCAGGAGGAGCGTGTGCTGAAGAACGTCATGCAGAACTAACGCCGGCCATATGAACAAATTGATTCAGGTCGTCCGAACACGGCAAGATGAGAACAGCTCTTTAGAATAGCTTTTTAAAGGATTTTACCAAACACTTTGTCCTCGGGTCTTTTAGAAAAAATGAATGCTCTCATGGCGTCAAACTAAACCCAACTAAAATCATCATCATCACCCACAGCTTGTTCCGGAAGTCTCATTGCTAAAAAAACTGCATTATTGATATTAATCGCTCTACATGATCCTTCTCATTGACAGAGCATAAGGGATTAAGGCAAAACAAAATGAACAAATAATACTCCTAGCTTCACTCGAAACACTCCTAGCTGGAACCTTTCATTAGCGTCGTCCTACTTCCGGCACGGAAGCTTTAAAAGTTCGCACGAAAGCTTCAGCCTCGTCCGTACGCCCCATCGACAGTGAAGCATAAATAAGAAACCTAATGGTCCGGTGATGGATTCCCGTAAATCCCTTCCCTTTCAGTCCGTCCTTTCTTCTCCCGCCCTTCCTGCTATCTTACATATTTCTGTAAACAGCTCATTTTACAGCGATCCATGCAACACAAATCCATCCCTCATTCTCGGTACTCGGGCCAAAACAGCAACGGCAATCTCACCACCCTACACCCCACAAACCAACCTAAGATGCCTTTCCTGCCTGGCCCTAGTTTGACCTTTGCCCGGGCAAAACGGGCAGTACGTGCTAATCTGTCCGTTTCCGATCATTCTTTGCGTTCTTGGTATTCAAGTGCACGAGATACGCGCGTGGAGAAATTTGAAACCTATATCGGACATTACACCCTGTAATGGTGCTGCTTTTGGGGGATGGACGGGAGCTACGGGAGCTATTCCTAACGAGTACGACAAAATCTTAAACCCACCCACCCCATTCCACGTTTGACCACGTGCACCGGTGCTGATGGGCACGGAAAGGCGGAAAGATTATGCAAATTTAAGACTGAAGTTGCTTTACTTTTCAACCGATAAGATACTGTTTCCATCCCGTATCGATGAGAGGAAGGCAAATGGTGTGCGTTGGATGCTTTGGTCTGCTATAAATGGCAAGATTTATGGATCCATTTAAGCATAATTCCTGTCTGATGGGCATCCGGTATGGGGACCGTCCGAGAAGCGCATTTAGCACTGTATCCGGAGAAGCTTCCGGCAAGCAGTATTTATTGCTCAGCAGTGACCACCACCACCGCCATCACAACAGAAAGTGTGTGTAGTCATCAGTTCGTTGTAAAAGATGAACCAGCAAAGTTGGTGTGTTTGCATTTAAGGAAAAGGACGCTGAAGCAAGCAAAATGGCTAAAGATAGTCTCGGTATTATCTCGACTTAAAATCTTCTAATGTAGCCGCATCGTATCGGCGGAAGTTCCTTCGCCAATATTCGCTTATCTTGACGGCGATTGCTGTTTGGTATCAAGTTGTTTGGTATGTAAATATTTACTTCCGATGTCCGCTGACAGTTAAAAGTCTAAAGGTGCTGCGGGCGCAGAACTGTTTTATGAATTCATGTAGCCTTGGGATACGCGCAACCAAGTACATGGTTTCCATGGTTGATTTGAGACACATTGCAATCGGCGATGGAACCAATAAAATCCGTTAATAAAGGACAATGTCCGTTTGTTCCAAAACAAGTTGCTTTTAGCGACCCTCCTCCCAACAGCAGCTGGACGTCTGGGAACGATGTACTCAGCGTCCCCCAACCGCCATTTCTAATCATGTTTTCTGGCTCCGCTGGTCGTTCTTATCTCCGAACAGATCAAATGGCAAAAGGAAGGTCGTACCATAACACCAAAAGACAAGTACCGTATATCATCCGCCGGCAGTTTGTTCATCGCCAACATCACGTTCACGGATGAGGGCCGGTACGAGTGTTCGCTGCTGAACAAGTACGGACGTGCGACGGCCAGCGGTATGCTGACGGTGAAGTAAGTGGTCCACCGCTAGTAAGCTAGTACGAACGCATACTAAACACGCTTGTCCTTTCTTTTCACGGGCTTCAAACACGTTGCAGGAAGAAGGCGGAAGCACTGCCGGGCGACCAGTACGTACGGATTGCGATTGCCGAAGCATCCCGGGAGGTAGATATGGCCATTAATCAAACCATCGGGCGCATGTTTGCGACGGATCGCAATACAACACGCTATCACGACGATCTGTTCCGCATCGTGCGCTTCCCGACCGGACCTGCCCGCGAGATTGCCCGTGCGGCGGAAGTGTACGAGCGAGCACTGGTCATCATACGGAAGCACGTCGAAACGGGAGCTAATCTAACGACCAACACGACCGACTTCTGGTATCAGGATCTACTGTCGCCCGAGTATCTCGATCTGCTGGAACAACTGTCCGGTTGTATGGCGCACCGTGTTACACCCAACTGTTCCGATTTGTGCTTCCACTCGAAGTATCGCTCGCTCGATGGGACGTGCAACAACTACAAGCATCCGGCCTGGGGGTCTTCCCTTACCGGGTTCCAGCGCCTTCTGCCACCGGTGTATGAGAATGGTTTTAACAGTCCAATCGGATGGAACCGGTCGGCGATGTACAATGGATTCAAGAAGCCAAGTGCTCGTCTCGTCTCGACAAGTCTCATCTCTACCAGTACCATCACGCCGGACGATCGTATCACGCACATGGTGATGCAGTGGGGACAGTTCCTTGATCACGATCTGGACCACGCCATTCCGTCGGTAACTTCTGAAAGCTGGGATGGTGTGGATTGTAAGAAGACGTGCGAGTATGCTGCACCCTGCTATCCAATCGACATTCCACCGGGTGATCCTCGCATCCAGAACCGACGCTGTATTGATTTTGTACGCTCGAGTGCCGTTTGTGGTTCGGGCATGACGTCTATATTTTTCGGTAGTGTGCAACCGCGGGAGCAGATCAATCAGCTGACCTCCTTCATCGATGCGTCACAGGTGTACGGCTACACGGAAACATTCGCACAAGAGCTGCGTAATCTTACGACGGAGCAAGGACTGCTGCGTGATGGTCCACACTTCCCGAACCAGAAGCCACTGTTGCCCTTCTCCGCACCGACCGACGGTATGGACTGTCGGCGAGATTTGGACGAGAGTCAGATCAACTGCTTCACGGCCGGTGACATTCGTGTGAACGAGCAGCTCGGTCTAACGGCGATGCATATTGTGTGGATGCGAGAACACAACCGACTGGCGGAACAGCTGCACCGTATCAATCCGCACTGGGATGGAGACAAGCTGTACTACGAAAGTCGCAAGATCGTTGGTGCGATCATGCAGCACATCACGTACGACCATTGGTTACCGTTGGTGATCGGTGAGCGTGGCATGGCTCAGTTAGGCGAATATCGGGGGTACGATTCGACCTTGAATCCGACCATTTTCAACGAGTTTGCTACGGCTGCCTTCCGGTTTGGGCACAGTCTCATCAATCCGATGCTACACCGGTTGAACGATTCTTATCAACCGATACCGCAAGGACATCTTCCGCTGCATAAAGCTTTCTTCGCTCCATGGCGTCTAATGTACGAAGGTGGTGTGGATCCTCTACTAAGAGGCCTTTACAGTGTACCTGCAAAGCTGAAAAAATCCAACCAAAACCTCAACACCGATCTTACGGAGCGTTTGTTTGAGGTGGCACATGCTGTAGCACTCGATCTAGCGGCAATCAACATCCAACGATCACGTGATCATGCTCTACCAGGATACAACGATTACCGGAAGCTGTGTGGCTTGAAAGTGGCGACCGTGTTCGATGATCTTCAGGTCGAAATATCTGATCCCGGTGTACGGCAAAAGTTAAAAGAACTGTACGGCCATCCGAGTAACATTGACCTGTGGGTTGGCGGTATTCTGGAGGATCAGCTGCCCGGTGCAAAAATGGGCCCACTATTTACCTGCGTTCTGGTGCGTCAGTTCCAAGCGCTGCGTGATGGTGACCGGTTTTGGTATGAAAATGACGTGTTCAAGCCGGAACAGTTGGCACAGATCAAGCGTGCCACGCTGGGGCGTATCATCTGTGACAATGGTGACAACATTACGACCGCCACGGATAACGTGTTTGTACTACCGGCAAAGCAGGGTGGGTACAAGCGTTGCGATGAGATTCCGCAGGTCAATCTGGAACATTGGGTCGATTGTACGGATTGTTCGCGCCATCATAAACGGTCTGCCCCGCTGGTGCGTCAGCGAAGATCGGCGAGTCGTGCGAAGCGTGCACTACCAACGAGCGGTAAGCTTGACGTTGCTAAGCAGATAGACGACCTAGAGCGGCCACAGCCCGAAGACGAGGGACATTACGCGCTGAACGATAACCACCTCGAGCAGGTGGATGAAGATTCGTCCTTCATCGATGACGACATGAACGAAGAGCGGATCGAAGGCTTGGAGGCACTGATTGAAAGTTTCCAAAAGTCGATGAAACAGATGCGACGAAAGATACGCCGGCTGGAGCAACAGTGTTCGGCGGCAGTACTGGCAGCAGCTGCCACAGGTGCTAACGTTGGCGGAGGTGGCGCAAATCCGGCTAAGGGTAAGCCACACGGACACTGCGTTGACAGCAAAGGGATTAAGCGATTAAACAACGAAATCTGGATGCGAGACGACTGTACCAAGTGTGAATGTGAGCATCATCAGATCAGTTGCGAAACGGAGAAGTGTGCCGAGCTGATCTGCGAGAACAATCTGGTGCTGGTGAAGGAGCAGGGCAAGTGCTGTCCGGCGTGCGTTGTTTCGGACGACAGTGGAACCATGACCACCATCATCAAAGGTACACCGTAAGTAGACGATACTGAGACTGGGTGAATGGTATTCCAAAGCAATGCCGGAATCATGCCAAAATCTTCCGGGATCTTCCGCATCGAGTTTTGGCGGTTGATCAGATCAACTGTCGATCGATAACCACCCCATCATCGTGAAATCGATTTCTAGCCGACTGAAGTGAACTGAAAACTAGATTTTCTTGGGTGATCCTGAGAGACGTGATCATGTTCACAACATAAAAGCGATATAAAATATTACCGACGGCAGACAGTGGCCAGAAACGGATGAGAATGAAGCGGATTATAAGGAGAGTGAGACCATCCAGGTAGTTACGATACTTATCTATCTCTACTAATCATGTGACTCAGTTTTGTGCCACCAGCAGTTGATAAACGTTTCCCGTTTCGTTAGCTGCATTAAGCGTTAGTGTGTCCTACACATAGGCAGCCCTGTAGGTTGTCTCGGGACTTGAGTAGGTTGTGTCAGACAGAAAAAAAGCCACTTAATCTTACTTTATGTGTGAATTAATGTGTTTCAGTTTGAAAAAATCATCCATCTTCATCTATGTTTTGTTTTTGTAATCTGTTGCGCGTTCAAATAGTTAGAAAACTGATCAAACCCGACAAACTACAGATATTTGCACCGTTTTACAGTAAAAAAAAAAATCCAATGGCATATAGTAAAGGAAAGTAAACACATAGTCACTACAGTTTATCGAAGTTTGCAAACTAGTTTTAGCGCGATTACCGCCATTTATAGCAAGTTTTAGTGATAAGATTTCTTCGTTGGTGGCAATACACCGTAACAGAACAACTGTTCGCCAGCGTCGACAGGCATACTAGTAATCCCAGGTCTTAGATCAGTTTGTTTTTTGGAGAGAGGAGAAAGTAAAGCCCCATCCAGGATATGGCCCTGATATATCGAGACGCGGATCATAGGAATCCACACTGTCTACTTACGAAAGCACATCCAAAGCGGTGCCAAACGACGACGGTTCATTGCGCGTATGGACTTGCTACTAGTAGTGCGGCCGCAGCATATCGTAATGATCGTCTCATTGAGATGCTTTAATACTGACAGACAAAGACGACCACTACTACCGATACTACTACTACCACTACTACTAACTACAATTACTTACTGTAAATACTTTTTTTAAACGTTCCATTTCACCTTGACTAGAGCAAAACTGATAATTCTAGTAAAACCTAGATCGGCACACAGGCACGATCGAACGCTAAAATCCATCGGACAGTGGCCACTCTACCGTGCCATCGAATCAATAAAAGAGGGCTCGATTGCATTGAGGCATGCAGAAATAGGGAGGGACGTACACTAGACTAAATTTTACTCGAAGCGAAAATGATGGAAAAATAAATCACGAAACTGTTCCCCACTCTTCCTTCATATTGAACGCGAGAAAGCAAACAAAAAGAACCCCCCGTGTGAAGGGAACGAAAATCAAACCAATTATTATTAGCAAACAACAACCAATTACTGGATTAAATTTGAAACAAGGAGGAAAAATAAATCGATCTTTAATAGCTATTTCTTCTTTTCCGAACGAAAAACAAACCAAAGGGGTCCTGAAGAGAGTTGTAACGTTTAATTGCGTTTTTTTTATTGTAGTTACTACCACCATACGGAAAGCAATGCAACTCTTCCAACCGTTGGGTAAAGGGTTCAAACAAAACAGATAACAGAAAGAACCTAGAACAATATTCCCAAACACCCAGTTCGTTTCGTTTCTACCATAGCTCTCGCTTGTCTGTTGCTTCTCTTTTTCCCCGGGTTTGGAAGCTACTCTAACTACTTCCTATGTATTTGGTGTGCGATGCTTTGGCAATGATTGAGTTATCCTTCTTGTGGCGCAGCTCACATTCGAGGAATGCTAAATTTCTCCCAGCCCGTACCGTGCTTGCATCGATAATGACCTCATCGCCCTGGCGGGCACCTTTCAGATAGCTCACATGAATGTCGACCGAAACACCGGGGACAGCGTTTTCCTTCGTCATCAGTGCGTACGTAGTGACCACGTCCACGATAGTGGCAGTATATCCTCCGTGCAAACCACCAGCCCGGTTCAAGTGTTCCTCCTGCACCTTAAACTCGGCCGTGCATCGTCCATCGCCTCCACTGACCATTACGAGCTGAAGGGGAACATAGAACATAGAAGACATACAATTAAATCAAATTAAAATCAAAGAAAACTTAACACCCATAGTGTTGGTTCTCCTATTGGTTCTCAGTAAAACCATGTACTACTTTTCGAATTTGACATATTGCTATAAACAGCTTCCGGTTTTTGCTAGTTGGGTCAAGCTGTCAAAACGATGACCGTCAGCTTTGTTTACAACCACCAGAAACGGGATAACAAACGCGATGTTTATATAACAGCGTTCCCGAAAACGAACAAAATGTACTTTTACGGGTAGTTTGTGGATTGTTCCGTGTAAATAAAGCCGAACTCAAGCTGGAGTCGTATTAATTGATTGAAAGGTAAGTGAAACGCTACAAACCTGCTGTAAACATCTATCGTACCCGTTGGTCTTGGTCATCACGGTAGCGATGCTGCGCAACAATTCGAGACCCTTTTTGCCACTCATCGTTAGAAATTGAACGTATTTTAGCTACCAACACGAAGTAATAGCACTGGTTAACGATGGAAGTGCCCTTTTGTACCAGAACAACGATAGTAACACTAGAAAATATACTCCACAAAATGTGGTACTACGTTTCCCCCTTGCTGCCTTTTTTATTTGTGTTGCTTGCTGTCAAATATGCCGCCAACTGTGACAGCCGCCAGGCAGAAAGATTGTTGTTTTGCGTAGAAAATGAGCTTGTTTTTGTTGAAGGTATGTTTGGTGCAGAATTATTCAATCGCATTACGATAATAGTGGCCAAAAAGTATATCAAAATAAGTCCTTTTAGATGACAAAATCGTTGCAGTGAAATTATTCATCTTGTTTCAGGAAGCTTCGTACATTCGTAAACCAGGATGGAGATGCAAGAGCTAACCGCATTCCAGCAATCGGATGAAATCACCCAGCCGTTCACGATCAGTTGCGCCGGGGAAGTGATAATAGTGTGCGCTAAGGAGCAAACATTCGTGCTAAGACTAAAGTACAGACACATCGTCGAGGATGGTGCAATCTGCTACGAACTGTCGCGCATCAAATGCTCCAATGCCCGGCCAACCGGCGCACTGCTAGCACGCGAGGATGTCATCTACAATGCTAGCACGATGGAACAGCGCAAGCAAATAATGCTGGATCAAACATTCTTTCCCAACATAGCCAAGGTGTTCATCAATAATGTCCAGTCGTGGTTATCACCGGTCGGTATTTTCGAAAACAATCCTGGTAATCATCTTATCGCGAATCTGACCAACATGGGTCAGCTTACAATTTATCGGCTCGAGAAACAGTTTCAAAACGGGTGGGAAACGTACCTGGACGTGTCGGACACGTGGCATTCGCACATATACGATCAGCATCAGATCGATAGCTTCGAAGAGCTGCAGATCATGGTGAACGAGATTACGATCACTTGTTTTGCGTGGGAAAGCGTAATTTACCAGCAACCGGTGCGGTTCGCGTTCGGTACAAAGTCAGGCAAAATCGTACTCTGCCATCTGGCACCGAACTGTCCAAAGATTGAGCACGTGCACCAAGAGGAGGAAGCATCACGCGTGATCAAGTATGTAGCCGTCCAAGGACAACATCATTTTCTGCTGGTTGGGCTCGAAAGCGGACGGTTAGGAGTGTACCGATTCGGGAAGAGCAATGCGGCAAAGGAGGGTGCTTATTTGGCCGAGTACATTGCAACTTACTTCGAGCGGGACATTCCTTTCTCGGCGATCGAGTGCGAGGTAGAACGTAAAGCGAATGGAGAAGAATTGCTGCTGATACTAGCGGTGAAGGGAACCTATTTGCTAGCGCTAGAGATAGCTTTCGATGGTAAGCTGCTCGGTACCGTGACACTGAATATGGACAACTTTATGGTGACCGGACTGCAGCAGGTTTGCCCCCGTACCTACATCGTAACAACGATGCCGGGGAAAATATTTCACATCTTCGTCAACGGATCGCGCTCACGGAACGGCATGCAGATAACGCTGCAGGAAGTGAACAGCGATCTCAACGTTGGTTCCTACGCACTGTACGGTGTGGCCGCATCACGTACCCGTTCCGCGTGGTTCTTCCTGGGCTATCCATCGAGACGGTTCGATCACCTAACGCTTCGTTCGCCGACATGCATCTTTTTCTGCCGCTTTAGTCAAATAGATGCGCTGAAAACGTTGCTCCTGAACAACACCAACAAGCTGGACAAATATCACGATGCAGTAGAGATGATTCGTTTCCAAGGCAACAAGAATGCCGACACACTGAAACCGCTGGAAGATGCGGTGCTAGTACTGTCGCTCGATGAACATTCCATGTACCAGCTGAAGCTGCAGCTGATACAGCTCAGTGCGAAGATAAGCTATCAGTCTAAGCGTAGCAGAGCGAGTGCGGAGAATCTGTACAGCCAGCATCAATTTATCTGCAGCCTGATCGAGGTGATCCATGCGTGTCGGGTTGTTTGTTGGATGGCCGATCTATTCACCAACGGTACCACACTCGTTCCTTTGCAACAGGATGCGTTGCGTTGCTTGCGAAATTTTATCCGCTCCATGGTCCAGGAACAGTACGCGGGCGAGTACGAGTACTTGCTGACCGACTTGAAACCGTTGCTGAGTCAAGTGTTGGGAAGCACGGACCCAATACCGTTGCCGTCCATTATGCACGAAGTGTGCACGTTCTGTGATGATCCGATCGAACCGAACAGTCAAAGCTGTCCGAAGACGCATCAGGTGTTTCGGTGCATGCAGACCAAGATACAGGTTACGCTCGAAAGTGTCGAGCTTACGTGCGAGATGTGCGAGCGGTGCTCGGTTCGGACGGAGTTTTTGGACACGATATTTCAGCACGATACGACGCTGGTGGATTATCGCAAGTGCTTCATATGTGACGCTGCATTTAAGTAAATAGAGTTGTTGTAAGACTGCGCTGAGAATGGAGGACGTATCTCCGGAGACGTAATAAACTCAAATAGAGTAAGCTTTACCAATAATCGGCTTCTTCTTGTTCTGCATTTGTAAAAGAATCAATTCAGCCA
Organism: Anopheles maculipalpis; assembly: GCF_943734695.1. Taxonomy (NCBI): domain Eukaryota; kingdom Metazoa; phylum Arthropoda; class Insecta; order Diptera; family Culicidae; genus Anopheles; species Anopheles maculipalpis. The sequence goes on from NC_064872.1 coordinate 87,775,047, forward strand.
ATTTTCTACGAGTTCAGTTATTGGTTGGTTCAGATAATGAACTCGTTCTGTACTTTTATGTCTTGTAAATCTTCCTGGTGAGGCAAGAATCAGCGATTCCCACCATGTACTCGTGACTAGAAGAGCCCGTTTCTTGTTTGTATTCGTCGGAGAGCTCTCATGTGAGCAAATAACAACTGACGATGACAAACGATGCATTTATGTCTCAGATGGAGATGAAGAATTCTTAAAAAAGCTCTTTTTTCGTATAAAATCACACACACGCAATTTATTTAGATTTTGCTCCAAATCTTCAGCCCATAAATTAAAAACGCACACACACAAAGTGAAAGGTTCAAAATCACATTTCTAAAATAATATGCACTAAAAAAAAGATAAGTAATACGTGGTAATTTGCTATGTGAGCGATAGAAAAGAAAATCTAATGCCACACGGTTCTGGAAAGCATCACAACCCAAATTGCTGCAGTTCTTGGTGCTCGTTATGCCGCCTCCTTGGGTTCGTCGTCGTACAGGTAGATGTAGGGGTTGTTTTCGATTGTTAGTATGTCCTTTTCCAATTGTTTCAAATTATTTTCCAGTTTCGCCTTGCGTATCATCTTCGGCACGGTGTCCGTCAGTAGCGGAAGGCTTTGGTACTCTTGCTGCAGTTTTTCCCAATTTTTCTTCAAACCCTTTACACCGGTGAAAATTAATTTAAATTAATGGGATATTAAGACAAGAAACTACTACTTCTAGCTCTAATTTCCCTGCAGCGCTTACCTTCAGCAACTCGACCCGTTCCTCCTGCGAGATATACGTACAGCGTGGCTTTTGCTGTGCGCAATCCTCAATCAACCGTTCCTTCTGTGCGGCCAGATCTTTCTTTCGTCGCATCAGATATTGTGGTACTTTACCGAACTTCGGTCGGCACATGTAGATCGGCATCAGGCCCGATCTTTCCAGATCGTGAAAATCTCCCTTCCGTGTATCGGCATACCGTGGTCGCGCCTTCTTCGGGCTGGTAGCAACAACCTTTTTAATGTTCTCCTTTTTAAAATCAACCACCTTCAACACCTGACAGGCGCCAGATTCGTTCGGTTTGGGAACCGGTGGTTTGTGGCTAGTGCAAAGCCGAACCGGTGCCGATTTAGTGGCCCGATAGCGTGGGCCACAGTTTTTCTTCAGGAACTCGTTTGGACCGGGCAGTGGAATCTTCGAGAAACCCATCGTACGGTGAGCGTCCTTGCAGGATTTAGTCTCCTGCCGGACCTGATGCTCAAACCGGGAGTGGTAGAGCGGGGGTTTGGGAGGCTTTTCGGGCGGTTTCTTTTCCACGTTGTAGATGTTCTCGTCGTGAATGTAGATGTTAACTATGGACATATTTGAAGGTTGGCAGCAGCACGTACGGAGGAAGAATTCTTAATCCTTTGGAAGAGCAGAACCGTGTGGCAAACCAGAACCGCTCGGAAGATTCTCGAGCACTAGAGCAAGGATCCAGCAGGAATAATGCTCCCGTGCTGCAGCGATCTACTGTCAAACTATTTGATTGAAACAAACAACCGACCACCTACTGTTTGCCACATCGTAGCAACCGGTGCGGTGTGTGCTTTTTTTTTGTTAAACATTCCCCAGCAAGAATCAATCTAAGCATGCGAATAACTACGGGGCCACGTTTCAAACGCTTCTCCCTAGGCAACCGGGGTGCATGTGTTAACCCGCACGCAACACCCGTCAACCGTCGTTGTTGACTTTGATGCGCCGACGCTACCCCTAGAGGTGATTTACCTCGGCATTGAAAGCAACCACCTTCTAAGTACAGTGAGTTCTACAAGTATTCGTCTGTGTGGGGTTTGAGGTATTTTTTGTATAAAAATAGTGTCCATAACTTGATCGGGATCTGTGCTCTTTGCTCCTGTTGGCCTCGATATCAGCAAGGTGAATCATTCATCTAGTTTACTTTACTCATCCATGACTTCTTTTAAAAAAGATCCAAGACTATTTAAAATAATTTTTAGACAAACCTAACCGTTACATTCTTTTCAGCACGCTTTTTGGTGAAAAAGTTACATCTAGACTTATACATTCTGCACTCACTGTATTTGCCGCCAATCAAAGGGCGCAAAAATTATGTTCGGACAAAGAAAAGGAGAGAAAATATAGGCATCATCAATGCGTGTTTTTCCGAAATTATTCTACAAAGCATAGTAAAACTTTTTAAATGTTCTTTGAAAAGGGTTTTCATAATTATACCTACAGAAATTTGAAAAAAAATTTAATGTTAATGTTTGCAAAATAAATAATCCATTTATCAGATACAAGGGGAGGACCGCAAAGGAATTATCACCACTTGAACTGTATTGACAATTCAACCACATGATAACGTCCTTACAGTCCTAACGCCCCCTTTTCTCAGAGCTTTTCCGCGTTAATTTTCCTTTCACTAGGCATACTCCCACTAAAACAACCTCTCCCGTTATCAGAGATAAGGCGGAAAATTAGATTACCGTGGAAAATATGGGCTCAATATCTATATATTACCGCCCAATGCGTCGCAATTCGATTAAAGTTATCTTCGGTGGAAACAGTTCACGTGTCCCCCTTGAAATGAGCCCTATCGCCACACCGACCGTTGGAGAACGGGTACGTCGAAGAAGAAAACCCACCGGTGGAGGAATTCTATCGCTTGTTAAGCGTAAAAAAGCGAACCTTCGAGAACGGAACCGGATGCATGGGCTAAACGATGCGCTCGATCGTTTGCGGATGTGTGTACCACTGCCGGCGAGTGTGACAACTGCAGCGATCCGGTCGAACAGTGTGGATCACCATCAGCAGCAGCAGCAGCAGCACGGTGGAGCACCAGCAGCCGGTACAACAACGCTGCAGAAGCTTTCCAAAATCGATACACTACGATTGGCACAAAACTACATCCTGGTACTTCTGGAGGTGTTGCACACGGGACGTGGCTTCAAGTACGAGCGGTTGGTGGCCACTTTGGCAAACCGTTTGAGTCAGAATACGGCCAATCTGCTTCGAACAAAGCTTTCGCTTGATCAGCAATTACAAGCCGGACTGCTGGACGGATGTAACGAACATCAGGAGGATGGATTCTGTTCCACAGCTTCGGATAACCATGGACAGCTGGTTTCGTGCTGCTTCTGTTCACACGGTACAGTGTCATGGTCGAACGAGAACGGATCATTCAGACGAGCCACCAATCACAACCAGTGGATGGCAGCAACTGGTTACGATTGTACCTTCTGTGGTTACGGCAACGAGGAAGACACACAACCACCAACATGTCACCATCACTACTCACCGAATCTGCATGCTCCTCGTGAAGAATTGTTCGATTTTTGATGGGCACATCTCCGCCATTTCTCTCTACTTATCATTCGTTCCGAAGAAGGTACGTAAGTTATTTATTCTTCACATTTATGTAGCGGATTAAAAGTAAGATATAAGGTAAGTGACGAATAAAAAATCTCATTCTTGTGTACAATCGCTCTAAAATAATGTTGTCCGGGGTCTGTAAATGTATTACCGATCCCACCTCCGCATATTGTCCCCAACATACTAATGCACATACACACAAATACACTTACAAGCGCGCGCGCACACACACACACACACGGTGGCAATTTGGTAAAGCGATGTACTTTCTTTTGTTCAGCGGATCCTTCCCCGGGCTGGTTGCAGAGGAGAACGCGGAGCTTACCACACGTCTCGTAGCAGGGGCTTTATGAGGCGCAGGATTTAAGTGGATGTGTCCCCTCTTTTTCGAAATTTGAGCCTGTTGGGGAACAATCTCGCCTGCCGGTTTACTCTTTACATGTAGATGAAGTTGAACCTGTAAGAAACAAGGCAGAAAAAGGTATAGTTGTTAGCAAGTTAAAAATGGGAAGAAAAGTTTTTTGTTGGTAAAACACTTCTTTACCGGCAGAGTGCTTGTGGCAGCGATGATATGATAGGTCCGTAACCCTGCGAATTGTCGTACAGCTCGAACAGCGGGGCCGCCACTAGCTTGTAGTTCTTCGGTACGGCAAAAAGCGCTACACCGGGTTCGGGGAAACAGAAAACCAAACAAAATTTAATTAAAGCGTGATATTCAAATATGTGCATGTGATTTTGTGGGGGAAAACTAAGTCAATATTACAGGGTTCCGTTACAGTGGTTGGTATACACACAGGTTCACAATCGTATCGTATAGCTTAAACACGAAACCAGCTTGTTTTACAAAATTTTATCCACTAATACGCGTAGTGTACTACTATCGCTCTTTTTACTATATGAGAGCTTTTCAGCTCCATTAATGGATAATACAATATTCTCTCTTCCATACACAATTCCTTTCATTTCACATAACACAATGTTCGAGGCTATCGGTTATCAATAAATCAGTGGGCTAGGAACACAACATACATGTGTTTCCGTTTTGGTGTGGAAAAACCTTCAGCTTAGGGTAAGGTTTTCTGTTTTACAAATTCAATCATTTTGCCTTTTCTAACACAAAAGATAACATTTCAATAGAGTATAATAAGGCTAAATACAATGGCGCTTTTCTTATAAAAAAAGACATCATAAAGAATTGCTTTATCAATTTACAGATTTACGGGAGTCAAGTTATAAAACATTATGTCAATGTAAAAAGATTGATAAAGCAATCCCTAGTCCGCGCGCGTGTTTGATGGTGATAACGTATGCATTAGAAAAGAAATAGACTGATTCTGGACGGTATTTAAAACGACAGTAATACTACGTTCAAGGAGTATTTAAAAAATCTAGTGTCACTCCTTCTAGAACGGACTTGCATCAGTTATTTTCTCTCGGAAACTCTCTCTTATGGGTTGATAGACTTGACAACTTGATCAGAAAAAGTAAGGTTCTACGGTAGGAGATTGACCAAACATTCAATTCGACGATGTTGAGGAATGCCTTTGGAAATGGGCAGCTGTGTTTAGCTGCCCATTTCCGCATAGCTGTGCACATGCTATTAGTTCCGAGGCTTTCCTCAACAATTATGATATATTACATATTATATACTTTCTAAACTGTCGAGTATCCAGGACCTAACCGCTAAAATAGCTGACGGTCAAAAAAATGATCTGCGAATGCAACTATTTCTTTGAGGTTTTTTTATACTCAATCAGTCCATTTTCTTCCAATGCATACGTTGGTGTGTTTTGTTCGTGGGCAAAAGTTTCAAAAGTGCTATCTTCTAACTTTCATCGGTATCGGTCAAAAATTACAATCATATTTCCATCACACGTAATACGAAGCCCTCTTTCCCTTTACATTACTTCTATCCATAGTATGTTTTCTTGTCCTTTCTTGTTTCATGTCATTTAGCATCTTCCGGAAGCGCTCGATCCTACGATATCCTACTAATCGCACACTATTCAACCCCGGTCAGTGCCATTTGAATGGACAACAAAACAACGTATGAGAGAAAGAGTGGGACATAGAGGGAGAGAGATTCGATTTTTGGTTTTGTTTTTACTATCACATTACCCTTCTCGTGTAGCTGCACCAAAAACAGACGCTTGTGCTCCTTCGGCTTCGTGATGTGCGGCGGGATGTACGGGTACTGCGGAGGTTCAAAGTTCGGACGCCACCAGTTGCCAATCGTGTCCTCGACGATCCAATCCTGCTTCACGCCGTCCTGTCGTCCTAGAGTCTAATGGGAGGAAGTTTGTTTTGGTTGTTGGTGTTTGGCGTGGAGGATTTTTTATAAGGTTTTATAAGGAATGAAATTTTTAAATATATATAATCATAATACACAGTACATAGTACATCATATAAAAGTTGGATAAAATATAGCGTGAGTTATACATGAGTTTTTGGGTCCCTTTTTCAAATCAGAGATCTGCAAGTTTCTAGTTGTTCATTGTAAAACGTGCGCCCCTTTCTCTTTTCTTACCTACACCGTGGAAACGCGCGGAAAACGGTACATGGCCAGTTACAAAACAATTTCATCTGCATAATACCTTTCCCTCCGGTGTGTAGGTGTTTTTAATAGATTTTTTCAGTTCGAACAGAACAGTGCTTCGTGTATTGCTGGTGCAAGTACAATGGATTTAATATTTTAAAGCGCGTTTCTTTTCTATTATCGTTTTGTTAGCTACTACAAAAAAACTGTTATAGAAATTCTATGAAAGAATGATTTTACTTTTACAAATTTGAACGAATTCTTTTAACAACATACAATAGCCGTGTGATGCGTATGATCGTATTGCGAGGCATCTGTACATTATATTTAGGCATTTTTGCCTTGTCTTTTCAAAGATCTCATATTATGTTGATTTTCTTTTTTCACATTTTCATACAAAATTCGCTCTCTTCATGCGGTTTACAACATAAATCTCCTTTTTGTTTCTTTCGGGTGGCATACATGATTTCATTCCGTTAAATGAAACGAATGGAACGCTCTTCTGCAAACTTACCTCCGTTAGTAGCCGTTTCAGGCCTTCGACTTCGTCCTCCCCAGCGCTCAGTTCGCCACCAGGTAGCTTAAAGAAAGTTGTACCCAACTGCAGCAGCAATACGTGCGGTAAACCGTGTTCATGAACCTACGGTAAAAAAGATTTGGTTTTATTATTTATGATATGGCTATTGTTCGATGGTAATTCAGTTTAGGGAAAAGAATAGGTATGAGGATTCAACGAAAAGAACGTCGAGAAAGTTAAGGCTTAAAGCCCCTTATATCCTCTTGAAACGATCATCGGTATAAGAACACATTTGGGACTTTCCCACCGCTCTGGAGGAATAATGCAGAAAAGGAATCCCACCATGAAGACGAAGATTTATACAAATAAAAGGTTTTCAACGATTAAATGGTATGCCAACTAAAGTAATTCCCCCAGCACTTACCAGCAGAACACCTTCGACCGATCTGCGCATTCCTATTTTATCAAACTCGTCACGCATCCGCTGGAAGCGGGCGGGCACCGATGGGTCCTTCTCGAATAAGGGTTCCTTCGTTCCGAACGTGTAGTTAGTCAATGGATAGCTGCGACGGAGAGAGTAAAGAAGCAAAGAAAAACCATCACATACAAAAAGTGACTCCGGCAAAAGATCCAGACAGCCATTTTGGAATAGAACATGAAGGGATCTTCCGGGTATGGGACTATGCACCCCTTATCCCACGGGTGTGCAGGGCACAACATCCCTCACTGCATATACTTACAGATTTATAGTTCTGTTAAGCGTCATCGATTGGTTTGTCTGTAGTTTGTTCATTTCCGTCAACCCTGTACCGTGGCTGTTTCGTCGAGGCCATCCGGAGCCGGTTTTGTTTACTGCTTGAGTAGCCATTTTTTAATGCTTCTTGGGGTGGGAAGATAGCTCGTCGGTCGTCGTCGAAAACTTTTGCCTTTCACACTGTCAACAATTACTGCAACAAAGCACTTTGCATACGTATGTGCTTTTGTACGGTGTATTTACTGATAGAATAGCCACGGGTTTACCACTAAAAAGCCAATTTTGTACGATTAATTCACTATTTCCGCGTCGTTTGTGCACTGTTTGGTCCGGAAAGCTTTTTTGCTGTGGCGGCGTTTGCTTCTAGCTGGTTTCGACTGGTACGGGCAGTTTGACAGCTATGACATCTGGTAAGTACAGTCGGTGACGGAAAAAAGTGTCGATGATTGCTGTATTATTTTCTCCGGGGTGATGAAATTGTGAAAATCTGCTTGAAATAATGTAAAATATTTCGACGAGTATTAAAAACGCGGTTTCTAATATTTTTAGTCATAAAACACCCAACTTATGTATGCCAAAGCATAATATAAAAATCTTATTGCCTTTAAAATATGTATCCAAAAACAAGTCCTACAAGAAAATTCTTTCCAAGATCGGCTCGTTCTTCATCCCTAAGACAAGAAGGGCATTTTTCGTAAAGATGTTTTGTTTTTTATTCGGACTTTCTAAACGAATTGCCCCAAAAGCATTTAACCTTAGATTACGCTGAGCGCTGTAGTTTCGCTTACTTCCACAGCTTTTTGATGGACATGTTCTTCTCGGAATCTTTCTGCATCACCTTCGCCACAGCCATCTCAAAGTCTTCCTGTGTAACATGCACACGACGCTCACGCAGCGCGTACATACCGGCCTCCGTACACACACCCTTAACCTCCGCACCCGAAGCACCTGGCATCAGTTCCGCAATCTTACGAAGGTTGATACCACGCGTCAGGTTCATCTTGCGCGAGTGAATCTTCAGAATGTCCAAACGAGCTTCCTCGTTTGGTGGCGGGAATTCAATCTTACGATCGATACGACCGGGACGCAGCAGGGCTGGATCGAGGATGTCGATACGGTTCGTCGCCATGATGACTTTGATGTTCTTCGTAGCCTCAAATCCGTCCAGCTGGTTCAGCAGCTCCAGCATAGTACGCTGTACCTCGGAATCACCTCCACTGCCGGACTCGATACGAGACGATCCAATGGAATCGATTTCATCCATGAAAATGATCGACGGTGCATGCTCGCGTGCCATTACGAATAGCTCACGCACCATTCGCGAACCTTCGCCAATGAATTTCTGCACCAGCTCAGAACCAGACACACGAATAAACGTACACTCGGTGTGGTGAGCGACGGCACGGGCCAGCAGTGTCTTACCGGTTCCCGGTGGTCCGTATAGCAGAACGCCTTTCGGTTGTGCGATACCGAGCGCATCGAACAGTTCCGGATGTTTGACCGGCAGCTCAATCACTTCCTTAATTTCCTTAATCTGCTTATCGAGACCACCGACCATTTCGTACGTCGAGTCCGGGACCTTCTCGACCATCATCAGCGATACCAGCGGGTCCACCTTGTTGGGCAGAATCTTGTGCAGGGTGTAGCTCTCGTTGCGTAGCGCCACACGGCAGTTTGGCGTCACGTCGTTAATGTCGATGTTTTTGTCTATGTCGACAACAAACTTTCCCTCCGGGTGCACCTTCACGAGAACCTTCTTCTTGTCCATCGGTTTCACCACCTCACCAACGTAGCTGCCCTGTTCCTGCAGCAGCTGCAATTCCTCCCGGAGCATCCGTACCTTGGCATTGAGCTCATTTCGCTGTGCCTGGAGACGACGCAGGTTCTGATTCTTCTCCGCCACTATGAGCTGCAGTTCTTCGATTTTCTGCACAAAATACGAACGGAATCCTTCTCCACGCGGGAGATCCACTTCCATGGTACTGATTTCACGCATTTTAGTCTGAGAAATATGACAAAATGTAGTAATATTCAGACGCGGCGACCGAGTTGTGTGCTTACCTCTTGTTCTACAGTACCAAATAAATGTTGCAAATCATCAACCACAATGAAACGTCAAACCGCGGTGACAGGATGTAACGCTTCTCGTCAAGCGTTTTAATGGTAACGCTTGAATCCGGTGAAACAGAACGACAAAATTAAATTAAAAACAAAAAATTCCTCTCAATAAATTTATCATTACAATATGCGTGTATTATCTCTCCACTGTTTGAAAGTTACACATTTACAATATCGTATGCTTCCAAACGGACAATCTAGTTTGCTTAACATTTAAAGTCGGAAATAGTTCAATCGTCGGTCGCGTTATTAACTGCTATTTTCGATTTGAAAACGCGCAGCGCGTTGTCCGATCCGCCGGATAGGATGTACTTCGGGTTGGACCAATCGCACGCCAGCACCTTATCCTCGTGACCGATCAGTTCAAAGATTGGAGCCTTCGGAGAGCGATAGTCCCACATCTTGACGCGATTATCGTACGCGCCGGAAACGAACAGATACTCATTCGTTGTCGACCACCGGCAAGTCTGTACCCATTGCGTGTGTCCAAGGAAAGTGTTCTTCACGAAATTACCATCTGAAACAGGAAAAAACGACGATTATAATGCACTCGCAATAGAACAGCTGACAATTTAAACGTACGCTTCGAACGTGGATCATAAAGGCGAAGATTTTTGTCTGGGGAAGCGGTAATGATCATGCCATTTAACGGTGAGTAGCTCAGATCGAAGAACGACTTGTTGCCGGAAAATTCCGACTTGATACCACCAAGCGTAAGGTCCCATAGCTTAATCGTGTGATCCCAGGAGCAAGTAGCGACGGTCGTATTGTCGATCCACTGCACGCCCGACACAAACTCACGATGCCCGGCTAGTGTAATTACCGGCGTGCGGACATTATCTTGCTCCAGCTTTGCCTTCTTCGTGGCGGACGGTTCTCCCTTGTCATTGTGCAGCTCGGTAGTCCAGATCTTCAGCATCGTATCCATACTGCCCGAGGCCATCTGCGTCTTGGATGGATTGACCGCAATGCAGCCAACGCCACGCTCGTGCCCTTTGCACACGTGCACACACTCGACCGAATTGCTCGTTACATTCCACTCCCAGATCATGACGGTCTGATCGTGGCTCGCACTGGCAAAAACACCGGTCTGCTCGTTCAACGATATCCATGCCACTCCCTTAACCGGTGCCACGTGTCCGGGGATGGTAAGTTTGTGTTTGCCCTTCGTATTCCACAGATTCACCGTATTGTCGTACGTGCCGGTAAGAATCCATCCATCTTTTGCCTGGACCGCCGACACCCAATCGTCGTGCAACAGACAATCCTGTGGTTCTGGGGCAGGATAACGCTCCACGTACTCGAGCTCGATTGTATCTTCGAACGAGATGTCCCGTTCCTTCAAATGCTGCGACAGGGCAGTTTTCACAAACTCTCCATTCAGCAGGAAATCGAACTTTATCTTAGTCACATTCTCTTTGCCCGAGTCCTTCAGTAGTGTGCTCAGCAGCGTATTTAGCTCGGCCGTACCGACGTTGGCGCGGATCGAGTATGGAACATCCGGAACCGCATACCTGGAAAGAAAGCCGCATGAGTATTTGTCCAGTCGAGCTGGTTTCGTCTTGTCTTCGCAGCAAACCCGGCAATACGTACTGTTTCTGCTTGGTGGTTAGGTGTACTTGCAGCTGACCTTCCGTAGCGTCGGTGATGCGTAGAGACATTTCGGTAAACTATATTCAACGAGTATGCGGTGTAAAGTTAATTAAATTACTGTTTTGTTTACGAATTTGTAGGACGAAAATGAGCACGCACGTTGCTTTATTTTGCTTTTGATGCCCGCGTGTTTGACATTGCCTATGCGGCTGTCAAAATGCTGTACAGTGGTTGGGAATTAATCTGTGCCGCGGAGGAATCAACAGCAAAGTTAAAACATTTTTTATCTTAACCATACATTTGCAATTCTTGCATAATAATTTGTAGTTTTTTATAAAAAATTTGGGATGTAAAATTGTACATGAATATAATAGTCACATTTTATGAGTCGTACAACATTGACTCCACCCACTGTAAGTGCTTCGTGGATACTTCTTCCCATCAACAATCGCTTCTTCATCTGCAAACAAAACCGTGTTAAAAACATAGCTCAAACAAATCTGTGATTCTTTGCATTCTGTTTAAACGTACATAATGGAGCCTTGCCCACTACAGAAAGAGGTTGGTCGTAAAACGATTTTAACGATACGAAATAAGAAATTGAAACGTTTCTGGCTCATTACCAGATCCAAACCACCAATGACACGATAGCATCTTTGCGGGAACGCGTACGAAGGATGGAAAGGAACTTGAACGATCCGACCCTTCCCGAGGAACGTAGACGCGAGTTATCGCTCGAGCTGAAAGAAATCGCCAAACTGTTGGAAACGAACGAAGAACAGTTGAAAAAGATGCACAAAGAAAACTCCAAATCGTTCGCCGTGGCTGCCTGTTTGTTCTTCATCTGTTTCCTGGTATACGGGCTGTATGTGCTTGTGAACGGGGTATGACTGATTCGTTCGAAATACAGAATATTCATGACCATGAGTAAGCACGAACTTACCCATTTTTACTTCACAAATTTATTTCGTTCGCATTCCTCACGCATGTAGAAGAAGGTGTGTGTGTATCCGCTCGAAATGACTCCAATATTTATAGTAAATGAACTCGTCTCTTATGGCTAGTGTTTGAGGGTTGTTGCGATCCGTCCCGCGATCGCATCTAGCGTCTGCCGCGTCCACGTCCACCACCTCGACCACCCCGCGGTCCACCACGTCCTCCCCTGGTACCTCTGCCACGGCCGCGCGGTCCTCCACGATTTGCTTCACGTTTCTTTGCTCGCGTTTTCGGCGCATCATCAATTAGCAACGTTTCCAGCGGTAAACTGTCCGGCAGGATATAGTATCGAATGTTGTTACCGCGGATGCTGAGCGAATCCAGTGTTACCGGATCCCGGTTCTTTATGGTCATCTTCACCGCCTTTAGGTGTGTGTTCATCGCTACATCTACACCAGTAATAGTGCCGTGAACCTGTGTGCCATTCTTTAGCTCAATCGTTACCGTTTCGTGACTGAGCTTCATCAAGAATCTGGAAAAAATAAACCAAACAGCCGGTATATAATCATAAAGCTCATTTGAGGTTAGAACAGGCGTCCTTCTTCGGTGGGGCCGGTTTTCAGCTCATTTGTATTGTTTAACGAATGAGGTAGCGTTAATGCGATTACTCACCTGACCAACTTCATCGTGAATAGTGCTGAATATAGTTTACAATTCTAATAAGTGGTTTAATTGCAGTTGGAAAAGTTTTCGCTCCAATTGTTGGTAAAAGAACGCGAACTCTTTTTTTGTAAGCATAAACACACTTTTGACAGTTGAACGATTCCCAAATAACAAAGATATGGCGTTTGACGCTTGGTGGTTGTTTGGCACTGTGGGTTTGAAACGAATGCATTTCGGGAAATGGAATGGTAAACATATGAATATAAAAGCTTTTTTTATAATACAGTGAGAAAGACTGTAGCTGCTTTTGCTTGATTTCAAAATTTGTTTTTGAAAATAATGGAAAAGTTGTAAAACTAAAAATTAAAATTTTGAATAATAGGAAACCCACTGTGCCGATATAAAATGAAGATTTGGAATGTTTAATTGCACTGGAAAATGGTTTCGAAAGGTAATCAAAGCATTTTTTGAGCTTAAACGATTAGCGAAATTTGTAAAATTTTCCATTATATTAAAATTTGCGTAATTTGTGTAATCAAATGTCATTTAGATGGCATTACTCGTGTCCAAATAGGTCAACCATGTTGCTGTCTTTCCTAGGGAAAGTGTCGTGAGCTAGCTACCAAAAGTGTCCCGAGTAGTTCAACGAATTCAAAGTACGGTCAACTAAATTCGTTTGTTTTATCATGGTTGTACGCTTTTAGAAATACCATATTAAGTAAATTTAATCTTATTTTGTACCGAAAAGTGACTTTTGTCTCACTTTCACGAGAATTTTATCATTAAACTCGAGTTCGAAAGATCGTTCGAGGGTGAACCATTCCGTACACACTCGTACTCGGGACAAACCGTCAGCTCGGTTGTGCGTACGTGCGTGTGCGAAAGCGAGACAGCTACATCCCACATCGACACTCACCACTGGCCAGAGTGAGCACGCGAGAGCAACAGAAAAGCGAGAAAAAACGGGGAGAAAAATAAAATTTCAGCAGCAGCAGCAGCAACCAGCGCCAGCTCCGTTCGTTTGCGTCTCGGCTGTGTACACGCGCAACTTACCCAAAAAGGTACCAGGATTTTCCCACCCGCTTACGGTTCGCACAGGGTCTCGTGTATATGTGTTTCTGTGCTTATCGTATGGTGGTGTCCCGTGTAGGTGCGTCGTCTTGGCAAAAAGGTGTGCAGGCTGCAGTGTGCTGGGCCCTTCATTAGTTCCAAATTCTCCCCCACCGAAGAGCACAAACGGTGTAGAAGCAGCAGCACCAAGCAGCACGGCAGGTAGCCAAAAAAGGGAAAAACGCTGGAAGATTTGCTGGAACCGTCGTGCGAATCCGCTTGCTCCCTGTTAGTACGATGCGTGCTGGTGCTGTGTGTAATTGTGGCGTTCGATCTAAGCTGTTCACTGCAGGCCTGCCCGGGGACAGATTCCAAAACAGGACTCCTCCGTGCTGTCTGGCCGCACCATTCAGGTATCCGTCCGTGACGGTGCGGGCGAATGAACCATTGCGTAGAAAAACAGTACGCGCGCCCGTATGTATGTGTGTCTAGTACAGCCGTATGTGCGTGCGTACGAAGGGCGATAGTGGAAAGAGGAGCGAATGTCTCGTCGTTTTGGGGTGGCAGGTGGTGCAAAGAAGAAGACCTGCCCTGTTATGTGCGTGAATGTGTCTGTGTCCCGCACCAGCCTTACAACCTCAGCAGCGTCAGACGCCAACGGGCCAACGTCTTTCGCGGTGGCTGAAGGGCGCTAAATATTGGGACGAACGGTCCTTCGTAGAGTGTGTGTAAAATTCAGCTACAATTAGTAACGCAGAAGAATTCCCAAGGGAAAAAAAAGTCGCCTATCCCGTGCCTGCTAAGATCGAACAAAACGGGTCCGCAAAACCCAGAAACCTGTCAACCTGGTGTTTGTCTCCTTCTCGTGTCGTGTTTTTAATGCGCCAACAGTTTTTCCCCGGTTGTCAAAAGCAACCTCCCCCTCCCCCCTCCCATCATGCCACATATTCCCTGCGCCCTGCCCCCTCGAGGCTGCACCAGAACGGCCCGGGTGTTTTTCACCATCGCCGGGACAAGTGCTCCGTGACCAGTGAAACCTACAAGAGTTAGATAGAGTCGTCCCCGCCTTCCGTAATATCCCCCCTCGCCTCCTCCCACCGTATCCCCCATGCCGTGTGTAGGTTCACCGGAGTGCAGGTTTATTGGAAGCTGCGAATATTCGAATAGTTAAGTGAATAAAGTGGAAGCTGTGTGTGTGCGTGCGTGCTTGTGTGTATGTGTGTACCCCGGGCAGCCAGCCAGGCCGATACCTTCAACTCCCTTTGGCAGCATCCCAAATCATCACCCCCCCCCCCCCCCCCGCCTACTCTCGTCCACGTACGCACACATAAACACATACATAGTATACGCACCCCACCACCTCACCATCACCTTGGTTGCGTTTGGTCCCCGGGGCGGTTCGTGTGACAGAAGAGGAACGTGCAATCGAGATAAAGTTGAGCCGCCTGAAAACGAGATAAAGTGCCTTGTATGTGTGTGTGTACGTGTGCCTTTAAGTGACCTTAGAGCAAGATATGTTTCGCGATAAAAAAAAAAAAACGTACCGAAAACCATCCAAAACGCAGCTTTGTGCAACTATTTCGCTCTTCACGTTATGAGTAGGCCAACACCGCTGGCAATGCTTACTTAGATAAAGTTGTGCCAAAAATTGGCCATAAAGTACCGACCGACCGTTTTGGGGTCAGATTTGGAGAGGGTGTAATGGATTTTCCGTAATAATTTACTCTTCACAAGAATTCCCTCACCCCCCCTCCCCCCTCCACCCCTTCCCCTAATTCGAGCCGGGATTTTTTTGCATTTTGTTGATTATTTGTACGAAAAGTGTGTTGTTTATCTTTCCTCTTTCTTCTTCTCCTCCTCACCCCACATGATATTCTAGCTGAGTGAGAGTGTGTGCTGAAAAAACCCCCGCGATAACAACCCTCCCCCTCGGCGCGTTTTCCCAACCCTTTTACGCGTAGTCCTTCCAAAGTGCGTGCGTGTGAGTGTGTGTGAGTGTGCGCTGTTTTTGAGCTCCAAACGCGGCAAGTAGTGTGCTGCAGTAGTGTGCGAGTTTTGTGAATCTGCCGGTGCGGTGCAGCGGATTCGAACGTACGCGGGTCACTTTATCAAAAAACCCACCCAACCCACTGAATTGACCTACGGCGGTGGCCGTCGTGTATGCGCGCGAGTGTGTGTAAGTGTATATTACTGGAAAAGTTAGTAAAAGAAGAAAAACCAGAGCGTAGTGATAACAAAGCGATCGAAGGAAAACACAGCCTGCTTGACCTGAGTTTTCGTCCATACTACGAAGTGCGTGATTGTGTGCGTGCGTGAAAGTGCATGCAGGTTGCAGCGTAAGTTTTTCCCCACCCTATATTATGCGACCGTCGATGTGGTTTGTTTTGCCTTTCCTTCGGGACGAGCTGAAAACGGGCGGGAAGGTTATAGTAGAATAATAGTTTAATTTTACTTGAAAACAGAAGTTCCGTTCATTACACTGGCTTGCGGTTTATTTGCTCCAAGAATAATACATCGCAATGAATAAAATATTAAAACAAAACCAAGTGAATATATTTTACAGTAAACAAAAAAAATCAAATAAAAAGAATCGTTCCATTCGTTCGCTGGGTTTGTAACTAATTTTATTATTATTTTCTATGGGTTGTATGCATTTTGCCAACCTAGAAGCATTTGGAAAAAAGTCTTGTTGTTTCTAGGGTTTTCCGTTGCAACAATCATCGGAATGAGTAAATTTTTCCGATCCCTCCCTGAGAATTTCCCTGTGTGTGCAGGTCACAGCCGGCCCATGTACGGCCCCGCATGACCGAAGTGGCCGGCAATAGCGCGCTATCGAAAATGCCAAAATGTCACAGAGAAATTTTCGCTCAATTCTATAATTATCAAAGAAAATTCGTGTTTTCTAGCTGCGCCTCCTCCCGATCCCATCGATACATGTGTGTTTGTGTGTGCGAGGGAGGGTTGTAGTGCTGGGGGAGGTAGGGGAAGCAGAGTAGGGGTAATATTTGCTTTTTAACCAACATAAACCTCCAACACACAACGAAATACAACCGTCACCGTTACCCTCGCGTTCACGGATTCACCCCCGGACGAAACCTCATCACCATCATCATCATCATCATCATCATCAGTGTAGTCGATTTTTGTCGACTCTGGTCGGTCGGTCGGTCGGTTCTTGTGTATTTGCCCCAAGGAAATGACATGCCAAACAAGAGGCAGTATGAAAAACACAACCTCCAACCTTCTTTCTGTGGATATACAGAGAGAGAGAGAGAGAGAGAGAGAGAGAGAGAGAGAGAGAGGAGCGATAGAACGAGGAAAAGAGAGAGAGAGAGAGCGAGAGAGAGAGAGTATGTAGGGTGGAGGAGTTTACATTTGCTATAGGGCACATTGGGGGGTGTAAGTGAATGAACAGAATAGAAAATAAAAGAAAAGGGAAAGAAGGAAACTGTAAAGAGTGTGGTGCACATTAAACTTAGCCGGCAAACGAAGACGATGGCGACAAATGTTTGAACGCGCGAATGAAACCGGAACAGTGTGTTTTCCGTGCGCAAAAATAAGCGTTCCGTCTCGCTTGCACTCGCTTGGGGGGGGGGGGGGGGGGAGGAGGGGGGGACATGATGATATCCACCAAGAAACAATTCACCCCTGTAGGTACCCGAGGAGAAGAACATGAGGCGAATTTTCTTTTCGACCATTTAATTCCGCGAGGGCATATCGCGTCGGGCATGGGGCACCCTTGGCTGGCTGATACTACTACAAACGCTGGCGTGTGCATGTCCGCCTTTGCAGGGTCTCGGTCTGCACAGGCCCACCGCTTTTGGTTGGTGGAATTATTGCCTAAGGGAATCGGGTTGGAATCAGGGGGGGAGCAAGGCAGCGAGGCATCAAGAATGGTATAATTTTCCTCAGAACCGAGAAACCTCGGGAAGAAGGTGGGGTAAGGTTTGCTTGAAATAGGGCGGGAAAACTCGGGCCTTACAAAACCGTAATGCGAACGAACGAACGAACGAATCAGTCGGATAGAAGAAGTATCAAATTATTGTGACAAACAAAAAAAAAAAACACAAACACACTCACACATTCAGAGAAACAAGCAATTGGCCGGTGGGAAAGAGATTGGAATGTGGAAAACAAATGAAATTTTCACGGTTTAAATAACAAGAAAAATCAAATGTATAAATACATTCAAATGGGTTAAAACAATCACACAGACAACGAAGCGAAAGTCGCACGGCATTTTGGGTGCGATTGTGAAATACAATGTAATGACAGCAAGAGTAGAAAAAAAACAGGAAGAAATTTGATTAAAAAATGAAATGATTTTCACAATAAATGCAGGAAGGAAGGGTGTGGTTATGAAAACTTATAAAAAATAGTCAAATTATGAAAAACAACCATAAAAATATTCAATTGTATTACCAAACAAATAAAAAAAAAACATAATGTAGAAATGGATGAAAGTGTTTAAAAATTTAATTATATAAATGTACAAAAGGAAATACAAAAAGAGAAAACAAAGCCATAATAAAAAACAAGTGAAGTAAGATACGAAAAAAGATATAAAAATTTGTAAAAGCATCAACCAGCCAGCCAATTATAACAACACAGAGACGGATAATACATCACGATCCAGAAACCGGAACATCGTTTGTCACTTATGGCGTGAAATTTCCTTTTTGTGTGTTTTTTTTCCTCCTCTTCTGGTCGGCGAGAACCTTGGAGCGTAAGAACGTAAGTCACTTGTTGGCCTTGGGTTTGCAATCAGATGTCTCCTCTTATATAGGCCCCGTGACCTGTGTTTTGTTGCAGCTTAATGATGGAACAAGGGCAGCCTGGATGGTTCAGATTTTCCATCAATGTTTACCAATGTCCGGGGAATGCTCCGGTTTTTGTGGTGAAGTGGCAGGTGCGCAAGGAGCAGGAGCATATTCTCTAGCCTCTAATACTACCACTCCAGGGCTCGTTTCGCGATTTGCCGAACGGACGCGCCTGTTGACGTTTCATTAGTACCGGTCCGGGGTTCGGGTTAATGGGTTTTGCTCGGGTAATTAGGTCCGCAAGTGGACGTACATCCCGGGTCGATCATCCCATTTCCTTGCGTCCCCAGGAGGCTTCGGGCCTTTTTGCTGGGGGGGGGGGTTCGGTGGGAAACTTTTGGTATGGTATAATCTATCGCGAGGGGTTTTCGGTGAACTATACTGCTCGCGGCCATTACATCGTCTCTTCCGAAGGGTTGGCATGTGTGGATAACAAAAAGTTGACAGTTTGTATGTGCGATACAGAGGGTCTGCAGTATAGCGCTGCGTATTGATTTAAAATGGAACCTAATTAAAAGTAGTTCCATAAACCTGACAACCCAACAGGCTCCGTAGAGATTGCAAATTTCTAGATTAACTTTCTGAATGAATAATTACCGAAATAAGGTCGAATCTAGTTCTTGAATCAATACTCGTACATGGTATACCAGTGAAGGACTAGTGCCAGGGAGACACGGCATCACATTTGTGACCAAGCAGACAGCCACAGAGCTCCTCGTGACACAATGGAGGGTAATTTTTCATTGAATTGCCCATGATCGAGAGGAGCAATCAATTTTCCTCAATTGTTTATCTTCCTAGAAAGCGCCTCCAGTTCCATATTACATCTCATTTCGTCTCGTTGGTTTTACATGCCTCGTTCTCCATGTAAACGAATATCACGTACGACAGGAAAGAAAAAAAGGGGGAAAAAATCGAGTCCGAAATGATTTGTTACGAATTTAAATAATCAATCAATAATTTGAACATGGATATTCGGGTGAAAACCCCGCTATATATGGTTCGTGGATAGTGTTACCAAATGTGGGGTGCTTTCCTGTGTGTGTAACAGGGAAATCCCTCCAAAGAAAAAAGCCAGCCGAAAAGATACAGAAGTTATGGTCCAAAATTTTGCACGCACGTAAATCACATCACATGTGTGAAAAGCGAATTGATTTTTTGGTTCGATTCGCCCTTCATCCTTGCGATAATGTGTATGCGTGTGTGTGTGTGTGTGTGTGTGTGTGTATGTTTGATGAAAGGAGAAACACCTCGGCTTTTAGGGGAGGATAAAACCACCAGGATCAAGGAGACAGACCGGTAAGGAAAGGTCGTTTCTATGAATTGGATTGGATCGGATCTGGGCTTTTTTGTTGTTGTTGTTGCTTCTGCTTCTGGTAAGGAGCTTGACTATCCTAGGATCTTCCTGACGTTGCCCTGCTGGTGAGGTCTTTTTTTGGAGGAGGTATGGTTTATGCTTTGGGTTCTACTCTCAGTTGTGTGGCAGGAAGCTGAGAAGCAGATAGAGCAGGACAAAAAATACAAGCAAGCAAACACAGATCCCCACACACCCACCCACTTGTGCCGGAGTACGTTCGGTCCGTTTCCGTTTGTCATCTTTTTGCGAGAGCGCGCGCCCATGCTAAAACGTCGTCGAGCGATGGCGACGGCAACGGTGACGACCCCCAGTTAACATCAATAATCCGGCTCCAATCAGTGGCATTCTAATTCCGTCCCAGAGAGCGGTTTGGTTTTGCCCTGTGTGCCCCCTCTCCTTCGCGGGGCCACCCATTCCGTGCCCGTCCATGGAAACCCGAACGCGTTTTTTTGCTATACATTTTACCATCCAATCCCATGTTCTAGCCGGTCGGAGCACCGTGGTGAAGAGCAACCCGGCAGGTTTATTGATCGTTTTGTCCATTTTTCGTCATCCCTTACACATGATGGAGCCATATCGTGTCGGGCCGGTATCTGGCGTGGTGGCACACTATCTCTCTCTCTCTCTCTCTCCTCGGGAATGAAGGGATCGGGGAAACGATAGAAGGAAAAACTGGACAACCGAACCGCATACGGCAGTTTTGTTAGCTTCCAAATAAGCATTATAGTAAAGGAGATGCGTATTAAACGATGATTATCATTTTTGTACAGTTTGCATACTTTTAGGCGTATTTTTTTGAAGAACTGATAAATTGGCGCCTAAAGTTATGCAATCCACATATCATAATAGTAATCTTAACGCGTTTGTTAAGGAATTTACTGGCCACTTTTAGACGACACTGTGGCATGGGAAAACGGGGGTTTTCACCCTTTCCGCATGGCGGAACAGGTGAAGATCGATCGATTATGCTTTTCGAAGCGATTAGCTCTGTTTTATGTTTGTTTGCTGCTGCTTCTGAACTGTCCAACAGATTTATGTGCCACTATTTTTGGGAAGGAAAATATTTTAGCTCCAGCAGGTCGAGTAGAAGCTCACATGGAGGATTTTCAGAAATCCAAAAATCCCTTTTCGTGAGTTAGGGAAATATTTTCGAACATTTCTTTTGTCTTTCGCAATTTTTTATTAACCCAAATTGTTAAAGCTGATTTTTGCTATTTGCAAGACCATTAGTGCCAATTGTTCGGTGCCATTTTCCGGTCTGCCTCGAATCATTTTGGCTAGACAAAAATTTCCAACCGACAGCGTTCGACGAACTTCTCCTTTATTGAGCAGACGGACGGTAAGAGACTTGCTTACGGGGTCGGTATAGGCCGGGAAATCAACCCAACCACCCCCGACGCATCAGCTAGATAGTGAGGAAATAAAACTTCTCTCTAATTGCTTGCGTTACGCTACGCCCCACACACCGGAGGCAGGAAGACTAACCTGCCCTAATTTCTTAATTGCACCCGCGGCCTCATCTCGCGGCGCGACCATCTCAGCCTCGCGAGAGAGTCGCAGCAAAAAAGAAAAAGAAAAGCTTTTTGCACCAAGCAAAGACAGTAGCCGCAACGGGTAAAAGACGGAAGCGAAACGTGGACGATAACGAGAAGGAATTGGTCATCATTATCGAGTTAGTAAGGTGAAATGTTTTAATTGCGTTCAACTTACCCGCGTAGTTCGGTGCGCGGTTAGTGCTTACTGATGGTAGCGAGGTTAAGTTTTGGGTTTCTTTCGGGACTGGGGGCTGGTAATTCCATCGGTTCGATACGCAAAAGAATGGATTGCTAAACTGCGGACCGGGCGGACTTGATGCCGATCGGGATTTTGGAACTTTTTTCTTTAATTTTTATTGTTATTCTCCACCGCCAGCTTCGCAACGATATTGTGCATTTAAAGTATCGAATTGGTGGTGTGATTTTTGCGAAAGCATTCATTGTGCGTTCTTCCATCCGGATTTTGCTGTAGCTCAGTTTGAGCTGGCTGCATGGCTGAGTCGTTGTTGTGCTGTGCTCCCGGCTTAAATTTCTTTCTTCTTGCATTTTTTTTTTCGGGTCGTTGGCAACGGACCAACCAGAGTAAACGAACCTTGGCATCGGCCCCAGTTCCACCGGGCGGCGACAGGGATTATAAATCAGAGAACATGACGCTACACACCACACTTGTGTTGTGGAAGAACTTAATAAGAGAAGTGGGAAACAAATGCACCAGGAAACACACTGCGCCAGTCTCATCATCATCCAGCGGTATAGCAAAAAAGCACCACTCGATTTGGAGGGCAGTTTGGATTTAATTTTTCGAATAGTTTGGGTTCGTATTTTCCTTTTCTTTTTTGCAAATGCAGCATTCCTTATTGAAAAATTCTGCAGTTGCATATCGCACAAACGGTGCCAGCGTGTGCCGATGGATGGGCCATCGTGCCATCTGATGGGACAGCGTTTCAAGCCAATTAAAATACTTCATTAACTGTTCTTTTTCCTCTTCTATTTTTTGTGGGGGTCGGTTTTTATTTCTGCCCGTGTGTGTGTTTTTTTCCGTTTCCGTTTCTAGCGATAATTGGTTGGTTTGTTGAAAAAAAGAAAATTTCATGTCAAAGGAGAAAACTTACGAGGTCCATAGAATGTAAGCAAAAGACGAAGAAAGGTATTATAGCATGTAAGAAAATGTGCAAATAAGTATGATTAGGGGGAAAAAAAAACCCAGCAAAGATATCGTGTCTTGGCGTTTTCGACAGTTTCGTCGTCGAGCAGTGCACATATCCTTATCCCCGCGATTAACGTCCTCTAGTGCCGCGTCCGAAATGCCAACCTACCCACAGCGTTTCCTGATTTACGCGCCAGCCGTTTATTTTCATCCATCTGCATCCGTCAACGGGCGCCTACCGTTACTACACATCGTTCCTGCTGCAACGTTGATCGCACCTCACTCTTCTGCATTGCACGCCGGTCGATGGAAGCAGGAAGCGGCTCAGTTTTGTGCAGGTAAGTTGAAAAGTTTTACACGCTTATACTTATTTCATCGCAATCATTATTCACACCTTTGCACGGCGAGGGAAATTTAGGCGAGGGCGATGCATGGTTTGTGCCCCTTGCAAGATTGCATACACCGGGGCATTTGACACGACTGAAGCCGGTGGATAAAAAATAGCCTAACATGATGTTTAAACTTCATCATGCTGGTGCGGTAGTGCATTCTGGGGATTTATTGCCGGAAGGCTAGCACGTGCGGGATATAATTATTCACCAAGGGCGCTTTTAATCTTGTGAACTGTTGTATGGTAAAAGCGAAAATTGTTTAGTGTGTTACATCACTTAGGGGCGTTTATCACTGATCGAAAAGAATTTCTGCTATATTTTGCCAAGAAGTATGCAAGTTACAATAATTTATATAAATTTTATTGCAATAAATTAATTGTTTTTAATTGATCAATAATTGCTGATTGAACTAATTGCATTTTGAATCTTTAACACTGTGGTGGGGAAGAGACTTTTAATCGTGAAGCGAAAGGGACGAAAGGAACCAATATCTATCTGTTATCTGACTGTCCATACTGTCTGAAGATTCTCGATGAATATCCTCCTTACTGGAACGTTGGAGAAATCGAGGCCTTACCTTGGGCGATGCTCATCGGAGGAGCAAGTCGGCCAGGCGACTTTGGATATTCAGAAGGTATATCCCTTACAGGCATGCTGGAGGTTTGAGGCCTTACCTTGGGTAGGGGGCCTCACTCAAACTTCCACAAAGAATTGAACGCAAGGTTTACCTTGTTGCACCTTCTCTCTAGACGGCTATCTAGACCCACAAGACAACGTGCATTTCTTGCGTTATTGGCTAATGCAGATTATTTGTTGAATTGGTGAATTTCTGCTACGCAACGCTTGTTGTATACGAGATAATGTATACTCTAGTGAGATGTTTAGCAGATATGCTTAAAAACCTTGAAAGGTGAATTTTTATGAAACTTTGCATAACTTAAGGCGTATTCATGTGATTTTATTTCGCCAACCTTCTAAAATTGATTTGCTCATGTATGACTTATTGCATACATTTAGGCTGAAATCATAGGGCCACTACGTGAGTTAACAAACCAATGAATATGGGTTGAAATTTGTTGTCTATAAATGTTTGTTACACATTTTTCTTCTTCATGTGGTTGGAAAAAAGGCTTTTCATCGGTTTTGGCCTTGATCACTTTTTTGTAGGCAACGTTTTTTTTAGATTCAAACAAGAAACCAGCGTAAAAGAAATAAAGACGTTGTCATAAATATTGGATTCAGCCTGTGCTCTTCTTCTTTTTTTTGCTTTATCCATTCATACAGACACAGCGGAAAGAGAACCTAATTTTCTTAAGTAGAAATAGAAACATATTTCACTTTCATGAATGTGATATAAGGTCAAAGGATCGGCGGCAAGCGGAAGCCACGCTCGCTAGCAGAGCCTGCACGCTGTGATAGTTTGATACAGGAATATGCAAATTAATTCTACATCAATCCCAGGAAAAAAAAACGAAGGAAGGGCGTACATCCAACCTTAATCTTTTCGCTGTTGAGACGATAGTAAGCGACTTCAGTTGTCCTTGTTGTAGAAGCGTTCTGGCAGCTTGGGCGGGTTGTTGTGCACCTATCCATCCGCTTGCTACACGCCCGAACTAACAGTGAAAAGCTTTTCGAAAGGAAGGAGTTATACCCCGCTTAGTTCTAGCCGGATGGTGGAGTTGCTGGGGGAGTTTTTTCCCCCTTCGCATTCTATCAAACGAACGACCTGGTAGTTGGCAACCTAAAGGGATGGATAGCCAAAACTTCACGCGGAATGTGGCACGAATTTTGTAGACGCGTGTTTTGAGCATATTTGGTAGTTTAGAAAATAGAAGTCATTGCCAGAATGTGGGGTTAGTCGGGGGAGTAAACCCCATGTGGTAGTTTTGCGTGTCGATGATCAAGATTGTCTCTTCGCCACCCACAACCCTCCCGCCCCCCCAGGTCTAGGTCGGTACTGTTTTATTTATTTCGTTTGCAAAGTTTTATTCCTCCACATTTTCCTGATAGAAGATGATTGTGCTGTGGAAGCGATAAGTTTTCGGAGGTTGGAAAAGCGGAAAGCAAGCTGTTGATTAATGATTTGATTATGTTTGTGAGGGTTGGCCCGGGAGAGTTGTGGCTAGTGCTTCCATTGTTGTAGTAGTAGTATTAATCGATTTGGAATATTTTTTAAAGATGCTTGAAACTGTCTTGCTACTGCGTTAAACAACTTCCAAAATGTCCAAATTAAGTCAATAATTTTGCACACCGCTGTGCGTGTGTGCATGTGTCCAATAGTGCTTTGTGTATGTGGGGAAGAAATTCATTTTTACGGTATAATTATGTGTCAAAGAGTTTGGGTTATTCGATTGACCAAATCATACCCGATCTTGATTGCCCAGTTCGATTTACCAACTGCCCGGTATTTGGCAAACCACTCGATAATCTGTGACAGCCGATTTTCAACAAGCCAACAGTCACACACACACACGCTTCCTGTTTTGGAACGTTCTGACCGGCTTGGGGTTGTGTTGGCAATTTCTAATTGAATGACAATTTCATTAGAATGTGCAACATCCCATATCGAATTGGGTAGCAACATGCACGTGCAGGAAGAAAACGGATCTCGAATTCGTTCGATTTCGTTATAGAAGGACTGATTTAGTTCCGATGCAGGATGTGCATCGTTGGACGCAAACTCAATTTTCCCAATCCGGCTGGAAGCCAATGCCAATTGCGACTGATTTTTCCTCTTCTTCTTGCATCGTTTTTTTGAATTCGATTCTTTTGTTATGTGCTTTTCAAATAACAGGTGTTGAAAGTAAGTTGCGAAACATTTAGATGTTAAAGTTTGTATTAAAGCAAGATGAAAAATCAGAGAAAGGAAGTGAAATTATCAAATTGGCCCCAAGAATGTATTATATTCATGATTTATTGCATACCTGTAGGCGTTATGGAGGTGTTTTACGCAACGGATTGCATACCTTTAAGCGTTTTATGAACGTGTTGATCATGACAGCTGATTTTTCATGAGTGCCACGGCAAATTATGTTCCTGACTGAATTAGAACAATATATTAATACGGTCCATTATCCCGTCACTAAATCTACGTCATTTGCTGCTGTGAGTTAATTGGAAGGCAGTGCCAAAAATGTCATACAGCCCTTCTAGAGGGCATGAGTAAGTGCTGTCTTGTATAATGTATACACTTCTTATACGCTAATAGACTCGTTGAACATTATAGCAACGCTAGTTCTGTCTCTCATTCATATTGGGCGCCGCTTATAAGGTGAAATAAATGTGCGGCCAGGCCACTAAACGAATAATCTCATACTCACAAGCTGCTGCTCCCTGCACTGCCCTCAAATGCGTACTACCAGCAAACACTTATCGGCACGGGCGTTACGCCACCGTATGCAGTTTGGCTATGCGGCTCACATCGGCAACGGCATCGAAAGGATCGTTACTTTTTTGGTTACCTCCACACACACACACACACATACACACGTGGAGAAAAAAACAACAGATATTCAACGCGCGCCCGCACAGTGCGAACCTTTTTCACCCACTCGAAGGTGAGCTTTTAGAGGACGGAGTGTGTGAGTGTGTGTTCTTTTTAGCTTTTATTTCTCCTCACACTGCTTATGATGATTGGAGCCAACCCCGAAGGATGGCTAGCACTCGTACGTATTATGCTCGTACGTGCAAATATGCCAATGACTCCCTGAGACCCTTCCATGCACGGTGGCCATCACAATTCCCTTGCTGTATGCGTATAATTATGTAATATGGAAATTAATGGGCGCTATAATTCAGAAAATTAATCCAACTTTTTACCACCGGTGCCAGCGCAACCTGCACCCGGTAAACCGGTAACAATGTGTTTTGGGCTGTGTTGTGGCTGTAAGGAATCGCTTTCCTTCGCTTTATGGCAAAAGGATTGGCGCGTGTGTGTCGTCATCTGTTGGTGCACAAGAGCGAGGACGTCCGAGGAGTCAGTTTGCTTAGCTGCTCTTCTCCAAATTTGGTACTGAAGCCGAATGCCATTGCTGCGCTTTTTCGTGTTCAAACTTTAGCATTTCCCCGTCCGCCCACATCCGTACTCATTCTTTCAGTCGAAATCCTGCTGTGTGCCTGCCTGCGTTTGCAGCAGCACATACTACACATCCTTGAAACGCCTTGCGAGTGGCGTTGTTCATTGTGCATACCGTTTACTTTCTACTTAAGAGGGAACTGCTACCCCGGGGAAAGCGACGGTACGTTTGACCGGGAAAAGCATCCAGCGTAACGCACGACGAGACACGTTGGAGCCTTCTCCCTGGGAAAGCTTGTTTGGCGAAGCGTTCGTCGTCGCTTACACGTGGCTCGCGTTCGCGCCATCACACACAAGGAAAGTTGAATCATACTTATTACCACCGGCTAGTAAAAAGGTCGAAGGTTGCCCCTTTTGCTCGTGGCAGTGCGTGTAAAATGGGGTAGGTGCGTGAAAAGTGTTTACCGTCGGCCCTTCTCGCCCCTAATCCCCACCGTCCTAGATTATTGCCATCGTCTGTGTAGAACATCGAGAAAATTATGATTCCTTCTTCTCGGATCGTCGTCGTGCTAGCAGGCGCATGCATGCTGATTGGTTATTTGCATATTTTCTTGATTTCATGCTGGGTAGTAGTCCACACACGACGGGTGACGTGTGGTTTTCGTGCTGCAGCAGAAGGAGCAATTGTTTTGCCGTTCCCTTTTTGCCGCACGCTTGCCGTGTCGAGGATCTCGACCGGGAATTACTCGAGATTACTGGCGAATTCTCAATTACTGTCATGCAGCATGTGGTAAAAGCCCTACTCGTGGTTTAAGCACTTGCTCTCGTACTGGTGATGATTGAACCGGTAATTTTGTACAATGCAAAATTATGGCTTGATTTTTTTTTATTATTCTGGATTTTGATGAAATGTGTGCGAGCGCGTTATGCAAATTATTTGCTTTAAGCGCATTCAGCTTACGGCACGGCATAATAGTGTAAGGCGATTAATAAGAGAGTAATTTAAAAAAATGGGTCAATTGGAAGGGTTTTTGTTTTGCTGTACTGTTAATAAACAAGGATTGGTTTGAATTACTCGTTGGCAGTATTTTAAAACCTTTTTAAAAACGTTGAAGAAATTGCATAAATTTAGGCATTTTTTTTAGGGAACGGCCTGGCTGTATTGTTTGACTTATTAATACCACGTAGTGAGGATAGTCAGTCCTCACTACAGGGGGACGGTCAGGATAGGATTTGAACCACGATCATGCTGTTAGAAAATCGGCGCTGCTGTCGCCTATATCACCGGGCCGCCCCATAAATTTAGGCGTTTATGTTTATCATTTGAATTTGTAATATTTCGCCAAAATATTGTAAAAAAGGATTTTTTATAATAATCACGAACGGAGGAAAATTATTCTAATCATGACGAAACATTGAATCACATCTGCAATCTCATGTGCAAGACCTTGAACCGGTTTAGTTAACATTTTTGGCCATGGCTATGGCGATACGTGGCGACAGGCTTTTGCCTACCCTTAAGGCGCCGTGATTGAACAATGTGACGGGGCCAAAGTTCTGGTGCCTTGGTGTTTCCTTCTATCCACAGATGCCCCTGAAACACACCCCTAGTGCGTTACGTTCAGTATTTTTTTCGGTTTTTTACTTACTTTCACACTCCCCAGTTGTGGCATGATTTTTCCGACCGTAGTAGATGAAAAGATAGGAGGCTCTCCTTAAGCCCACTGCAAGTACTTGACACCGCATCGCTCAAGCCCTTGGAGCCGGTCCAAATGAACCAACTACACTGCTCTGTGTGGTGTGTACCCTACCGAGATTGAGCTTAGCACAGTTGCCATTATTGTGTGTGACGCACACGTGTGCATACTTAGTACTTTGGTGTTTGCGTTCGTGTGTACGCTTGTGAGTCCTTGAACGATGCAGGAACTGAAAAAAGAACAGCCTTGTCCGGGACGTGTCGATGATATATGCACACCGAGATGAACTGTATTCAAAGCAAGGCGAGCAGCGTTTTTTTTTCCCGTTTTTTGCAAGAATGACCACAAATTTTCACTTGTTATAATGGATTTTTAAGAAGATTGTCTCCCGAGCCCACCTTTTGCTCAACCCTCAAAACCCTATCAGACTGCACAGCCTCTTCTATATTGCAGATTTGTTCCCAATAAAGAAAAACGAAATAATCTCACGAATAGGTTCGCAAGAGACGCTTTCCTTTGTGCATCCTAACTAGAGCAAGAAACGATTCTTGTTGTTTATCAGCGAGGTATACCTGGACGAAAAAAAGCATACCGAGCAGAACATTTTACACCGGGTTTGTTCGGAAATGGGATTGTTTGTTTGCATATTTGCTCTGCACCTTTCGCTTGAAAAGCTTTCTGTCCAACGATGACTTTCTAAGCTTGTTTTCAACGATGGAAGGATCAAAACAACAGAAAGTCGTTGAAGTCGATTATGTTCGATCATCATATCTTCGTCATATCCTCCCGGTTGGTTGGATAATCGTACATTAGAAATTCTACGTGCAGCAGCTATAGCAGGAGCCAGATTTCAGCGTACCTCACTCGGTTCTTACTTGATCAGGTCAGACCCCGGTGTGTGTGTATGTGTGTGTGTCTGTTATTCTTTTCTACCCATCGGAATGCAACGATGTTGCAGTGAAATGAAGTTTTTCTTTATGTAGTTATCTTTTTATTGCTGTTTACCAGACGGGGTGTATGTTGCCATGGGTGTCTGCCGTACGCAGGAAAGCGGGAGCGACTTGACGGTGCCCCGAATGGATCCGGCAAACTTTCACGCCAAACTTGAGTCGCTACTAGAAGTTGGCAGCACATAATCGGATACTTTGTGGGAAACGATATTTTCTTTGCGCGCGTGCTAGAGGAGGACCTGGGACCGGTTAGGACTGTCTGCGTTATTCTGTACGCCGTGGTGGCGTTAGCTGTTGGATCGCATAATGAATAAAAACTTTCAGCAAAGGCGAGTTACTGATGGCTCGATGTTGTTCGTGCGAGGTAAATTTTCCTTAATGAACATAGCGCCGCATTAAAGGTTGTTTTCTGCTGTTGTTTTTCGTTTTTTGCTTTGTGATTATGTACCACGTGATTATCGATGAGATAGTGGTGTCTTTTGACTCGTGGCAGGGCTCGAAGGATCGGGGCTCAAATCTCATTCGGAGCGTTCTGCCCTGGTAGTGAGGATTGACTGTTAAATTATGCGATAGCAATGAGTTTAGTAAGCCATTCGATGACCGGCCTAACCTAGTAGATTGTTAAGCCAGAAAAAGCAGAATGTCCTCGTCAATTTCTATCCAATAGGGATTAAACGAGAATCTCATTTCTCGTTGTTATTTCCCAAAACTAATTGTAAGCTATCAACAACTAATTCGCTTTATTAATAATATGTCCCGTACTTGTTCCATTGTGGTGCGGTCTAAGTTACTAAATGACCTTCTGGTAAGTGGAAGCACACGGGACCTATCAAAACGATGCAAAAGTTGAAGGTTCGTACGACAATGATGAACAATTTGGTGTACTCTTCACGCTCCACACCGACTGTCGAATGCAAATGACATCGAATGATGATGGCAGCTGCTTGAAGCTCGTACAGCCAGTAGTCAGAAACCAGCCAGAGGCTCCCGGTGCGGCAAAAGATGCAATAAAGCAAGCAAATGAAAACCGAATTTAATAATCGTTATTCATGAGCATATTTTCTGAGTAATACTTCCTCGGGCAGGGATGGCTGGCTTTCAATGGGATTGGAACCGGTGGTGAGGCTTCCTATTTTGCTGCAAACGGAATCAATGAAATAAAGCTTACGGAGCATTGGGACCAAAACAGGAAGCGGATGCTTCAGGCGATCCGTTTTGTTGTGGGTGGTGGTGGTGAGGTTCTTCATTCCTTTGACAGTGACACAATCGTGGGGTGGTTTTGAGGTTTTTTGTTGTTGCATCTTTTTCACTGGACGGATTCCGCTGGAGGCTAGCTGCAGTTCCTACTGTCTAGGGATTGTGATTTGTGGTGGATTCTTACTGTGTTCCCCTGTTGGTGGTGTCCTGTGTCCAGCTTCTGGAAAACTGAAGAGATTATGATGCATTATAGTATTCTTCCAGGAATTTCTGGACCACTGGAGACGCTTAACCAAGAAGGGGGGGAGTCCTTAGGTCATCAACTAAACCAACTCAAACGGGGACAACAGCGTTCTGGCAAATCTTTTTCGCATTCTCTGTGTATAGGTTACGTTCTTGGAACGAAATTTTTAAACGCTACAAAAAGAGTTGTTTTATTACAGTAGTGAAAGTAGCTGTCATCCCGTATATAATTCGAGGCACCTTGGTGATTGGCCACAGTTCTGAAAGCTGAAAAGAATGGACAAAACTATTTCCACGTCCAAATGTGTTACATTTACACGTTTGTGTATGAGTTATGCACGTTTCTTTCGTACCATAAATGTAACAAAATCGCCTAAAAACCTCACGGACAGCTAACCGTACCAACCTGCTTGAACCCCCGGGTCGGCACGATGTTGGCACGTTGGCCGCCAAAAGTCCCAAACCCTTGCGCGCGCGCTCACACAAAACCTGGTCTGACAAACAAATGACGAAAGCGCGACTGTCACGCGAGTGAAATGCTTTATTTTTACTACTTTATAATCCTCGCGTCTCGTGAGCTGCCTGCAACACTCTGCTGGGCTGCAATTTGTGTGCTGCCTGGTGTGTGTGTGTGTTGTGTGCCCGTTGGGTGGTTTTTTCGAGTGAAGGCAACAATTATAGCACTCGAAAGCACCTCCTCAGGGTGGGTTCTGATTCGCGGCAGGAAGAGAGTGTGAGTCAACTACCGTTCACGCTAAGCTAGGCTACATAGAATGGCTGCTGGCTCCCAAAAGAGTGAGGTGTTGGTGCATGGTGCACAGGATTATGAAAGTACTTCTGTTCTGCTTTTTTTCTTCCACTATTCGTCGTCCTTCCGCATGAGATTGTGAGTGGATCGGTTCCTGACATACATCGCGGCACACGGCTCCTGCACGGTGCTTGACCGAGCTCTCTTAGTACAACACGGGCTTTTGTCGTCATGTGTGATGGAGTGCACCTCTGGTGGGTTGATTTCAGTACGGTAGAAGGTAGAACTCTTCTCCATGGAGCACTGTATCTGTATGATGATTCGTCTGTTTTTGTATTTGCGTGCCATGCACACACACACACACAGTCAGGACAATTTCTTCACATTGGGAGTCAACAATGCCACGGCGAGTTTTGATGGCGATAGTCACGAATGAATTTTTAAGTGAGTAATTTGAAAAAGCGGCCACCACTGTGGGACACGTTCGGAGGTTTGCCTCATTTATTTGCACGAGTGCTTGTGCATCCTCGTGTGAGTATGCATTTTAAATTTATTTAGACCACATTAAGCTTGATGGGTATTATAATTAAAAACGACACGAACGTAAACGAAGATTTAGCCAACTGAAACAGCAAGAGAGGGAGAGCCTTAAAGAAGGCAGTGTTCTCATAAAGTCATCTAATTCTAGTTCTATTTCCGATTTTTCTATTTCAAAGATCGGTTTCAATGAACCAAAATAATCGTATCCGATAAATTATATCCCTCAGAATAGATTCCCAACGCACAGGTGGTAATTATTTTCCTACCAAACAATAACCGGATTCTCTGCTGTGTGAAGTGAACCATGGGAACCGGGAAATATAGGTTCGCTCCCCATAAATCACGACCAATCGTAACCCGTTAATGCACTTAACAGCACGTTTATGGTGGCGTTGATTTGTTGCACAAACCGTTGTTGCACCGCTAAGCAGTATATTTATATTTACACGAAACCCCATCTCCATCGTACCGCGCACCAAACTGACCGCTTGCACAGTGCGGTTCCTTTTGCAACAAATAGCCACCATGGTATCCTAATTTTGCATATAATTTTGGCGGGTTCGTTTTCGTTCGGTGTGCAATTGGTTTGAACTATCAACAATTTCTACCACACACCAAACGCCGTACGGGGGAAAAGGCGTGGTAGTTTGTAGCGCTGCTGACCGTTGATGAAAATCGCCAACAATCGAAGGGCCGTTCGAAACCTTGACCCTCGCCCGGTTTGCTAATAAATGGGTTATTACCATAATCACCACCTTCGGTTGGTTGGTTTGTCGTGCGAGTAGAAATGCAGGATCGTTTAAACGGCATAGATCATAGTGCTTAGTTGAGGGAATCTCCATAGGAAGTCGGGAATACATTGGATAAAATCCATAACAGAGCACACAGCTGAGATGCAGGCAACAGGATAAAGGGACGATAAGGTACGAGAAGAAAAGCTCGACATTAGAATGAAATTACAGTGTCGATGGTATGTGTGTGCGTGCGTGTGTGTTTATGCTGGTGGACAGCTATCGATGGTATGTGCAGATACGAATTTCTCATCAGCAATGCCCTGGAAGCTATGCGTGGTGCGCATCGAAACGATGTGGTTCGTTTTGGCTGCTGTATGCTGCTGTTAGGACAAACAGGACTTTGGTGTACTTTCTGTGTGAGCCGAGGTAGGTAAAGAATCGTGGCAGGAATGCACACAGGGTGTTGGAATGTAGATCCAACGGTGCTATGCCTAGAACCGCCGCAAGTGGTTAAATGATAAGAGTGAAGCTACGCACGCTAGGACGAGAAAAGGAGAGGATAGCAGGATGAGTACCGAACCCCGATCATCAAATTGGCGATTTCTAATACGTGTGCTTCGGTTAGCTGTGTCGAAAGCTCCACTCGAAACAGCCCATAGTTCTGCAATTCGCACGTCAAAAGGATGATTTTTGTTAGCTTGTTTATCGGTTTTAACAAGGCTGTCACTTGGCTAGTATCATGCGTGGTCTAATATTACCTGACAACAGGGTACGACGGGGTAATAATTCACCCTCACAGTCTGCATCAGAACTCTTTCTTTCCACCTTTCAGCACCTTCTGCTAGGCTGTTTTAGCCAAGCTCCAATGACGATCGAGCCTAGGGATCCCATGTGATCCAGCTCCGAACCCCAAGGACGAAACGAGTGTTATAAATAGTCGACAGCTATTTGTAATTATTTTGCCACAAGAAGCATTTGCGGTCAAGCACACCTGTCATCTTTTTCAGCCGCCTTGCGTACGCTTTGTTGCGTTTCTCGGATTGTTTTCCTATGTTGCTGCCTGTCATCGTCCATCTTCCGTTCCATTCCCCAGATTGCTATCTACCGAGATCTAATTTGTTGTCACTTGTGTGGTAATCGAAATTATCCAAAATGATGAATCGCCTCAAACAATATGCTGCTGCCACCCGATGGGGCATGCTCCAACGTTATAGGACGCAATTATCCTTTACTCACCCCTAACGGGTAACGAACTACGGCCTGTCTGTGTCTATGTGTTGTAAATAGCAGACGTTACATGTTAGATGGGAGGAAGTCACTAGGAGGCTTCGGTGAGATCAATTTTGCTAGGGATTTATCACTGTTACGTGCGTTATCGTAACCGACGATTAGCTTCATGATAAAAGGCAAACACGACCTTGGCGTGTATAAGCGAAGGGGATGAACAAGCACCATGATTTGTATTCTAGCTCTAGAATTTAAATAAACTCCCGGTGGTCAAAAGGAGGCTGAT
This sequence comes from Anopheles maculipalpis, assembly GCF_943734695.1. Taxonomy (NCBI): domain Eukaryota; kingdom Metazoa; phylum Arthropoda; class Insecta; order Diptera; family Culicidae; genus Anopheles; species Anopheles maculipalpis. The sequence continues at coordinate 87,809,473 of NC_064872.1, forward strand.
TTGGAAACAGCTCGGCTGTGTGCGAGCGCTTTTGTGACAAGCCATTAATTATAAACCTCAGCCAACCCACTTACATTCCATTCGGAGAATAAATTCGATGTTGCATCGGTCGCTCTTAGTACGGTTGATTTGAGCTCAGCGTGGATGCGTATTTTTAGGCGTAGAATGTGATGAGACGTAACCAAAAAAGTAGGTGAACATGAATTGTTGACTATTTTTAAAACAATGTTCAACTGCACCAGTGAATTCTATTGGGGCGAAGCGAAAGTAAACATACAATGTATTTGCACGCCAACTTGTACAATCTAATATTTATACAGAGCGCGTTTAAAGTCCTATTTCATGTCACAATCAGCAAAGTGATCCATTCTTTGTTATGTGCTGCACAAAATTCGTCTCCAACATTTGAAGAGCGCATGAAGCGAAATTTTCGCAAAAAATAGTGAAAGTGGCCATTAAGATTCTTGGCAAAAACGGTTTTAAACCTGTCCTCGTCCGTCCGTATGCCGCCACACAGTGTACGACGTACTAAAATAACTTACTCAATCACGCGACCACAATGGATACGGGCTCGGTGGTAACTATTTCTGTTGCTGGTGTTGCACATTTGATGTAGATTATTTTTAGATCCATTCACTCGATGCACGGTGCGTTCGGTTGGATAGTGTAGTTTTGGAGATGCTAGTGATGCATTCAGTCATACGGACATGTGTCACTGTCGTGCGAAAGAGTTCGAAAGAGAAATTAGAAATTTGATGCCTAGAAATCAACCCAGTACGGTTGTATTCCGATCTCCGGAGAGCTTTAAGCTGAATGGTAATGTTGCAAGTCACAAACAATTATCTCTACTACGCGTTAATGTATTAGCTCCCGTTAAAATAGCTAGAATATGTTAAGATCTCGGCTGATCTTGCTTCCATTGTTTCCTTCACATGCATTTACTGTTTGCTGACGTATGCGCTAACGGGCTTTCGTATTATTTCAATCAGCATATTAAACACTGCACCAACTTTTCACGTTCTCTCATTCGTTCAATTACAACAAAACAAGCGTAAACGAGCGTTAGAAGAAACGCACAGCCTCCGGCAACCTCGAAGTCGTAGAGCAGGAATTTTTATTTTTCCACCAAGTCCTGCAGTTTCTTATCTTTCCACCTCCAACTGTGCGATATGATGAGCATTCGAAAAAGAGAGCAAAAAAATATTTATCTTGTACTCACTACAACGGCAGCTCGTTTTAGCATTTGCTCGGTGTTGCTTTATTCGATTCCCCCCGATATTGCCTTGGCAGAAGTTCATGCCCTATAGCACTTGTTGGGAGCGCTTGTCGGCAGTAGAGAGCTGGCCGACTTCTTTTTAGCTGTTGTTTTGTTTTGGACAGAAGCAAGAGAAGCAGACGGTGGAGCTGATTGGTATTTGTCTAATGTAAATATTTTGCACACTCCCGGGGGTTCAGTGTTTTAGTTTCATTTGCTACTTCCTTAGTTTGTAATTATCTACCAAGTTCTCACCCTCCTGCCTTACACCTCCCTACTCCTCTTGTGGTTACCATTTCGGTGTGTATTAAGACAGTGGGAGGTATCCACGGTATTTGGTACCAAACGGCGATAAGAGCGAGCGTTACGAGCCCAGGTGGATGTGAAGTATTAATGTGATGATTAGGGCAGGATATGGGGATACGTTTATCTATGCGTGTCATGACCTGCCGTTCCGTTGGCAATCGTGAGCAGCGTATGTCGGATTGTGGAGTATCTACGTGCGGCGGTACTGTATCAGTTAATCTGATAATTAATGGCCATCCTTTGGAAAGATCGTACATCGGTGAGGTCTGAATGCTGCGGATGACTGTGCCTACGACTTCAATCAATCAACCACCGATTATTTGTGCGATTGATACAAGTCAGGGAAGGCGAGTGGGCGAATCTCGGTTGAATACCAACTGGTGCTGACCCTCGGTAGAAAGGGTAACAATCATCTTATTACCTTTACACATTGCCGTAAGTAATGTTTCTCGCTAATGGACGCCATGTCGATATTGCGTAGTTTCGCTGCGGGGACTTGGAGCTCAAAATATCACCATTCCCTCTCCCGTCCCTGCCTTCTGTTCACTCGAGGTAACGAGTTGTGGTTGATGATTACATTTATCTCATTTGCGGGCTGCACGGAGGTGCACCTTCTGCCGGACGTCATCATCAGCCCGTGTTCTCCCGGTGGGCTTTGACTAGGGTCGCATGATGTATCGATGACGGCGTGGGCCCTTCGGGTGGTGCGCTTACATGTACCACAGCGACACAGCATCGTGAAGTTGCACGCAATTGAACCTAACCTCACATCTCGTACATCATCCAAAACAATCGTCTAATACAATTCGTGCGCCGTCAAAGGCGAGAGATCGATCGACAGGGAAGGGAGAATTCCGCGCGCACATAGCACGCCAGTACGAGTTGATCCCGAAAATGGAGCAATCGAGTCCGACGTTACCGCAATATCACGGTAGGGAATGTGCGGCGCGCGGAACCGAATGCCCATTGTACGCACCGAGGGGTTGGGGAGGCAAAAATGGCAAAAGTATGTCTCTCTCGCAGTGAGTGGTATTCCTCGGGCATCAAGCCTCCGGGTGCTTTGGTGTGCTTTCGTTTGCCTTTCGGGCAGCTTTTGGCGGTGCAGGGGAAAAAGGCACCGTACTCTCGGCCGTACTCAGCATCGCAACATCCGCGATTAGAGTGCTCCATATACATGTAGCGATGCTGTGCGCTTCTATCCCGGAGATTTAACATCGATCTGACTGTATCTGACTGCTTCCAAGTGTGTTTGTGTGTAGTGCGTGGAAGTTTTTCGCCATTCGCCTCATTGTACCAGCCATGTTTCTACACAATCCGGCCGGCTATTCCGGGGGCTTTTGTTTAGTTCGGTTGATCTGACATTTCCAGTTCAGTTTTTACTCTCTTTCCCGACTTACTTCATGTAAAAGCGCGTTAGTTCTGTTCTCTCGTACTCTGTTTTTGCTGATGTGCTTTTGTTTGAATTTTCCTTGTGTAGCTTTCTATAGCGTAAAGATTCACATTTAGAGTGTGTGTTGCTGAATGGGAAATGTGTTGAAATTGAAACTTTATTTAATCCTTAAGGGCCGGGAGATATTGGAGTGTGCAAGTTAAGAAAGAAAACTTTGTAAAAAGCAATGGATAAGGTATGTGAATAATATTATTATTGCTAGCTTAGGTCCTCATTAGATTAATGTCTTAGAGATATCGATGAGCTCCACTTGAGACTTGAGACGTTATTACATTCGTTACTTTAATAGTTATCAGAGTCAACATTAAGCTATTCGTAACTCCCTACCGTACGCGAATAATGATGCCTTCTTGATGCACAGCGTTCACACACAGCGGTAACGACCCAGCCATACCATAACTGGATACTTCCTGCGAATGCTTCGTACGTACTTTTGAAGTTAACCTACTGCGCCGAGTTCCCTCCAGAAGGCGTTACGAACAGCGCGACGTGACGTGTGTGCTTCTACCGAACACGATCACTTTCATAGTCATCTTTTATTTGACCACTTTTAATCGCTCCATTGTATGTGACCCGTGGTGTGCGGATATGGTTCTCCGTTTGCATCATTTCGCGTCATCATCGTTCACGGATCGGTCACGAAAATCTACTCCCCGTCCAGACTTGCCTGTCACATTTGCATTTGCGTACGCGGCCATCCATTTGTTGCTTGCGTTATTGCGTAGTCTAAGGCCGTGCGAAGAAAATTGCATTGGAGAGGGGATGTGGGAACGCGACCGCATACCTTTTTTTCCAGTGAAAGAGGGTGTGCTATTGTGTGGGACTGACTGCTGAAATGCACTTCAAGTCACGCGTGTTCGTTTCCAAAATTGACCATCCGTACGGGGTGTACGGCCGGCAGGGAGATCCTATTGACCATTAGCACCAAGGTAATGCAATAAAGGTGTGCTTGCACATTTGCAGTATGCGAGGTGCGAATGTTGATGACTTCCGGTGCGAGTGTTATCATTTCTGACAGTTTCGAGTGAGTGTTCCCAAAAATGGTGCAGGATGGTAGGAGTCGCCTGGTATCCCTAGGGTTATGATAACAAGTGTGAAGCGTACCAGCGTTTGTTCTGTTGTCGGTGATGCCGTTTTGACCAACTCCAACTCACTAGACTGGGGAGAGACATCATCATTGAACGTTGCCTATTTCCGGTGCAGTTGATGTAGACTAATTAAACTCCCACACACATTTCGTTGACTGGAGGGCAAAACGATTTCACCGACATGTGCTGGATGCCTGTAAGCCTGCATTTTGTATGATCCAGTGTAGCTATCAGCATCATCATCACGTTCAAACGCCTCGTCCAGTTTAGGCACTTTCCAAATAAATGGATTACCCACTAAACCATGTGTGGGGGGGGGGAGGGGGGGGGTACGCTTGGAAAATGGACGTTCCATTTTGCCAAACATGACCCTACACGCTAGTGCATGTAGAACCGCAGCAGTAAATGCCGCAGCCAGTAACGAACGATGGAGCAAATCCTCGATGCAGCCTACGCATCCATTGGTCTAGGTTCTGTCGGCTATTCCATTGCTGTTCCCAGTGCCCACAACCCGAACCGTTCGTGGTTCGTGTTGACAGGCAGATTGTTGAAGCTCGTGCACTGCTAAAGGATAGGATTATTGATGTTTCATGTCGGGTGACGATAAATATTGTCATCGTGTCATCATTCCTGCTGATGAGGCGGCAGGTTTTAGTGAATAGGTGGGAAACAATGGACTTTCTTTCGCTTTCGTCTATTTCACTCGCCGTTTTCAGTGTGAAAAGGAAGCTTTATGTGTGTGTGTGTGAGTGTACGGGGATGGTTCGTCTCCTTTTTGGAGTATTGTTTGACGAATCGGTTCGCTGATTGCTAGTCAACGGTGAATCGGTTGATGGATTAATTGTGGTTTGGTGAATAGTGAGTGGTGGCGCTCAAGGATGACTCCTGGAATGTTTTACTGTTGAGTAGGATTTCTGCGAACTTGTGCAAAATAATCACGATTTGAGGTGGCAAATTCTTCGCACGGTGAAGAATAATCTTGGCAACTCTCTATTTAGTATGCCCACTCGGTACTCTTCAAAAAAAGAAAAACCTTGCAGTACACGTCGAAACAAATTAACCCGCAACGCTACGAGCACGTCTCCGTGCTTGGATGGGATTGACCACGAGTCAAACAATCATCAACGTGGCAGTACGAGTAATCCAGAAGAAGCTTTAAATTACTCCTTACTAATGATGGTTGCTCTGGAGCGCACCATTTAACTGCGCGCTTATCCTTGAAAACTTCATCCTGCTGCAATACAATGCCGGCAAGTTCTTGTAGTTTTTTTTTTTTGTACAAAGCACGCATACCTGCAACCTTCGGGCCAGCGTAAGTCATCCAGCACAACCAACACAACCGCGCCGTGCACTGATTACCGGCGTGAAGCAAATGGGAATGTTAATTAGCGTCGGAACATGGGGTTGTGAAATCTTTACAGCACGATCCACGCTGCTACGTGGTGTGGCTCGTGCTGGTGTAGTGTGATCCTTGGACGGAACCTTTAACCGGGCGCCGGGGGTGGACAGTTGTCATTATTACACACTGTCAGAAGGTGAGGTTCGCCCAATTTTTTTTCGGTTAATTTTTGATGGCGGCATGAGTGGTTCCCGCTGCCCTTCTTTCTCTTTCTATCATGCTTAATTTGATCTAATTTAACCTTCCTCGGGGTTTCTGGTTCTTTTTTTCGTTTGCTAGTCTTTCCCTCCAAGGTTTTTCTTTCGAGCGCCACGGACACGAACGCACACATACATACACACCATACATTATCCTTTTTGAAGTATACGCTTTTAATGTCTACATGAAAATTTATCAAAGTTGATAGCTTTGCGTGTTTGGCTGTCATTTTTTGTGGTGCGGTGGCGAAGCAAAACCACCAAGCGAAAGCTGTTGTGGAAAGCGTAGATTAACGCAGCTAACGAACAGCGAAAAGTTTGCTGGAAAGTTTGTCACATAAGTTTCCAGTTTTTATTTTCTTTCAAATTCGCCCTACGAGTTTAGTAGCGTTGATTTCACCTAATTGTTGATGTTGGTTTGCCGTTCGTGTAGTTGGAAAAAGATGGGTTAGAACTCGTTTTTGAGCCATCGCCTCTTATCCAACCTGTGCTAACGAATTATGGGGAAGCAAGCCGCGTGTCCGCTGCCAGGCGTGGATGACATTTTAAGTCAGCTCTATCCGGTTATTTATTTTCTCATAATTCCATCACATCGTTCGTATCGTTTTTGCTGGGATTTTACGTTGGGAGTTGGTGCACACTGATGGACCTCAAACAGGATCTTCTCTCTCAGCACGTGCTTGCATTGCCTTGGCCTTGCGTTGAGAATCGTGGATGCATACTTGGGTTGTTATTTACTGTTGCCGATTGCAGCTCGTAGACTAACGTTAGAAGGGTTGCGCCACATTCAGGAGGTTCGTTTTCAGTTGCATTGAAATTGTAAGATCGATTGGCACACGAGTTGATGAATGAGTGCGGTTTTGGTTTATGTACTGTGTTATTTGCACAGCATAATTTATGGACGTGCGCTTGTATTGTTTGTTCAACTGGTTGGGAATGTGTCGATAGAGATTTATTGGTCTGGAAAAAAAATATTTCAAAAGCATAGGCGAAATAGTTACAATGTGTTGGTTTCCTCTTAATATATTTGCTTTTGTGTTTCACTTCTGCTGTTGTGTCAGCTTTTGACGAGAAACTAGAGGTCGTAGATTTTTTAAAGTTTTTAATCTTTATCTTCTGTTGTATTAATCAAAACACTTGCTGATTGCTCATGGGAGGACTCAACTAGACACATGGTACGCCTTCCAAAACGAAGAAAATTGAACTCATTTTATAGGAAAGTAATATGAATTGTTTACATTCCGTCCTCACTCATCTGGTACGATTTTTCCTCATTAGTTTGACGCCAAGGATAATAAACGAGGAAAAATCAAAAGACTCTCTCCAGCTCGCCGTCCATTAGTGAGCTGTAAAGTAATCTTTCTCCTTGCTCCGGCATAATTACACCATGTTATAAAGGCCAAGCGCGTGTGACGTGATTCTTAACTCGCCACTGGACGTCGTTCGCTCGACGCTTCGGGCCCGGGTGATCCACGTTAAGGTCGTGTGACGAACGCGAATGTAGACGATGCAAAACCTGACGGTCCGCAAAACGGTGACACGCATCGTAATTAGAGAATGCGTGTCACTCGACGATTGACACCCTGTGTCCACAATCTGTGCTGCCCGACACGTCGAAGAAGACGAAGCACAAGTCTCCGGAGGCCGGACGTCATGGCCGTGGCTCCTCCTAGCGCGGCACCACGGGCAGAGAATGCGGGACCACCGGGTATCCAGCGCGTTATGAATATCAATCAGCTTGTGCAATGCCGTTGTACACATTATCACGGCATTGTCGTCATGGTAGGACGTCGTCTTGTTGGCTGCGTCCATCGAAATCCATTACCGGCTGCGTGCATCAACCATCTGCACATATCTCGGGCATGCACAGGGGTCCTGCCCTGTTTCCGGATGACATCATTATCTACACCCTAACCGCAACCATTAAAACCGCCACATGCTGACCTGCTCGCTGGTTCCGTTGCTAAACTTTCGGAGCTATAGGTTGTCGGGGGGGAGGGGGCGAGCGGGGAGGGAGAGGAGTTTGATGGCGCCATTCCTTGCGGTCCCGCTTTGGCGACAGTTTCGCGTGTGAACGCATGCTTCGGAATTAGCAACCTTCGAGCTATCCAGATGTGTTCGTGATTGGGTGACGAAGATGGAAGAGCAATATCGATATCGCTCATCATTTGCAATTTAATACGTTAATGAATGTGAAATATGTATATGGAAAAGTGTACGAGTATTTGAGGAAATGCATGCTTACAGAGCAAATCGCATTTGGTTAACTGGCTTTACCATTCTTATAAGCATACAATTATTTAATTTATATCCATTAATCGTTTACCACGCCATACACGCCACAATAATATAATCCTTTAATTTCATCCAGCTATTGGTTCTACTAATTCTTTGTCATTCTCTTTACAGGTAAGGAAGTCGAATAATTGGGATGAGCAGAATGGGTAAATATGAAGCTAATATTACTCGCTTTTATATTTAATTAAATTATTGCCTTCTTTTTTGTGAATGCCTAATGCATTGTATATCGTTTTGTTAAGATGTGATACGTTTTTGCTGCATGCGAAACTCCACGTCGACCATCTCAGGCATGTTTTTGTTTTGGGGACTAAAGGGAAAAAACATCAAACTTGTGACCTCCCAACGGACATTTCGTTTCATGGACCGTATCGAAGAATATTACGTCGGTAGTGTCCATCGTTCGCATTGACCGTACCAACCGTCGTTGGTACCAATAAAATTAATACCAGCAGTAGGCTCAGGAGACATATTAGCAAAGTTTGCAACACCAACCGGATCGCTCCGTCCCGTACCTTGACATACCGTACCCGTGTTTGCCCGACCGTTGTTGGAGCGTGTTTTGGTGAAGCTGTGCAGAGGAATTTTCTGCTAGGGACGCTCATTACCGGCGCTAGAATGACTTCGAGATGAAGTATGCCGATCCGGGGCCATATTGGTATGGTCGTTTAAGGAACTAAAAGGAGTCTCTCAGAACAGATGCTACCAGTGTTGTTTGTTCTGTTTGCAGAGATGTTTTGGATCTTTTGTACTTATTTTTGGTTTATCCTTTATGACAAACTTCATTAGTTGCAGTAATGAAAGTTTTGGTGGAATTAAATGAGGAGATTTGAAAGGAATTCAAATTAATTCTTGAAATTTAATTATGTACTTCCACGTTTCGCTCATTGTACACGTTTCGCTCATTGTAGCTATGATTGAGAAGAAATAAAAAAAGCCTCCCTTTCTGAAAAGGCATTTTCTCGTCGACTAAAAGCTCATCATCCTTTTCCGAAAGCTTTCACGCTTGAAAAGGCTCTTCAGGACGATTTTTCTGATCCTGACTCCCCAAGGTATTTACCTTCGGAAGCTTTTTTTCTTGGAGTGTTTGTATACCTGCTCCTGCTCCTTCCATTCTAAGCTCTAAACTCTGCTTGCCCTGGCGGTGCGCAGGAGTGCGCAGCCGTGTCAGATGAACGTCGAATGGTATGAAACTTTCCGAAGAGAAAGCTTTTCCCTCTCGAAGCGTCAGCGTCCCTGTACCTACACCGTCTGGCGGTACTCCTACTGCTTGGAGCCTGTAACCATGCGGATGTAGAATAGATCTGGCAAGGAATTGGCTGTGCACGTTCGCATGAATGTGATGGTGCAAACTTCGAGCGAAGTGGATAATGTACGAGTGTTTGTGGTAACAGTTCGACGACAGTTTGGCGCGGCACAGTCGTCGGCACGGTTGCACGAAAACGACAACGAGCAGCACGAAGAGTAGTGAGTTTCTGCCGTTTTTTTTTACAAGTAGAAGTTTTGGAAGTTCGGGTTAGTACTACGTACCGTCTCGTTTGGTGTGGAACGCGTGGTTGACCAAGGTTCAATATCTTCAAGCTATTGATCAAGGGTTTGTAAGATCTCCATCTTTATAACGTGTAAGCAGAGTGTATTTTGGTGGTGGCACAGGTGGATTAACCCGGACACAGGTACATCAACATCTCACAGGTTAGCCAATTTCCTTAGGTGTTCATTCATTTGTAAAACAGGTGGTGGGGGTTTTGGGGTTTCTTTTTTTAAAATTCTTGTAAACCAAAGCGAGAAGCAAGGATGGGTAGAAATGGTGGAAAAGGTGATCAATGCCTGGAGAAAAAGGTGTACAGTAACACGACAGGACACTCCAGCAGGTTAATGGTGGAGAAGAGCATTGTAAGACCCAGTGGAAAATCCTGTCCGTGCGCGTGTGTGTGTGTGTGTTGGTGAGACACAGCGGCTCCGAAGCTCCGAAGTGAGGAAAGCAGAGCCGTTGTCTCAGTGAGAGGGAGAACTTGTCTCACGATGGAAAAACAACACGAATCGTGTTCATTCTTCGTGGCGCTGTGTTTTGCTCTCACGTGTTGCTACGCTCTTCTTCTCTCGATTGTTGCGCTCGCCGAAAAAAAAGCTCTCACGCTTCGCTCCGAAAGCTTTCGAATGCACGCGTGAATAGACGAAGTTCGCTCCTCCAGCGGCACGCGGGCACGCAATCGGCATACACACACACACACACAGGCACACACGCGCGCAATGCTCCAAACGTTTCATTTGCTATTCACCGTGCTTCTCCGCACGAGTCCACCTATCTGCTCGTCAGCATCGTAGCGAAGAGCGCGTCCGGTAGCCGATAGGCACGCACTTTATTTTTAGTCTTTGAGGAGGTTTCGCACCGTACGGAGCTCTGCTGCCGCGCTGGAACGTCGTCGTCGATTGTGTTCTGTGTGTGTGTGCGTGTATGCGTGTGTGTGGATGTGAATGCAATTGTCGATAAATCGGTTCGTTCGGAGATCTGTTCGCAACCCCCGATTCGTTGTGCGTTGTTTCCTTGCGGGAATAAGAGTTTCACTCACCAGAAGTTGAAGTTCATTTAGTAAAAAGGTGACCATCAATCGAATCAAGTCCTGAATCGTAAAGCATTAGTTTTAAATCGATACGATCACTAACTTGCTCGTGCAGGTTCGACTATGTGAGCAGAAACAGCAGCCATCACGACATTTGAACGGTGGTGAAGAAAACAAAGTAATTTCTTAATATAAAAATACAGCAAGAAACAACAAACACAAAAGGACTGTGTATCCTTGTGTATCGTGTCGTGACTTATTGTGTCGTGGAAATAGTTTGTTTTTTCTCTCTCCTACCTTTATAAGTGTTTGCTTAACAATTCTTCGTTCCTTTCGAAAGGAACCAAATCCGTCCAAAAATCCTCCATCGTCGTCTGTATGTACGATGGAGGCGCTTGGTTGCCGACTCTGGTGAGCGGTTTTCCCTCCGACTTCAACAGTGTGTGGTTTGTGGTGGTCGCTTTTCCGGTCGAACAAAACTTGTCGTGCAGAAACGCGACGCTATTAACCAGTGACGTTTTAAGGTTAGCTTAGGGAAATTTTTACGTGACAAAAGTGACGAATCGTACGTACCCCCTTGGAACACACGTATGAGAAGCGGATGTTGAGGACAGAGGGATGAAACGGAAGGAATCGGTTTCGTGCTGGTGCATAAATCTCACCGACACGATGACTTTCCGTGTGATCCAGATGTGGCCACGGTGGAAATGGACAAATAGCGAACGAAGCATGATTTAAGTCAATAACTGAACGGGCGCGTTCGTGAACATCGATAAATATTTTATTACCATCAGACGTTTCGTGTCCCGCGCTTTCCTTCCAGTGTTCTCATGCAGGCACAACAGTCCCTTATGTTGTTAATTATCGGGTGTGATATGTTGTTAGTTTTGGTGTTTTTCGTTATCTGTTTCCCTACTTGTACAACCTGTTTACCATTGTCGGACTTTTGTTGTCCTACACTCTTTTTTCCCCTTTTTTTTTCTCTCGTACACCTACCAACACACACATACACGCACACCAATGAAGTGGAAAATTTATGTTCTTTCCCGCCGCCGCCGCCGCCGCCGCCGGTTGTTAAATGTGGAAGGTAATGGGCGACGGCCGCAAGGAAAAAATTAAATCACTTTGTGTGTAAATTAATGTTACTCAATCCACCATGAGGAACCAGAAGGGGAAATGAAGGGGGAAAGGAGAGTGAGATAGAGTGAGAGAAAGCGACCCATTGGAACGATCACTTCTTGGCATGAAATATTTTAATTTTCAGCCCATTCTGGCAGGCAATATCCCCTACGGGGACATTCTAGGTTCCTTTCACCGTGACGTAGAACCTTCTGTTGGCTCATGTTTTGCAATGTTTTGGTTGCAACTTTTTACCTCGCCAACATCGCCCGAAGAGGGGTGAGAAGGTTCACGTACGTCAAGTGGTGGTAGGGGGTTGTTCAGCGACAACGACCCTTGTGCCGCCTTCCTACCCTTCGGCCAATGGGGAAGCATTATTAATTGTTTAATCGATTGTGTTCCATAACACTCGCACACGAGCCATCGATAAGAAGAGGCGCAGGTTATAAAAAGACGATAATCGACAGGTTTTTCTGGGGCTGTAAGAGCATGACTTTTTTTTTTCGGGAGGGTAGATGGTGATCGTTATTGGTAAAAGAAATTGCCCTTTTTGCTTCAATGTCGTGCTTATCTAACTGTTTTGTGTCGGTGTTTGGCAATAGGCAATGAAAACATTTTTCCTTCAAGCATCAAAAGCGACCATTTCGACGCTCACAAAAACACATAAACGTTTTCTGTGTAAATTGGGGGAAAAAAGGGAAGAGGGCTTCTTGCATTAGCCTTCATGGGACACTGTTTTTGGCATCGATTTTGTTTCTCCACCCGAATGCTGTGTCGTTGATGGGTGATTTTGGGATGAAAGTTTGTCCGCAGCTGGCTGTGGCTGACAGATTTAGGGAAAAAGCTTAAGCTTTTTCCTTCACTCTCAGCGTTGTTCAACAGGCAAAGCGAGATCGAGACCCCCCTTTCAGGGCACCCAACTCAGAAACATGCAGCAAAGTTAATTAGCAAACTGTATACCCATCGTAATAAGTACGGAATGTTTGATGGATCCAATCGAACCAGTAGCGAATGCTGCAGCAGGTGTAGGGGGACGTGAGCTATCGGTTTCGGTTGACAGGCTAAGCTATCAATCGAATTTCGCCTGCCGCGATAGGAGTTTTCCGGTCGCAGTTTATTTGCTTCACCGGATTTGGAGGTCTGTAATGGGCGCCGTTTGGAAAATGATAGCGCAATAAGGTGGTCCCTTTTGTGGGGTGTAACCTATCGCGGTGAACGTGTTGAGTCACTCGGCTGAGTGTAGTGCAAGCCTTATCAACAGCTCGCGAGTTTTTGGGGGAAGTAGGAACCAATATTTGGGTGTTCCAATTCCTCATACTCATCGATCAATTCGCACTAATAGTCATAGATCAAATCGTTTGTCACATTGGCTGCAATCGTTTAGTATTTAATCGCGGCACGATGAGACGCTCGTGTAATGGTGTGGCCTGGCCTGGCGTAATATGCAAGCCATCGGTGGCAAGCCGTGAAAGGTCACACGGTTTTAATGGAGTGTGTTGTACGTTGCATGAGTAGAAGGGTAAGATTTTCCATCCAACCTGGTGGTGTGGGGGGGGGGGGGGGTGAGGTTGTGATGATTACATCTTTCATGGAATTATAATTGTGTGCAATTTGGATGTGTTAACAGTGTGGCAGGTAGCGTACCAGCATTATCAACCGATCTTATTACAGTTTAAACTTGTACTCCAGCAATCTCTACGCTCTACACGCTGTTCACCATTTCCATTATGGGGGTTCCCACTTTTTTGTGCTTGAAGCTACGGTTGAGGTACAGTTTCTCCGGCTTTCACCTTATTGTTTGTTGATGCGTTGATGACCTTGAACAGTGACGCATAAACGGTCAGCTTGTTGAAGATATCTTGGCGATATCGACCGAGAAAATGAATAATAGTTTGAAGCACATCCAACATAAAAACACGTGGGATAGTTTATAGGTCGTTACTGATAAGGGAGCATGGGGTAAAGAGACACTCTTTAGGTACTAGCTTGAAAATTTGTTAAACTATCATTTTAAGTGGTAAATTTGTGGCAGAAATCGATCCCCATTGATGTACGACAGGTACTTTCTGGTTGCTTTCTGTCACGAGCAATACAACAAATTTCTAAACAATGTTTTTTTTAAAGTAACCTCATGTTCGTTGCTCCCACATCTGTCTGTTCACACTTCTGCGGGCTGGTTTGGGACAATCTGCCCACTGCCGGTGTGAGTTGGTGAATCCCACACGCATAGCCGCACCTTTCGCCAGATGTCCAACACACCAACCGGTATGTTTCACATCCGTTCACGCCTTTTTGGATGTTCCTGGATGGACGTCCAAGTCGCATTTGTTTGCGCACCAGCCAGTGCGGCCAGTTTCAATCGGAGTTTAGTGGAACGTCTGGATACACACCCCCACGGCACCCGACGCTCTACGTAAACCCATGTGGTGTGTATACACACCACCAGGTTCGATACACGGGTGCCATGATTACAAATCGAATCGAGCGGTGCGGTACCTTTCGATCCCCAATATTGCCTCTCAATCCAGCTCCAAACCAACCCAAAGACGGAGGGTTGTGTGAGCTATCCGGACCAATTTACATACTTGCCGTTGGTACTTTTCTTCTCCCGCGTCCGTGGGTCGCTCGGTTGACTAAAAATAGCGCGTACATCGACTCGACACCCAGGCTCGATCACAGTAGCAGAAGCGGGGAACTCCAGGGACCAGGCACCGTCCCTCCGTATCGCAAAGCGTAGGTGCACCATGAATAATTGAAGTACCGCCAGCATGGTGGTACGCTTTCGTCGCTCTATGTACGTGACTCGTAAGCACACATAGAGAGTGGAGATGTCTTTTGCCACGTTGTCACCTGATTGGAATTAATCTCTCGTGTGTTTGTGTGGTTTAAAACAGAAACTATTACGCGACACATTTGTGCAAATGTGCTGCAGCTTTGTCGTTTTCCCTTCCACGTGCCTCGTTGGCCTGTTATCGGTGGGCAGGGAAACGAAATGAGCCGCCGTATGCCTTCTGTTTGAGGTTTGATGCGCGCCACTTTGTAACGTTTACCAATTTGCCTAACCAGCCAACTTGCAGCGTGGGTTCGCTGCATTAACAAGTGGCAACAAAAGCAGCTAAAAAGCTCAACATTATCGCCTATTCGTTACGGTCGTTAAACCAATTTTTTAGCACCCCGGTTTTGACGCTTCCATCGCTCTCTGACGGGTGGTAAATTAACCTACGATATTGGTGAGTTCGGAAGTTCAGTTTAGATATCCAGTATGAGAGGGGGAAGAGAGAAAGAACGTTCGGGAAACGGGAGCCCCAGGAATGGCTGAGAAAAGTAACCTCAATTAACCTTACTTGCTTCTGCTATTGTCTATCGTGCAGGGTGGTGGGGGGGTAGGTGTATCGTGTTTGTAAACGCACGTGAGCCGTCGCCGTTGTAATGGGCAAAATAGGGGTGCCGGCACTAATGCCCCGTTCTAGTGATGCAATTGGTTTTTTTTTCTGTTGCTGTTACATTCTCACCTCACGCATTATTGAAGCGTTCTTCATGCATCAGCCGATCTAGATGATGATGGTGGTTCGATGGCTGTCTGTCTATTAAATTATGGCGTATCGGCAATGGGTGTCTACAAGGCCGATCGAGAAGTCCTTCACTCTCATCACCTCGAATAACAACGATATGAAGCTTGATACTGTGATGCGCTATCTAAATAGCGGATGTATCTGTAGCACCGGGTTTTTTTTCTATTTGGGTTTGAAAAGGTAGATGAAAAAAAGTAAGCGAAAGAAGAATAATGGGATCAACAAAAAATACTAAAGCTCACATGCATTCAACCTGACCGGAAAGTTTGAATCAATAGCTCTAGTTGTGGCAGTATGCTAGAAGCCATTTCTGTTATAATTCTCACCGGAAAAATCAGCTAAATACGTCGGAGTCCATCGGACATCCCCTGTCCTTATACCCTCATTTCCCTGTCCAATACTTACCGGAACGCAGATAAAAAGCTTTGCCGTATGAATAGATAGCCTCACCAGGATTTATGCCCGTGCATCCAACGCCAGCAACAATCTAGGTTACATGCAGAAAGATTCTCCAACAGATGATGGCTATCAGTCGAAATGAAAAGCATATTTTCTCTTTGACTTTTATGTTTTCTATGCCAGCGCACTGCTAACTTCCAGGGCTTCTCCAGTGCACCCGAAAGTGGTGTATCGTCTCCCGTACCCGTTGCGAATCCTCAAACCGTCTCCTCTTGCTATAGCATTTGCTTTGTGGCCCCTTTTTTTGCAAGCCAGACCAGTATCCCATATCGGATGTGTATTGTGTCCTCCGGTTTGGTTTGTGCTGTTTGTCCGGTTTGGAAAATCATCACAGATCCACTAGTTCGTTCCATCGTTCCTTACTGATCGACCGTTGGTTGGCAGCTTGGAGTGGAGGGTGAGCAATGAGCATACAATCCCGCTGCCTATTTCATTTGCAAAGCGATACGTCGGCGATGGGTTAAGGTTTGGTTTGGAGTTCATCTCATCTTTTCTACGACTCCCTCACGTACGGGCGCTCTGTATGTATGCTGTACAGTGGCCGCTGTCGTCGGGTTTTCATCTCCAGGGTGCAACTGCTGATGGTATGGGTGCGGATCGTTTATGCAGACACCTTCTATTAAAAATGAAAGGCGACCTCTTGCCGTCTGGTGTACATTTGTGTGCGCTTGTCCATTCCCTGAAACGTGTCACCCCATTGCTGTTGTTGTTGCAGATACTACCGCTGCTCATCATTGAGCAGTGTAGATCTAGTTATTGAAATTGATTTTTTTCACCACTCCTGTTCGGCTGGCCTCAACAGCTGGTACCGAACCTTCGAACAACAACTCTTACAGTAGCATTTTTTTTCATAAATAAATAATGGTACAAAAGCTTATAGCTATCGGCAATAGAGAGCGAAAGAGAGTTAAAGAGAGAGGGTGGTTATGATTTTTCTCCGTTCTTGATTAGTGCACGTAGAAGGTTGGGTGAGCAAGTTTGCGATCGATTTCTTGCCCATGCCGTCGCTTTTCTTTGTACGTTCGAAAATGCTTAGTGAAGTCGGGTACGTTGTACCTTAACGGTAGAAGATGTTCCCTTTTTCGCTGGAAGGTTCATCAGTGGTTAAAGGAATGTGTATCAAGAAAACGGCAAGAAAGTTCTTTTTATGTAGTATGACGGTGCCTTGAGCATCGGTCCCCTGGGTGAATGGTGGAGTATCGGAACGCGGATCATGCTGTATTAACATCGTCTGCAGTCTCCAGGCCTGTAGGGAACGTTGGGAACGTAGAACTATTTTAGGATCAATTCACCTTCGCACAACCGGTCTTGATCTTGATAGACAGGCCAGGGCAGTATTGATAGCGAAACCTTCGTGATGAAGACAATCTCAGTTGTTTCCTTTTAAAATTTGTTGCTTCTTTGTTACTTCCTGGACAGAAAACCATAGATAGATTCTCGAGAAAAATCGGTTCAGTTCAGCAGAAGAGTAAAATGACTCCGAAATACCCGGGCACGATAAGTCAACAACAATCAACTCTCCGGGACCTTGCCAGGTGTATTCAATACACCCCGTTTAACTGGCAATAAAATTGCAAGTTCTTAATCCGATCCGGTTACTCCCCTCAATTACTAGTTTAGTGCCTTACGGGAAGCCTGTAAACGGTAGGAGGAACCTTTACCTTTCTCTATCGCAACCGGTTGTCAGCTGCTGTAGCTTGCAGCGCTCAGGAATGACGCTTGACGAGTTGAAAGTTGACTTTAGACCTGCTGCTGCGTTCAGCGTAGTCGGCGTGTTGCGTCCTTGACTGTTTAACTTTGTCGCGCTATTTTGCGTCCACTCAGTGCACCTTCACCTGGGTTCGATCCGTGTATACGGCACTTTTACCACTTGACGGTGATTTTGGCGTTCCACTTTTGCTGCTGCACCAGGTGCTGCTTGTTTGGCGAGTTGTTTGAAGCCATTGCCGTGACCTTAAGAATTTTTGGATACCCGAGCGCTCCACTTAACTCTTTGCGTATTTGTGAGTGTGTGTCAATATTGCTCAATTTCGAATGCAAACAGTTTTGATTGCTGAATAAAAGCAGTTTGCAAAAGTGTGAGTTTCTGCATGACAGAATAATAAACCCGCTTGAAACACGGGCGGGACTTTTCTCTTTATTTTGAAAAATATTGTTCTTTGCATAAAGAGGAGAAAAGTTTTAAAAAATCAAACGAAACCACTCGGCTCCGGTATGAAGTATTTGTTTATGTATCATGGCTCGGTGTGCTGTCACTGGCACAGTGAAATACGCCATCGTACTTTCAATTGTATCACGTTCGGCATCTTGCCGAATCTCGCCCATAAATAATTCTTTCCAGCAACAACAGTCCATGTGTCAAGCGCGTTCGGTGAAAACACTCCCCAAGTCACTGGTGCTGGAGTGATTTGGTGTGCTTCTTCGCCTTTCGAGAATACACACAGGTTGACGATTCCCAAATCGATGCAAGTAAAATGCTACGCGCGACACAAACCGTTTGACACCGGATGTGTACGGTGGAAAACCTTACGCTGCCCGCCTTACCCATGGCCATGGTGGTAGTTTACCAAGAAGCGAATCAAAAATTCAACACATCATCGCGCGCGTGGAAATCTGATCGATATTTTGCAGGTGTTTTTCCACCCCGGGATGCCGTGAACACAAAAAGGAAGAGATAAAATCATCGACACAGTCGAGTTTGGAACGAGCGACCATCGGGAATCGTGGCATCGCATGTGTATTGTTCGATGCCCGTGACAAATGTCTCGCAGCAGTACACTTTATTCCGATTTCGACATTCGTCGCCGGTGGGGATAGCTTCACGCCTGCTTGCTTTTTCGATGATAAAAAGGCTCGTGGCCTACGGAAACAGGACTTTTCCCGCCCGCCCCAGTCTCGGGAGGTTATAGGAGAAGAAATTAAATCCCGTATCGCGCCTGGAAAGCATTCCTTTTGACGGCACAATAGACAGAAAAGGCACTTTGGGTTGTATTGAAAGAGATGTGTGTGTGTGTATGTCCACTTGTCGAGCGAGGGAAGTACGATCAGAAATTTGCATTAATGCTTCGTCAGCATTCTTCAGGTTGGTGGCGGGAGCGGAACCAACGAAAGGAACGGCCTGCCCATTTACAGGTGTCCATACACGGGACTTTTTGTGTTGGTACACGTTTGCGCCAGCCTTTGGTTCGTGTTTTGTTGTAGTGCTGGTGTGACAAGATGGTGTTCCCTATTCGCACGTGCCCTCGTACACATGGAGGTGTCGTCGTCGTGGTCGTCGAAGAATGATGATGAAAGCCGGCCGGACCCATCACCAGTGCCTTCCTGCACCGAGACAGACGTTCGTGAAGTGTTTCTGCCATTATTTGCATACACCCAAGATCAAGCCAGGCCCCGAAGTCAACCGACCCGGACACTCACCGGGTGACACATTGTGCTGCACTAATGGTTGTACCAGGCTTTCGTCCGGTTCATCCGGGGCAAGGCTCGAAAGTCGTCGAAAGAACGCTACTCAGTCGCACGTCTAGAATGGAGACGATTTATTGCGCCAGTAGCTTGCAGTCTGGAGGAACGGTGGAAGACTACGACGAGTCCTGTGATGCGGATCGTAGGCTCCACCACGTTCCGGATTGATGGCGGAGTCCTTTGTAGCGTGGTTCTTTTCATTCTCTGCACACATTCTTTCGCGTCGGAGAATTCCATTTTGCTGTCACGCTAAAGAGCGGTGTATTTGGGTGGTGGTTGCATAATGTAGAGCTCAAAGTCTGCAGTAGCTGTGCGGAAAAGGTTGGTTTCGTGTGTGATTTATCCCAAAAATCTACCTTTGTGTCGCTCGATTACGTTCGCTCAGGATTTATATAGTCCTTGTGGAGAGACAAGTATTTTTAATTCTATTTCTCTTTCCATCCATGAAAACGATTTCTCGTGAATTGGGCTTCTTAAAATAGAGAGTAATCTTTTCAGTATGTTATGATGGTTTCCATTATACCGATTTTCTAAGCAACAGAAACAATCGGCAAGTTAATCGCTAAAATGGCGCCACATCGGTTATGGGAATGAAAAGTTCCCGCGCGGACAACCTTCATAATGGCCAACAATATGAGCAGGCACGTTTGGAACGTTTTTCAACAGCTCAAAGCTGTTGCCCAAAAAATGCCAATGAAAGGGGTTCGTTCTTATCGCACCCGGAAGTTTGTGGAGACATTGTACGGAAATAGCAAAAGGTTTCTTCTTTTTTGGCGATGGCTGTTGGCCTAGTACACTGCTAACTCAATCCATCGCTTCTCGTGCTCAATATAATCGAGCTAATGCTATAGGGTCTTCCTTGGTGCCGATAGGTGAACCGAACCGAACCGAGTGTGGTGTAGCGTGCTTCTTAATCGACAATCGTTATCTGCTGCGTCTTGCGAAATTCAATTTGTCCTGCTTCTTCTACAAAAATCCAAGCGGCAAGTGACTTCAGACTCCCGTCTCTTGGCATAGTTGTTGTGGAGTGTGAAGGAGCAAAGGAAAAGCCAAACATAAAGCGCTTGTTGTTGTGAGTTGTCCTCTGCAGTTATTCTGCTCGTTCCCTCCATCGAACTGTTACCGATGCCACAAACATAAGGAGTACCGGCGTGGTCACCGCGCATACTGCTTGAGGTTCCAATGGGGCTGTGTTTTTGTTGGTTGCTGACTGCTAAAAATGGACGCCACGAAAGGATAAAGAGGCGCTCGAAAGAATCTCGTTGCAGAATTGCTCTCTCTCCCTATCGTGGTGTGATTGTGTGTGTGTGTTCTATCCGTTCTGCGGATAAATATTTTGTTCTCGCTTTTGTATACACTCGAATCACTCGAACAGAAATGGAATAGTGCTGTAGTAGCGGTTCGAAGCATGATTCTGATTGTGAACGGAGAAGCGTACGGAATGGACGTGCTTTGCCTGGCCAGGGGTTGCCTCCTCCAGGGACGGGGAAGTAGCTTTCCCTTCGTACCGGTGCCGACCGGCCTGAGGTCACGATCGAGAGGACTTTGCCAACAGTCGAGCCAAAGTTCGCAAGCTTCATGTACGCCCAGTCCCGAAAAAATGGCTAACCAGCAGGGTCAGACCTGGTCATCTTGGATCATGAGGCAAGCAGGAAAAGCGCTTTTAATCTATTTTGGTCGCCATATCGGCGACACGACTATTTGGTCATACCGTTCTCGGACAAAAAGGACACATTACTAGTTCCACGTGGGGTAGTTGGTACCAGCAAGAGTAAATCAAGAATGAGAGTAAAAAAGAAAACCCGAAACAATTTGCCAAACTGCAGCACATATTTCTATTGTTTTTTTGTATTTCATTTCATTTTGTCCTGGTTCTTTTCGTTTCATTTTCAAAATTATGTCGGTTCTGTTTCCTGTTATTTTTTTGCGGTTATGTTTTTGGAACCCTATCGTGTATGGGTCGCCGCTTTATGTCGTGTCGTTGGGCTATGATATAATAAATTGTGTACGGTGAGAGGATAAAAAATTGTACAAGGTGCAAAAATAAATTCCCGTGGCACCTACCTGTGAAACAGAACAAAAAACTGAAGGAAAATGGAGAAAAAGTGGAAACTTCGAGAAGTGCCTAACGATCGCCAAGCAAAACAGTGAAATTGTGACGTCACCGTCGATGTTGTTATATGAAAATTGTAATAAAATGTAGATGATATGCTTTACTCCAATTACAGCACATTTTGACAAGTGAATAAGTGTAGAGTAATAACAAAGTACAGAAAAAAAGCAGTTTGTTTGAGTGCAGAGTGTGACTGTTGTGGGCTATTTTAGCAACGCCTAGTAGGTAGAAAGAGAAAGCGAGCAGTGTGTTGCAGTGTCACACTTGAAGGTGTTCTTTGGAGCAATCCGTTTCCTATTTCCGTCGGAAAGCACAACAAACCGGTAATTTACGAACTTGCCATTTACATTTGGTTTTAGAACTTCTCATTTATCTTATTCTCTTATGAACGCTTGTGAATGCTTTTTGTGTATTTTTTATAATCCATTGTTCTTCCTGGAAGGATCCACACTAACCTCTGCAATTACACTTGTTGTAATTTTAATTTTTCATAAAGAGTTTCCTTTTTTTCCTCGTCGCCGCTTTTCTCATTTACTAAACCAGTCTTCTCCAAGTACATTCATGCAGTTCAGTAAACGGAAGAAAAAATAATTGAACAAAAAATCTCATTAGTATAATTTGTTTTCGGTCGCATGGAAAAAAAGGAGAAAAAATGGCCCTTTTTTGCCTCACCAATAACCTTGGTGCGTGTGGCTGATGTTGTGTGTAGGTAAACACTTCATACAGGTTTTTCCCTCTTGCTAACTTGCTCACTTTTATTGTAGTTGTTTTGTAATTAACAACTTTTTCTCACTTGTTCTCGAACGAAGCGACCGTTTGGCTTCGAGCCTTTGTGGTTGACCGGGCCCTTTTTGCCAATGTTTGTCACGAAAAAGATTCAAGTTTTTGTGAACTTGAAAAACATTCGCGAATATTTGGTGTTTTTTTATGTTTCTTTTTTTTCCTTTTTTTGAAAACAAAAAAATACTTGGGTCGGTTACAAATAGGGTTCATACCAAAATCCCCTTGATAATGAGCTATACTTGGTCAAAGATTTGGAGAAAAAAGCTAAACCCATCGTAGGCCTTATTAGATTAAAAATTGTGTAAACTATACTTTTAGTGTGAGTGTGAAATAGATTGTAAATTGTTCAACAATAATACAGTTTCATCTAGCATTTATTTAGAATATTATACCAATTCAAAACAAAATCAAAATTTTCCAATTTTCATCTCGCACCGTCAAGTAAGGTTTCACATTTTGAAGCGCATAATGAATCACTTGACAAGCGCCATTTTGCAAACAAAACTCCGCCAGTGTGCCGTAAAGTAGCAAACAAAGAAGATGTAGGCTGTCGGATTCTCTAAGGGGGGGAAGGGTTTAAGGGTCGTCAGCCGAGTGGGGGGGAAGGTTCGGGAAGCGATGCCAATATGCGCTGGATGCAGAAGGATTTGCGGTATTAAACGGTTCTGATTCAATTACTCTCTCGTCTGTTTCAAAGGATTAAAACCTGACGTGGGTGGTGAAGAGGATCCGTTTTTTGTTTGTTTGAGGCTGAGCTGAATAAAAAAAATCACCCCAAACCCGAAGTGTTTTGCAAGTAAAGTTGTATTTTTTGCTTACCTTTGTGGGTTGAATTTGCATTCCGATCGATTTTGTGGACAATTTTTGCAAAATTGAGACATAATAATTTTTGAACGCAAAAGGGTAAGAATAAATAATATTTTCTCATAATATGTTTTGGTTTTTCGTTCATGTTGGGCTTGTTTTCCCATAATAATCCTTTTTGTATGACGATCGTATTAATTTTCAAAATATTAAAACCATTGTAAGTCAAACAGCACGATTGATCTTTTCTGACATGTTCCACGTAGTGTGATAAGGATAATCCCATCTCCAATACACCCGACCACCACAAGCTTCTCATCGGACGACAAAGTTTTTAATCCTTTTTTGCGCCCTTCCACTGCCAAAAAAAGAGAAAGAAAATCGATAAATTCTGCTGTCGATTATAGCTGATGTTATGACATCGTGTAAAAACTGCACACGGTCGTCCATCCTTGGGTCCTTAAGCTTGCTCCGTACCCCGAAGCAACAGGCAAAACGTCAAGCGAAAGGTGCGAAGTACGAACTTTTGTAGCCGTTGAAATTAACTTCCACCTGTCGGCAGCTGGTTCCTGTGCTGGTTGTGAAGGATGGAGATGTTTTTTCTTTTTCCTGCAACGAGATACCCAGGTGACGACCCAGTGTTGTGGGTAAGGCATGCGTTTCTCGGGTTCCGTTGCTGAATAAAGTTGTTGTCCCTGAGTTGTTTGACACGACGTGCGGACCTATTTACAGGGGACACAGGCTCACACATATGTACACACGCACACACTCACACACCATTACCCAGTGAAAGGAATTGTGTGCCGAAACCCATAACCCACATCAGAAGCCCCGGATGTGTTCGGATAGGTATACGACCAGTGAGTCCTTTTTCTAGCGAGTCCATCATCACCATCATCATCGCAGCGCACATGAATCCCGTAAATAAGCTTTCGCCCCGAAGCAGTTTCTAAACGCGCACGTGTGTGTGTTTGTTAGTGTTTATAGCATCATCAACCAGTGTTGTGGGACATACTGCTTTTTAGCCACCAGCCACCTAAACCTTGAGCTTGTTATCGATGTTCCTGCCATTTTGCTCGGTACTGGTCCTTACTGCAGGAGTAGTAGTAGTCGTAGTAGTACTGGTAGATAATTAATTTTAAATGGCGTCTGGTAGTTGCACCGCACGATTAATGGTGTAGTTCCTTTGCACCTGTAAAACGGACTTCGTGTCACCAGCGGCGACGCAGCCATTGGAGTGGTTCAACTTACAGCAGAAGAGTGAACACTTACAGAACATTTCGCATGTGCAGTCCACCCGGTTGCAGGGCAGGAAAAACATTTGAACGTAACAACACATTACGAAAGGAAATGAAAATGAACCTTGTTGGAGTCCTGCTATAAGTGTGCTACCACTACTATCCAACATTATTACCTCTAGCAAAACCGAGGGGAAATCGTTTTAGACCACCGTCTTGCGCTCATATCCGGTGCTTGTTCACCACTTTTCGGGTTGTCCTAATTAGCACTGATGGTTGTCCGAAAATTGTATCATTATGCTAGCATTCTACCAGCGTTTAGTTGAAATTATGCTGAGTGGTGGATTTTTCCGGACTCGTTGTTTTCCGAATCAACGAACAGTGCAATTATCAACATCCTCACGGGGAAGTTGTTAAAAATAGTTGAGTTTGGTGAAATTATGTTACTTGCTCGTACTGTTATTCACTTTGGAAAGAAACAAAAAATATGAACTTTTGTATTTCGCGGGAAAATTTGTTTAAGTTGTATTCTGTACACTTTTAACCACCAACTCCAACTTCAAAAGATGCAAGATGCAACCGCCAACTGACAAGTCTTTGCCAAGTAAGCAAGCATAGTGAAATGTTTATGCTTTTTTGCACTCAGTTTACTGATCGTTTGAAGTGGCTGTTTTTCAGAAGTGCTATTTCAAACCTCCCGCAAACGTGTAAAATAGTAAACGATAAATGTACTACGAAGGGTCGCGATTACTGGAATTGTTTTGGATGGAGAGTGTTTATTCCCTTGTTAAGAAAGAAGAAAAACGACCTAAAAGTATGCAATTTGCATGACGAAAAATTTAAAATTGTAACTCAACGCAATTGTAATGCCTATAAAGTGTACCGCTTCTGTCTGGCATTTGAATACAAATTCGTTACACCTCTGTTGACTATCATAACAACATCTCAATGAAGAATGGCGTTAGTGAGTGCAAATACAAACCATCAATCGTAGGGTAAAATGTGGCTTTTCAAACGCGTTGTGCGTTGTGTTTGGCTCCGTGCCAACGTGTTGTCAGCAGACTGCGATGACGGACGGTTTTCGATCCATCATCAGCGCCTTGCTGCAGCCGTTGAAAGTTAAGAATTCTGGTTCGAAAGTACTTTCAAGTGGGGTACCATTTCTTCAAGAATTGAGCGTATTTTACTGCTCCACAAGACACACGATACCTTCGCGGAGGTTTGGTGTTCGGTTTCATTTGAAGATTATTTTACGCCAGCTACATAACGACGCTGTGTGTGTGTGTTGTAAATGACCACAACCGCATCGCTAGTAATGAAGATGAGTTGTTTGCTCGATCGAGTGGTTGCGTATCATCGAAAATGTAAGTTGTACCTCAGTGAGGAACGCTGAAGGTTAAGCAATTAGGGGTTTCTGTTTACATTGGACGAATTGTTTGTAAGGGAAGGCTTCGCAAATTCAATTAGAAAGTTATTAAAATAAATAAAAATTGTTATTAAGATAAGAAATCAATCAAAGAAAAGCACAAGTTACACATTAGAAGAATTGCGAGTTATTAAAAATTCTCTATGACATACGGGATATTCGAATGTAATAATGTTTTCCATAACGATGCCAAGCGTACATGTACATTTGACCTTTGGTTTTACCGTTGTATTTGTACAGTACATTTTTTTTTGTGTGTATAACGAACCTGTTTATGCTCGGTTCTATTTGTTTAACCTTTCGTTTAGCAAACAACGAGACACACACACACACATATTCACATCGGCGTGTTCCATGTAGCGAAATGTTTGCTAACGTTATTGGAAAATGGGCAAAACATAAACAGATGCGCTGGGATGTTAAAAAAATGAATATCCCAAACAAGAGTGAGCGAAACTATGGGCATCGAAAGAGGTTGGAGTAGAACAGAGGAAGGGAAAATGCATAGAAAAGGAAAGCTGTAGGCAAATGGCTGATAGAGAAAACAAATCCACCTGCCTCGTGGCACACCTACCCACAGTGAAGGGGCGATGGTTCGATGCTGATATCGTTACAATTGTATCGTAACTGGATAAAAGTACACCGGCGCTGATACACAAACCAGAGATACCAGCGCCAAATGTGGAAAAGGTCTGACACGGAGGCGGTATGTTTTTGGAGTCAATTCGAGAGGAATGTATGCTTTTTTCATGCACCATGAAACTCTTCGCAAAATTGCTTCAAATTGAATCTAACTGTCGACCGATGCTTGCCAGATGCAGTGCGCCGAGAACTACTCCGACCGGTTCGGAGCGACTGTTACAAAAACGGATGCAACGAATTTTCGTCGAAGGTAACGGTTAGTAGGTAAGGCCTTTATCGCAGTCGACTGCTTGCCGCTTAGGCGAGGCGAGTTATCAGCACATTTTGCTTTGCACCCTTGTAACAGACTGAATGTGACTCGCTTCGATGGTCAAAAACGAGGGTACGGGAAAAGATTCTACGCGGGGTTTCGGGGAAAATTGGGTTTTCACGACATTTTGTGCGCAACGACTGTAACATTATTTGAAAGCAATTTGTGTGTGAGCGATCGGTTTTGAGTGTCGTTTAAAATTGTACCAGCGATAATCTGATATTTGGTAACAATTGAGCATAAACAACCTAGTTTTTATTTGTAGAAAAATTGTCAACTAAATAGTCGCCCTTTTCTTTACAACAATAAATTTACGGCATGGATTAATGCCTTCCAGCACCTTACAAACATGTTCTGCTGGCTCAAAAAAAAAGGGTTTAATTTCATTATCAAGATAATAATGCTAATGCTGCACACGTTTCTCTTGTGTTTTATTGTGGGAGCAGCAAAACAGGTATAAATTACGGTGAATGGTTTCATCGGGTTGTTTGTTGGGTGAAAAAACGATGGACACGGTATGTACAAGTGAGGGTTTTTTTTGTGTCTGTGTGTTGTGAAACAAAAACTCAACATTGCCATATATGTTGGAAGGTTTATGAAAGACCGAGGAGGTATGTTGAAGGTAGTTTCTGCACACTGGAGAGATAGACCCATGTCAATGCTGTCGCAAAAGTAGCCGGAAAATAGTTGGTATAAATTATTTGATCCACTTGCTACGCCTGTTTTTTTCAGATTGTAAGATAAGAGGGTTCTTTTTCGAACATAAGATATAGTTACGGCGAAGAATATGTTTTGAAATTGAGGATTTTGTTGTAGAAAATTTATTGTAACTACGCACAGGCAAAGTGCATAAATGTTACAGTTGCTTGTCAAAGGTATCCTGTACTAAAAACAGCCAGGCATACGTTAAATATCGAGAGCGCTGAGGTGAATTGTCACGAGCAGGTGTCCGAACTCCTTGGATAGTCAATGAAGCCTTCTTTTGGATACTGTTTTAATCTCAATGCTTATCTGCTTGAGTGACCGAAACAAAAACAACAAAAAATGCCAAAGCGATGGGTCCTTGCTGCCAATATTTTCATCGGGAGCGAGCACGTTAGTCAAGGGCTTTCGAGCAACATGTTTATTTCAGCTCACGTACAATCATTGACACTTTGCTCGGTGTACAAGGAAATGTACCAAAACAGCTCAAAACAAAAAAAAGGCCGTAAAGATAGGAAAAACATCCTACAAGGAACCATAAACTGGGCACAAAAACCCGAAAACCACTGGTCCCGTTGCGAAACCAACCAACACGTCAGTTCTTTGGGTTTCGCTCCCGTACTCTACTGTCGTACACTCGAGACTGGACTTCTTTGTCGAGCATTTTGTCTTACCACGAGAAACCACAGGAATACTCCCTTTTATTGGGACGCTCCATTGGCTTTGGTTATTTATGTTTCGGGTTGTCCTTCGCCTTAACCGGTGCTCTAATCATGCCCAGGCTTACACATTCCACTGGGACATGGTGGAGGTCAACGGAGGTGAGCTTGGGGCAGCTGGTGCGAAGATGACCATTTCCCTGGAGTCCTCTGACCCAGGGCAAAGGATTACTTTCCCGACGTCGTGACGTGATTGGACGAAATGGACGGGTGGTTTCCATTGGCAAATGGTGAAAATTGTTTGGATGATCCTGTGGTAAATGGGGAGACAGGCAGACAGGGTTGTGAAAATTATTGTGACGAAACAGCAACGGGGTCCTTTTCGATCCTTGCTCTCTCGCTCTCTGTATCTCACTCGGTAGTGTACGATAATCAAGATGGATGTTTCATTTGTGAACGAAATTTGCATGGATTATTTATTCACTATGCTAATGATGTGGTACTTCGTTTTACGTATTTAGCATTGATGGAGGGAACGATGGAAGGTTATCAGTTTGAGTACAGCAGACGTACAGCGTTGACTGTGTACATACGAGAACTGTTAACTGTTCCCTCAAATACAGAAACTTGTTTTGCTGAAAAGTCAATAAACAAAAATCAAATTAAATGAAGTGCAATCCGTCAATTGATCATATTAATTATGGTTGTTTTTTTTTTCAAATTAAAAAAGTTTACCATTGTTATCCGCTTGGTATGAAAAGCAAAACCCAAGCTACAAAAATCTTTTCACTCCGCTTTCATGATAGAATTCACACACATTAATCACTCACGTATGCTGTTGAAAACGAGGACAATTGTGCTTACCGCAAGGTTTCGACGTGGAGAAAAATACAATCTCCACACACCACAACGGCAACACAGCAAATTGGAAAACATTCATGGCTGCTGTCAGGGGAACCGTGTGAATGCGAATATTTTTCTCGTCATGTAGCATTTTTTGTTTGCCGTGCGAGGAACGAAGTTTTCGATGTGGTCAGTGAGTGAGTGGGTAGGCAGAACTGCTTAAATTAATTTTCACTTTTCGTCTCTTTGTTCTTGTGCCTCTCGGAAGTGTTTGTAGTCGTGTTGACGTTTTTTGTAGATGGCCGTACCGTATTGTGCTTGCGGAAACATTTTGTATGTCATTTAAGAATAAACCGGAACTGGGTTTAATTTATTGTGCACTGCTTTGCTGGCGCGTAAGATTTATTAATGAGGAAAACATTATTGGTAGGAAAAAATGGAGACGCCTGGTCGGTATGAAATAGATTTGTTACAAATTTATCATAAAATTGTTTGAAAAAGTGTTTTACCGCATCGAAAACCCTAAACACTTTTGATGTTAACGATCATAAAGCTTAATTGGTTGATAGGAAAGCGCAGAAGCTTGATGTTTCAATATAAGCAACGTATCATTGCAAAATCAATGGAGGCGCCCAGTCACTCACGTATGTCTGCGTGAAGCAAGGAAGTCATGATACCGACAAAAGCGCATTGTTGATAGGGTCAATATTTTGTCAGGTCTATCCTGTAGTATCTAAGCTTTAAATCACTATAAACCTCTCTTTGATTGCTTGTATTCATAACGAAATAGTGCTTTTATTGCAAACGAACCGTTTCGGAGGTACGGTTATGGGCTGATGTTCATTTAGTTTTGTTTATTGATGAGAGTAAATTGAATTTTTATCTACATCAGCAAATCGAACAACGTGCACACACACTGTTCACTTGCTTGTTCCATCGGCTCATCAAACTGCTGATTCTTGCTAGATGGAATGATAAATGAAAATCGTGCATCACCTCCACCACCACCACCACCCATGTGAGATGCATCTGGGGCCTGACTGCTGGTAAAGGGGTTACTAACTGCAAACGAAACCCCCAAATCCACCTATTCCCTATCCCCCGTTGCTGTACCGAATTAGATCGTCCGTATTGAAGTGGACCTACAGAAGGTGAGGGAAAACGGGACTGTCGGGTGCATTTAATCCCACCCAGTTCCACTTCAATTTTTCCCATTTCCCCTTCTCTCGAACCCGGGTGCAGGATTGCAATTTGGAAATGCTTCGGATGCGTGCGTTTGCGCGCTCTTACGTTACGAATATCCCAAATGGGTTGACCAAAACCAGCTTTGGTCCAGCTACGGTACAGCTCCAGCAACGATTATCCCTGCAGGAGAGGTGGAAAAGAAGAATGTGGAACTTTTTGGTGCTTCTGACTGCCGAGGGTTTTTTTACCGGTAGTAGTAGTGGTGGTGTAGTGAGAAGGATTGACGGGGAATCGTTTTTCAATTTTGCAACAGTTCTTCCCTAGCCAGAGTGCGATGCTGGTCCCGTTGGTGCGCGCTAGGCGGTTTGGCCCTTCCGTCAAAGCGGTCGATTGACTATTGGAAAACCACACTCACAGTCGAGTAGTTGGAGCGGTTAGGTGCTTGGTGAGCTGTTCGGTGCTTGTTGAGGTTCGTTTCGATTTACCATTCAAAACATATTCCATTCGGCAATCGTTGTCTGGTCTAGCATCGGAGACACTAGAGACTGGAGGTGATTAGAGGGCTTTAGAAAGGTGGATCTAGTTTTATTCCAGCAATGGAGCAGTGCTGCAACCGCCACCAATAGCGCTGCTGTCAGCCCGTTCGAGTGATTTCTAGTGATTTTAGCACACAGCGTGACAGATTGCTGGAAATGCAAATTTTATGTATGTACCATATGTAGAGGAGCTTTTTGTGTGAGTCGTAGCTTCGTTCGTAACACCTACGAGATTGTCATTTTTTTCCTGCTTACATGCCACACCAATACACGGATAGTGTTGTGATTTGTGTTTTGTTCTACTAGAAATAACCTCAAAGCAATGGCCAGAGCATGGCTGTTGCTGGTAATTCATTTAATCCACCAAAGGCCGCCCACTAAAGAGCGAGCATCAGGTAGGCAGAATAAATGTATTTGGCCGGGGCAGAGATTATTAGTGCATATCGAAACCGAAAACCAAAACCACCGTACAGTGGGCAACTCGAATCGGATTCGGGATGTACACTCAATGATGCAACTCTAATTGATTTGCACTAAGCAATCGGATCAGTAGTTAGTTAGAAATGCTTTGCGTACGGTTGTTTGATTTGGTGTCATTTTCACAGTATTGTGAAGCAACTTTTGGTGCATATTTGGAGGGAAAACTAAGACTGTATAAAATATTTATTTTGACAAAACAATTTATCTGTTTCCCATTCAAATCCCACCCTATCTCCGGATGGGAACGTACTAAAACCCCGGCTCCTTTAGCTTATTGTGCATCAATCTATCATCCGCAAATAAACGTCTTGATTGGAACAAGTAGATGTTAAAAATAGAACTTTTATGCGATTCTTACCAATACCAAAGCCGGTTTGATACGAATGGGGACACGTTACACGATCACACATCGCACGTCGCACGTCGCAAGAGCTGGTGCTCAGCAAACAGCTCCAAATAAAAAATAATGTCCGTTGCAAAACCTGCGCGAGACGAGATTACTTCCATTGGATGGTATTTTATTGTGCTTTTTGGGGGTATTGCAAACGAGTTTCTTCCATTTGTTTTCTCTCTCAAAAAGTCAGTACAGTTTTTCTTAACCATATCTGGCAATCTTGCATTGTTTTTGAGAAGGTAACTGTCCCTATCCGAACCTGTGCAGCTTAGTAAAAGAAAAACGTGTTCGTTTATCTTCGTTTCTCACACTAACCGGAATGTTTGTTGATCGAAATAGAATTGATCGAACAGCCGAGCGTACTTTGAGCGTAATCGGATTAGGTACGGACGGGCAGGGCTGTCGTTGTTCCAGAATGATGGGTTTCTTCTGCTCCCGTCCGTCTGACTTTCTTTTTCGTAAGCAAGGCGCAATGTATCTCGCAAGAAAAAAGTGTCTTATTCCTATTGACACTTCCGAAGCGTATCGGTTTTCGGGCAAAAGCTCACGATGTAAACCGTACCCATTATATTGTTGCGCTTCGATGGCAGTGCCAGTTTGAAGGAAATCAATCCGTTGGTTGATGGACAAATACCTAGGTTGACTACTTGTCAGTCTGAGACGTATTCTTTTCTATACTCTCCATTCAGGTCGTACCGAAAAAGGGTCTCGGTCATAGGGAGATCTTCGTTTTTTTTGCTAACTGCTGTTGGTATCTCGTTTTGGTTGCATTTTTTTAACAAGAGTTTCCTGTCGATCGTTCAACAACTACAACCTTTATCACACTTCCTTTTCTCTTCATTCTATAGCATCCTTTTCCAACACTTTCCAACTATCTTTTACCATTCTCTTTCTCTTTCTTGACCTTCTCTTTCGTCTTTCTATTTTCTTGCCCACTTGCAGTGAGATGAGTTTTGGTTTCGCTTAGCGCACTCGCACACACCGTTTAACACTTCTTTTTTTGGCACAACACAAAACCGCGTGCGTGCCACTACGTGCCCGTACACCATCACCATCACATCACATTACTCACACGAGCACACCTCACACCATGCCGGGTCGCCCAAAATGTGTCTCGCGGGTCGCAAACACGCACGCCACACTACGTACCGCTCGTGGACGATCGTGGACGAGATGGCCACGCACGCTACTACTGCTCGGTGTGATGCTTTTCGTCCTTTTTGGTGAAGCGTTGACCGATCCGACGGTCGGCGATCCGTACACCAATCCGTTTACGCGCGAGGACGATGATACATTGCTTTGCGTGAAGGTGGGAAAACGAAACGCTTTGCTAAAAACGCTCGCTCTGCACATGAGGAGAGATCTTGTGTCGGCGACTAAAGAAGGCTCGCTTGAGATTTATGATGGATATTGTTCTGAGTCGCGTTTTGTTTGCAGCATGTTTGCATGGTTTCATTGCTTCCGGTTACCCTAACGCTTTGTGGATGTGTTAAACCAATTGAAAAATATTTGTCAAAATTGATGCTTTTTTAATTTATTTTCAAGTTGATGGTAAACTTTTGTAAATAGTTCCGTTATTATTTTTGAAAACTCAGATTACAATTTGTTTCTTTGAAAATTGATGGGCAAATAATGACATGTTTTTTTTTTTAATTTTCAATTCAATTTCAAAACATAAATAATGCTGCTTTAGTGCTGCGTCGTTGTTGATTTTATTTCACGTTTATCTTGTTTTTCGATCGTCGAAAAAGCGTCTTTTCTATTGAAATAATACTATCGTTCTTTACCTTTACCGATTTTCTCCCATTTCCACAGGACATGGGCTGCTTAGGTAGTAAAGACCGCCTGTCCAAGGAGGATATGGACTTTCTCAAATCGCACACCCGGTACGATGAGTCCACAATCAAGGAATGGTATAAAGGCTTCAAGGTAAGTGGGTTAAAAGTTTGCAGCACCCCATCGCTGGCACCTGTCTCGTTGACTTTGACGTAATGAGGAAGGAACAATGTTCACAGCCTAAGATGCGGCTAATGTATTTTACCTTCAAGCGAAGCATTGCCTCGGTTGGTTCACGCGCGTCACGGCCGAGCACGTCTAATTTCCAAATAGCCAAGGGGGCTTTTTGCGTTCAATTTACTTCCACCTTACACCGGCTTAGCAGAATGACAGAGGCTGACAGATCAAAGTCTCGCGTCCTGTGATTCGTTTCTTAGTTTTGGCTTAGTCTCGCCGGTTCGCGGCGTGTGCTTGGCCGTGCGGTGAAATGTCGCGTTTGTGCGCGGCAGTTTGATGGATTTCAGTTTGGCTTTTATTGTGTGCTTGAGTGCTGGGATGAAACGGCGCCTGGTTCCGTGATGTCCCACGGTAGTCCAATGTCCAGGATGTAATTGAATTTTGCGTAAAAGGAAGTAATTTTTTTTTTGTATCTTCCCATCAAAGTGACTTGGAATGTTAGAGCAGCATGCGGTCTTTGCTTTTCGGGAGGACAAATTGCCCTAAAATAAAATGGCTTGTTTTTTTTTTTTTTTGGTAGAAATTGATTAAATGAATGACAGCTGTACCGTCGAAAGTTTCTTTGGTTTCTTTGGACAACAGTTGCGTATCTGTTTGAGGAATAGAAAAGTCAAATCGAATTCTAATTAGCCATCGGAATCGGGCTTTGTACAGGTTCAATATTAAACTCAACTTAAACACAAATGATCAACTCTCGAAAGCGGATGCTTAGGTTAGTTATCCCCCGAAGAAATCCCTGTGACATCGTGCAATATTTTCGCTGATATCCTAAGCCCCCAGCATCAACCGAAACCTCATAATTAATTTCGAGCACAATCTTTACCGAAAGTGTGACACACACCGTACGAATGTAGCCGCGTCGCGTCCCCATTCGAGCGATAAATGTCTAATCCTTCCGATATCACTTAATTGAAACCATAAATCAAATTACACACCACGACGCTAATGCCACCGAAGCACCATCTTGCGCTTTTGTACGCACGCGGCGATGCGACCATCATTCGGTACACGGGCTGGGTAAAGTGGGTGCGAGATCGGATCGTTTGCCGAAGCTCGTACGCTATTTCTGTTCTCCTGTCAGGTTTCGTATCCTATTAGACTATGGCCCTGGCCAGGGCCGGAGATGTAACGATAGTAGGCGGTACGCTTCATTCTATGGCAAACATAATCAGCTACAATCAAGCCTAGCTGAAACACCCCCTTGGCACAGGCATCAGTCGGTGTGCGGATCCCTCTAAGATGCAACTACTCTTATTCAATTAACAAAGTTCCCTTCGGTAACTACCGGAGGCGGCTAACGTACACACGTGTACACGGCGCTTGCTCTAAGCTGAAGGTGCATTCGTTGCATGCACTGTGTCAGGTTGAGAGTGAAAAGCCAGCGTTTCTTTCGTTCAAACAGAAGCTGCTCGTTGTTCATTATTCTACCTAACATCAAGCGTGGCACAAGGTGTGGCACATGTGCGGATCTGAGGAAAAATGCATTGTGTTAAGCAAAGTTTGCTCTTATAGAGCAAAAGTTTTCTCTTTTCTGTCGGCATCAAGAAGCAAAAAGAAAGGAAAAGTAAAGTGCGATCCTCCTTGCCGTATGAGGTTTTTTCTGCTTTTGTCTTGCTGTGTGGTGGCCGTGACCAGGATACGCGCTTGTGGAAAGTGCCTGATTTCTGAACTGTTTTACGATTCTCGCACGAGTGCGAAACTTTCGTGTGTGTGTGTGGATGTGGTGAATATTATGGTGATTTTAAGACTGGTTTTTTATTTCCTTTCAGCGTATTTGCTTCACTCTGAAGTTCATCTAAGCTAAGCAAACCGGTTCCCTGAATGGACTGTACTGAAGATGGCATTTATTTTCCCTCATTTGCCAGAGCTGCATCAACACATGAATACCTACCACATACACTCACACACACGCACATACTTTCTTTTATGATTGTAAGTGTGGTTTTTGAGGATTTAACTCCTTTTTCCATTCCATCAACCACGAAGGCGATACGTGCGCGTTTGTATGTGTGTGCGAATGGCAGAGGAGGAACTTTTCCATCGTATTCAGGCGCCCGGTAGCCACGGCAGGCTGACTTCTTTTTAGTGCCCGCCGGCTCGTTTCATGGAAAAGAACTTGCTCAGATCACAACATCTTTTCCTTCCATTTCCGGCGCATTCTCATAACTTTCGGAATGGGGCAAGTTTTTCTTCCAGCAGCTCGTTAGGAAGGTGCACGCAGTATAAGTGGCAGCATGTGCTTGTACTACGGGTAGAGGTGAAAGAAAAATTGTAATGGAATTTCGATGAAAAGAAAAATCTCTACCATCTTCAACAGTAACACTCCACACGTTATATGTTCACAGTAGTTAAAAGTTTTTTCTTCCCCATTCGCCCCCGGTGTGTAAAGGAAAGCATTTTCATCTGTTCTGCACAGGACGAGTTTTGTGGCATGTTTTTTTTTACAGTTCACACTATATAAAGCGGGATTATTTTTATTCCAAGCTCGTACGGTGGCAAAGGTGTA
The DNA here is from genome assembly GCF_943734695.1 of Anopheles maculipalpis. Lineage (NCBI taxonomy): Eukaryota > Metazoa > Arthropoda > Insecta > Diptera > Culicidae > Anopheles > Anopheles maculipalpis. The sequence continues at coordinate 87,845,273 of NC_064872.1, forward strand.
CTACCCATCATTCGGTGGTAACAACAACAGATACTTACGGTTTATGATGCGATATACCTATTTAAAGACTGTCATATTTCAACGGTTCTGTCGGCTGGAAAATGAACTATGATGTAATCGGCTTTAAGTGCTTTGGTTTCAAAATTGCTTCCGCTGGAAGAATGCCAACGCAGCACAATCGGGCCACAACTTTCAATCGCTTCGTCAAGGCGGGCCGTTTTTTGTTGTGCTGCTTTTCTCCCGTCTACTAGAACCGAGCCACCGGGTGTTTCGACAGCGATCCACAGGCACGATAGGCTACACAGCTCACTCACTCGCACGCTCGCCCTCGCCCTTACCAGACCGAGATGGTGATTAAATTTTCACATTCTCCGATCGATGGATGCTTTTGGAACCGATGCCTGTGAGTGTCTTATCGGTGGTTCATTGCGATGATGAAAAGGATATCGAACGCTGAAGAGTGCGTGAGACACCGGAAAGGAGCAATACGCGCGGATAATAGATGGCCAACTGTTGAGCAGGGCTTTCGCCCTGGGAATGTACGTCGGTACACTGTTCAATAATGAAAATTTAATTTCGCACCCGTCGCTGCTTTGCCGGACGTTTGGAGCTTCTTTTTTTTCTCTCTCTCTCTCTCTCTCTCTCTCTCTCTCTCTCGCTGCTCAGGATGCTTATGGACGGTTGACGATTGGATTTGTGTGTTTCATTCGGAGAGTGCACATCATGTCAGAATCCTCGTGATGATGTATGCAGACGCCATCTGCTTGCATATGCCACCGAATGGCAGGCATGAAGCGAAAGGAATAATGCCTCGCTTTAATGGATTTCGCTAGTTGAAAAGCTTTATTTGGTTTTCCAATAAAAAGCATGTTAAATGAAATGTCAGCATGAATAGTATATCAGATAATTTAATTATTTGCAATTGTATGAGGGAAAAAAAAGATTCTCTTTGCAAGGGTTAATGCCAGAATAGCCGGATATGAGAATACTTTCTTCTCGAAGCGATGGTAATTGGTCGTGCGCTTAAGTCGCCCAGACAGTGGATGTAATTTCGGATCAATTTAGCTAATCCTTTAATCCTTTCGGCTTCTATGTGTGGGCGGGAAATTGACTAGCTTAGAGTAGAAGTAACAGAGGCGAATGACTTTAGCCGTCGTTCAGTTCAGATCGCAAAATGATAATTTAGCATAAATTATTCAATTCTTGTAAATTTCCATTATATTATGTACATTTGTTTTTGTAGAAAAAAAGCACAAGTTATTCCACCGTGTTCTTACCTTTAACTCAAACTCATCCCATCCGCACTGAAGCAGGTAGCTGATCAGGGCAGACAAGTTATCGCACAGAAGGGTGCGAAATAAAAGTGTGTATAAAAAGCATTAAACGTAATTTGATACCCCAATATCCATGTGCCGGAGATCCGCTTGTTGCGCTACTGGACCGGGCGTCCCTTCGGGCACCAATTCTGCACCGGTTTAACAACGGCACGTGGTTGGTGGCATAGTAAACGGTGTGTGTGTGTTTGTGCGTACATTAGGCAAAACAAAACACTAAACATCCTTTTCGTTACGTTTTCCGTTTCGATGTCAGTCCAAGGCTTCATGGAGTTTTGGCGTGCTTGGCGTGCTTGGCGTGTTCATGTTGCTGTTACGCTCTGATCCTGTGCGAGCTTTAATCCTCGCTCGCTTTGACATCGATACTTGGCCACTAGCATGCCGGGGCCTTTATTGGCGAAGGGTTGCTTTGCAAAGGGTAGAGCGGGAGACCGGTTAGTTTACTTTATTTAGTCCAAGATGGGCTCATGTTACGGTAGGCTAATTAAGAACTGCTACGTCCCTACCACCGGAGATGTGACCCGCAAACGCAGAGAGATGGCTAATTATGGTCGATTGTGGGGCGGTATCATTGGGTATTTCTTTACGAATTGGTAGCGTAACCATTGTGCCGTTGGTTTGAAAGGTTCAATCAGCCAGTGGAGCGTAAGATAATAATTTTCCAGGATTGGTTTGCGTGCGTTGGTGTTCGGAGTGTGATGAATATTGCTTTCGAAAGTTTAAATAAGGTGCTTAAAGGAATGATTACCCTTTATGAACCTCTTGAATGATAGCAATACACGAAATACGAAAGAACAACACACATCGATAGAACAGTTTGTATCACGTTTAGGGCAAGGCTCACAGTACAGCAGCTTCTGGAAAATGTTTAACTAGGGCGTATTGGTGTATCTGAATCGCGTCCTTTAACCTTTATTAAACATGCTACAAGAACATATTGCCACAAGTATGAAATTTTCCCAAAATTTGGCTACCCTAAACCACAAAAAAAAACCTTCTTCTCTCTCTAGCCTACATTATTGAATTAAAAACAGAAATTTACAGTAATAAAGGCCTCACAAACAACAAGACCGGTTAAAAAAACATGAGGAAAGTGTCCATCTGTTCTCTTTAAGCATAAATTAAGTGGAAAGGAACAGCTGAACGATTAACGTAATGTGTGTATCATCTCGATTTATGGCACATGTTTGCTCATAAAACGATAAACTATCCAATCCTCCATTTTTTTTTTCTCGAGACACTGATTATTTAATGCCAACCCAAAATGACAAATGGAATGTAAAAATGGTGGTAGAACAAACATTTCACGGCTTATTGATAAATCCAATCATTCACGAACTGTATCGACCGGTTCTATCGGTTCTGCTTGTTTGTGTAATGCACCGCAACAATACACGAGTCGTTGCGCCCGGTTAAACCTCAACATTGTTCAACTGGAATAATTTATCGGTTAGACAGAACATGATTACCGTACTGGCCGTACTGCAAACACAAGCCGCAACTACCATTTTCCATCGGCAACGCTCCAGCACTAACCAATTGTTGTGCGATGGATGTTGTAAGGTCAAGCCATCATATCACGGTGCGGTTCAAAGCTGGGCAGAATTAGTACAGTTGGCTTAACGCTCTGTATTCTGTGCTTCAACGCTCTGTGTCACTAGTATGGGAAAGGATGCTGCTTGCTTCCACGCTCCACCCACTCGGCACACCTTTTACCGAGGCTTATCATGCGATTGTGGGGATTCCATTTTCAAGGACACTACGCTCACATTAATCTTGTGTGAAATTTCAATTGCATTGTTGGGGATAAGCGTTCCCAACCTACGCAACACCCTAAGACTGGTTGTACGGAAATTAGATTTCACTACTTTTCACCACAAGAAACCGTAACACGCCCAATGGAAACGTCCTGCGTGGGAAAGGAAGCATGTCCTGGACGTGCTCTGGATGCTTGGTCCCGTTGGCGTGTGTGTGTGTGTATGTGTGCTAATACCGATTGTTGTTCTCGGCTTTGTACCGACAACGGAGATAATTCAAGACACTTCAACTTGTTGGTTAAAACATTGATGTTGGGATTCTCCTCCCTCCCCTTAACTGGGACCTGGGACAATAATTCCTTTGTTAAATAGTTGTGGGAATGTTACATAATCGAAATGACACACTCATCTTGAGGCGGCCTGCTAATGTCAATCAGTGAAGTGTCTTGGCTTTGGAGCAAGTTGGAGTGGAGTGGCATACGGTCCATGGAAGAAATAATCTTTACAGGTGGCTCTTGAGAAATGTCTCCACTTGGAACCGTTGTGTGTCTGTGTTCGACGACGATGTGTATGACCACAAATAATAATTGTGGCGTGTCAGAGGAGAGGTAGCGCTGGCCGTGCGGTTAGGACACACTATTAGCTTTATTTAATTTACATCACACATTTTACGCCACAGTGTCCGCTTATCGCCAGCAAGCGAGTGCGAGTGAAGTTCAGGATGTCCATATCCGGCACGAAATCATGCAGGGAAAACAATGATGATCATAAACGTCAAAGCTTTTTGCTGTGTGTGTGTGTCCTGGGTGTGAAATCCGGCCTACATCCAGTGACTCCCGGTGTGCCCGTATGCTTCGAAACACACCATCCGCAATAGCAAACTTTATCGTGCCAGATGCGCTCGTTGCAGCAAAATAAGAAGGCGACTTCAATAAAGGTCCGTTTTGTGCATCAGCTTGCAGGATGGCCTGCGAGATGCGGGAGAGAATACCTGGGAAGTTGCACTGAAATGTTCTCCTTGCCTTTGTCGGAGAAACACGGGCAGCCAAACAACGGGGCCGGTTCACTGTTGAAAAGCAGGAAATGTGCATAGTTTTATTCCATCATGGTCGTGGTGTGTTGGTGATGGTTCCGGAAATGTATGGTTTTCCCGCAATGTCTACAAGGGATCAGCGAGACGAGACGGCTGGAGGTTGATGGTTTAGAGCGGAGGAGAATTGAAGCCAGAGTTGGGAACTTTCTCATACATATTTTCATTTCGGTTTTATACTTATTTTGTAATTCAATTTATGTGACAGAAACTACCGGAACGATTTTTCACCAAGCTTTTGGAATGTGAAAAGCTGATGGAACACTCTGCTTCCCAAAAGCCGTGTTGCACAAGGGATAAAATGGTTAGATGTAGACATATTTTTCAACCAAAATTATGTTTAGCATGGCTTTAGAGCTTGTTGCTTTAGGCAGAGACATAAAAAATGGATCGTTTATGCCCTTTTCATGCGCTGGTCAGTCCCAGGAGGTTCTGGTTCGTGCACAGATTAATTAGGCGATAGTAGATTGTGTTTGACTTTGTATCCTAAAGACATAATTTTGTTTTATAATTTATTGTCCCACTAGGAGCACTTTAAAGCCTATATTTAGAGCAACAGTTATAGTTTTTGAATAAATCGAATAAGTCAGAGATTGTATCATTATTATTTTTATGTATAAAACTAGTAAAAGTTAAATAAAATAACCTTGAATTTGCCTTCTTTTAAAAACATGGAAAGATCACGTCTACCATTCTTTCTCTATTCCTTCGCGCATTGCCTTTAAAACTTTTGCCTAACATTTGCGCCGTGTCGTTGGAAAAGAAATTTTTAATTAACAAATTCAATCACCTTTTTCACCTTTCTTTGCCGTTTCTCTCGGGGTTGAGTGGCCAATCTTTTTCTCTTTTTTTTTTCTTCTTGCACTTGTATTGAAAGCACCGAATCCTTCATCAAAATGCGACAAAAAAAGGAGGGAAACATATACTTTGCAAAACTAGTTAGAGGTAGTTGACGAAATGAGTTTTGCGAAGGAGAGACAAAAAATCAATACACCGGAAGAAAAGCCAAAATGCATGACTTTCAGGAGGAAGGTTTTCTGTGTGTTTTTTTTCTTTTGCTGTTGCTGCTGCTGCTGCCTTCTTTTACCCTACCAACCATCACGAACACAGTGGTGAAAAGTATAACAATGGTACAACCTTCACGAAAAATCTCTCGCCTTCTACCAATCAATCGTGCACGAGGGTCTCCATTCTAAGGGTTGCCTATTTGGTGTGTTTGAATCGATACCGCTGGCAAAAAGGTTCACTTGCCTGGTTTGTGAAGGCGGCGTACCAGCGCTGCTGATGATGATGAGGATGATTCGATTGTCGATCGGAAAATTTTCTTGGAAAAATAAACTTGACTTCTTAACGATATTTTGCAGAGAGGTAAAAGTTTAGGTGTTTCTGTATGTTTGTATAATGGTATGTTGTGTGAGTAGTGCTCCGATTTGGTTGACTTGATGCGTGTGTATTTGTAAGGCTCATTTGCGTGACTATTTTGCACTCCATTCTTAGGGCCTTCGGTTTGTGTATACTTGAAGGAAAAGGAAAACAAGTTAAATAAATAGTTGTTTGTGATAAGAGTTGGCTTGATACGCATTGTGCTTGAGTACAATGCCAAACACGAGACTATTGCTCACAGCGAATCTCTTTCGTGGCATTGAACTAACTAGCTGGTCGAATCGTGTGCCAGGAATAGGTTGCAAAGCTCTTACCTTATTCATGGAGTACGAGTGCGTGAAAGCTTCCCACATCGAGGAGAGACATTCAGCACACCCGTGGTGGTCCTGTGCGGTACACGGGTGCTTGATAAATAAAATTAGAATAAAATCGATACGAACGAATCGTTGCTGTTGCTCCCTCTAGCAAAAGAGCACACGTCCCACTGCTCCCTAGCGGACGATCATTTCGATTATGTGTTGTGTTGTTTTGTTCCCCTTTTTTATCACACTCGCCACAATTCGTACGTCACTGTCGGCTTTTTGGTGGGTAAGAGCAAAAAGGTGAGGGAAAAAAGCCCTTGCCTGTGCCACTGTATGACACGCCAAGTGTGCGTTTCGGGCTGGCTTTGTTGTACCAGCCGTTGTTGAGCACCTTCTACAATGACGCTCGCGAGAGCCCACCTAGTGTGACGTGTGAGCAAATATTTTCCTATCGCAATGTTGCACGACAACACCAGTCAGTCAGTCGGGGTTTTACGCGCACCTGTAGCACCGCGGCAGACGTTCGGTCTGACTGTGAGAGCGTTCAATTTCAATCATGAGCATACCAGCAAAATATAGCCATTTTGCTGGTCGCGGCGTTTCAGAACGCGCGAGAAAATGTAAGAGCAAAAAATTGAGCATCCCGTTGCTGTTTTTAATTGACTTATGTTTAATATGAAATATTATGTCTGGATGTGTTATTCTTTCGAAGGTTTTATAACTTTTTTGTTTCGGCCAGTCAGTCAGTCAGCAGCAGGTGGTAGTATTTCATCAATCAATCTCTGCTGGTGAGTGCGTGTGCGTGAGTGGAGCATGAAAAATGTTTCGCAAAATCGAAGTAAAACAGCACAACCGGAAGGATTGTGTACACGGCAAACGGGGCTTTTCGGTTGATCGTGCCGAGGGAAAGAAGAAAATCGGAAAATTCTATAGCGAAGTTTGTGTGCGTGTCGGCGGTAGGCTTGGAACACGGGGTTTTTTTTAATACTCCTTTATAGCTTAAAGTTGGCGTGATTGATGTTGCCCGGAGACCTCATCGCTGCGGTAAGTGATGAGGGTTTGATTGCAATTTTGATCCTGCGGTTAGATCAGTGTTGGGAAGAAGTAATGAAACGTGTAATTGATATGTAAATAATTAATGTAGTAGATTTATCCTTTTGGTACGTTTTTTTTGTTTGTGCTAGCTGCCTTGCTCGGCGAGCGAGCGTGTGGTGAAAAATGTTTTTAAATTGACTTAATTTAATGTTGATTGCGTTAAAAGTTTCATACGTGCCTGCCTTTCCATACGCTGCGCATTATTATCCCAACAGCGGGTATGAATTTTCCACACATTTCCCACGCCGACAGGAAGGATAGCAGACAGGGCAAAAGTTTCCCTTGCCGGGTAGGTTGGCAAAACTAACGGCTTACGCTTTTTTTGATTGATGGCCTCGACGTATGAATGTACGCGTCGTGTTCGTTCGGCGTCCGAAGGTGATTCATGATTTTCCGCCTTCTGCTAATACGGGAGACTATTGGGCGGCTGGTCTGTGTTAATACCCCCTTGTCCGTTGTTTTTTATGTGTACTCCTACGTCATATCCATGACGCCATATTGTCCCGATTTACGTGCGAAAGGAACAAACAGCGACGACGTCTTGCATTTATTGTTTGTGCGTTTACAATTGGCACGGAAAGGTCAGCAAGCAGCAAGCAAAATGTGGAAATGGTATGGAATTTCCTTCGCAGGGGTAGAGGAAAACGATGTTAACGACGGAAGCAATAAGACATACAGGACAAGGTAATGGTTAGGTTTTATTGAGCACTTGAATAAATGTTAACATGATTGCTACATTTGCAATTCATTACACATTACGCTGCATTTGTTCTGTAGGGGAGTTGCATAAACAAGGGCTGTTTTATTTGATGGAATATTTTCTTCCGATACGATGGACGGTGGCGTAGCTGTGGAAAGCATAAATCTTCTTAATATTCAGGTTGACAACCTAAAGAGGCTTTGAGATCTGTGAAACGTCGCTAGATATGCCAAACGTTGAACGGTATCTTGCGAATTGCATACCTTTAGGCTGATGAAAAACATTTTAGTAAATAGTAACTAATCACCGTGGTAAAGTTTGCAATCATAAATTAAGGAATACATGTCCCCCTCCGTATCCCAGACAGACGATTCCAGTATTGGGGACAGTATTACGATTCAAAGTTCAAAATAAGATTCAACGAGCAACATTAAAAGTCCTGAAACACGGCAATAAATGACTTTACCTCGTCAGAAACATGGGCACAAACTAACGTTCCGTGGTCGCGTCGTCGCCCGTTTCGTTAAGGCGTTTCATAATTACTAGCGAGTTTATTTCGCAGAGGTTAAATTTACATCCTCCCTGCCAGCCAAATTAGTGCCTCCTTTGTGCCTTCTTCCAACGCTGAGCATTGATTTATTATGACATTAAGGTTTGAAGATAATTGCCGTCCCGCGTTCTACGGGTCGGGAACGTACACTTCCGTAGCCCGCAAATATTACATCACATTGCATAACCCCGTGGACGTTCGTACTTTCGTCATGCCCATTTGCCGCACACTTGGTGTGGTGAGGGGTTCAAATTTGCCTCAGGCGCTTTCCAGCGCTACCAGCACAAGGATGAAAGTGGAAAACTATAAAGTTTTCCAAGCACAACGTGTTTATCAACCTCGGCTCGGTGTGCAAAGCGGGAAAGCGTTGTCTGTGTCTAAGCCCAACGGCCCATGCAAACCCACATGGTTTGCTGCCATTTTTCAACCATTTCTCCTTTAACACTAGCAGCAGCAGCATCGGTCGAGATAAAGAGAAAACTTTAATGCACGAGCTAGCATAACGCAAACCGGAGGCTTGTTTATTGTTTCCTTACGCTCGGCAAGGAAATTTAAGCGATCAGCGGGAAGCGTCAAGGAGGCGCACAAATTTTATACAATTTGCATCACCACGCGCCTACATCTCACTCTCGGCCTCTCAATCTTGCTTTGCCCAGAAGTTGTTGTGAAAATGTTATTTTAACTGTTGAAACTTTCTGACTGGCCTGGCATCTCGCTGTGGTGTTGGTATAATTCGCTCCCATCCCATTTTTGAGCGTTCCTTTTCGGCGGTTTTGTGCACCATTTAGTGACATTCTTCTAGAGTTTTGTTGCGCATTTCCTTCGTAGTGAAAGTTTTGGCCGGCGGCAAGTAGGAAACTGTGCACACGTTTCTCAAGCCACAACTTCGAAAACCATCTTCTCGCAGAAAACACTCAGCCCACGAGAAGGCCGGCATGCAATAACACAGCGTTTAATGCTTTACATTTACATACCTTCCGCCGGCAAACGAGAAACAAAAAGCTGAAACAAGCACTGCACGCTGCGGTCGTGGAAAATCTGCTCCGTACCTAAAATTGGAGGTCATAAAATTCGGTTGTTTTTCGCCAAACTTCGTTCGTGCCTTCGGTTCGGGGTTTGTTTTGAGAAGAAACTTTGCCTTCCCCTAACGTTACGGGCAAAAAACAAGTCAACGCTGATAGGACGCGGTTGGAAAAGCTTCGAACAGCAGTTACAAACAATAATGACTGTCTTATTATGCACCGGCTTGAATGAACTAGTTTTTAAAGATTTTTCTTTCTTCTCCTTTTGCAGCAAGATTGTCCAAACGGCAAGCTAACGCCAGCGAAGTTTGTAGATATGTACAAAATGTTCTTCCCGTCGGGCAATGCAGAAGAGTTTTGCGATCACGTCTTTCGAACGTTCGATATGGATAAGAACGGTTATATCGATTTTAAGGTAAGTTGTTAAATTGTTTTGATGTTTTTTTTTTTAAACTATTGTTTGGTATAATTCTATAATTTCTGTTCAAAAGATATTCATTGGTTGGAAGTTTTGTGTTAATAACGGCTGAAAGTATGCAATTTTGAAATCGGTTTTCACGTGGTAGTAACTGATCTCGTGTTGAGTCTCTAATTGCATTCTAATTGGCACATAAATTCATTTTTAGTCAAGATGTACATTCAGGAAACAATGTTTGTGGAGTTCATTTACCAATTTATTAGTTAGATCGTAAACCTCGCATGAGAAATAAATATCAATCGTAAATTTATGGCACCATTTAACAGTTAGAAACATTGTTTAATATTTATGCAATGTATAGCACCATAAAGACGGCGCAATAGACTGAGAAAAGTTCCACCATCTCTGGTCTGGAGAATGTCAAAATTTTCCAAACATCAAAACAAAGATCGCCACGAAGCATCGTTGCGCTGGCTCGCGCAGAAATACGAAGCATATGATCCGGAAAATTTAACGATTTTCCCACCGACAGTATGCAGTCGGTTTGCTTTTCAAAGTGTAATAAAAACGGTTACATAGTACACCGAATGGTTCGCAAAGTTCGCTATTCAAGCGATGAAGCATACAGCATAACCGTGCACCATCTTTAAGGGCCCATTTTCACCTTGTCGCATGCTGCTTCTGCCTGGTTTGAAAGTATTCTTTTTTTTTCGCTCCCTTCCCAAATGCTATAAAATGGCAGATCCTTTTCTACGCCCTGCCAAGCCATGTGTGTTCGGATAATAAAACCTAGTCACTCGTTGTTCCCGCACATCGGAGCTCTGTTGAAAGGCGCCAGGTGATCGACATCGTTACCCATTTCGTCTTCGATCTTGTTACCGGTGGTGGTTCGGTTTAGGTCGAATGAACATTCCCCTCATAATGGCCATCTGCTGCTCCATTCAAACATCCATTTCCCTCCCCTTCAACTGTGCCCCTCTCTCTCGCTGGATCGTAGAACACGGTCGTGATGATCTCATCGTCGCTGTAAAAATGTTTAAAATATAAAAAAGCGACATAAAAACGATGCGATGAAAATTGCGAACGGTCGTATATGGTCAGGTTTTGAAATGTTTCACTTCCGTGCGAAGGCTCAAAGTAGAAACGTGTTTCGCGCACATCATTAAACCAAACCGTACATCAGACAGAGAGCACTGTTGGAGCCAGCAAATGGAGTTTTGCCAGCTTGAAACCGGAAATGGGAATAAAATTTTAAATTCCATCGCTTCACATTTTCACGTGTAATGATTTTTAATTGCCTGTTTTTGATACTCGCATCCGTTCGCGCTTTGTCCCGCGAGGGACGCTCTTATTTGCTTTCACTTGGACTGCCGCTTGACCGCTTGTTTCGGCTCTTTGTATGGAGGGAAGCGTACAACGGGAAGGAAAGCAAATCAAAGGAAAGCAAGCATGGATAATAAAAGTATTATAGCTTTCGGGCGTACTGCCATGTTTGCAAGCTGATGGAACATAGGCATAGCGATTGTTATTATCAAATGTACAGTGAAGGTTGTATTGGCAGTGATTTTTGTGCAGAATTAGAAGGAAGCAATCCTTTTGAATGTGCATTTTCGCAAAGTCATTGCTAGTTTGTATTTGCTTTTATACCATAGGAGTTTTTAAATTTAATATAACTTTTTAAGGTTTTATATTGCCAAGAACGTACCCTTCACTTCTATCACACACTACATGTACTTTAAACTTCAATTTATTCCCTGCTCCGAGTGTGACGCTTGACGCCGGTCACACTGATTAATGACATTCATCAAAACGTCGGCTTGAATGAAGTCCGTAAAAAAACGATATCCCGCAACGGTGCCTCCTCCCCCTCCCCCATTTTGCCCAATGTCGGCGACGCGAGATATATTGTTTTCCCCTCACCGGGCCGAAATTCATCAACTCGAGGTCCTATCGCACCTCGCACAGCACGAGGACGTCATACGATCCGTGTAAAAATTGAGCAAAACTTACACAAAAACAGCGCCGGCAACAAAATTGAGCAGCAAAAGCCTTATAACTGGATTTTATTCCTAATAATATCACACATTCACCGAGGGATCCCGGCTATTTTTCGCTGCGCACTGAAGCTGGTTTTGTGCTGAAAGAAAAAAATAGGTCGGAATTTGCTTCCTCACTCGTTCCGGCGGAAGTTACAGCTACGCCGTTCACCGTTTGTCATTATTCATAATCGGTTTAGAGATTGTTTCCATTTTTCGTCCCAATGCTTCTCGCAGCTGGCTTTGCTTTGAAATAGGACAGCTCGGTTGGTCGTTGCAACCTTTTGCTAAATATCAGGCAGCAACCGAGGGTGGGAGGGGGTCGGGAAAGTGGGTCAAGCTGTCAAGGTGCGAAATGCAATAAAAGTTTATGCGACATTTTCCTCGTTAGCAAACTCGGGCTGGAAAAAGATTTCATTTTCTGACGCACCGGACGCTTCATGACCGGTACCACGGTTTTACACTGAACGTAACAGCGTAATGTTTAAGCCCAACGGGGGCGGGGTTTGCTTGCTCTCGCTGTGGTGCTATGCTCCAAAATGTCCGCTGAAAAGGCTTACCGATGGATGGCAAACGAGTTGAAATATGTTGCAAACCCCAGTGAAGGTACGTTTCACTTGGGGACAAAATTTAAAAATTACTCCTTACGGTAGCGAAAAGCTAGTCTTTGCTTTAACGAACGTATCCGCAGTACTCAGTTGGGTTGCTATTTTGACAGCTTCGATGTGTCGTTTTATCGTTTGAAAAACTGCATAAAATATATAAATGTCCCGGGCACGGGAATGAGTAAAAACGATCGATGGAAATATACGATGAACGAAGAAAGGTAGACGATTCTATATGCTCCATCGTACCAGAGAATTCAGCACGTCGGGATTGCAACTCACTTACCATCCATTTGTGCTGTCAACTGCACCGAGAAGTGTGACGATTTTCGCACCAAACTAAAAACATGACACTTTCATGTGATGTCGACAAATTGAGACCCACTGGCCTGGAATCTGTTTTTTTTTTTCGGGAAACCGACCAATAAGTAAACAGTGGAAAAAATAACTTTTTATGGAAATACGAACCGTGTGGCGGATTGGATGGCAGAGCTGAGGTTCATCTTTTCACCTGGTAGCCATTAGTTTGTCACACTGTGGTCGTTGGATGAACATTTATGTCATGGGATTTTTTGGAGTGTCATTTGTTTTTGTCTGATGTGGTTTGTTGGGATTCTGTGGTTGTCAGATAATTTAATGTTTGAGCATGGTTGTTTGTCCTGGTTAAAACGAGAGAATCTAAATATTAATAAATCCACTTTGTAGTGCACATTGCATAACCTTTAGGGGTTTATCATGATGAACTGTTCCACTACCATAAGTTGAAATTAATTTCCCGTTTTTTCCCGACAAGCTAATGCTGTCTAGTCACAATCATAAGCAAATCATAAATAATATTGCTCAAAACGGTAGTGATTGAGATGAAAAATCTGGCACTTTATCAAGAATCTTTTAACCATCACTCGAAACCATCATTCGAGACGGGCACCACGAGTTCGATGACTTTCTGTTGTGTCCGATTTTAGTGAAAACACTCCGTATTTTCTCCGAAAAAGGAGTGGGCCACTGATTATGGACAGGATGGATAAAGTTTTCGCACCGCAACACATTCTTCAACCAATGACAAACACTCCGAAAGGCACACAGCTGCACACACACATACACAAAGCGCCAGTTATGGAAAACCTCAACCGAAAGGATTCTGTCCTTTCGAGAAGTGGCACACAAGCAGGATGTAAAGCGAACGCAAGTATAAAGTCAAATGAAAGAGAAACAAACCTCAGCTTGGTTTGTGGTGGTGGTGAAAGTGAAAGTGGCTTTTCACTCTCGAACAGCGCGGAACGGGACGGTCCAATCCAGTGCCTTTGTGTGGACAGCGAAAGAGCGCGCAGGAAAGCTGTAGCTGGCAGCCGGCCAAGCTAGTCTTGCCGAGCTTTTCTCAAGGCTAAGTTTAATTAATTTTGTGGTCGCTTGCAACACAACAATAATAATTCATTCCATTTTCCATCGTTGAACGCGCGCGAGCGCGGCCATTGCTGCTGGTGTTTGTTTGTGGAGACGGGTGGTCCACAGTCCCGTAGTCCATCCAGTGAGGGAGTACCATTTCTATTAGAAGTTTAATTGGGAAGGACTTGTTTCACCGGGGACAGCAAAATAAAAAATGATCGAGAGCAAATGCTTTTGAGTCTTTTTGTTAATTTGACATTTTCTCTAGCAGAGGGATGCGAGCTGTTTTTGATGAAGTGTAATGCTTGCTTAAGGGGATTTTTTGCTCACTCTCGATGCTTCGCTTCGTCACTGTAATGACAAACTTGTGGTGAGAAATGTAATATTAAAAAATCTGAGAAAAAGAAAGCAACATTTAAAAGTCTAAAATGCTGGAGATGGTAGACGAAAGATACGGCTAAAATGGATTTGGGTCGATGTCAAAGGATTGATGAATCAAGCACGCGATGGGTTAGATATTGAACGCTCACAATGTGTCCTACGCATCAAATTCCAAGGATCAACAACTCACGGGCACATGTACAACCGTACGCCTGTAGACACGTCACCCGATCCAGACAACAATCAATCTTGTTGGCGAGGGTCACGGCTAAAGCTTTCCTCTCCGCATCTGCTTACATGGTACACCCGTGGGAGAAATGAACCCGATCGCACGCTTACGGGAAATGTTGCTTTAGAATAGGAGTAGTAGCAGAGGAAAAAGAAATGGCCACCATTAGGCGACCCTTTAGTAACACCGCCTATCGTCGACGATCTCGACAACCGTGTCAACGTTGAAAATTGGCTTTCTGAAAGGGAGGATTTCGGTACAGTCCTCCTCCAAGCTTCTCCTCGCCATTCGTCCATGTTGCCCGTGTAAGGGTACACACAGACACACAGGATGGCTTTATTGCTTCGCTTGTTTTCCCCGTTTCTGTAATATCAGACTGTTTTTTCGTTCAACTTCTGTTCCCTTATTTTGTTTCGTTCCTCCGTGCTGCTTTTTCATGAGTTCGAAAGGTCGCCAACACTGCGGGAAGCTGGTAAATTTATTCACTAAACGGCAGGAGAGCATCTTTATGCAATAAAGGATGAATAATTGATCGTTCGCTGTAGAATGTTTCAATTAGCCGTAATGCAATGTGAAATGTGTTGCCATGAAGGGGGACATACCTTCAGATATAAAACAGGCAGCATCCTTTTGGAAAGTGATTTAAATCGATAGATGGAGGAGTCGGAATTTTAATAGAAGGCAAGACAAGTTGACTTATTGCTTAGAGTTGCTTTTATTAAGAAATGTCTCTTAGGACCAAAGGCAAAGGGCTAAGTACACCTTTGTTAAGCTCAAATTGTGACAACAAACTGACAGCTACAAAATTTCGTGTTCTTCGTTGAAATCCTTCAATTAGGCAGCATTTGTTCGCCTTAAATCACCGGCTGACGTATCCCGTGCTTTTGTAGAATTATTATTAGACGGCCAGAAAGAAGAATATGGCTCCGCCTCCCAAATCCTAACGCTAAAACGCGGCTCAAGTGTCCTCAATCAGCGCACGAACAATTTCTGCCCAAAAATGTCTTAACCGTGTTTAAGCTCCACAGCCACCCTACTGTGGCAAACCCGCCATTGCGATGGGATGTGTTTGCACCGCTGCTTTGCCAGCTTTTCACCGTAGTCTTGGCACCGTTTTCCCACATCACTCTAATACCGGCTCAGCTCGTTCCGCTTTGTGCGGCATGATAATGTGGCTTTTAGAGACACATCGATCAAAAAGCCATAATTTTAAAGATAACAGACGCCCTCACCAGACGCCATCCTCTTTGTCTGTCGGATTTCAAGTTGCGGCTCAATGTTCTTCTACTGAACCGATTGCTTTGACGACCGGTTCTGGAAGAAAGTAGCGTGCTTTTCTGTGAACCATTTTCTCTGGGAAGCAGCAAACAACATCAAAGAGAATTTTATGATCCATGCGTAGGGTGGAAAGCGTTATTTCGCCAGCGATTCGCATTATGTTTGTCCCTTGTTTGCTTCAAAACTCTCGGTGCGATGTTAGACAGATGGGTTGTTGCTATCCTCTCGAGGAGCGCAACAAAACACCGACGAAAAGCATCGTGACAACCGACCAAATGTACCATCGTAGAAACAAGCGTCACTAAGCGTTATATTGCTGCGTTCCTTTAAAACAAAACACGCCATCCGGGACCATCCAAGCATCAGCATCAGTGCCATTTATTTTCCTTCCACCTTTCCCTCCGCTCCCAAAAGGATGGGCTTTTAATTTATTCAATTCAGGCAAAAGATATGATGGTGACCGTCGCCCGAAACCGAATGACGATAACTCCAAGGGACGCTGCTGCTTAAAAATGAAAAGCACGTTACGCGTCCCTTCCTGTCTATTGTCTCCAATTTTCCGACGCGTTCGCGCCGCGTCGAAAGACATTAAATGCTTCAAATTTTGTGGGTGAATGAATGGGATGGATAACTGATTTGCAGGACAACCCCTGTAGAGCAGAACGGTTGTAAATTATTTCCCAGTTCTATGAGTGCCCGAGTGTGGTTCTGGTGCAGGGAATATTTTTCCTCCAAAAAAGCGACGTGCTTTCCACGAATCGCAGAGGCCTTGCGATATTTCTCCACAAATAAAAAGAAAGCATTATTTCTAAAGAATTGTGTTACTCTCAATACAGTTGCTTACCGGTAACGGTGCTTCCACCATTCTAGTCTCTTTGACACGCAAAAATGTGCCGCTACTTTATCCTGGGATGTATCTCAGCTCTACAACAAAGGGATCTCTTCTTGCTCAAGCTGCCCAGACAGCCGTTGCGGTGAAACAAATGATTCATGGTTGAATGGATGGGTGGTTGAGACATTTTGTTCCTCCGCACGTTCCTCGTTGTTCACGGGCATGTTGTACACCATCAGCACCAGCGACACCACATTATGGAGGTTCATATTTCTTGCTCCAAGTTTGCACAAATTATAATGACAAATGGGAGAAGCCACGCTGGGGGCTTCTTCGTGTACATCCTCGAATGTCGCGGTTACATCGGATGTCGAATAAAATTTGAAATCGATTCTCAATCGTGTACTGTGTAAAGTTTACTATTTATGAGGCATTTTATTATTTCTTAGCAGTTTTCGCATTATAATTGTTTAATAATGTGCTCCATTTAGAAAGCTATTTGTAGCACCAGAAAGGCAAACAAATTATTCATCGATATTCACAGCTCCAAGCGCACTGTTGCGGTGAAGCTTAACGTAGCCAAAATCCGATACTTTGGCAAACGATTGCTCTTGACACTGGCACGGCCGTGTACAACCTCGGCGAGTGTTGCTTCATTACCGGTCTCTCGAACTGTCGAAACTTATCGAGAAACTTTCGCACACCACACGAAGTAAAGTTTAACAAGTTGTCGCTAGTTTGTTAATAGTTTGGCTGTAATCTTCATCCGCCTCACCTTACACCGTTGATGGGAAAATCGAACCCGCCAAAAAAAAAAACCTCCCTAGACTCGTTTGCACAAAACATTCGCCCCGAATAGAAAACACTTATTGAACAAAGCCCTGCCACACAGAAAAACACCGCCGAGAACAAGGTAGTGAGCTGGAAGATTGTTCTTGTGGAATTGAAATAGAACTTTTGGACGATTTCGTGTGGTAAGTTTTGTTGCGACGCATAATATGTTGCCTCTTGCCGGATGGGAATTCATACGAGAACCATTCCGTGTAGGATGGCCTAATGGTGGCAAGGTAAACTTTTTCTGTCGCACCGCAGCGACGCAGCGAAATCGTTTGTGCCTTTAAGCTGAGGTTAGTGGAAGGTCGAGAGGCCACTTTATGTTCGCATGCCCAGTGCTAGTGTGCGTGTGTGTGTGTGTCACTGCTGGCGTTCCCGCTTAGATTAGGAAAGTTTTATTACTTTTCGATAAGCTTGTGTGAGGGAATCGGTGCCGAAGCAACTAATATCCTCGGGAAGCCGGAAAATGACCAAGGAAGACGGAAAGGCATCGTTTTCCCTGGAGTCGCAAAAAGGCGTTCCATTTCCAGGACATTGATTGCGATTGTTACAGGTTGTTACAGGCAGTAGCTTGATGCGAGGCACTGAAATCACCTGGAGCAGCAACCATCAGCGTTCGGTAATGCCGTTTTATTGGACAAGGAACAGACGAGGCGTACATGTTGCGGTGCTGTGGCTCATAAATATAGATCACGCAACCGATTACACAGCATCGAGCAATGATCAAGGTTTGAAATGTTGTGTGTGAGGGAAGGGGGCTTGTTCCTGTTCCATTCCGCTGCTTGTTGAAATATCTATGTTGAGATGGTTCAAGGTCAACAGGAGGTTCCGGTTGTACGGGTAACACTATGCGATTTCCTAGTGTCCTAACGGCATTTGCTTCAAGCATGTTTAACATCACTTGACCCAGTGGAACTGGAGTTAATCTTCAAGGCAGCTATATGTTCTTTTTCTCTGTTTGTTCTATGTTGTTTCATGCTTGACACGATTTAAAATTTAAAAAACTCTCTCCTGTCGAGAACGCGTAGAGTAGAATGTCTTTCTGTAATTGCATAACTTAGGGAGCTTGTGCGAAATAAGTACAACCGAGTGACTTGTGGGGCTGGCAAGGATACCCTTGCGAATTCATGCACTACGTCCAAAAAACCCTTAAAATATTACATAGTAAAAAGTTCAATATTAGTCGAATATCTTTGCCAAGTTTCTTCAGTCATAGTATTACAGACTTCTTACTGTTTCGGCAAGGCAAGCACTTCAAAATGGTTCATTTCTAGCATTATTATTTGGCGATGGTTCGTTCAAAACTTTACTGGCTCAGCAAGCATGAGCTAATACGCCTGCTACCGTGATTTTTCGTGACAGTATTTGAAGAAAACTTTTCAATCGATCTACCTAAGAAAAAAAGACACAAAAATGAAGACGTATCAATTCGTTTTGTGTGTCTTCCCACGTGTGTTCTTACCAGGCGCACGTGTAAAGCTATTCCTTCACTCAGATACACCGATATAAGCACATCCTACGCCGGGTTGACATTCCAATCCCAAGCTCGCCCCAATCTCGGCAAACCGGGCAGAAGAAAAACAAGAACTGAGATTTCCTGGATAGCACCCGAGGGAAGAGCGACGACATTTTCGAGAGGTTTTAGTCGGTGCGAAAATGAAATCAGAATCGGTGCGGATTTTCATCGCCGGCGGGCAGGTCGCGCGAGACCCTTCCCATGATGGTTGTGCATTCATATGTGTGTGTGTGTGTGTGGTTTTGTGTGCGTTTCGCATTACGGCAAAATAATGGGACGAAAGATGTAGATAGCGTCCCCGGGCCCCGGGTTGATGTTTTTGACGATCCGTACACGCACTCGTCCAAGGCTGTGGATTTTCCGAGTGGAAAGAGCGTTTAAATTGACGTGTTCCACCGGGAGAAGGATTTTGGTGTATGGCAGTGGATTTAACGCTCCGAGCAGCAGCGTGGTTAATCGCATGCGTGAATGAAGTGTTTAAAGCTGTGAATGGTTTGAAGAGGAACTCAATTTTTGGATAGATAGTAGTAGGGCACGATCGATAAAAGGTGGTATGTTTGGATGTATATTCTAGGTGGGATGCTATTCTTTGTGTAGATCTTGAACGAAAGGAAAGCCCTGTGTCAATGCCAATGAAGCGGATTGCAATTCTGCTGCCCGCTCACTGTTTTCACAAACAAACGAAGGGATTTTTCGGCACGGCTTCAAAATATTATAAAATTTTTATTTACAATTGATTATGACGGTCCAATGCCGTATTGTCAAATATTATAAAATATTATACTAAAGAAATATTTTGCTTCTACCAAGTGTTAACCGAGCGTGCCTTCAAAACACACACACACACACACACACACACACACACTTTTACTAAAGAATGAAACTTTACAAGGTAAGTGTGATATCTCAGCGGATAACCTAACGCAATGTACTGAACACGGTAATCCTGTACGCACAACTTTATTGGTTGCGACTTAACTCATTCGCGGTTTTCATCAGACTGACTCACTCCACTCGGTCACAAATAAATTTCATAATTCCCTCTCTTCTCTCACTCTCTCCTTATCTCTTCATTCCCTCTCTGTTCCCCCTTAACGTGGTCCGGCGAACAGCCGCAACTCGCTTGCCTCGCTTCTCTGGTCCGTCCGACCACACAAGCCGCCCGCTTGCATTCTACGGTGGGTTTCGCGGAATCCTGGCCGGTGTCGATGAGATCGAACAACAATTGCGGGTGCCGCCGTTCCAGACAATTGTCGCCAAAACAGATGCCACTCGGACAGCCTTCCGTTCGCTCCTCACCCCGCACCTCTCTCTCCTTCCTCAGCCCGCCATTCTCGCCCGTTCCTTAGACCGCGCATCTCGCTCGTTCCATCGAAATGGAACATCCTCCCGGCCAGGTTGATGCTACGGATCTATAACTGGAAGAAGAGCTAATTTATGAACAGGACGTTTAAACTCACCACTCCTTGTCTTCACATCCACTACCCGGATCAATCCGTCCTCGCCCGGGAACACCCTTGCAATGCGTCCCAGCTTCCACAATTGCGGGGGCGTATTATCCTCCTTTATTAGAACCAATGCTCCCTCCTTTACGTTGTCCTTTATTTTGGTCCACTTGTATCTAGTTTGCAGTTCGCACAAATACTCCCTTTGCCATCTATTCCAGAATTGCTGCCGCAGTTGTTGGATTCTCTGCCATTTATTCAAGCGACCTTCAGGCATATCTAAATAGGATGGTTCTGCAACTCCAATCAAGGGACGATCAATTGTAAAATGAGCTGGAGTAAGGCATTCCAAATCGTTAGGATCATTTGAGTGAGCATACAATGGCCTTGAGTTTAAGATGGCTTCAATTTGGCATAGAAGCGTGCTAAAATCAGTTATTGTTAGAGATGCAGATTTATAAATCTTCTTCAGTACACTCTTAACACTCTTGACCCCTGCCTCCCAGATTCCTCCAAAGTGAGGGGCACCAGGGGGTATCATTTTCCATACGATCTCCCTTTCTTGGCAATACTGGAAAATGCCTTGGCCTGTCGCCTCCTTCCTAAACATCTCATACAGCTCTCGTAGTTCATTTTTTGCTCCGACAAAATTTGTCGCATTATCACTGAAGATTTCTTCAGGTATTCCTCTTCTTGATACAAATCGTCTCAAAGCTGAGAGAAAGGCACCAGTTGATAAGTCCTCCACTGCTTCCAAATGGATCGCCTTAGTCACCATACACACGAATACACATATGTATCCCTTTGTTGCCGCAACACGACGTATACCGGATTTCAGCATAATTGGCCCAGCAAAGTCAAGCCCAACTCGTTGAAAGGTAGGAGCAGCTGTTACACGGTAGCTAGGAAAATCACCCATCTGTTGTTCCAAAGTAGTTGGCTTGCTTCGGAAACAGGTAATGCATTTATGCAGAACCATTCGAACCGTTGATCGCGCATTGACAACCCAAAATTGCTGACGAAGAATCGCAATCACTCCAGATGGCCCGACGTGCAAATTTTCACGATGAATTGTTGCAATTAAACGATGTGTAATCACATTTCGATTTGGAAGAAGAAGTTGATGCTTGTTTCCAAAAGCCAGATTTGCATGTCTTATACGACCTCCTACCCGCAGTAACTCACCATCCAAAAAAAGGTTAAGGTCTTGATAACGTTGCAACGGTTTGCTATTTTTTACGGCCGAAACTACTTCCGGTAGATCCTGATGCTGAATTGCTCTAATGATCCAACGCATCGATTCTCGCAATTCGGGAATAGTAGGGTTTGGATCATTAATGCGTTCGCCCTTGCGACGCTTTGTGTTTTGTTTGAACCGCACGATGTAGGCAAGTATTCTTTGTGTCTTTCTAAAGGATTCATATTTCTCCAAAATTGGGAGAACTTTCAGCGGTACGATAACATTGCAGATAACCTCGTTGCGCAATTCCGGAATTTCATCATCATTTAGTTCATCGATGCAAACATTTGGTATCTCACAAGTACGTAAAAACTCCGGACCATTCCACCACATCTCATTTGAAACCAGTAGCGACGCCGATTGACCCCTTGATATAACATCCGCAGGGTTTTGATGTGTCCGAACATAACGCCAAATGAACGCTCGGTTCTCGTTGATCTCGGCTACACGATTTCGTACAAAAACATTCAGGCACTCTATCGGCTTTTTCAACCATGCCAGAACTATTTGGCTATCCGACCACAAGTTAATCGTTTCGAAATTAAAATCCTTTAATGCTTCCAGTACCTTTTTCACTAGACGACAAAGCAATGAAGCTGCAAGCAGTTCCATTCTAGGAATTGTCACGTTCGATAAAGGGGCAACCCGAGATTTGCTGATCACTAATCTCAATTGCGCTTCACCATTCCTCTCTATTGATCTTATATAGACGCAGGCTCCATATGCCTTCAAAGAAGCATCCGCAAATCCATGGATCTCTAATGAAACTGCATTTGTACTTACTACATGTCGAGGAATTCGAACTTGATTTTCTGTTGGCAATGCTTCCAAAAAATTATCCCATTCTTCTATCAACGGCTCAGAAATTTGATCATCCCAGTCCAACCTTGCTAACCATAGCTTTTGCATCAAAATCTTTGCCAACACAACCACTGGAGAAATAAGCCCCAATGGGTCAAATATTTTTGCAATGGCAGACAGAACCTCTCGTTTGGTAGGTGTTCTGCCCTTAGACGGTACCTTTGTCAAAAATATAAATTCATCATTCATCGGATTCCACATCAAACCTAACGTTTTGATGATTTCGTTAGCTTCACAATCGCCGATTTTTGTTAGAGCATCCCGATCTTCAAATGGTATCGATTCCAAAAGCCTTTCATCATTCGCTGACCATTTATGAAGTGTCATACCCGCCTTTCTAAACACCTCAATGAGTTGCACTTGTGCAGCATGGACAGTCTCGATATCATTTGCCCCAAACAATCCATCGTCGACATAAAAATTCTCTTCAATAATGCGACTGGCTAAGGGAAAACCTTCTCGTTCATCTCTCGCTAGCTGCAACAACGTTCGCGTTGCTAGAAAAGGTGCTGCTGCCGTTCCGTAGGTCACCGTGGTAAGCTCAAGCACACGCAGTTGTTCATTCGGCGAAGCTCTCCAGAATACTCGTTGTAGCGGGCTGTCGCAGGGATCCACCTTTATCTGTCGAAACATTTTAGATATATCGGCACTTACCACATATCGAGGCATTCTAAAACGCAGCTTGATGGAAAGTAAGTCGTGTTGTACCTTAGGGCCGGTCATCATAACGTCGTTCAAAGACAAGCCGTTTACCTTCGCCGAAGCATCGAACACCACACGGCACTTGGTAGTGTTCTTGGCCGGGTTCAATACAGCATGATGCGGCAGATACCACCTTTTCACGGAGCCATCGTCCTCACTTTCATCAACCACTCTACAATGCCCTAACTCCTCGTATTCACTCATAAACGCTTGATATTGTTCACGTAACGATGGATTTTTCAACAGTTTTGTTTCCAACAAATAAAACCTACGCAGCGCTACACTTCGCGAACAACACAATTGGCTTATCGATTCCCTTAAAGGCAACTGCACAACATACCTGCCACTGGATTCACGATAATGTGTCTTCACAAAATGTTCTTCACATATCTCGTCTTCCACCTTCACGGAACGCTCACTTGTCACATCTTCAACTTCCCAAAACCTTTGCACTATTGTTTCCAAATTTTCTTTTGTCACAACATTTGTGTACACCTCACGCTCTTTGTGTATTTCCGCAACACGTCCACCTATCACCCATCCGAAATGAGTGTCCGTCATCATGGGAAGTGTTTTTGCCAATTTCACTGAACCAGATGCCATTATTTCCGAAAGACAATCCATTCCCAATAAAATGTCTACACAACTTGGATTGTTGAAATATGGATCGGCCAACATCGATTTATCAGGCAAATTCCACTTCGACGTATCGAAATACACAGAGGGTATTCTACCTGTTATTTCACGATACACAAAACATGTCACGTCCATAGCAAAATCACTACACCGAGATTTCACTGTAAAAGTACACTTTTTCTTCACCGAAGATTCAACGTTGCCAATCCCCTTAACCGGTACGTTCACGTTTACCAAATTTACGCCTAATTTCGTTGCAAGCGCTTCAGTCACACAACTGATTTGCGATCCACTGTCCAACATCGCACGACACAACAACACCTCTTTGTTTGGTAATTCCGCGTAAAGCAAGACGGTTTGCAAGAGAACAATACTTCCCGCCGCATCGGTATTGTTCACATGCTGGCTCGCGCTCACTTGTTCGGGTTCCCTTGAAACCGGTTCTGGACCGTTGTCCCAATGCAATACCGTGTTGTGTGGTCTGTGGCACCTGTTACATTTCAAATGCGATTTGCAACGATTTCGCCAATGTCCCGGTTTTAGGCAAATTAAGCAAAGACGCTTCGATCTAATAAAACTTTCCCGATCCTTTCCATGCAGTCGCATCAGCTCAGAGCACTTGAACGTTTCATGGGCACCCTTACACAATTCACACACAACTACACTGCACACGGTTGTAGCTGCATTCGATCTCATAGGCGTAACACCACTTGAGCTGGGCCCTTTCGAAACAAAACGTCCCCTTTGCCCTGCTGCAACATTTCCTTGGCACCTTTCTAGAACCGACACTCTTTCTTTTAGGAAGCACAAGGTTTTTTCATAACAAGGAAGTTCGTTTCTAGGGACACTCGCTTCCCATAGTTTCTTTGTTTCAATATCTAACGCATTCGCTATCAAATGTATCACCATCGCACACGACAGACCGGTAAAGTTTTCACCTAAATACTTTAGATTTTCCACGTGACTTTCAACCGATTCAACCAAACCGCGCAAACCTACATAACTTTCCTCATTCACTTTTTTCAAATTCAAAAGTCCACTAATATGTAAGTCTACCATACGCCGTTTGTTATCATAACGTTCGGATAACAGTTGCCACGCACGTTCATAATTACCGTCGTTTATTGTTTTCTCATCTATTACCTTGGCAGCCTCACCACTCAAGGCCTTTTCAAGATGATACAACTTGATACGCGAATCTTCACTACTTTTGTCAACAATATCTTTGAATATTGTTTTAAACCGCGCCCACTCCTCATACTTGCCACTGAACGAAGGTATTGGCCGAGGAAGCGGAGCATTCACAATCACTGACGAAACGCTAGGAGCAGGTATCAATGCTTTTGGTGAAATGGACTGTGCCGCAAGGGCTTCAGATGCACTTTCTATTTCCATCATCACCTCCTCATGCAATTTCACTGTCTCCTTAAACTTGTCGTCATGCACTTCACTTTCGTCATGTTTTATGATCTCACCATAATGTTTGTTGTGTTCTTCTAAAGCACTATCTGCCTTCTTCCCGAACACTTTGCACTGTACCGCGGTCAGCGCCTTTCCCTCTTCCTTCGCCTGCACAATGTTGTCCCTTATGCGAATCAATTCGCCATACGCAAGGTCACGCATGTGCACATGCGGCCTTACAGCAACAATTACATCCACCCAACCGGGTTGTGGCGCAGGCTTTACGGTTGGAGTGCGAGACGTCCGAGGCGTTCGAGTCATGATGATGCGATTTTTACCGATATCCAAAGCACAAAGGGTCAATATCCGGTTCGAAGGACCAATGTGATATCTCAGCGGATAACCTAACGCAATGTACTGAACACGGTAATCCTGTACGCACAACTTTATTGGTTGCGACTTAACTCATTCGCGGTTTTCATCAGACTGACTCACTCCACTCGGTCACAAATAAATTTCATAATTCCCTCTCTTCTCTCACTCTCTCCTTATCTCTTCATTCCCTCTCTGTTCCCCCTTAACGTGGTCCGGCGAACAGCCGCAACTCGCTTGCCTCGCTTCTCTGGTCCGTCCGACCACACAAGCCGCCCGCTTGCATTCTACGGTGGGTTTCGCGGAATCCTGGCCGGTGTCGATGAGATCGAACAACAATTGCGGGTGCCGCCGTTCCAGACAATTGTCGCCAAAACAGATGCCACTCGGACAGCCTTCCGTTCGCTCCTCACCCCGCACCTCTCTCTCCTTCCTCAGCCCGCCATTCTCGCCCGTTCCTTAGACCGCGCATCTCGCTCGTTCCATCGAAATGGAACAGTAAGAATACGTCTGTCTGTGTGTATGTGGTACTGGGGAACTTTCCTATTGTGTTCGAGAAGAGCCTGTGGACAAATAATAACAAGCGAGTAGAACAAAAAGTAGCAAAAACAAGCGAAACCACTTTCCCTTCGGATGCTGGTGGCACGGATTCTGCAGCAGGAGCAACTCTGGTAAACAGAGGAAACTGTGGACCATGGAAAAGGCAGCACAAAAGAAAACAAATGCTCTGGTTTACAGATTTTCCTGCACAGCACACAGCGCTGTGGTCGGAGGTCGGGAATAGATAGGAGCATTTTTACACTCCTTACAAATGGGACCATTTTTCCAAGAGTTTTACTCTCCATGCACGCTGCTGGTCGTCGTCTACGGTCTAGCAGTGACCGTGGATAGGACAACTGAATGGAAAGAGCGTTTGTGTGTTGTGTGGTGGAAGGATGTGTCTACCAAGGCGTCGTGCACCGTCCAACCACGCTGGCGCCGCGATGTATGCAAATGCTGTAACAACTCAACGCTAATAAGCATCTTTTCCCAGCAGTTGTTGTCCTTTGGTGTGATGTTGCACATGCCACAGCGGAGAGCGGCTTTGAAAGCTGAAGCTATCCGTCGCGTGTGTGGTTCGTGTTCCACTTCTTGGAAGCGCGGTGCCGAGATTTCTCGACCGTACTCCAAAATACTCACTCGCAAGCAGTAAGTATGACGCGCGCAGCATCGTAGCAGAAGAATGTCCTCTTAAGCATGTTTGTTATTCCTTCGCGTGGGGTCTTGTTTTGTTTTCGTACACCCGTGCACCACTCATGCCGGGCGAGCTGCTTGATCTTTCGGCTTTTCTGCCTAGCGCTTCTCTGCCGCACAAGCACACCACGCAGTAGTCAACTGGCTGCTTGGCGCACCGGAGAAGAATTGCGTGCCTCTCGGCAAGGAGAAAACGTTCCCCGGGTCACACACACACGCACGCACACAGAGATCCCAAGATGATGGAGTGAAGGAATATGTTTTCCACCGTGCCTTTCATTTGTCAGCATCAATAAGCTGTGAACGTGCTGCAATAGCTGTGACCTCGACACCTCAAAACGCTTGTCAAGCGGGCGCATCACAACCGAAAAGGACACGAAACAGTGTTTGAAGTTAGACGTTTCGTGGTTACGATTACGATCGTAAAACGTATTTCCAACGTTTACATAATAGCTCAAAGTGGATCACGAAATCATCGAGTGTTCGAAATGGGATCTTGCAATCATGAGCAAAACACGAGTCCATTTCCTGAAGAACATCTACAGCACAGGGCTACACTGTTGGATGAGCTTTTTTTGTGAAGCTCTGTCTGTTGGAATGTAGCTGCAGCTGCAAAAGAAGCTTACGGATATGAGAATAATGTGTTTCTCCTAAGACACCAAGCCACCAAGCTGGTAACTCGCTTTGTTCGGAATTGACTTTTTTTTGGCTCTAGTGGAAGACCTTCCACTAGAGCCACACATGCTTTGCGGAGTGGTTTGGATGAGATATGAAACAAAATTGAGTAAATAAAACCAACTAGTGGATAAGCTGAGCGAGAGTAAGTATGCCGTCAAGATACTAGTGTGTGGTGTTGGTAGAATAGAGGAATATAATATCCATTTAGAATTGTAAAAGAAGCAGTAGACGAGAGGATGTGCCTTGGCGATTTTGATGCATATTTTCTACCACCACGCGAAGCAATTCTTTAAGCCGGTAACTAGCCGGATATTGGATGAAAAATTTTAAAACCCTCCAAAATCTTCCTCAGTGTACATTCCGATCTGCTTATTTCAAGAACTCCAGCGTCCAGAATGTGCTCCCGTAGCTGGTGTTTACGGTGCAGGTCCAGAATTTAAGCGTAAATATCCATAACAGCTGGGACCAACTGCTGAGAAGGGTGGCATAAGACAGAGAGCGAGAGAGAGGGTTACTTCACTTGTGGTGCCCGGTTTGTAGTAAGCAAGAACCAAGAACATGATTCGTGATGATGCTGGTGAACTTTGCCCTGCTTCGTTCCCCATAGTTTTGCACATAAACCTCTTTTTTCCCTCCCTATCTCTCGGAACTACAGTATGATGTCCTGTCGTGTAGGATATATTCATGGGATGGAAAATGTGAATGTTAAATATGCAACGGGCAGCTTATCGTGTGCGCTGGTGTTTCGCTATTTGCTTTCCACGTGCACCGTGGCACTGGAAGTAGGAAAAAGCGGGATTGCATGTGCAACATTCCATTCTCTGATATGCATATGCTTTCTGGTACGTGCAGTATTTTATTTACTGTTTCAAAATTATACACCTGATGTCTTGATTCTTTTGTGGAGTAAATAAACTTTAACCACGGTTCAGGTACGCTTTGTGTGATAGGATTTTGTATTCCGGGTTGAAAATAGTCTTCCCAAGAAAATTCACTCCGAGTGCTTCCACAATAAAAAACAACAAAAGCCCTGATTCGATCTAGAAATTCGGTTGTCTCGCTTCGTTTGTTTGACTAAAGCTTTGTCAGGAAATTGGAAAAATCTGCTCAATAACATCGTTTGACGCAGATCAAACACCATCGCATCATCGGCACCGGATAGTTGTCTATTCCGGGTGGTAGGATGGAAGATATCTTCAATCGATGATTCACCCACCGAATGGGCCGAAGCCGCATACACACACAGACACACACATCACATCGGTTGGGTTTCGGGCGTTCGAGGAATAAAAGTCGATTTGCTAAATCAAAGACACCGAACAGCTACGACGAGCCAGCATTACCATATTGAAGACGTGTCACTATAAACTTGAACTCGCAATAGAAGAGAGCAAATGGCTTTCGCCCGTCTTGGAAGGAAGCAACCCGCAGCTCAGAACTCATCGACCACAATCCTTGATAGCTTGCCACAGTGCCACAAACATCGCTTTCCGATCGCTTTCGGTAATCGGGTTTCTTCTGGCAAAAGAGCCAGAGAATGAAGCCATTCGACACAACTTCGGTCGGTCGCGCTGTTTACCTTGCCAATGTTTGCCACCGTTGCTTTCTTGCTTGCTCGATTCACAAACAACAGCACTGTGGAAAGAGGTTCGTTGTGAGGATTTTTGTGCTTTCATGAGCTCGTTTTCCTCTCGTGCAGCAGTGGTTGATATGAATCACGGCATCTTTTAGAAGTTTCCACAATAACCAAGCCTTTTCTTATTTCTGCTCTGTTGGTTGGCAAACAATCAGGATTGCAAGCAGCAGCAGAAGCAGAGAACCGTTGTTTGTGGCATTGTAAATGCAAAGATCCTTGCACTGCTTTCAACCTTGTCGATATCGGACTTTGCTGTCTGGCGTACGTTGAAGGAACAGACATTGAAGCACATCTGCATAATTGAGCGCTTTAATTACGGAAAATGTTTTCCTTAAATTAAATTTCATTAGGACTTAGTTGTTCACGCCTTTCGCTAATGTTATTAGCGTCTTTGTGATTCAGTTTTTGCTTTTGGTTTGCTTTCTTATGATCGTTTGCAAAAAAAAGAGATTATTTTCCTTCATAGTTTCCTCTGTGGTGTATAATAAACTTTTTCAACGAGATTTTCATCTGTAGTCCGTTTTCTCTTTATTTTGTTTATGCAAAATTTTCCACTTTATTACCGTTTTATTATCGTTCAAGAGGTTTTTTTTGTTTTTTGTTTTATTTCTTTATCTCTTGTAATTTCCTTGTCTAAATGAATAAAAAAGTATGTTAAATATTTCTACAACGGTTTTATTGATAATGGCACACCTGTAGTATGATTTCTCCCTTGCAAGTGTGTTATTAATGGCCTTCGTAATATCTGTTCTTTCTTTGCAGGAATTTCTGTTAGCAATTGATGTAACCTCGAGTGGCACACCGGAAGAGAAACTAAAATGGGCGTTTAGGATGTACGATGTAGACGGTAACGGCGTAATAGACATTCAAGAAATGACTAAAATAGTGCAGGTAAGTTTCACCTTTACCAAGTACACAAACAAGGGTGTAAATTTCCACCTTTAAAGTGAAGTCATGTTTATTATCGCCGCTCCACAAAACACTTTTTGTCGAACCACTTAGGGCGATAGAGAGAGAAGGACAAAAAAGTCGGTGTCATAATTACAAGGCACCGATAGGTGAAAAAAAGCGTACAGGATAATTGTGTAGTAAAATATAAAATACATAAACCTTTTTTGCCATCGCGGTACAATTAAAAATGGCGTTCGGCACCCGGTTAAAGCAGGGAGTTTTAATGACTTATGGTCAGCGCTGGTTTTTTTTGGTCCGTTCCTGTTCCATTAAAATCAATCCCTGCACTAGTGTGCTGCGATCGATGGAGGTGTATATCATTATGCAGGAGTGAATGTATCTAGATGACGGTCGATAGATGGCGGTGGTGCGATAGTTTCCACCCCCCGAAGACACGGTGGCGCCATTTTGAGCAACAGTGCGAGTTACACTTACTACTACTGCTACTACTTCTGTCCTTTACCACTCATCCCTGCGGTTAAGTGGTTTTAGTGTAAGGCAAGTGAAAAAAACCAGGAATGTATTACACACTGGTTTCGTTCACTATCATGTATTAATCGGAAACAGGCACCTTTAGGGAAGGTTCTCCTTTTGCGCGTGAAAATCCGCAACAGTCAGGCTTCGCTCTATTGTTACGCGAACGCTCCAAAAGGAATGTACAAAAAAGAGGTTTTACGGTGAAGGCATCGTGCACGCGACGCTTTAGAATCGAACAAAGGTACGGCGAAGTGAGGTGCATTCTGAAGCTAAAGCTGATTGCAAAATTTATGCGTTTTCCTGGTGCAATTGTAATTCACCGTCGTAAACCACCGCCGTGGTGATGAATAAAAGGTGAACCCCTTCGGTATAAACACACCATGAAAGACGGCCATTGTGTTGAGTGTGTTGAGGAAAACTTCACCTTGAAACAGGAGCTACAGGGCGTACAGAAGAATGCACTTTTACGCATACCATTTGCATCAGCAATGAAGTGAATTGAATTTTATTGAATTCTGTCTAGTGGGGTGGATGTATGTGTGCGTGGTTGTCAGTCGCATTGATTAAGATTCATTTATTCAAAGGATGATAAAATGTCTTCCTGTCAGGTTCGCCAGATCTTATAATACTTATTATCAGCTCAGATGGTAGAGATGCATTTGGCAGTAAAATTCATATCGCTTGTGACGATCTGCTTTATGAAGGGTTTAACTCCGTTTGCGGTTCATCAAGTGGCTTCATTTTCTGCTCCACACAGACACACACACTTGACTCCACCAGAACCGTGATTGAAATCGTATAATATTCATTAGTTTATCGTTGCTTTCGCTTCTTTCCGACCGACAATGAGCCTCCGATTTGCACGTTATCGTAAGGAAAATCGATGCATTAGATTGATTTCCTCCCGGCAGTTAGATCACATCGTCTCCTACCGCTACACACTCTTCATTTGTCGTTAGAAAAAAAAACTGTTCCCGCTCGTGAAAAATCAATCCTATAAATAAAGAATAAAAGCGAGCAAGCTTAAGGAAGGAAAACCTTCATTCGAATGAGCATAAAATAACGAAAGTAGAGGGGAAAAAACAAATTTGAATTCCATCGATTCGCTTCGATTACTTCACTTCACTTGCAATTTCGCATTCGAATCAGGGCGTTTTATTCAGCGCACGGTGGACTCGTACCTTCCAAAAAAAAAAGGGGAAGATAATTTAATTTAAGCAGTCAGCATTCTGGAATTGAGTGGTACAGATTTCAGGCAGTCGTTCACCTCAAACCAGCTCAGATATTGAAATGTGGCAAGAGAAAATTTCTAACAAATGTTTTGTAAAAAAGGAATCCTTTTTGTGTGTACATTTTGTGTATGATCAGCAACTAAATGCATTTACTTTGTGCGGTGACTTCATTCCATGTAGGGAAGGCCAAAATATTATCGATAAAATAAATGTGTGGAGCTGTGTTTCGCAATCGAAACCATCAACCCTTTTTTGTCACCCAAGCAGGGCTGAATGAAAGATTTTCACTCCTTTCAGAGAACTCATTTCCTCTGCGTAGGATTATACGTTGTTTCTTTGTTGGATAAAATTTATGGATTTCTGACAAAAAAGGTGCAAAAGCTCGGATATGGTGGTAAAAAATCCGCAAAATCATGCCGGTACACCTGGCGAGCTAAAGAAAAACCTGAGCAACAACCAAGCAGAAGCAGAGCAATGGCGACGCAGAAGAATAGTTGATGAAATCCTGATTCATCTGCGGGACTATGGTTTGTGCTGGGATGTAGATAGAAAAGGGATTGTAAAAAGCATGCAAAATGGCCAAATGTTCTTTAACTCGGTACGGGTCTCCAGAACCTTCGAGGAAACGGAAGAGCTTTTTATCAAGGGTTCGGTTGATTTTGCAGAGCAGTACAAGCGTATTGGTTTCTGTTTTCTTTTCGCAATCAGTGTTGAAGAAATAGGGTTTTGCTGTAATGTTTCTGTTTCTTCTTTCTGTCTGCACTTTTTTTTCTTTCTTCGGAATGTATTTTTATCGTGAAGCAACGTTTCGAGATTACTTTCGATTGCATTTGATTCACATTTATTCGTTGGCTGCTCGTTTTCGGTTGCAAAACAAGTTAAAACTCTAAATCCCTTAACGTGAACACATAAACGAACGTTTCGCCCCTTTGCCACCTGATGCATAGATATCAATGAATTATGAATGCATTGCACTCGGTGATCTCAAATCGGTCAACGGTACTACCGGACCCGCAGGACATGCAATTTCTTTCGTGTCTACTCAGCTAATACCCTCTTTAACAGCTTCTTTAGCCTCGAATCGGATGGAGTTGTGAGGGTACCTTGGCTTTGGTGGCAGTCAGTTGGCTGGTGGCAGGTGCATCTAAATTCTCATTCGCAAAATGGACAGAGCATAGAGTTCTAGGTTTACCCTTTAGGCGACCGGTGCTGTAATTGCACCGGCCATGCAAGATAGCATGATGACATGAAGAGCTACCCGGCCGGCCGTTCAACCGTGCGCCACTAAACCCCTTAGCAAAACGGAAATGGTCATGCGAAAGAGAGAGGGAGCGAGGAAAGAGGAGAGAAAAAAACATAAATAAACTGTGAAATGGAAAAAAGCTCTTTTGGTAAGTGTACTACTAGTTGACGGTGTGTGTGTGAGAGAGAAATAGAGATAAATGGAAAGAGAGAGCACTAGATTCCCTTAAAAGCTAATTCCTCAAGCCGATATTGCATCCTGTTACGGGGCTTTCCTCCCGGAATGCTCCAGCCGTAGCGAGTCTGTTGGGGACGGTTCCCGTCCGTTAGTGCTGCTGCCATGACAAGTTACGATTGGATCGGACGGTTGTAATATGGTTCTTAAAGTTTTTGTGTCGTACGTGCCTGCATTGCCATGCCGTTCAGGTTGTGTGCCAAAAGCTTTTACTTTCGCTATTTGATCGAAACCGAGGGATTAGGTTGTTATTATGGCGTGTTTTCTGAGGAACAAGTATGCATGCCCGTGCCACACACTGTGTGCACGCTTTTGTGCGTTCCGTGGCGCAGGAAATCATACTGTTTTAGTAGTAGAAAACAAGTAGAAACTTGTTTTATTTGTGTGTGACAAAATAGTGGCTTTTAAGGTGGTACAGATAGGGTTGGTTGATTGCGTCATGAGAACGATACCGGACAACCTCTGCGAATCTAAAAAGTGCCCAGATTGTTCTGGAATCTAATGACTATTTACAGGAATTAATGCTTAAATAATAGTTAATAAATTGGATAACAGATTGAAGCAAATCATCTGGTTTTGTGTTTTAAAAGTCTTCTGAAAACGAGATTTAGGTCATCACAGATCCCATCGTTGAAAAACTGACGAAAAACCTAGCCTTGTGTGTTGGTGGTCCTTCGAACGCTATTTTATAACATGAATTTTAAAACAGAACATTTAATTTAAATATAGCTTATGCATTTTCAACAACCGAGCTTATCCGCCCGTTCGTCTCTGACCCTCTTTTCCCGTTCATCAAAGGTAACCCAGTGCGCCATATCCATATTTCATCGTTCGCCTTGGGATTCCGTATATCTGTACATTTGCACTGCAGATCACATTTCAGCTCGTCGTCATTAGCCAAACACACATACCCGTCCACGTGAACCGATCTGTACATTCATCTGTCCGTCTTCGCTAAAGTCCGTACCCTCCCACTCACTCGTGAATGAATTTATGTACGAACCATTTTAATGGGTTGTAATTTAACCTCAGAACTTATTTGTGGGTTGTTAGAAAATTTACTTTCACCTGCACGAGGGATGGCAAACGTGAAACCCTTTTTCGGAATGCGTTGCACACCCGCACACGGAATCGATGAAGACGATGGAAATTTATTGCAAAAGCCCTTCTGTAAAGTACAGTGGCACGGCAATCACCTCACCATACCAACACCAACGCCACGAAGTGCTCGTGTAATTAAGATAAACAGCGATCATAAATCATGGTTCTTGTTTCGGTATCGTGTCAGTACCGCTCGCAACAAACAACCGTACCGCTTCGGTGTTTGTGTGTGCGGCAACAGGGGCCAGAATATTTGTTTCGGCGGAAATCTTGAGTAATTCGTCGATGATTCAGTGGACGAGTTTTTTGTTTGTTTGTTGTGTGCGTGTTTGCAATCTTCCTGTTCGGCGGGATATGAATTATGAAGCATCATTTTCATCACGATGTAATTGTGAATTGTTGCTGTCAAAGCTAAAAATAAATATGTGGGAAATATGTATTGCTGCTTCTATTTATATTCTTGATATTGTGGTTGCAATGTTGATGTATTGCTTTGATTATGATGTGATGCTTTAAATTCGTAAAGTATTAGCTTTTTGGTATGTTTAAAGCACGTATTAAAGTGGAAAACTGAATATGAACAGGAATGTGAAGATCGGCGCTTCTGTCGCCCCTTCATCGAACTTCCCTTAACCACTATAACCACTGTATAGTAACTATACAGTCAAAAGGATTTCCTTCTAAAATAGCGTTGCGATTACGTTAACTGTCCTTCGAGCTGGCGCCAAACTGTCAAGCTCAACTCATGTAGAAGTTATTAAGGTTTCGAAAAGTTTGCCAACCTTTTCCACACTTGGCGCGCTTTACCCAAGCATGGAAGACGCCATTTTGACGTAGTAGCGGCCTTCAAGCCTCTCGAAACTTGTGAAAGCTATTACAATCGATCAAGTACAGGATCAACCATGAACGCGACGACCTGTGTGCAATATTTACCAAAAGATTGTGCTTTCCACAATGAACTGAAGCGCTTGTGTGTGATTGATGATATGCCCGGCGGGCTGGTGGAATTTGTTTTTGACGGGCAAATTTTCGATTCGCGGCGCCAATCTACCTGAATGTCATTAGCAGAACATTGTGGGGGTCATCACTGCTGGTTGCTTGAAAGAAAAATTTTGGAAAACCATTATTATGTCTGCGGAGTTCCGGAGGCTTTCCTTCGCACACATTTTTTGTTGTTGTATCTCGTTCGACAGTGATGGATTTGTGTACCAAAATATAGAACCGGGGGTTTGATAAACATGACCACACTCTTCTGTTCGATGATGCCTGATGTATAAACTGGAAAAGCAAATTTGATATTAATGCAACATTTCTTCTTTTTTCTGCTTTCCTTCTTTCCTGCAGGCAATATACGATATGCTTGGCGCGTGTTCGTCGAACAAACCGGCCGACTCGGCGGAAGAGCGCGCGAAAAACATCTTCGCAAAGATGGATGAAAATAACGACGGTCAGCTGACGCAGGACGAGTTCCTGAAGGGTTGCCTGCAGGACGAGGAACTGTCCAAAATGCTCGCACCCTAAGCAGGAAGGGGGGAGTACGGAGAAAGCCCTTCCCCATTCATCATTGCCATATATAAGACACCATACAATCATACTTTTTTGCACACATCCTAGCGCAAAACAAAAACAAAAGAAGAAAAAAAAACCCACAAGCCAGGCAGAGAAACAGCAGCGCAAACATTTGCGAAAGCAAAGACAGGAGGAAACAAACACAAAACGGGAAAAACTATTCAGAGGCAGAGAACATTTACGAAAACTAGGAAGTATGAGTAAATAGGGAAGAGATAAAGCATAATATAGCAAGATGACAGTACTATATATAGAGAGATATATATATATTTAGACGAAATGTAGGAAGCGCAACGAGATCCATTCGAACCATCATACGAAATGATAGAGCAGACACCGGTACGACACCGAAAAGGACACGCAACACGTCCCAGATCGTTACAATTAGCAGTTGTGTCCTGATACACGCGCTCGATTCGAATCGCAGACGAAAAAACGGGGCTTAGTGTTTTCATTCCAAACCCTAGCTCGTTCTCTCCCAACTCTGTACGATCTGTGTGACAGTGTGTGGTTTTTGGTTTGGTTTTGTTTTTGTTAGTCAACAGGAAGGAACCGAAAGTGTTACGGGAGCAAAACATTTACGGGAACCAGCACCTCTCAATCTGTGTTTTGGCTTTACTCTAGTCTCAATCCATCCTCATCCCCCGTTCGTGGACGGAGACCATAGACCCAACATAGTCTGTGATTGGGGTGGATGGTGCGTGTGGTCTGGAACACATTTCCCTGCGCGCGTTTTGCATGCTGGCTCTCTCTCGCTCTCTCGCTCTCCTCCTTCTGTGTCTTGGTGTACCAGTATCGTTGGGGTCGATGAAAATTTAATAAGAAAATGGAATGTCCCGACTCCCGACATGTGGGAAGCATATTCGTGAACGGAAAGACAACCTTTAGGGAATTTATGCGTGCGAACGCCTAACCACATCTAGCTGTAATAGTACTCACGTCCTGCCAAGCGTCCAAAAACCCTTAAACCATTGCTGATGTTGATGCTACTACGATGTAATGATATATTGATGAGAATTTGATACAAAGAGCGTTGCGGGCGGTTGGTGGTGGAACCCAGGCGGGTGGCAACATGCCGGCAAGCACAACGTCCACAACGTCTCTTAGTCGCGCGAGTCAATCGAAGGGTATCTAATGCCCCTCTCTACAAGAGCTAAGATCTAATCTAGGATAAATGTCGGGGCTGTAAAAGGAAGGACAGCTTTGTCGTCGTTGTTCGTTCGCTTCTTTGGGGCCCGATGGAGCATCGAGTAGCGATTGCTCAGAAGCTGATTTGTGGAAAAAACTCTCACACACACACAACTAGAAAAGCTATTGGACCATTTATTTTTGTGTGCTTTTCTCTTTCGCTGTCTGTAAAATCAGGCCAATCTGGGGGGGAGGGGGGGATTTAATGAAGCGTTTAGGATAGATATGTGCGGGACAGTGTGGGGGCGTGCGCGTGTGTGGGGGTGGTGCATGCTTCAAAGCTTCTCGTTAGTCATCGATAGGAAGAAATCAATCGACACAAGCCGCCGTCGCCGCCGCCGTGTGCTCTGGTGTGGAAGAAGATGGGGATTTTATAGTCGGAAAAAGAAAACAAAACCCATGACAAGAAAAATAAACTGCATAAACACACACACACACAAGTGCGCCCGGTACGGACAACCACATAAACACACCGTTCTGTACGCTTCCTTCACGCTTATAAAGATATTTATCACAGCGAACCGTGACGATAATTGACGCACTGGACGTAATGAGCAAATGAACACATAAAACCGGGAGCACTCCGGCACTTTAATCATATGGACCTTGTCGCCTTGTCTGCGTAACGGCACCGGGATAGTGAACGAAAGCGAAAAGCAAACATTAAGGCGCTTAGTGAAAGGCAGCTTCTACTACCGAGCGACAGATAAACAAGGACCTCACAAAGCACCAAAGCGAAACCATAAAACCAACCACAGACACACACACACACACACACACACTCACACACCATTGGGACAGAAAAAGACGCCATGAAATTGCGTGAAACCAAATGTGTAGAAAATGGCCGAAATCTTTCCACAGTTCCCGGTGGTGGTGGCACAAGTACGCCAACAAACCGTACTGACAATGGCGATGGTTCCGGTGGCTGTCAATACTTCTTTACGCAAACAGCTTCATCCTTCGTGCGACTTTTATGGGTGTGTGTTTTTGTGTGTGTTTATGTGGTTATTTGTGGGGCGTTTGTGTGTATGGATATGAACAGAAGATCGTTTCTTCTCGATGTTGGGTGGACTCATTATCAAGCAAAAGAATTCCATCCAATGGCGGTGACGCCCGTTTTCTCCTTCACATCTTCCCATTTTGTATGGTTTCTGTAATGTTGGTGGGTCTTCATAAAGAAGTGCGTGAGTTTCTTTTTTCTTTCTTTTGATTTGTGTTTTTCTGCCCCAAACAGAACGATGGAACTTTACCGACTGAAAGACTTCATTCATATTTATTCGTATGTATATTTGAACGTCTTCGGCTGCAAGGCAAATGCATAGCTTTTGCGTTAATGGAACCACTAGCGGGAGGCATGTATGTAAAAAGACTTCATTTTATTACATTTTCTATTGTGACTTTCTTCCTGCTGAAGCTTAGTGCTCTGTAGCTGTGCTCTTTGCTCACATTTGTTACATTATTTTTTACGTTTTCGTACAATATCCTTCCCGCCGTATAGTAAGAGCTTGTGTGATTTTAACGAAACATTTAGATTACATTCCCATCATGATGACACCTATTCGCTACTGAACTGATGAAAATGAAGCTATTTATGTGGACGATTATATCATCCCAAATTGTAGTTGTCAGCTGATGGATTCTTCAAAACTGTTACCGGCGCATCAATGGACATACTACAGAAAAAATTTCCCTAATGCCAGCTTCAAAGTGAATCGTATAGTTTCGATCAATAAATCACAGTGAAAGCATGCGAAATGCGCCTTAGCAAAGCTAATGGCGGTTTTGTCAATCCGGAGATTATTTGTTCAACCAATAATCGCAAGACAGTCTTAGCCGTAGCTGCGCATTGCTCGTCCACAAGTACTGTAAATATTGAACGACGCTAAACAATGGAATGATTTCTTTTCACGCTTTGATATTGATTTTAAAATTTGATGCTCTCTAGCAATCGTAATCGGATTATGTTTTTGGCAATCAAATGATATTTTCAAATTGTCATCAACTGTTCAAGCGAACAGTTAAAAGCGATGGGAATGTCCAGGCATTAACGTTCCCAGTGGATGCTTATGGAAAACAAGCGAGAAGTTCTGGTTACTGTATTATTAATGGTTTGTTTTGTTACATTTTTTGAGGACATTTTGCTGTTATCAATTCTAGTCAATGTTTTTGAAGGCATACGCTCATCTCTCGTCATTGGTTTGCAAGTTTTTACCTTCTTACCTTTTTGCTGACGGTTCCTAAACTGGTTCTGTCACATGACATATACTTTAATGGTGCTTCTATTAAACAAAACCCTTGCAAATCGAAGAGAAACAGCATGATCGACTGATTCAAGAGCTGACATTTAGTTGGTAGAATTAACTCTAGCAGCATATTTGTCCACACACGGTGCGAGTGTGTGTATGGAATCGAATTATATTATTAAAAATGGTGAAAACATGAAATGTTGGAGCATACTTTCGCATAACTGATGGCCGTAAAGAGATAAACTTAACGTTGTAGTAAAATAAAAAGAGGTAATATTACATACAAACACACACACACACACACACACACACACACACACACACACACACACACACACACACAATAAAACAGCAAAACTGCACCGGCGAAGAAAAGGCGCGATCGATTGAAACTAAGAGCACTACTGTTGATATATTTATATTATGCAGAAACAGCAGCAGAAGGAGAAAACAAACAAAACACCCCAAAAACAAAAGGGTCAGCAACCACAGCATAGAGCATCAAACCATTATTACCCCGTTTAAGGATTGCTGTTGGGCTAAGTGCGGATAAAAAAAAACCCCCCCGTGCCAGCCAGCAAAAACGAAAATCGTGTGTTAAACGTATAAGGCAAGAAAAGGAAAAGCAAAAGCAAAGCATTAAGTAAAAACAAAAACATATATGCACTCACATACGAACGCAAAGGAACAAAACAAACAAACAAATACTAGATGTCAAATTCGAGAGCAAGCTCATACTAATAAATAACAAAAAAAAACAATGGAAGAGAAGAATATTCATTTTTGCACAAGTTTAACTGGTGTCTACTAGCACAAAAGAAAACAAACCAACAAAACTAAAAAGAAAAACATTAATGAGCGTGCTTAAGCAGCAGCTATAAAACCATTCCCGTACGTCACCTGTTCATATTCGCGAAGCTGAACACATCCTTCCCCTTGCAAGAGCATAGGTTTTGGTGGTTAGGTCACACAGGTGGCTAGCAAAACGGTGAACACAGAGTGGCCATAACAGCAACACGATTTGACGAATCGTGACGAACAGTGACGAATGACTCGAAAATATGCAAACCATTTAATCGAAGCACAGACACAAGCGTGCACATTTAAAAAGAAAACACTCACACATGCAAAACTCTTCACTTCTAAATGTGTAAAAGCTCCATTTCGAGATACTGTACTGTAGAATGATGGAAAGATAAGCAGATAAAAGGAGGAAAAATCCCGAAACACGATACAACTTTCGGTTGTTTTTTTGGTATGATATGTAATGTGAGGTAAAGGTAAAGATGGCACCCGTATAACTATATTTCAAAAAAAAAAAAAAGCTAAAGTAAATCTCAAACCCCGCAAAGCAACAATTCCTTACACAACAAGAAGAAGGAGAGAAGAAAACAAAAAAAATCAATCCAGCAAATATGGAAAGGGTTAAGGCAATTTACAATTTACATCCCCAAATTTTCAACTCCCCGTAATTTAGGAACGAGTCCATAAAGCTAGAAGCGAAGTGAAAAGGGTAGGAGAAAAAAGAAAAGCATTGCAAGGAAGGTGTTAATTGAGCTACAAATACTTAAGCATAGGAGCATTGTGTGATGTTGATGGGATGTTTTAGTTTCTGTTTTTTTTTTCTTTATTAAAAATAATATTAATAATAAACAGAGCATTACTGGAGTACAGGTACACACAAAAAGAGAAACAAACGAAAACAAGCAAAACTTCAAGCATTTGTAAACTAAGCAAGACAAAACAAAGCGAACGGTAACATACAATTAAGCGAAAACAAGTTTAAAATGGTAAGGAAAATCTTTCCTAAAACAAAACACACACACAAAGAAATATTGCGCTTTCGCTAGTTTTTTACATTTTTCTACTGGCTGTGTTTGGTTATTTTCTTGTACTTTATATAAACTCATTACTACTCTACAGCAAAACCAAAAATCAGAAGGGAAAATTCAAACAACAAACACACATCACACATTACACACCCCGCCATACATAACGAACGCGTACTTCCCTAAGAATGTAATGATGAAATGCCGTTTTGAGACGAAAATCACATTCCTAGGCTCCGGATATCTTGTCGTTACTGTCGTCGCCTGTATGAACATCCCTTTTTCCACAAAATAAAAAAGCCTGTTTTCAATCGTTTTCGAAATAAAAGTACATGTTTTAACTATAAAAAAAAATACAATGCCGTAATCGAACAGCGCGTGCGAATGAATAATTTTAATTTTAAGTAAACAGTTTTCCAAAATTCGTTTATTTGTTAAAAAAAGCATACTTCCAGGCTTATTTTCAAATTAGTAATTGAACTGTGCTTTTCCACAAAGATTGTTGAGCGATTGTTGTACCAATGCTTAACTAATTCTGACATGTTTGTGCTCATTATATCCCGAGATAACATAAAAGTTTCCTGAAATAGCCTCCACTACTCTCTCTTTCTATCTCTCTCTCTCTCTCTCTCTCTCTCTCTCTCTCTCTCTCTCTCTCTCTCTCTCTGTCCACAGCGTAGAAAAAACAAAGATAACCATCAATCCGGGAAACTAACTTTATTGTGCATATTTGCTGCAGAAAGGGGGAACGGAAATAGTGCTTCCACTAAACATAAAAACCTGTCCCCCTAGAGAGTCCCCTCAGCACGATTGTTCAGTCAGCCGAGTGTTGTAACAAAAAAACACACACACACACACAAGCGGGAACTCCATTTCCCTTTAGACTTCTGCGGATGCATTAGCAATTGATTGGGTTTTGTTCCCCTCGGTGGTACCCTCAGTAGCGGTGTCCGTAGTTATTAGTGGAAATTGAATTTCAACTACACAAAGCCGCAGCAGCGACAACTAACTTCATCAGTATCGTAAGGCGGACAAGATCGAGCCAACGCTTTCTTTTGCCGCTTTCCGCTACTAAATGAGGAAGGTGGGCCACCATTTTCCGGTGCGTTTCTGCTTCTGCAAGTAGCTCATCACTTTACCTTCAGCCCCGGGTGGTGGGAAATGCTCTAAAGATTCAATTAACCCACCCGTTCATCTAGGAACGACGCAATTTATTCGCAAAGACCAATAACAACGCATGATATAGGAGCGGGCCCGTAAGCCCTCGGAGAGAAATGAAAACGGATACACAACAATGTTGGTAAACGGATGCGACATCCGATCCATCATCAGATTGTAGTGCGAGAGGTTTCTTGATAAAGCACTAGCAGAAGAGGTTGGCATTTTTTTTTGTTTTTTGATCAAGAATTTACTGTGCATTAAGTTTGTATTAGCTTCTTTAATACCCATTCATCCGAATAGCTTTTCCGATACAGTTTGCCACAATTCAGACTGCCCGAAAAAGGGAACGATGATTAAACGAAAATCGGTCAATTACTGGTTCGCAGTAATCCTGACGTTGGTGAGTGGAATCCTGGCGTTTGCTGATGGTCGTAAAACCGTGGCTTGGAAGCTGAGTTGTGGGCAAATGTGAAAATGAAAGAAATTCTAAACGCGACAGAGTAAGAAACGGAACCATTGGCATTGGTTGTTGAAGTGGTTTGGGATACCGCCAGTAACGCGGTACTGTTCGTGTGAAAGCCGACACTAAACGAAACCCGAACACGTCCAATGTAATGAACGGAACAGGCGGAAATTCACGATTGTATTTTTTTTTTTTGGTTTTGCTCCTTCTACACGGAATAGGTTTCGAGTGGAGCAAGTTTTTGCGAACTTGGTAAAAGAATTCCGAGTAGTAGATATAAGGAAAATCATTAATAACCGGAGTAATAACAGCAAAGTACCAATCAAGCTTTTCTTATATCATTTTTCGTTCTCTTTTCTTCCACATTTCTCCATGTTTCCGGTGGAATCGGCTTCGCAACGTGGCCTGCAAAACATCACACCAACAGTGAAAGAGGGAAGGCAACGCACAGCAAGAAGGAGTACACAACGAACAACGCAACACGGAGGATTGGCTTCACAGCTTCACATCCTCGCGTAATCTAATCCCGACTCGGAGTGTGGTACCGGGGTGAAGTTTTGTGTTCATTCGCGGGACACTCGGACAAGGGCCAGCCAGTGACAGCTGGACGAAGAAGACGGGGACGAGATAAATCGTTGTTATTCTTTTCTAATTAAGAAATTGAAAAGTGTGCTCAGACAAACAGGCCGGAAAGAAGCGCCCGGACGGCCAAACGAGAGCAGAAGTTACACAACGCAACACATAAACCTCATTAAAAGACAACAAACAGTGCAGACAACGAGAGACACGAGGTAGAGAAAGGAAGCAACGAAAAAAAAAATTCAAGAGAAATCGAAGCGCTACAAGACGCGCGCAATCACTAGCCGGGGCCGGCATTTTCCAAACCCATCGGGTGCTTTAATCATTTCTATTTGCACGCTGAAACCATCGAGCCAAACCGTGCCGCGGCCACTTGTCCGCTTTTTGTTCTGAAAAAAAAGCCTCATTCTGCGCAACGTCCAGGAAAAAGCGAACGCAAGTTAAGATAAATTTACTTTTCTTCCTCGTCGAGCACAGGCTGCAAGGTGGTAAGCCCTTGCCACTAGAGAGACAAAGGCAGGAGAAGACGAAGACCCTCATCGACCTCCGCGAACCATCGCGCTTCGCCCCAGGAGAGTGTTCAACGGACGGCACCAACGAACCACCCAAATAGCATCGACCACCAGCCAATCCCCCTCCCAACACCCTTCAACACATATACACACACAGCCAGAATGGGCAAGCAAAACAGCAAACTGAAGCCGGAGGTGCTGGAAGACCTGAAGCAGAACACAGAATTCTCAGGTAGGTTTCGAGGGCACTGGTGAAGTCGGGCGCGTTCCCGTTTGTATGTGTGCTTTTGGAGGCTTAATCCGTGTGCGAACTTTTCGGTCCCGTCCCGGAAGATTTGCTCGGCAGCAGCACAAGGAGACACACAAGGTGGACGTTATCATTCCGGCATATTATTATTCATTACAGATCCCAGAAGCATTTTTCGTTGGCTCGT
This sequence comes from Anopheles maculipalpis, assembly GCF_943734695.1. Taxonomy (NCBI): domain Eukaryota; kingdom Metazoa; phylum Arthropoda; class Insecta; order Diptera; family Culicidae; genus Anopheles; species Anopheles maculipalpis. The sequence goes on from NC_064872.1 coordinate 87,889,447, forward strand.
TTATCGTTCTTAAGCCACCGCCGAGTGGTTAGAGTTTTGTGTGCCAAGTGAGCCACAGTGAGTGGTATGTCCGGAACCTTAACCTTAACGGTAGTAGGACAAAAATGCCACCAAAATTAAATGACAAACACTGAGCTGCTAAAATAGATTCTCTCAAAAAGGAAAAACAACCGTTTGACCGCACATCACACCGACAATATGGCGCCGATGCCGTCACTGATGGGCGGTGTAATGCTCCTTTTTTTTTGTTTTGTTTTATTCCGTGGCATAACTTAATTATTGGTGCGAATTATAAAATTGTCCGCTAGTGCGAAACATGTTGTGAAAGGCGGCAGCTTGATCATATCATTATCCGCACAATATGTTATTAATTGAATGGTTCGGGAATGAGCCCGGCGCTGGAGACGCGAAAGCTCATTACAATTGCATGTCCGCTGATGGACTACGCAATTCAATTAAAATTACGTCGGAGGTTTTTCGTTTGAGGGGCTTAACTTTGGTCGCGTTCTGTTCATTTCAGCAGAGTAACAGCAGCAATTTCATTTGCTGCAGTAAATTTCTTATCCATCTGGTTGTTATACTATTTGAACAGCTTTTAAAATAATTTAAGGAAAAGCTTTTAAAGTCCCTCTATTTAACACGCACTTTAAAACAAGTTCTGAAATGGTTGCGATAAAACAGCAACCAAACGTACGACGGATGCTCGCCCGAACGAAAAACATCAGCGCGCCATCGTCAATGGCCGATACGTGGTACGGTTCAAACAGGAAATACATTTCCGTTTCGTGTGTACGATGCCGCTACCGTGCTCTATAGCGCATTTCGATCGCTTTTCGGTATCGGTATCACATCGGTGGCCGCAACAGGACGGACGGTCGCAACGACATCTTCTTCAAATCAAATAAATCCAGTTTCCGTTCGGTGTGGTTCACGCGGGACGAACCGTTACCTTCGGCAGCTAACACGCTACCACGATACTACGTTGAAAAGTCCGCTCTCTATCAGCTTCGACCTTCGACAAGCGTTGGCACCGGACTCTGTGGGTTGTGTCCTTGCGAAGATGGCGTTTGGGTGTTTTTTCTTCTTCATCTTCTTCTCTCCATCAGGTCAATAAAACAGACACAGACGTGCCTCGATCATCAATCACAACGAAGTTTAGTTTTAGGTGGGGGTTTTTTTTTTTTTGGGCGAAGAAAAGCTTTCACCGCTTGCGCATTCACTCGCTTCCGTTAATCCCGTATGGAGGTTTGAGCGTTCCATATTGACTGGTCCGTAAAATCCCGTGTGTCGTGCGCTTTTCAGTATACGGCTCATTAAATCGAACGCTTTTGGGGCTCATAAAAGTCTTCCCGTCGTAACATACAGCCGGACACACACACACACCGAGTCGCGGAATCGGTTTCGCTGTGGTTTTTCTGTATGTATGTGACTCCCAAGCGTGGTGATTCATGGTGCCCATTCTTAACCATTTATTACCATTTCTTCTTCCGGTGCCGTCGTCGTCGTCGTCGTCGTCGTCGTGGCTGTGATGAGTTATGTTAAGCTTTTTTCTTCGTTTTGTTGGCTCTTGGACTACTTTGACTAGTGAGCGATTCCGTCTTAGAATCACGGTACCATTTTACCCCGCTTGATAACATCAGGGCTGAGACCCATCAATTTCACGTTATGATCGAAGGGCAATCAGTGGATCCGAAAGGCGATGGGCGCTAAATGATAATGGCGTGCAATAACTGGCGCGTCTTTTGGTCTATTAATGATTCCGCTGAATCATGGACGATCATGAACCGGTGGTGGTCATCTTTCGGGTCGTTATTAATCAATCGATTCCGTGCATAAACGTGACGGCTTTTCGCCACGTTTATTGTATTAATTTTACTTTACTCTCGAAAGGCTCTGGTCAGATTCGATACCAGTGCCTTTCGATGGATGATGTTTGTTGTTTGCCCTCCCTAAAGAAGATGTGCTTAATGCACCAGATCTGTTGGAAGTAAAGCTCAAGAACCACGAAAAGATGCACCTTTTTAAGCAACCTAATTACCAACTTTCTTAATGAATGTGAACCGAAAACGAATTGGATCATCAAATAACAAAACAAATCCATCTCAGTGTTTTCTTTTCTTCCGAATCTCTCTTATGGTAATTCCATCCCACGGCTTGTTTTGCTACCCTTTAGACCTTGTGCCCTCGAAATGGAACCACACTGGAGGCTAATTTTCTCTTTGGCAAGGAAAATCGGAAGGGATTTTTTTTTTTTAAGGGGACAGCACACACTCAAGCATTTCAAGAAGGGTGTTATGTACATCTTGTAGTCCTGTTCCTCATTTTCTACCATACTTTCCTTTTTTCCATTCAAGAAATACAGGTTTTTGCCTCTCTCCATTAAGAAGGAAGCGGAATTAACGGTTCGCCTGGGTTGGAAAGGCAAAATTAATGAAACAGACACCGATACCGATGCGGGAGCATTCAGTGGGAAGGTATGCTTTCGATTACTTCACACAAAGGCGCATCCCAGAATCCCCACAGTTGGCCCGGGCGAAGGATCTATTTTAGACCGAAAATCCGTTCCGTTACGAAAAGGATAAATCACGCCCGGGTATCTATTTTTCTGCCTCTTCAGGAGGTTTTAGCAAGGCTCTCGATAGGGGCACCCTCGGGGAAATCCTGGGAGTTAGTACGGTTTCGTGCTAATTTGCCACTTGCTCGTGTGCAATTTCCTTTCCATTCGGTAAAGTTCGAAGCAAAATGTTTGTACTTCAACCGGATCTCGGGCGCTGCTACATTACTTTCTTCTCGCTCGAAAAGTGCACACAGAGGGCGCTCTCACCCGAAATGGCATGTTGATGCCTCATTTCATTTCGTAATTTGTAAGAACATGTGCTCGAGGATGGTCTGGGTGAAAAATAATGGTGTACGTAACCGTATGTGTAAGCATCTTCCGGCAGCTTTGCAACGCTGTCGTCGGCGGAACATTAGACGGGCTCCCTCTTCGGGGAGTGCTCGGTCTCTCGGTGCTCAAGAAATGGATCGTGATAGGGCGGCAAAATAAAGTAGGCACTTCAGTAGCAGGAACAAAACAACACTGACAGCCCAAGGGCTTCGTGCTGAATCGCATGGCGTACGATGATATGTGTGAAAGTAAATTGTTGAGCAATAGTAATGCACATTGTGGTGGTGTGTCTGCGAACCGGCCACTGAACCGTGATGTAATTTGTCATAAAAAGAAATATGTTTCTTACGTGATAGATAGCTTCATTTGATATTTTGGAACGTTTGTGTTCAAGACAAGGAATACAGTAAATTGTAATAAATTGGTGGCTTATCTTTTATTTATTAAAAGTAATTAAAAATAAATTAAAGGCTTACAGTTGAAGCAATTGATAAAATATTTCAAGCAACGCTAGGACACACAACCGAATTAGTTGATTTCAGAATTTGTTAGCGCTTCTTCGGAATCGTTGTTTTGCCTGTATGAAATAATTTGCTGATATTGTTATATCATCTGCATTGTTACGCTTGTGGACACGAAATGCGTCAGCTATTATTTTAAATATTTTGGACAATTATCTTATGGCCGGAAAAATATTCTAAGCCTTCGGAGCCCATCGGAGCTGATAAGCGGATCAGTTCGTGCTCGATTTTAACAATTTTCTGTAATAGCACAATTTCCATTCCGAAGCAGCGGATATTCAAGCGTACAATAACATATTTATTTCCATCCGTTTGCCACTCTATCGAAGCAATTCGATTACTCTCTTAAGCACCATGAAGCTGCTGGTCGTTCGGGGAACCGTAGCATAAGCAAAACTGCCACCACAACTCGCAAACAAACAAGACAAACCCGTCGAAGGAAGATTTACAAACGAAATGTCTGACTGAACCGTTGCAAACGGGGGGTTTCGCTCTATTTCGCTTTCTGTTAGATTTTTCATCTCCTTTCTCGCGTATCATGCCTAACAGAAAAGAAACCTGCCATGGCTGTTCGTGAGTCAACCCCGCCAACGGTGTGATGTGTGTCTTGGCGAGTGTTTTTTTTTTTTGCGAGAATGCAGATAAATAAATAATCGAATTCGAAACAATAAATTTACTGCTTGTTCGAACCGATTTCCCAAACGTCTTAATACGCCATTATTGTGCGATGCTTCATTTTGCTTTCGACCGGCAAGAAAATTCGATTCTGTGCGCTGGCTGTGGCCGAGGGAGCTTTCGGCAGTGCAAACAACGTAATCGTTATTCGATTTCTTGATATGTGTTTGTGTGCCTGCTTAGGAAGCTGGTGGGAAAAAGGGGCTTTTTTAGGGGTCCAAAGTCTAGGCACAACAAAACTACCGTCTGGAAATCATATTTAAATTTACGTCAGCATAACGTTCGCATTTTGGATGGCCATCCCGTTTGGCATGCATCGTACCGGTGCCGGTTCGGTTGCCATTTTTATTTTGTCGTTTGCCTTATTTGTTTATGGGTTAGCTGTTTTGTGACTACAATTTTCACACGCCGCCGTGTCCTTTGTGTTGTGCGGGACACGCTTTTTCTTTCTCTTTCCTTCTGCAGATGCTGAGATACAAGAATGGTACAAAGGCTTCCTGAAAGACTGCCCGAGCGGTCATCTGTCGGTGGAGGAGTTTAAGAAAATTTATGGCAACTTCTTCCCCTACGGCGACGCCAGCAAGGTGAGTGTGTAAAGTTATGTTTTCCCTTTTGTCCTTCCCATTCGATCGTTTCACAAAGCAACTGTGCTACATGTGGATCGGGCTCTTCCTCGTTGGAACGGCAAGAGAACGAACAACAAACAGAACGCCAAAGATGTGGCAACAGCAGATAAAATATTCAAACTTCAATATTCAACATTAGCACGATTGTTGCTGCCATCGCTCGTATCATAAGCACGCGCATGCCACTTTGTCGATCCGCTTTGATCCTTATCACCCGGGATGTTTGTTCCCATCTTCTAGCAACAGAAGCAGCAGCAGCAGCAGCAGCAGCAGCAGGTGGTTGTTCGCCTACACAAACAGCGAAAAGCACTGGCAAAATAAGAAGGAAAAAAACACCACAAAAGCCGTCCATCTCGTCACGGGAGTTGTTGCTTGAAATTGAATCAACTTTCCTCGTATTTTGTATCCGCCATCTTTGTCGCTCACGACGCTCCATCTACCCCCGCCCACCATCGCCATGGATCCCCAATTGGTTCACTGGAAAATGTCGAGTTCGTTTCGCATTGAGTGGATTAGAGGATGTGGAAGATTGCTTAAAAGTTCGCTCCCTGGGAGCCGCTGGTGTGCGACTGGCAAGAAGCTCCCGGTGGAATTGCAAAACGCGGAGTTCTAATTCCTCGCACGATTTCTCGCTGTCGTTCGCGGTTACTCCCTCCGGGCGGGGCGGTCTTAGTCAATTCAATCTGACTGCAACCGTATGCCACGTAATTAGCTCGGGCTTTGGGAATGGTTGAGATTAAATTTTATTTTTTATCTTTCGTTTTTACCGTAAGGCGGATCAGTTTCCAATTACAATGTATGTGCGCATTTAGCGCATACATATCTTTGTTTTGGCACTTTTCATTTAAATGTGTTAGCTCTCCGGCTTCCCTTGAATTGCGAATTCTTTGGAATGGAAATCTCGACAATGGTGTGCTACCTTTTGGTGTTTTTGGTTCGGTTGATTTTCCTGCAATAATCTACAAAACACCAGGCGCCTCCATTATGAGCTCATTAAAGCCCTTTACCTTCAGTTTACCTCTTTTTCTTCCATTTGCAGTCACCGTTCGCAGTGAATATTTAAATCATAATGTACGCACTCCCATCCCCAGTACAGTATTAAGTGCTTTTGCCCTTAAAAAACGACATTAAAAATTCATTTATTAATACAAAGCACCATGCGCCTCCATCGCGGATACGGTGCAACGCAGCACGTTTTGTATAATTAATACTAAAGTCGAACAATGAAAAATAAAAGTAAACCCATTAAACGGGCGCACAAAATGTAGCGAAAATACTAAAACCAATCAATCATGTTTACCCTCGGCCAGAGTTGAGGCACTACATTTTCGGGGCCTTCCAAAAGTTAAGGTGTGTTCGGTATTTCCTGTCGCTCAGTCCTTCCCCCAGGTCGGTAAGGCACAATTTATTTGTTGGTGCGAAGGAAAACAGAAGGGGAGAGAGAATGGTTCGTGTTTTCCCCACTAAAGAAAGGGGCGAAAATCATAAATCTGTCGGTCACGGGTCAGTAGGTATTGGGCCGAGTTTTGGTTTGATTTTTCGGTTCATTTCGTTCGAATCCTCCATTTTTGTTTTTGTTCGTTTTTCCTTCTTTTCGCACGGGAAAAGCTTCGGCTGGCCTTGTCCTCTGTGACCTTCTACTGTAAAGACTATTTCGAGGATTCATGGTATGTGCCAGTCCAAGTCGTTACTCAAGTCGTTGACCAAAATAAAAAAGGAAGCTGCAGTCCCAACTAACATCAGCAAGAAAAACGGAAAACATAACAAGAGGAATCATGTTGCTCCCTCAGTTGCTTTTGTGAAATGAAAATCGATGATAATTGGAGTAGTAATGATGATTGATCTACCAGGGATAAAAAAGGGATAGAACGAAAGGGAAGGAACAATACACACACCGTAAAACACATTTGTCTTTTCTCGATGTCTTGGAATGTGTTCTCACTTCTCCTTTTTTAACTCCTTTTTCGCGCTCCGGCCCTCTTTCCCGCCAGTTCGCCGAGCACGTGTTTCGGACGTTCGACGCCAACGGTGACGGTACGATCGACTTCCGGGAGTTCCTGTGTGCACTGAGCGTTACCTCGCGCGGCAAGCTAGAGCAGAAGCTGAAATGGGCATTCTCCATGTATGATCTGGACGGTAACGGCTACATCTCCCGACAGGAAATGCTGGAAATTGTAACCGTAAGTCTGTCGGCAAATTGTGCCGGATACACAATTACCCTCTTGCCTACCTTTCCTCGCCATTGTTCACAAATTCAATCCATCCATCACGCACACATGACCCGACCCCGTGCGGTCGTTTATTTCGATTATATCGATTTCAATTCCTTTTGTTGGTATTTTCCTGATCGCGGCGTGACGCGCTCAACAGGCCATCTACAAAATGGTCGGCTCGGTGATGAAGATGCCCGAGGACGAAAGCACACCGGAGAAGCGGACGGACAAAATCTTCCGCCAGATGGACCGCAACAAGGACGGCAAGCTGAGCCTGGAGGAGTTCATCGAGGGAGCGAAGAGTGATCCGTCGATCGTGCGGCTGTTGCAATGTGATCCGCAGGCGCAGTGAGCAATTCCATGCCGAAACCGCTCCTAACATCACACAACAGTGCACCTCAACACGAAACAAAATACAACACAGACACAGAAGCGCTTGCGGAAGAAGAATATACAGCAAACACTATTAAACGCAAAACTTCCAAACTCACAAACAAAAAGCAACAAAATACAACACACACACACACACGCAAACACAAAGTCTTGTACACAGAAGCAACTAAACAACAACAAGTATATACATACAAGCATACAAATAATATCTATAATTTTTCCTTACACACTCAAAACTTAACATTTAAAAGCATTATAATGTACGAGTTGATATGAATCAAAAACAGAAAACGAGATGAAGAAGGAAAGAAACGGAACATCACGGCTAGCTAAACTCCATTAAAATTCCTCAAACGTTTTAATATATTGTAAATTTTTGCGATAAAAACAGAATAGTAGGCGGCATCGCATACGGGAAGTAAATTGCTGATGATAATTCGTACGAGAAATGATTATTAATTAATGCGAGGCGCGCGCGCACGCGTGTGCCGTAAAGGAACGGAAGGTTAACTATTTTAAAACAAACAAACAAAAAACCAGCGCAGTAGCAAGAAACCATTACACGGACTGCGACAGATAATTGTAATCAATTTAACAAACAAGGAAATGATAACAGAAATTATAGCCCTTCTTATTTGCTAACTTTTCTTCATCGAAAGTTTTATCTGTCCATAGTGTGAGCGAGCGAGCGCGCGCGCGCGTTTGTGTGCGATTTAATCGCATTAGTATAAAGAAAAAGAAAATTTGCATATAAAATTTATAGTGAAACTCGTTACATACTTAAACACAACTTAAAAACAGAAAAGAAAAGTTCTCTTTCTATTATTTTTTGTTTGAATTACGCTTTGTTTCAACCCGCAAAGCATGATATTGAAATCTCTTTGCAAATTTCTCCATTGCTTAATTAGATTAACAAAAAATTTCACTTCTTTTTATGATGCGTATTGGCTAATCGAAGGTTTAAGCTCCGCTTTTTTTCCATAATCTTTTTCGATAATCTCAGGATAGATGAATTTCAAATGCACATAAGATAGGTTAAAGCGTGTTCGCTATTTTAGGATGTGTGTTTTTTTTTAATATTTTTTATTTTAATTCCAAAACTGTATCACCATCACGTGCCACCTTAATCTAAACACACAAAATCAGGCAAAAACAATAGCAATCAGGAGTGGATCGTTACGATTTTTCGTTGTTGCTTGTTTGGCTTTCTGTTTCTGCTGTGGATGCTTTCTTCGTTCGTTTTAGTTGAGTTGAGACAGTGTCGAAGCTGTTAATTGTTTGTACTGGCTGGAAGAGGTTAACGACGTTAACGAAGCGGGATGGTTCAGAGACGTGTGAAATGTAGCTCCAGACATTACATCGTTCGCTTCCAAACGCTTTAAAGTCCTTTACTTCTTCCAAAGCATAAGCAAAGCATACGATTAAACCGTTTCTGTTAACGGCATTTGGTGTAGAATGTTTAGTCAATCGTGATGGCTATTACGTTCCCGCCCCGAAGGTCGGTGATCGGTGCTGTGCTGTGTTCTACTGAAGCTTCACATAACTCAACTCAACCACAATAAGAATGATCGCGAAAGTGGAACAGAAACAGAAAAGAGCATTAAAAGCGTCTAATGAAACAATAAACACACAAGCAAGCACACTTCCACTACTCTCTCACACACGCACTGCAAACAATCACTCAAATACTGCTCATAAGCTATCAACAGACAGACACACACGGAACAGATAAATGGAATTTATCGCTGCCTCCGCGAACTCACCTAGCAAAACAAAACTGCGCCCGATGGATCGAAAGGGCCCGGAACGGGCCTGAACCGAGCAGCGTCGAGAATGCTAATGCTCAAGCCACTCACTCATTCAATACCATTCAACCGATGGTAGAGTAGTACAACTGTGTAGTGAAAGCGTGTCCTCAGCATGAAGCGAGTAAAAAAACCCGCCAGGATCTGTTTCGCAATCGAATCAAATTGTGTGCAACAAACAAAGCTAAACGAAGGAAAACCAAACACCATAACAGCTTAAGCCCTATCTGTGTAGCGACAGATAACGGCCGAATAGGGAGAAGAACAACTTGCGGAAACTGTACGGAATTGACTGCTACCATTTTTTTTTCTTCGTTTGTGCGTGTGAGTGCGGATCGAAATCGTGCGTGCTGCTTGCTTCGTTGCGTGTGACTCGAGGCGAGTGATGCCCAAAAGCCTGTCTGAACTAATAATCCACAAGAACAATAGTTGAGCCATAGCAGCAGAACGGTTTGATTTGATGCAAGCAAGCATAAAAAATACGTTGATCTTCCGATGTAGTACGTAACGATGATGGTTTTTTGATAACACCACACCACACCACCCGGTACGATATTTCACGTGGGTTTTATTTCAAACCGCAAAAACCGAAAAAGTTTTACTGCTTCCTTCCTATCCTTTCTCCAAGGTTTCGTGTTTGTATTACGGCGTTTTGTCCTGATTTTTGTAAATCTTGTGTCTCTCAACCGACCGCACAGAAAGCCAGAACCGTGAGCGACTGAGGCCGATCGCCGTTGTCATGCGTGTTTGATTACTACTATTATAATTACAATTATTATTATTATTACGATTATCATTAATTATTATCCAAATGCTGATTTCTCTGCGCAAACAGTGTGGCACCGAATACGGTGCGCCGTTTTTTTTTTTTTGCAACCCATTATTTATTATCGTTTAGTTCACGTTTACGTTGACCGTATACGGTGTTTTGTGTAAATGCGATTTCACTTATATAGTTCTTTTCACAACTTTTGTGTACTCTTATTTTGTTTTGCAAGTAAAACACATTATTTATGCTCCGTTTACAATGTTCGTTTACAATATAACGAGTGAGTTTGAGCTTTAAAAGGCATGAAGAAGGAGCACGAATTAGTTCGATGCTCGCTGTTTAGGATTATTGTGTAAGGTTTTGTCGTTGCGATCTTAATTCTTGTCCTTTTTTAAATTGTATTTAGCTTCGCACCAATGTACGTTTTTTTTTGTGTGTATGATTTGCTGCACTGTAAAACCGTTTAGATATTACAACTACGAGGCATAACATATTTAACTGCACAGATCTGACAGAAGGAAGAAAAAAACAATGGAGTCAGTCAGGAATGAAAACGAAATGGTTTATGACGAATTTATGAATTTATCCTAGCGTTTTAGCGTTTTTTCTTTGTGTTTGAATGTTTAAAACATCTCTTCTACTTACATCTCTCTCTCTCGATTCCTCTCTATCGCAGAAACTCACACACAAACACTATAATAGCTATAGAAAGATTTTCTCATTTATTTTCCTGTTGCGATAGACAAACGTTTAATTTAAATGAACAACTTTAACAAAAAAAGATTGAAATGAAACGCAGCAAATGACACGGTTTTAGCGATGGACACAACTTAACTTCCGATGTGCATAACACACACACACACACACAAAAAAGCAAGCAAAACAATGTTTATTGAGAGAACGAATAACAAACGGTACACACGGATCGTATATAAGTTTGTACAGTACTCTTTTGATTATTATACATTAAATCTTTTTATTTTATTTAAAGCGTTTTTCTTCTATTTTTTTCTAGCTGGCTTTCGTTTGCTGGGAAAGATTTAGTTGTTTATTGCTGTAAGAAATGAAAGAAATTTTGGCTTTTTTGTTTGCCTTCATAATTTGATTGCTTGTACTTTTTATTTTATAAGAATTATTCGTTCAGATATGTATTTCCTAGATAGTGATTTGTTATAAAACATCATACAAACATTCATAAGCAAACCTTGATACTGGAGAAAGGATATGAGTTTTATCTTTAACTCCTTAACTCTATACTCACTATTTATCTCCTTCTTATCAGTAGAATTTTCACTACTTCAATATCTCTATCTTTCCTCTTTAAAAATTGATCAAAACTGCGTTATTGTATAAAAAAAACATTAGACAACACAAATTTTCGAAACATAAAAAAGAAACATTTACGTAGAGCTTTTACATGATCACATATCGATACATACGTACCGCGTGTTTTCCGAGTGTTCCGAGCTTCATCCTATAGTCTTACTAATCTCTCCCTCTCTCTCTCTCTCTCTCTAGCCCCCCCCCCCCTCCCCCCTCCCCCTAACGTATGGCTTTGGAGAGTCAGGTTCGAATTTCAAAGTTTTAATCAGCGTAACAAAGGAAGACAACGTCTTGCTTTACGGCTCACAGACCACGTAGCAGCCACAGCCGGAACAAGATTTTAACGCTGTTGTTGGAATGATCTCGTATGTTGTACTCTTTCATGAAATGGCTTTTTTCTCGCGTGTTTTGTTAGTCTTTTAAAAAATGGCTTTTTAAAACCAAAACTAGTTCAAAGAATCGATTATCCCTCTTCTTCAAGTTCCACGTTTTAATCCACAATTGGAAAGCTCAGGTTGAGGAAGTCCTAGGCTTTTTTCAGTTTATGTAGAATGTTTTTAAATAGACAGATTCTGCATACCTTTTTCACCAGATTTTGGGAGTTAAAGATACGGGCAAAAGATGAAGAAGCCCATTAGACGGTGAACAAGATACGCATTTAATATTGGAAAACACCATTGTGTCTATTGAAGATCGTTCTACCCTTACTGGAACTTGCTGGGATATCCGCTCTTGGAATTCTCCCCAGTAAAAGTCTGGCTTGTTTTAACCAACCATTAGGATGAATCAACAAATGAATGGCGAAAACAAACAAAACCAAAACACAGAGGACAGAGGTGGTAAATAGCAAAAGCGTCTTACGATCGTGTGGCATACGAAATAACCAAATAGACGAATGTTTGAATGTGGTTGGCTACGTTTGGTATTTCGTGCAGGAATTACCGTTTTTGTCGAGAATAAACCAAGGGTTAAGTATTTATATACATAAGACATACAATTGAATTGAATGTACCTCCAGATATGCAGTTGATATATAGAGAGAAAAAAAACACTTAAGCTAAACGATTATCAGCCTAAGTAAAGCACGAGGGACAGCTAACGCCCCGGAAGAAAGCTAGGATCAATAATCAATGTAGAACTAAAACTAGTCCCGGGAAAGCAGAAAAAGAAGTAAGCCTAAGATGATGATCCTAAATTATTAACAGAAAAAAGGATATTATGAATATTATGATTGAACGAAAGTAACAACAACAAAAAAACGCAAAACGCATATAATAAGACAAACGATTATGATGGTTACACTAATTAACAACACAATTCTGTGACATTTGATTGACGTGTTAGGACGCAAAGATGTTTAAGCTGTAAGCATGCAAGAGAAAGCTGCAGAAATATCTAAACAAAAAAAGAAACTATTATCTCAGAACTCACTTCTACAAAAACAAAAGCATAAAAACGGGCACACATGAAGAAGTTTGCACTCGGTTTAACAGTTTCCGCTGTATGCGAGCCTCAAACACTCCATAAGAACAAAAAAAAAAATGAATATGCAAGAAGAAAGAAGGAAAAACCCGGACCAGCATACATGTAACGCCGGATGAATTGTTAATATATCTTTACAACACGGAAAATCCCGGTATCAGGTATGGAAAGCTGGTCAACATTACATCATCATGAGGCAGGAATAAATAAAACAAAAAACAAAAAACAAAAATATACATATATACACATAAAAGAGAGAATTTAACGTAATAAAAAAAAACAGATAGAGAAGAATACAACTGAAAATAGATAAGAACAAACAAGCAAGCACACTTTGCACGTGCTATTACCACACAAATCGCACACATATCTGCGCACGCATCACTGCGTGAAGTGAGCACTTCAGCGAAAAGAAAAGAGCACTTCATTCAAAAAGCTCCTTCGTGTTAATGTAATTGTTGCGCGCGTGTGTATATGTGTGCGTGCGTGTGTAAATACATATGCGTGTGTGCAGATGCATTTAGATAGTATTTTGGAAGTAACATTAGTACGAAGAAAGGCTAATCCACTGAATGGTAACCATAGTAGCGGCAGTGCGAGATAGCCGGAGTGTAAGGAAGGAAACGATTTATGATCAAGGCAGGCGGCGCGAGAGCGAGACACAACTACCTGATTTATGGAGTGCACCACACTTGCAGCTGTTGGCAAAACTGCATTATTCTATATAGTTTATATTATATATCCGATCCAGTGGGCGTGCAGTGAGAGGAATTACACGAAACTAGGAAAAAGGAAGTCGCCCCAGTCTGGGTGGGCTTACACGGGAAGGCACATACACATACACAAAGCAAGGAAGTAAGTAATAAGTTTAAGGTGTATATTTTTGCAGTCTAGAAAGGAGTCTGCCATTCTGCTATCTGCTCATTACGATTTTTACAGATATTTTACATACAGCAAGAGGTGTTTCATTTAAACGAAATAGTTCATTTAATGTAAGGGAAAATTTATTTGTTTTTTCTATTTTCTTTCTCATTCTTTCACGTACATAAACTTCACTTGTTAGATAGATAGGCGAACGACATTAAAGTACTACTCTTGAACTCCATAGTGTATACTGCTGTAAACGCCAGATCGAACGCTGTTGTTGAAGCTCGAAGGAATTTTGGACTGGCTGTGACGATCGCGTACCAGCCATCGGATTTACGCCATTTTAGCCTGCCATATGGCTACTCTTACCGTAGTACTACCCTCCCCATCCCCTTCTTCCTACCTAGTGATCCGGTTTTCCCCTTATTGCGGGCTGCGTTAAGGCTTATGGCCCACCGAAATGGTACTAAACAACATCAAACAGCTAGAGGCTCCAATATTCCACAGCATATTACCAAACACGTAAAGGCAAACTAGCTGTCTCTCTTTCTCTCTCTCTCTCTCTCTCTCTCTCTCTCTCTCTCTCTTTAATCAGCCATCTTTGCATGACAAGAGTGTTAGTAGGAACGTAGCGCAAACTTTGATATTTATCGTACGCTACGATAAAACAAGAAGAAATGTTCCAGAGCAGAAAAGAAAATAAAAAAAATACACACATAAAGTTAATCCACTTTTTCCAATGGTAACGGTACGACTTGCAGAATGGAGGATGATTTATTGTAGCGCTAAAGCAGCAAACAGATCTTTAAATCGATAATATCCACCCCTTTTTGATGCACAACCAATCGTTTTACCACTACATTTTACCTGTTTCTCGATTATTGTTCCAACGGAAGAAGAATAAAACCTTTAGTCTTAGCATTAGTACAAGAAATGCGCGTTGAATCGGATAACACACGTACACACACACAGAGAGAGATAAAAACAAACGACAAATAAATCAAACACAATGGATAACTTTTTGAAACTAAAACAGAGCAAAGGAAAGAAAAAGAAACAAGAAAATACACGCGACACACGTAAAACGATATAATCCCGTCTGAAAGGACCTTGCCTAGAGATTTAGTGAACAAACGTTAATACGAGACGAAAAAATAAAACAAATAGCCACACACACAAACGAAATGAGACAAGGAATGGAAACTTACTGACCACAATACTCGTACCGAACAAAACGAAAAAGAAATAGAAGAAAACTTAAACAATAACGCAAATGTGTAACGAACGCGTTGAGACAAAATGAGAACAACAACAAAAACAAATACCAACTCTATATATTTACTTGCACAATATCTAAGGCACAGCTCTTCCGAAACTTTTCAAAACTAACTTAAAACAAAAGAAAACAACAAAAAAAAAACACTAGCTAACTAACGTTTGCAAGAATGAAGAAGCATTGTGTAGTAGAATGCCAGATGTGCTGGTGGATAAGAAAATAGAGATTAACGAAAACAGAAAGATGTAACAGAAAAACTTAAACCAATAACAAACAAACAAACAAGAAAAACGAAGCAAAAAACTCCTTTAAAAACAGTAACAAAAAAAAAAGAACACAAGTGTGAAACCGATTTATCGAAAGGCAAATATTTTTAAATAATGCTAAAACACAAAAAAGCTCGTATGGGAAAGGGGACAAGACAAGGCAAGGCAGTTTCTCTCAAACTCAACCACTTAATGTCGGATGAAGGAAACAGAAATCAGGAGGAATGTGGGGATGCAACACGTTCACCGTGCGTGTGTGCGTGTGTGTGTGTGTATAATGTTTAAGCTTAGTGCTGTGGAATGAAAGATGTTGAAGCGGTTTGAGCTGTTTGAGGACGACGACGAAGAATACAGGACGAAAGGGTTGCCTAAAAGAGTTTTGAAGAACGGAAATTTAACTCTCGAGGAGTTAAAAGAGAAGGGAAATGTGTCCTCAAGAGGTCCGCTGATTTAAAAGTTAGTTTAAAACTAGATGAAAGTTTTATTTAAAGTAAAACAGCAAAAACTACCAAGAAAATCACCAAGAAAGCCGTGCAATCTATATATTTTGCTTTATTTGTACTCAGCTTTCACCTAGTTTGGTCATTATATTGTTTCTCGTATCAAAATTAAGTTATATATTTAATTTTAAGTCTCGTTTTTACTTTAAATCAACTCGAGAGTACAACAATTGTCATGGAAAAAGAAAAATACGATCAAATAAGAGGCACAAATTCTTTGTTTCTTAAAAACAAATCTCTTAAACGGGCGCTCACGCTCATGCTAAAAAGGCGTCACAGACAAGGACAATTTTCAAACAGACCGAGGTGAACAGATACGAAACGTAAAGCGTAACAAAGGAAGAAGAACACACGAAAACACACGTTCCACAGCAAAAACACAATGGCGGCAACAAAACAAATGGCGCTGATGATTTGAACAAATCGACTATGTTAAACAATTTAACGGAGAAAATCAATAAAACTCATATAACGTGTTGGAAGATGAAACGAGCTGTTATTATTAAAAATTAGCTACTCCAATCTGCTAGCTTACTGGTTTTAAAATTAAGTGTTAGGTAAGGAAACATTTTTTTAATGCTAAAACACACCGCCCGCCGGTTGATTAAAGCGTTCGACGAATGTTCGATCGGTGTGATTTATGAATCAGCGCTTCCTCGAGAAGCTCCTTGTAGGTTGTTTGATGTCTGCCTGCGTTGATAGGTGGTGTGTTTTGGCTGCGCTGAAACGATGCATTACCACCGATGAAGCTGTACTCTCCGAGGGATTTTAATCTACGCCGAAAGCTGTCCACTTCGAAATAGTTTGATGCGCGCTGCTCGGACACAATTCCGCTGGAACCAATGTTCAACACTTTCTTTGACAATTCCATTGTTTACTTAGATTGCTTTTAGCTATGAACGAGCTTGGAGACAGAGGTGCTATAGACTTGTTCACTGCTCGTGAATGATTGAGTACAAACTATCAGCAGCTATTGCTATTTATAGTTCGTCTACAGGTATTTATTTTTTATTGAATTTCAGTATGACGTCTTGTGCCGTATTGTCAATGTTTGTCCACAGGTATCTTGATGACATTTTTTGTACCCTTTTAGAAGCTTTGCTTGAAAAAAAATCTAAGAAAAGTGGGCGTTTTCAGTGACAGATTTTGCCTTTTGGAGGTGCACTAAACGGCCCGTTTGAATCTAAGCCCTGCCTCCATCACATTGAATCTAAGTGCGGTAAGTGCTCGATTTTAGCTACCCATGTGAAGCCATGCAATCGGGGTTATACCTGTTTTTTTGAGCGCTTTTTTAAATCTTTACATTTGGCAAGAAGAATATTTTAAACTGGTGTTTTCGTATCGTTTAGGGGTTAACGTATCGTTAACAAAAGCAGGTATTCATATATTTATGTTAAGTAATATTTAACCGGCTTCGGATTTGTTTAGTACGATCAGAGAAAACAGATCAAATATTTATAAAGTTTGTTGCAAGAAACCCGGCTTGAGAAAATACGTTGTGGACATTGCTGCTGATGATATTCAAACAATGCGTACAAATAAAATAAAATTTCAAAACATATTTAGACAAAACGTAAAAATATTTTCCATGACGGAAAGAAATTATTCTCAGTTCCCTTTTCAAATTTCGCTTTGCTACCTCTTCGCCCGGTATGTTCTCCAAGACGCATTCAACCTTGGTATCGAATTTTGCTGCATCATAATTTGCTTCTTTTTGCACTAATTTCCTACCATTAGCGTTTGGTAGTAACAGGAGAGCATGCATTCGAGGAGGTAACTGGTAGAAGGCTTCAAATTTTGAAATTCGAAATTAAATTTAAAATTTAAAATTTTAAAATTCGAAATATTTCAAAAGCTCTTTGAAAAGGCCGTTTCAAAAGCGAGCTGTAATTTCTAAGCTTTTTTAATGCGCCGCAGAGTATGCAATGCGCAAAGCACAAGGCGGCGTTTTTTTTCTACCAGCTCAACGCAATTCGATGTTTTTTCGACGAACTGCAACCTCCTGCACTGTGTGTTCTCCTGTTACTCGAAATCAAATTTTGGTGCAAAATTGCGCTTATTGAGATCGGAATATTTTTCTCAACGCCGAGAGGAAATAATTTTGCTGCAAATTGAAGCGTTAAATGGAATGAAAAATTTCTTTCTTTCATTTTTGATATTAAATCCAATTAGCAATGAAAATTTTCTTTTTCTCTGTTTATTGATAACAACATAACATTAAAAAAGAAAGTACTTGGATTACATAAATAACTTTTGTATTGATTAGTCCCCGCAATTTTTTAACAATAACTGAATGGTGGGTGGTGGGATCGGGATGGGGTCGGAGTGGTGATGAGCGGCTTCAAAACGCATCCAACGGTATGCCAAACGCCACGATCGACCTGCGACCACCAAAACTGCGCGAGTTATCACCGATTTTCAATGTTTTACGCTATAACTTTGCAGGGAGTGGAGGGATCGGGTTGGGGTGTTCGGCAAAAAGATGCGCGGCTTCAAGACGCATTCTTCGGTATGCCGGACTCCATGATCGAACCATAACTGAGCGAGTTATCACCGATTTTCCAATGTTTTACGCTATAACTTTGCAGGGAGTGGAGGGATCGGGTTGGGGTGTTCGGAAAAAAGACGCAAGGCTTCAAGACGCATCCAACGGTATGCCTGACGCCAGGATCGAACCAGGAATGAACGAGTTATCAACGATTTTCCACGGGAATGTTGTTGTTTTCCGCTATAACTTTGCAGGGAGTGGAGGGATCGAGTTGAGGTGTTCGGCAAAAAGATGCGCGGCTTCAAGACGCATCCATCGGTATGCCAGACGCCAGGATCGAACCAGGAGTGAACGAGTTATCTCCTATTTTCCACAGAAATGCTTCTGGCAGAATTCCCCCTCCTCCCCCACCACCGGGTTTTGGAAAATCCCCCTTAGTCCTCTTCGATAATAAAAATCAGGTTTTGGAGCTTTTTGAAACATATTTGAAGAAAGAAACAAAATTGAGGATGAACATCTGGAAATGTGGAAAACAGTCTTAAGTTGAGCGGAAAAATATTTGTCATGACGGAAGGAAAATAATTTTCTGATCACTTTTAAAATTTCCATTTGCTACCTTCTCGAATTCATGCTCTCCTGTTACTCCTGTTCAAATTTTGCCGCATCGAAAACCGACCAATTTTGGCACAAAAATCCGACCAGAAGCGACTGATAATAACAGGAGAGCATGCATACGAGTAGGTAGCTCGGGCCGGCCGAAACACCCCAACCCGATCCATCCACTCCCTGCAAAGTTATTGCGGAAAACAACAACATTCCCGTGGAAAATCGTTGATAACTCGTTCATTCCTGTTTCGATCCTGGCGTCCGGCATACCGATGGATGCGTCTTGAAGCCGCGCATCTTTTTGCCGAACACCCCAACCCGATCCCTCCACTCCCTGCAAAGTTATTGCGGAAAACAACAACATTCCCGTGGAAAATCGTTGATAACTCGTTCATTCCTGGTTCGATCCTGGCGTCCGGCATACCGTTGGATGCGTCTTGAGGCCGCGCGTTTTTTTGCCGAACATTCCAACCCGATCCATCCACTCCCTGCAAAGTTATTGCGGAAAACAACAACATTCCCATGGAAAATCGGTGATAATTCGCTCAGTTATGGTTCGATCATGGCGTCCGGCATACCGTTGGATGCGTCTTGAAGCCGCGCATCTTTTTGCCGAACACCCCAACCCGATCCCTCCACTCCCTGCAAAGTTATTGCGGAAAACAACAACATTCCCGTGGAAAATCGTTGATAACTCGTTCATTCCTGGTTCGATCCTGGCGTCCGGCATACCGTTGGATGCGTCTTGAGGCCGCGCGTTTTTTTGCCGAACACCCCAACCCGATCCCTCCACTCCCCGCAAAGTTATAGCGGAAAAACAGCATTCTCATGGAAAATCGACGATAACTCCGTCATTCCTTGTCTGATTCTGGCGTCCGGCATAACGTTAGATGCGTCTTGATGAACACCCCAACCCGATTTTTCCACCCCCCGCCCAGTTATTGCGGAAAACAACAACATTCCCGCTCATTTTTTGTCCGATCGGAGACCTGCATATGGTTGGATGCGTCTTTGGACGGCGCATTTTTCTGTCCAACACATCTCCTCGATTCCTCCATTTCTCGTTTATCGGTTAGGGTGGAGCAATTGACAAACTCAACTGTAGCTGTAGTACTGTGCTTGTAGATTTTCATCGTGCAATCGGAGGCTTTATACGAGACATCTAACGAAGCTCGCGCTCGTTTCATAATTGCTCTGGCGAGGAAGGAGAAAGATTAATCATTCTAAGACTGTAGGTTCTCTTGCCGGTGAGGTCCTGCTGGCCGGTGACAGATTAATCTGCAACTGGGAGTCCTCAGTCAGTCTCATTACCTTATTTTATGTTCCATTGCTCAAGAAAAAAACTGCAAAACTAAATTCTAGAAATGGATTGAGGTGTATAAATGCACCTCTTGATAGAGCTAGAGTTAGTTAGATAGTTTTGCAAAAGTGAAAAACAGCCTCCTAGATGTATGCAACTACCCGGAACGATTGTTCTTCCACGGAGCGTTTACCTAGAAAATGGTTGGTTTCCTTTAAAATAACCGGTGAATTATATTTTAACGACAATCTAGCGTTCCTTTTGTACCTGACTAATTAAAGGCTTTTTTTTGCATGATTTTAAGCCATATTTTCCACAGTATTAACTATCTTCGCTGCGAGTAACGTCAAGGTAGCCGGACAGGTTAAAACCTTTTGAGATTAGAGAGCGAAATAGGGCGAGGTAAAAGATTTTGAACAATGTTCCCAATTGTACTAAACCCATATTAATATACAGACACATCTATACATTCAGCTTAGTTTTAAAGTTACTTTCGTTTATTGAAATTCGTTCTTGAAAAGCTGTTCAACGGGTGTCCCGGAAAGGTGTTGTACAAAACAGTGGGTAATTCCTGCTGCTGTTTCCATTACTCTGTGTGCTGTTCCACCGACACGGACTAGGCATGTGAAAATGTGTGTGTTTTCTTAAGCTTCCTAACCGGTCACCAGCCTCGGTAAGTAGTGCTCAGATAGAGCCTTACCAGTGGTCGACTTTTCCCTATCGCACCGAACAGTGCCGTTGTACATTGTACATTGAAAGTTGAGGAAAAGAAAGAATTAATAAAAATGTTTAGTACAGTTTGTTGATTTGCTCAAACAAAGCTTCAAAAAAGCGAAAATAACTGCAAACCAAAAAAATAAATAAACAGACAGCAAAAGCGATAATTACAAAGCATGTATAGAAATA
The DNA here is from genome assembly GCF_943734695.1 of Anopheles maculipalpis. Taxonomy (NCBI): domain Eukaryota; kingdom Metazoa; phylum Arthropoda; class Insecta; order Diptera; family Culicidae; genus Anopheles; species Anopheles maculipalpis. The sequence continues at coordinate 87,910,350 of NC_064872.1, forward strand.
AAAAAGAACCACAAGCTCATCATCACGGACTCGGTTCGTTGCCCCGCAGTCTCACGTGCCCGCCTGGGTGGTAATTATTTATCAGGTTACACAGGTTTCGCGCGCGCCTTAACTTACTTAAGGGAAGGAGGGGTGGGTGGGTTTTCTAATAAAAGTGCAGCGAAACAAAGCTAACAAAAAGTGCAGCGCTAAAGCAACACAAACACATCTTAACACTGTAATCTAATGCGTAGCCCGAGAAGTCGGTCAAGTGAAGCGGCACCGCCCTTGTGGGTATGTTTCGAATTCCAAGGACTCTGCAGCGCTTACAGCAAACTTCGAAAGCGAACCTTCCAAAAGGATCGTTTGGGATCGTGTCGAGTAGGGCGGAAAAGGGTAAAAGGAAATCCTGGTTTGGGGCGACATTTCGTTTTCGTTTTCGAGTCTCTCTGTAGGTGGCTGTGCGATACAAGCATTTTGTTCGTTTTGGTGTGGCGTTGCATTGTTTCTTCATATTTTTTTTTGTGTCTTTTTAAGATTCTTTTTTTCAAAACTGCATTTCATAAGCTAAACAAGCGGAAGCATTGCTTTATGTTTTATTTGCGAGGGTTTGTTAATTTTTCATTCGTTTATAAAAAAAAAATATATATCCCGAGCGGCACACAAATTAGTGGGAGAAAGTTGAAGCTTTAGAGGATCAAAAAATAATTCCTCAGCCAGAGTTACGGGGTTCCGGAGCTGGGGATTTCGGTGGTTGATGTTTTTGACTTGCCACTTGCCCCAGGTACAAAAGCAAAAGCAAAAGGGAAAACGCATTTTAGAGGATCTTGCGGTACTTTCTGTTAGTGTATGCCTTCGAGTGGCAGTTGTACGACTTGATCTGATTACTTAGCGTGTACATAAGCTTCTTGTCGTCCTTCTTGTGGCTGATGCTGGTGTAGTTGTACACATCGTTGATGTCACGTGTGGCGCTGGAAAGAATTAGGCAAAAATGAAATTGAGTTGAGATAAAGCCGTTGTGATCAAATAGTGCCAGAATCAGCTCGATGCAGAGGGAAAGACACAAGATTAACTCACTTCTTCTGGGTTCTTAGGACACGTTCGGCCCAGGTCTGAGGGCGAGGAATTTCCGACGCAACACCTCGTGATCGCCGATCCAGATAGTCGATGACGTCATCGTAGTAGTTCACGCGGTAGTCGTACATGTAGTTGTATTGCAAGAATTGTGGGCTGGAGTGGATTAGAGATAACATATTTTTTATAAATATCTCATATATAAATAAATAATATTAGCAGTTCATAATATCAGATCATAATATCATCTCGACCATGGAGCAAAATATTCCATATTCGAAAACGTGAAAATGGACACAAATCGACTAGAAAAGTGAATATCACGTTTTGCATACTTTTAGGCGCCTAACTCAAAGTCAAGCGTTAAGCGCCTGAAAGTATGCCATGCTTTGGTTTAATAGAGGAAGATGATCATCTGATTAATTCTTTTTTTATTTATTTTAGCCAATAAAAAATATAATTATAAACCGATATAAGTTCCTTATCAACTTTTCTATCACTTACCGAACCCAGTGCTTGTAAAGTGGCATCTTGCGACGGTTAAAGTCATCGACGATGTTAAGCGGCTTTGCGCCCGGTTTGTTCTTCACAATGACTCCAGTGGATGCAGCACCATCATCCATGGTTAGGCCGGTTTATTTGATACTGTGAGTAAACGTACCTGAGAGAAAATAAATGTATCATTCAGAAACTGAATAATTTTACAGTACAACCACCTTGAATCAAACAGCACACAAACAACCAACACACACACACACACAAACATATAGAAATCCGCCTCACAAGGCTTTGAATGTCGGTGATTAAAATTAGACATTATTTGTAATTGCCTAGCTGAACGGTTGCGCCATCCAACTTGGTGCACTGTTCGCTCGTTTTGGCATCCTTTTTTCACCCTCTTTCCCATCTCTCGATAGTGCAACAGTGCAACGATCGATTTCGTTGAGCACGGTCTCAGTATCAAGACCGCACACACAACGGGTTTTTGTTGGACTAACGTTTTTTCTTTCTTTTCGTCGATTTTCAAGATTGACTCAGCGCATCTGGTCTTTCTGTTTCGGGTGGTGTCGCGTCGGCATGGCGTGGCGTTCCGTCGCCCAGCAACGTCTGCTGGTGACATTTTGCCGGCCTACGGGAACGATTCAAGTAGGCGGAAGTCTCCCGAAACAACTGACATTGCAGCTGTCAAAGGGTTCAAAGAGCGGGTGGAAAGATACCACCGGTCCACCGATGATTTGTGGCACGATACCTCCGGGCGATGATCGTGACAGCTTTTCAGTCATTTTCGGCTGCTCTGGCCGAAGATGAGCGTTTGACGAATGATTTATGTGAAGTGGCGTTGATGGGAGAAGCATTAACTGTTGCCAGTATGCGAAAGCATTGCGGTTAACTTTGTACAGACAAATCCAGTGCCAACAATACATTGAAATTCTGTTTCGTGGGGGAATTTTGCACGCTAATTAAGAGTGGCCAAAGAGGTAAAATTGTATTTTTTTTTCTCTTCTGCTTCACCAGCCGATTGATTTATCCATCGAATCGCGCACCGTTCATCGATCGTTGTGCGTAATTAATTTCGCTTCCTTCCTCTACAAGCCACTTTAAAGCATGTGCTAACGAGGCCAATTTATCGGGCCGCGTCGGGGGAGAATAATAAATTATCTTCACGCCAGTCGATAAAGGCCAATTTTAGCTGCTGCTAACGATGCACACACGTAACACGGACGGAACAAACAATTTTACCGTGAAAAGAGCAAAATTAATGGAAAAAAAATCATTGAAATGCTGCCAGCAAAGGAGGAATTTTATTGATGATTTCATCCATGAAATGGGAATGTTAAAAATAATTACAGTACAAAAAATTCTCTTTCTAACATCTTATCACGCTGAACAACCAAATATTGATACAACTTCTGGTCACATTTCAATACATTTTATAAAGTCCTTTTAGCTTACAACTCTTCGTTTCACCAAACAACAAACAAAAATCAGTTTAATCACACCAAAAACACAAACAACAACGAACAGGTTATCAAACCGCTTGATCAAAAACGATTATCCAAAAGCCACTAACACGCGCCGTACCTGTTGAAATTGACTTGCTAATCCGGTGGAATGAACAGAGAGACTGACTGCTTCCCGTAACTGCACGGTATCGAAATCGACACGTTTGTCGAGCGTTCAAGCATTCGGGTCATCCCTCTTTCCCTCCCCAACATCTGCGGCCCCATTATTTGAAAAAAAGGAAAAGAACTCCCCAAAACACGGCAGCATCTCGAAAGCTCGGTTTCGGTTTGGCACAGTCGGGGCCCGCTCGTACGTGTCACGATCACGAAGATCATCTCTACCGAACCGTCCGATGTTGGCGATCCCATTCGAAGGGAATACAAGAGGCAAAAAGGGAAAGGAAGGACGGTTGAAGACAATTTTTGCACGTTCGAGTGGAAACACCTTTTTTTTTCCTCAGTAGGGCCTGTCGATGGGGGGAGGTTTTGTGTGCGCGCCATAAAAGCAAATTCCCGCGCAACCAAAACCGATCCGCAAACGTTGCACGTCGATCCGCAAACGATGTAGTCGTACGCGCCGTGTGTGTGTGTCCATTCGTCAGCGGAAGCAGGCAATTGAATAGCCGAACAGTGGGTTTGGAAAGAGAGATGGCCAGAGTAAGAGGTCAAAAATATAAATAAGATCGAAAAAGATCCATTACTTTCTGTGTGCGTAAATTATGTTCCTTGTAAGAGGTTTTTTAAGCTGTGTTTCAAATCATTATCATCAATTTTTTAGGCTATCTATTTCAAAAACGAGCTTCACTTAGTATGGAATAATTTTAAGGCCTAGTAGTGTTTTATCTTATGAGTGGAACTGGCAGACGCTAGAGGCCTAACCGGTCAGGTGGGCCTAGCTGGCTGGGCAACGGATGGAAGAATTGAAGAGAGATGTTCCACAAAAGGATGAACTGTCCAAAGACCAATACAACGAAATGCGGAACGCCAGAATCGGATCAAAACTGAGAGCGACTCAAAGACGCACCCAACAACATGCAGATTGCTCCGATCGGACTAAAAATGGGTGAGTTATCTCGATCGTTGCTGGTTCGATCGGGAAGTTCTGCATACCGTTGGATGCGTCTTTGGACTGCGCATTTTTCTTGATCGAACTCGATCCATCTTCCAACGCCAAGTTATTGCAAAAAGTTCTTTTTTTCATCTGACTTAATACTTTAAGCTATTTAAATTATATGTAAAACAGCCCACAAACAGTCTTTTATTGATGCATGCCTATCTGTCAAGTCTTTTCCACCCTTGAATACATGCAGCTACATGTTATCCCAGGCGAATATGCTGCTTTTAGAGTAATTTTAGGAATATTTATGGTGTGGTGTGCTACGTACAACAATTTCAGGCAATTGTGCCAGCAAGAATATTATTCCGCATCCTCATTATAAGCCCTGGAACATTCACCCCGATTTTTATTCGCATTTTTAACATGCACAAGGCTAAAATAGTTCCCTTCATGTCCACAATCAGCGACTAATTAGCACCCGCTGGGGTACTGGTCACTCGACAAATAGCGAGAAATTGTTTATAATTCACTAAAACCCCAACTATCCCACGCTCATTGTCTCGGTACGATACATTCCCGGCTCGCTTCACCTCATGTAGCACGGAGCACATTTGGCCCGATCCATCATCCTCAGTAAAAACGAGATCCGACAGTCCCGACAGTTGAACCCAGCCACCACCACGCTCTCTACCTAGCTACGCACTACAAAAGGTACCGTGTGGGATGATGATATAAGCGACGCGATTATTCAAAGAATTCAAACCGAAATCTGCTTCGGAAGATGCCAGGTAAGGCGGTGGTAAAACTATCCTTCTCGAACGATTGTACCGAAGTAGGTAGAAAGGAGAGCCTGATGTAGTAGCAGCAGCAGCAGCAGCAGCTGGCCCATAAACACACATTACAGTTGTTGCAATTGGACAGTGCGATTCGTTGAGGTAAAATTAACTATCTTATTTTTAACAGTTTTTTGTTTCTTTCTTTCTTTGTTTCTCCTTCGCGTAATACTTGCGCACGCCGCTGAATTCCGACCGAATGTCGGCCGTCGGTTCGAGGTGCATCATTGCAGTCGAGTTCCGTTCATTTTTGCAGCGTAAAGCCCTATGCCCTGTGGGTGTGTGCGTGTGTTCGAGGACAGGGCCCCGTACTGAAACGGAAAGGACAAGCACTGTGTTTCTTCGGACCGTGAGGACGTGCACGCTTTTGAAGGTAGTTGCATAGAGGGGGTGTTTATTTTAGGGAAAGTGGACATCGAATACAAACTGATTGTGTGATGCGTGAAACGCCTTTTGTACGATAGTTGGGATGTGACTCAAAATGAATAAAACACCAGGCGTCTCCATTGCAGGAAGGAAATATTTATCTCGCCATAATGGGGAGTGAATCAATATAAATTAAATATTCTTTAGGACATTTTATTTCTACAAACTTTGAACACAATATGCTTTTCATTCTTTCCATCAAAAAAAGGCACACCTCGGGGACAATTCAACAAAATAATTCGCTTGAAAAAGACCAACCTCACAACGACAAAACATTTTTCTTCTGTCAAAACAAATTCAAAACATTTTCCAAAACCCCATCCTCACGCTGCGCTCGACCGACCATTTATACTTCCATCCATTAGTCACCGGAAATAATTCGCGCTTTCATGCTGTCAGCCGTACAACAACAGCGCCGCATCAGTGCGGCATCAGGTTCCCCGTCCCCACAAGGCGAATTGTTTCGCATCTTCTTTCCCACCACAGTGCAACGGCACTTAAATGTGACGCAAAGATGTCCTATTTTTGGAGGACAATGGCCTGGGCCGTGCTCGATTTCGGCTTCAGTGTCAAGGATTGAGCGAATTGAGTAACCAGGGCTGTCCTTCGTTCCGGTCAGGGATAGTGTTTGTTGGTGGGATGACTGGGACACATTGATGTTTCTTGAGAGCTTGTTTCAAGTATGATAACTTCATAACAATTGCTATGAAATTGATATCTTCTTTTTGAACATCTTGTTCAACGTCCGGTAAGGGTTTAAGGTTCAATTTGCGGTGCTTGTAATACATACCGAAAGATGTGATGTACTTTGACAAACGGCAGCTGGCGTGTGTCAACTAGACGGCATGTGGCACCTGCAAGGAAAACTCTGTGTTCTTCTACAAGGGCATAGATTTTATTTTATACAGGTACCGTTATAAGGAATAGTATTTTGAATCATCGTTACTTTCTACAAGGTTTTGTAGCAGTTAGCATTACGTTTTACATGTTTTTACCTCTACAAAAACCTAATTAATGTCCTACTGGACACACGAGTTGATGTCCTCAGTGTGATGGCAGCTAAATTGATCCTGACCTTACCCTTTCGGCTGGAATGTAAACACTCATCTGACTAACATTACGTACCACTTTTTCCATTCCTGTGAAGCCATAAATTACATTTTTAAACGATCTGATGAGATGACGAGAAAAGATCTACTAATTCTCCTCTCCTCATTCGAGGTTAAACGAACGAAGTATTTCATCAAAATCATTCAGCAGCGACAACACCTGGCCTACCTGATCGTTTGGAGCGATGTTTTTGACGCTGTTGACTTTGTTTCTCTCTCTCTCTCTCTCTCTCTCTCACTCTCTCTCTCTCTCTCTCTCTCTCTCTTTCTTTCTCCGGTCATATAAACATATTTACGGATGAATTATTGGCGACAAATGGTCTCCCAATCGTGTGTATTTTTCCACTTACGTTCATTCGTTTCTCGTAATGGTGACGCAAAAGCAGTCAATTTAGTACGAGTCAGCTCGAGAGTAAATTATTGACTGCACAATGAGACAACGCATTTGTGCTCTACCCGTACAGTCACAGTAATGCACTCGATCGTGGACCAACAGGCTGACAGGCTTGGAAAGGAGAAATTTACAACCCCACCAAAAACCGTTAACACTGTTAATCCACCGCACCGCTACTTGCTCATGAGTATGTGTAAATTTATGTAATCTCAGACACAAACTAGTCGTTTACATTAGTTTCGTCTTACAAAGGCCTCTCGGGGTACGTTGGCTTTAAAGTTAGAGGAAAAGTAAGTGTCATGTCGTACAATTACTTGCTCACGCACGACAGCTGGCATTTCTCGGGTGTCTTTTGTAGCAATATTTTACATCCAAGCACACTCGACGTGGCGGTACGTGGTGTCATAGCAACAAGCTTTGCGTTGGTTTCGTTTACCGCAAGCAGATGGATGAGAGCAAAGGAAAGCGCCTAAAGGTATGCAATAGAGTGTAACACGTGGATTTTTGTACTAAAACCGATGCGTCTATGAGTTTGACGTTGTACTAATTCGTTTGCAGCGTCAATCGATTGCAAAATTTAATTTTAAACTCGTTTTTATTGCTTTTGTTTAGAATTAAACACAAAAATTTGATGTATTTTTTCAATTATTTTATATAAACTTTGAAGTACACACTTCCTTCCCTAGTTTTGCGTAGAAATCTCATAATTCTTCCAGTATTTTCTTTTACCAAATAAATCCCTCTACACGTAATTAATCACAATCATCATCCGCTCACGAAGTTGTACTTTGGTTCTCAAATTTTCCAATGTCGTCCACCGTTAAAAAAACGATTCCTCGCAGACACACGCCACAAGTAAATAAACATCATTTATTATGCATCATGTTTTCACATCGGTTAACTTAGGGTTTTACTGGTTTCGTACGCATTGCCGGTGTAGAAAGATACAAGAGGAAGCGCAGTACACTGCAACGGACGAATTAACCGAAAAACAAAACAACAGTCAGAAACCGCCGCGTCACTTCTCATTTTAAACTCATACGAAAAGAAGAAAAAAAATAACAAAACAGATTCGCGACACACGGCTACAAGAATCCGATACATACAGTCACACAACACACACATAGATATTCACACACTCGTCTTACGCCACACGCCGGCTTGATGCATGCTGTACGTGCTATTGCTACTAACATATTGCTGTCTTTCAGTATAAAAAGCCATCGCTTTGCGTGTATCGGATTAGAGGGCCGATTTTGGTTCCCAGTATTTTCCTACGAGATTCCACTCTTTTTAAACATTACTTAGAGATTGTGTGCACTTTCACTTTCCTTTACCCTTCTGAATCAGTTTTCCTCATTATCTTTTTTCCTCTTCTTATTTGGGATAGAAACTAAGATCTTATCAGCTAGATAGCCCTACATCTTGTACGTATTAAACAAAATATTACACGAGAATGAAAGAGATTGAAACTAAAATCAACAACACACACGTGCCTGTTAAGAACAGTTTTCCTCCTTTTCCCCTCCCCCTATCCTTCTCTTCCCATTACAACCACGGCTTAAAAGCTGACCATCTTTTTTTGCGTAGTTTTCACCTTCAGCACACCCGTCGTCACCTTCATACCGTCCGCGTGCTCACTTAGGCTCGCCGGCACAATATCCTGGGCGGCCGTTTCCGCCAACAACTGCTTCAGCTGTGCATTACGCCGAGCCCGTGCTGCCTGCTTCGCCTCAAACTCCTCAATCTCCTGGTCGATGTCCTGCAGGCGAGCTTTGGTGGCGCTGGCACGCTTGCTCGCGTACGATTCGGCCGTTTCGTCTTTCCACTTGAGTGCCTGAGAGCTTTTGGCCAAGGACGACGATTCGGTACTGGCACGGAACTGATCGCGGTTGACGTTCCACGGGAAAGATTATAGAGGGAACAAAACGGGAGCAAAACATTGGAAAAGGTTGTTCAAGACTAGAGGCTATTGCTTAAAAACGTTTGAGTTGAATGGTTCGATGGGTGAATGAATGCATTTTCTATGGTGACAATGAATTTCTATTTTTAAAGAAGGTCGTTTTTGTCATGAATTTGGCATACTGTTAAGCGGATGATTAATTTCAAACTTCTGCTATCTCTAGGATGAGAAAAAAGCGTAAAATGCTCAACAAAAGTTCCTTAGAAAGACATTTTTTGTCATCTACCGACCAGGAGTTGGCATTCTGTGTATAACATCTACATAGTAGGATATGTTTATGGTGGCGTCCCAGACAACGACCGATCCGTTCCGCACCCCGGCTTAGTCCCGGCGAAGATATTTGCGGTATTTGTACTGCAGACGTATCGAACACGGATCAGCATCAAACAGGCCACCATGAAAGAGCCATAGGATGATGAAGGAAAGGGGAGAGGAACGACGTAGTGCAAGGAAGAAGACATGGTGCAACCGGAAAAGAAAGCAATGAAGAAAAAGAAGCAGCGATATGATACAGAAGCGTTTAGTACGATTAGTGCTTAGAGTGAATGATGAAAGGAAATTTAAAATAATAACACTTTAGGGTGCGAAGGATTGGCAAGGAACTCTGAACTGCTACTACTCGAAAGGAACAGAGAAATGTGCTAACCAAGCTCACAAAATTGTGTCCTTAATAGATGTGTTTTTTTTACTGTTGCATACTTTTAGACGTTTAATTACTCCCGCCTTAAAAAATGTCACGAATTCAACACGATTTTTCTCAAATAATCCTAACAGTAACTTCAAGTTCCGGATTTACTACAAAGAATATTTTTAAATCATATCATAAATTCCGATTCCACAACAGTTAGTTTGCCAGCACATCTTTCTGTCCCCCTTTTCGAGTCACTTTCCATGTCTAGCACGTCTATCTGCTCTCGAGTGCCGTTAAAATGAAGGAACGAGGACTTAATACCCTTTTTTGAGCATAAATTCCTTAGCAAGCAGGCGAATGGATCTTACCCCGCTTTCCCCCTCCCTTTTCCGCTTACCTTGAGTGCCTTGCGTGCCGTCATACCGGTGGAGGAGAATTCGTCCTCTTCGCTGTTTACCGTCGCTAGCTTATCCGCCAGCTTGCGGGCAGTCTGTTCGCTTAGCTTCGAGCGTGCCTCGGTACGGTAAGACTCCAGGGCATCGTCCGACTGCAGCTGACTGAGCAGATTCTTGCTGGCGCGAATGCGATCAAGCGTTGCCTGGACCTGTGATGGAAGGGATGGATAAAAAGAGTATAAAAATGGGGATGAAAAATTACATTTTGAAGGTAAAGTTTTTACACCGATTCAGCGAAAACTTTAATTTGGATTTGACGCAAAGATAGTTGAAGAGATTATTTTAGAACAATTTTTTGGATTATTTTTGAATCATTGATACCACGAAATGATATGGTTTTCCTACCCACGGTTTACCCACGGTCAATGATTTGCAACTTGAAACAGAATCACTTACAAGCTGTTTAAATCTTGTAGTTAATAAAACAAATTGCAATAAAATGGCCCATAATTACCCGTTGCAGTAAAGTGTCGCTTTGTACCGCTTTAAATTACTCATCCATTCAGGGTTTAAATTAACGCCACATGTCTCGATGTATTATCAAAACACAATAAAATCCCACAAAAAAAAACACCTCAAAGCCAACACATTCCTGCTATTCGCTAAAACAAAGCGAAGAAGAAATTGCACGCAAAACAATCGGCGTATTGGCGTAAGAATGTTGACGAGTTTTGTTCCGTCTCCGTACACACGCGGTACGCGGTACAATTACACGCCGTCGGATGGGGCCGATTCGCGTTGCCGCTTTGCCATTTGACGAGAATTTATTTTTAACACCTAGGCGTGCAGCGTTACGGCCACTCACACTGCTCAGACGGTGTCCGGCGTCCTATCAGGATGGCTGGTTGGCTCGCTGGTGGTTGGTCATAAACGTACCCTAGCAGTCGCGAGTCGCGTTCTTCCCTGCTCGATGGGAAGGATGATATTTTTAAAATTACTGCCATCGCTTCGCGTAATACACAACACGCACACAGGGTGGTACAAGGAGAAGAAGCAGAGATAATTGAGGTGTTTTGAGGAAGGTGGGCAAATGAAAATAAAACCTTACTCATCTCACACACACACCTTGCGGTGCTACCGGTTTTGGTGGCATAACATTTTTCGGATAAAAAGCCCTCTCTGCCCCCTGAAAATGCTACCCGTCGCAAGAAGGGTGTACTAGCAAGTGGGTACGGTGCTGAGTCATCAGTGTCTTTCAGAAGCGTTTTGCTAGACGAAAGAATTCAAGGTTCAGTCACACCCGGTTCAGTCACACAAAATATCGTCGAGCCATCAATCAGCTGATTGCTCTGTACTGGGGAGCGCAAAAAGTGACAAAAGCACACTTAAATTATTTCTTCTATTTGGCAAAATGGCGTGATGAGAGCATTATGTGAGCATCCTGAAGCGTGTCGAAGCATCTGCAAGGAATGCACATTTATCATCACGGTGCAGTGTGTGGTGTTTGTTTAGATAAGAGCATCATTGCGGATAATTGCTGCAAATTTCCCCCCGATTTTTTGGCACCGATCAGTGCGGCTGATAGAAGAATATTATATTAATATTGTTCTATAAAAAGCACTCCGCTATGATAACGACACAAACATTTGCAAAGTCAACAAGGTAACAACGGCACACCGAAGGCTACCTTTGGTTTCAAAGTACGTCAATGTGCACACGACGACGACGACTACACACGACCATGGCAGTGGGATGGGCACTTGTTTGACACAACCATAACAAACCACTGTCATCAATCTTTGTTTTGACTGGTCAAGTGGCGGAGCGTGGTGTGTTAAAGAATGGAAAGTTATTTCCACACTACAAACGATCGCGATCGCATGTAGGCATGAGATCATCGAGCGAATTTAAGTGTTTCAACCTTCGCTAAGGGAATATCAATTGTTGTTGATAGCTAGGGTTTGAGCTGTTGTACATCATAAAATAGTTTCAAACTGAGCGAATGATGCCATGGACACAAATAAGCCTACAGAGGCTTTAGATTTCGTCACATTAGTATTCGATGTCAAGCACATCAGGAACATGCTTCTCTTAGTCTAATCAAAGGGTCCTCTAGTGGCACCTCAGCAAACAAAAGATACAACATTGATGTGATTTTGGACGTACATAACAAGGAAGCATTCTGTTGTTATTTTTGCTCCAAGACATAACATCCGCTAAGATATATCACAACCTCCAAAGTTACCCTACGGAAGGGACAAGAATTCTTTGGGGAAGCTGTTGGAGAAAACTATTTTACGATGCTACTTTTTTTTTGGCCTACGTAGAAACACTTCACTCATATATAGATCCATAGATTATTAAGAGGAATTGATAACTCTTCGACTAATAGTCTTTAATTAAGAGCTGGTCAATAGAAACCAGCTACACCAACTTCACTTGTTATCTGAAATATTTCTCATTCTTTTCTTCGAATACTGTTATAATGAGCGCATCAGCAACACTGCAAAGGAAATCATTTTAACTTAGAAAACCCCGAATAGTATGATATCACTCTCTACAACTCGTTATTAAAAATGTTAGCAAACTGTTAATTTGGAGTATGTTAGTTAGTAGCACAAACATGCAATACGATCCTCTTATTTACAATTTTGATTAAATATGTTTCCAGGAATGTGTTTTTTTTTTGTCTTTCCCTTTCCTTTACTATTTCTTTAACTCAAATAGCTCAACTAATTTCTTGCAGTTCGTCTAATTTACCACAAATTCTTTACAAAAAAAAAGAAGATAAAGCCACTCATGAGTAGGAACGGATTAAAGAGACACACATACGAATGATGTCAGGCAATTCAGGCAATGGCAATGGTATTAAAGTTCACACGATCGACCAAGCATGATTAACTGTATCAAGAACTTACGGTACCGATCGCCACGTGTAGAGTAAAAACGAGAGACTAACACCAAAACAAAAAAAAACCAAGGACAGATTCGCGTGGAAACAACGGATGCTGACTCCGAGTCATATCACATTTTATTCACGTACAAACCACGGATACCGGGATGGTGGACGGGATGCACAAACAAACCAAAAAACGGCTACCACTGTGGCTCTTCACTGTGGGACGACTGAGAGATAACTGACAACGCGTGTGTGCACTGCTCGCTGTGTTCTGAGCATGCACCGAAACGGAAACAGCCTTCTTTTTCACAGCTTGTTCAAATTCAAAATTATACTAAATTTTTTGATTTTTTTATGATAGTAGTTACCTCAAGTAAGGTTCGTTTCTTACTAGCTATTGTAAATAGATTTCTTTTGTAAATTTGTTTATCGCTCCTAACTACAACATTCCCAAAAAAAAGGACAATACTACTGTGGCAGGCAACATACGAAGCGTGTTATGTTCTCCCGTTTTTCTTCGGTTTCTTCCTTTATCTACTGTAACATTTTTACTGTAACTTTCAATTCGTTCGCTAATTAGTTTCGCTTGCTAAAAGCGTCGTTTTAAATTTTGTTTTGTTTTGTTTCTATCAAATAAGTTTTAGTAATTTTGAAAAAGAATCAACTATCATCACAACGCAACCGCTTGGCGCAACAATCCAATTACTGTGACGATACACCTAAACCGTTTCGCTAAACCTTATTCGTGTTTAAAAATTTGTAAAGTAAATTTATGGTAGTGTCACTTGTACGTAAAACTCAGGTAACGTATCAAACAATCCTGCTTCAAGCTGGCATCGCTGTGCCTCGATCTGACCGACGGATTAGCCTATTCGTTGGAAACATATTTGAATCTCGTCGCTAAGATGGTGGTAGTAACATTAGTACGACACAAAACGGAGAGTAGGGATGGGGAGGTACATTGGAGGCCATGACAAGGCCAGATAGATTGGTTAGAACAGAAGAACAAATAATTTATCTGGAAGACACTCGACAAGTAGCTTCATATAGTGTTAAGATTGTAATTTTGTTCTACAAATTGCATACCTGTAGGCGCTGTAAGTGATGCAATTTGTACAGCAAAACCATATTCTTTTAACTCTCTGAGCATCTTGCAAGCATCTCCATTTAATGTGTCAGGGTCACAAATACGAAGAACCACTGGCAGTTGCTTCACGAAAAACACACAAAAACCACACAAAACATAAACGGGGTATCCAGTTCAGAAGTCAAGAAGTGAGGACATGTTTATAGGATGTTCTGCTTCCGTAGTTGGATCAGCAGCAGCTGTAGTAGTAGTCGTAGTAGCAACGCGGGAAGTAGCTCGCATCGCTCGGCAGCGGAATAACGTAAATGACGCTGTTATCATGGTTGACCCACGAGCGTCTCAACAGATACCGTCTGAGTCTCACCTGATCGTCGAACTCGCCCTCGAGCGCGAGTGCCGAGCTGACCGGGGCCGGTGCAAGGCTGGAGCTGCGGAACTGTTCCGCCCGCTGGTCAATGACCGACTTCTCGTGGATCACCTTGGATGCGCGGCTCCGAGCGATCTGCAGTTCGTCGTCAATCTCTGCACCGTTAAAGTCGTACCGGCTGACAAATGGTGAGGCACGTGGCTTCACCTCCCGATCGAGTGACCTAATGGAAGGCGGAGTGTGCATAGAAAAGAAATCGTACGAATAGATGAGTTCAAGAGCAAGTCGACCGGTAAAGAAATCGCCCTTCAACCGCGTAAGTCGGAATGGAAATTAATGTTTACATCGTCGCGAATGTCCGTCGTGTCGTTATGACGTCAACCTTGGTCCCACACACACACACACACACACACACACACACACACACACACACGTGTCAAGAAAAGGTTTGATCATCGACGACAGCTGCTGTTGGCCACCCAGCTGAAACTATTTTCCATCCGCATCCGAACAGTTTATGGCTGTTCCGGTTCGAAGAACGGCTAACGATCCCGATACTTACGGTGCACGACGGCTCCTCTCGAGACGGTCCAGAGCGGCCCGGTAGTTGTTCTCCACCATGCTCATGTTGGCGTCATACACGCGCGTACGTAGTCCTCTGCGAGCACTCATTGTGATTGGTTGGTTGTTTAGTTTACCTAAAAAAGACAGTTAATACATTCATGAGTTTCAAAATTTTGCATACATTTAGGTGAATGATATGTTTTATTAATTACTAAAGCTTCCGTACATAGACATTTCCTTTCAAATTATGCCGAAAACTGTCCCTAACCCTATGTTTAGGTTCAATCTCCCGGTCATACGCGTTCGAGCGATCAGTGTTTATGTAAACATTCCACAATTTACGACGCTCAACAGCCATCCCGCTCTCCCTCATTGACCATGAACATTTCATGACCAACGTGTTAAGCCACAGTTGGTGTACATTGTTTTAATGGCAAGTCGTTGCGCGTTAAGTCACATAAACAACCACCTTGTGATCTTGACGATCAGGCTCCCAACTCATCCACGCACAGAAGACCGGATCTGGAAGTGATTATCATTACGCTGCGATTGACGAAGGGTTGTGCTTCTTCTTTTTTTTTGCTTCACAACCATTGTGCGTCAATCAATGAATGAACTGTTTTCCACTTTTCCAGCTCTGGAATTCACTGGAACGAGCGTTACGTAGCGTTACGCGTGCGCGCGCCCTAGCTGAAAAATAAACACACTCCAAGTAAATAAACTAATTTCTTCCGGCCCAGAGCGCACGAGCGAGTGTTTGTCATTAAAATTATTCACTCGTGAAGCTGTCATCTTGACCAGTGTTTTGTTGGCTTGGTCGGTTGCATGGTTTAGAAAAGATGGCCAAAGGTAAATACACAACTTGCACCACCACTAGCCGATTTGGCCGATTACAAGCGCGGGAATTGTTTATTTGATGCTGGCCTAATTAATCTGCATTCCTTCGCCAATGTAGCGCGCCACACTCGAAAGAATGAATTATTTTCATTTTCCCTCGCTATTTAAAGCGACTCGGCGATCCGCATCTACATGCCCAGGTTGTACCACCCATTAGAATAGGGTCAACAGCTTGAAAGGAACGTAAAAGGTAGCTGAAAATAACGCCCTGCCTTCAATTCAAACCCTGCTGTCTCGTAGCTACCGGGAAATGGCACAGAAATCGTTTTCGGTGCACAACACCCTTCGCTGCATCGTAGAACTTCTGTCACTCATTCTGTCGTCAGCGCGACAACCGAGCACTTAATTAGGGGACCCAATCTTTGTGCTGCATCGCGCCAAAAACGGGCAGCCATTGCAACATACACACACTCATACACGCATCCAAACACGCGCTCTTCTCTGTACCGAATTAGGACAACACCTAGGGTACGCAACTCCACACAACAGCCACAAACCACCGTAAACCTTGACTTAGTTCAACTCGAAAGACTCGACTAATCTTTCCGCTTATAGCTTGGGGCAGCAGTTTATGGCCCCATTTTTTTCGGACACACTCGAAAGCCACCCCCCCCACCCCAGCTTGGAGAGGCAATAGGTTACGAGCGTATCGAAAATAGACACTCATCAACCGCGACACGTTTCGGTCGTCCGCCGTCGACAAAAATATGCCGTCTTGAGTACGGCGTTTCGGGAGGAGGAAGACAGCACACACACACATCGTGAACATCTCATTCACCTTCTGCGGTAAGTCTGTGCCACCATAAAAAGGGGAGAGAACGTGATTTTTACACACGAAGGGTGTTCCCTTTTTCTTATACTAGTCAACTAGGTTGAAGAGGAGTTAAGGTTGTTGTTACAGATCAGATTCGCATGCTGGTGCATTCCTCGTGCAGAGGAAACACTAAAATTAGTTAAGGTGACAAGTAATTGCTCGTGATGAGCGTGTACGATTTCACGTGAAACCAACCAGAGGCAAAGATAGCGTATTGGATCGGATCCCATCCTTGGGAAAAGTTTGTAAAGTAATGACTAGAAGCTCATTTCACATACTAACATAAAACGTATTACAAATCGTACTGCATTCCAAGAAAAACGTGTTTACACTAGGCACCAGGCGCCTCCATCACATTTCCCACAAACGACCGGGCGCCTCCATTAAGTTTTTGATTGAAAGACCATGGCATTTTTATTGACCAGGTCCACCGCTGCGATAACTCTGCGATACTGAACATTGCAATTTGTACCGGGCTCATTTTGCACTCTAGTACCGTACAGGTGGTCCCAGCAATTGGTGAGTTGCACATTAAAAATAGTATTGCACCCGTGTTAGCTCCCCCACAAAAAAGCACACACACACACGCAAACAAACAAGGGCAGACTGGTACATCTGGTAAATGTTTCCACTGGCAGGTTCAAATAAACCGGTTTCTCGGTCTTGATGGAAAATGAAACCGATTGTCTCAACTGCATCAACAACCCATATGGAAGAAATCAAACAAAAAGAAACTCAACCGAAATGAACCGCCGGAGTCAAGAGTTGATGTGAGATCATAAAGTAAAAATATTACGTGATCACTAGAACCACCCTCAAGTCCGCCGTCCACGTACGAACCGGTTGGACGTTTTTTATTTTGAATGCTTTTTTTTTATTTCTCCTCCTCGTCAAACGTCGGCAAAGATTTCCACTTGAAATTTGTATTGGCACACAAAATAGATTAAAGCGTACAGTTTTGTTCGTTTTTTGTCGTTCCACGAATAATTTTTTTTGGCCATAAATTGATCGCGATTGGTGAAGCATTCTTAACTCTTGAACGCATTACAAAACATACAACTAATATAAAGCACTTTTTAACAACAAAACCTACCTAAGGGGATATGCAAACGTGGGCAAAGTTCTAGAGCTACACTTGTTCACTCCGCTCTGTGCTGCCTTCTTCTCACTGGATTGAAACGATTTCGTCACACACGGGGCTCCTATTTGTGCTAGCTTTGCAAAGTACAACAAAACCTTATCAGTAAACTGACTCCACACTTAACAGAAAAGATCACAAGGCACACAAACTTCGCACTCTAACCTGTTGCACACGATTCCTGTTCAAGTCCTGGCTTCCGACTGAAGGCGCCCGGTTACCGTTGGGACTGTTATAATGATTCTCAGGTTCTCAGGTTTGCAGTTTTACAGGGGAATGTTGGTTGGCTGGTTGTTGCCTGCTGGTGAGCGCACTTGCGCAAGCTCCCGTTCATCCCAGTGCGCATACGCATCCATGTTTTGCGTGTGGAAATGTCACTGACATGTGTGTTTTCATTCTAGGGAGAGCGGGAGCATGGATCAATATTTTTGAGATAGTAAGAGAGCGCGCGTACGATTAACAACAAACCGTTTAATCACTCAATTTCACACCCCGTGCAACGCTTGGTGCTGATTTATCAGATAACACACAGCAGCTGAGACGATTGTGTTTGTGTGCAGCTAAATTAAACTGCTTCGTCATGTGTATCGGTCGCCTGTACTTTGAATTGAACGTAAGAATGCACCCCACGGGCGTTGTGACTAACCGAATCACCGGGATGATTAACCTGATCATTCAGGATGTGGGGACAAAAACAACAACAAAAACGAGCAAAGAGCTTCCACGATGCTTCGGTACGGTTCGAGTGTTTCCGTCAGATGGATGAGTGACGACGATGGCGATGACCACGGCGTACAATCAATGTCCGTCTCGTGTCCAAACGAGTCAAACGCGGTTTTCGCTTTGGAAAGATTGAGCATGACGTTTTAAAAATAGTAATAGCCCGCAAGAGAAGATATTCGGACGAATCTGCCCCGTTTGCTGAAGGGGATTAGGCTTTGGTTGCTCCCGCATGTGTGTGTGTGTGTGTGTGTGTGTGTGTGTGTGTGTGTGCGGGGTTTATTTGTGTGCCGTGCCCTTGGTCGCGATTTATGAAGACGCGTTTTGGCATTGACGTTGACGGGGTTCGAGTTTTGTTCGAAGTTTGATGAGCTGCCGGCGAAGATTTGGTGTACCTGAAATAGAGCTGCAGCCCCTGTCTGTATCGCTGTAGTGCAAATGTGTTGCAATTTGTAGTAGATTTAACTTTTATTATAGTAACAAAAAAACTTTCTTAAGCACTAACAGTGTGGCAGTCGTTACTTATTATCTAGAGCCCTACCTATAGACCTACGTACCTAAGAAACACAATGTCGCAACATTATCACTACTTCTCCTCCACTAGCCCCCGCTCAACTATCAACGTAATCCGAGTTGGCTCGGATCCAATCCAAGAAGAAGGTGATCCGCGCGTAAACCGTAGGAACACCTCGCGTACACCCATCACCCGATCCGAACGACGTTACTCCGATCTGCAGCGTAACGCCCGACTCTTGCACCGTCAATGGACCTCCCGAGTCACCGGTACACGCCGATCGGCCCCCATCACCAGAAAGACACACATTTTGCGCTTCGATCAGCAGTGATCCCCACCGACTGATGCACGCACTGTTGCTCATGATCGTGTTGACCGTGTACTGGAGAATGGTTGCAAACGCCGAGCTGGTATCGCTCGTCTGTCCGAACCCACTAATCGTGCCAATCTGTCCCTCGAACTGGCGTGCATCAAACCGGCCCGGTAGTCGTACCGGTTGAACGAAAGGCGTAAACTGGAGAGCCGAGTTGAGACGAACAACTGCCACATCGAACCGATAGTTGCTGACGGTATAGGACGGATGTACGATGATGCCGCTGGTAGAGAACCGTATCCTTTGTTGAGTGGATTCAACCAGCAATCGATTGTGTGCACCGAAGATGGCCATACCACCGGTAGCTCTATTAACTTGATCAAACATTACACAGTGCGCCGCTGTGAGGATGAAGTTTTGCGTCAACACCGATCCACCACACAACACTGTCAGCATGCCGAACTCGCTCATTACCAGCGCTTGGTAGGGAAATTGACCGGGCCTAGCCTCGAGTCCGTTTGTGATGCGAGCTGCCGGTCGGGAAACATTCCGATACACCTGGAACTCGGGAGGTAAACGTGCCCAGTAGTGATCTAGCTGCTCTACTCGCTTCACACGTGTCCAATCGATCGTCGGAAGACTTGCTCCATGAACCACAACTATCAACACGCTCACCAACCACAGAAACCTAATGGTTTGCTTCATCGTGAACAACTTCCTGTCTCACCGAACCTAACTGAGATATGGTCGATGATAAGGGCTTTTTCGGTCTTATATAGGCCAACAGAATGTGTCCCAATGGGTGAAGAACTTTGATTAACGCGATAAAGAAAGTATCCCAAAGCAAAACAGCCGAATGCCACTGGGCAAGATTAGTCCTAAGCTAAATGTTGCCCCTTTATCACCGTCTAATCGGTTTTTTTTCTGTTTCGGGGAAAGATTTTTCAACGCGTGTGTTTTCAGCGCCATCCAGCAGTATCAGTCTGTCGATAAGGTAAACTTTGGTAAACCCGGATTTGGATTGCAATTATCATGAATGACACCTGTAGGCACATGTGGGAAAATATATCAATGTACCTACATATTTTGCACACAGAACAGAACAGATTTCTGATTTATTTTTGTCCTTCACCCGCTTTATCGTACAGCACTGACGCGTGTCATTGATCCCGATTTGGGTATAGCGAAATTTGTTATTTGGAATTTTGATAGGGGCTTGGTGGGCAATTGATAATGAAGGAGAAATAAATCAAGGTCACTTCGCGAATACGCAAAGCGGTACGATTACGACACGGTCAACACCTAGATATGGAACGTGTTACGTACGATGTGTGAGTTTTGCTAAGAAACCGTTAATTTTGTTTGATTGCAAATAAACTATTTAGATGAAACACTCATACAATGGAATTTTCGCACAATTTTTTTTATATTTTAAAAAGTAAATAAATTATATCGTTCGAGTTACGGTCCAGTGCCGTATTGTCAACGAAAGAATGGATTCCAAATCACATTATACGACAACCGTCATTTTGAGCTTTGAACGCTGCGCGATACATTTTTCGAACGTCTGACGTAGAGTCGCCATTGGCGTTGGCGATTGCAGCGCTAGCAGTGGTGGGAATCTGAAACATACACAAAATATGAATTTAAATTTAAAGTTCCGCTATACTTATCAGATTATTGGGATTGGTTTGGAAAATAATTGCATTTAGTGACTGAATGATTGGTCTTTTCAAATATTTTTTTAAGTAACAAGTTCCAAATTTGCATTTTAAAGTTAAATATGAAGCTAGACGAAAGCAATCCAGCAAGCATTAAATCTATGATTTCTAATTGATCTTAACCTAATTAAACGCAATCCTCGAAGCCGTACAAATTGCTTGTGATGTTCTAGAAAACAAGTGAAAAAAAATGTTACTACTGCTTTCGGATAACAGACTCTTATCTGGGGGAATAACCAGTCAGATTGTCTGCGATAATTGCGTCAGGTGAACCGAATATCATCTTGACCAGTAGTAACTACCACCTTATCGAACGAGATTATTCAGTATCGTGCCGTTTTGTGAGCTACCCCAATAATGTTAGGCGAGATATGTGTATCCCTTGCGTGACGTACATTTAAAGTGGGTCTTAAGGGTTACACACTGGGCCATGGTCGGTAAGCATCCGTTGTAAGATCGGTGTATGATCTTATCACGAGGAAACAGCGATATGGGAATATATAATACCATAGGCGTAGGGACTTGTGCCGAGATAGGCGTTTATGATCGGTAGTATTCCTACGATTAGCTTACCAATCGGTGGCTATAAATACAACCCTCCAAGCACCTACGGCCCACTAGCTACCGAAGGTTCGCGGTACGTTTCGTCCCGTGTGCGTGTATTGTGTGTGCGTGTGATCTTAAGATGAAGTT
Organism: Anopheles maculipalpis; assembly: GCF_943734695.1. NCBI lineage: Eukaryota > Metazoa > Arthropoda > Insecta > Diptera > Culicidae > Anopheles > Anopheles maculipalpis. The sequence goes on from NC_064872.1 coordinate 87,931,941, forward strand.
CTCCCTGTTGGCGCTGTTTGCGCTCGTGTGTGCCGTTGCGGCCACCGACGATATTGACTGGTCAAAGGTTCGCCCCATGTCTCGTATGCCCCAGTACCTGGCCCGTCTGCCGAAGGATATTCTGAAGCAGTACCTGACGGAGGTGCGCAGCATGCCGTCCAGCGTCCGTGCCAACTCGCGCATTGTCAACGGTTACATTGCCCAGCCCGGCCAGTTCCCGTACCAGGTCGCCATTCTCAGCAACTTTGCCACTGGTACTGGTCTGTGCGGTGGTTCCGTGCTGTCCGTCAACTACGTGCTGACGGCTGCTCACTGTGTGGATGTTGCTACCGGTGGTCTCGTCATCTACGGTGCTCAGGACCGTACCAATGCCAACGAACCGAGCCAGGTGCGCATTGCGTTCGAGCAGAGCGGAATTCGCCTTCACCCGAACTGGAACCCATCGCTAATCCGTTACGATATTGCTACCGTGCGCGTTGTGTCGCCAGTTACGTTGAGCGATCGCATCCAGCCCGTTACACTGCCACGTCTGAGCGATATTGGCAATGATTTCGCCGGTCTGATCGGTACTGTGTCCGGATTCGGCCGCTTCTCCGACTCGATCCAGGAGGCTTCGACTGTGCTGCGCTACGTCAACAACCCCATCCAGACGAACCTTGCCTGCTCGGTGCGCTTCCCGGGTGTGGTTCAGCCGGAGAACATCTGTCTGTCGGGTGATTCGGGCCGTGGTGCCTGCCAGGGTGATTCTGGCGGTCCGCTGACCATTGTGCGCGACGGAACCACCGTTCAGCTCGGTGTCGTGTCGTTCGGATTGGCTCTCGGATGCGAACTTAACTGGCCATCCGTGTTTGCCCGCACCACCTCCTTCCTTACCTGGATCCAGGAGAACTCCGACGTTACCCTGCTGCCATAAATTTGGTGCTCTAATTAAACTAAAAATAAACAAACCAAAACTATTTGTTGTTGTAATATTAACCAAACTATTTCTTTTTTCTTCCATGATGAAAATGGGACACCGGTCCGGGGTTCAAATTATTTTACCAATATTTATTTCTCTTCTACTTTCTTCATTCGTTTGCCTATCCACACACACACACACGATACTCTCAACACGATCAACGTTTCACGGTTATTATATTAACCTAGCGCGCTCGCACACACACGTACCACACCGTATATTCTTTCCGCTATACACATTCACTCAACACACTATCACCTCGTGTTTTACAACAGCTTGGTTTTTCTACCCGATTTAGATTCTGTATTGTTTTGACCCTTTTTTTCGTATTTGTGTATGTGTACGGTTTTCGCTCTTTCACATTCTCTCATTCCATGCTAATTATTACTTCACTTTTCTTCACTTACAATTTACAAATTTACTTAACTGGGAGCTGTTTACTAAGTTTGCTCTCAAATACCTCTTCACTCTGTCTCGCATGTCTCTTACGCGAGCTTTCTAAAAGCTCCAACTGTGAGAGAAAGGGAGTGCGAGACCCAGAGCGAAAAGGATAATTGAAAGAAAAAAAGGATGTATGTATAACACGCTTTGATTTCGCTGTTCTTCGTTATATGTATATCTGCCACCGTGTTGTGGTGCCTCTTCAATTGTTTGCCTATTGCTCTAATTTTTTTTCTCCCGAGTGCGTCCCGGGAAATGGCCATCGCAGAATGAACACAGAAAACAAATTGTTTTATCAAACGTAGCCATTAGAAAACAGAGAAGCCCTTCATTATCGGAACACAATGACACGCACACACGAACACACACACGGATGAAACGGAAAGGACACGCTAGCAACACTTTAGTACATTGGTGTTGTTGATTGTGGCATTTATATTGTGCCTAAAATATGTGAGTGCGCGTGTGTGTGTGTGTGTGTGTGTTTCAGACTGCAACTAGTCACAGGGGAGAAAATAGTAAGTGTAGTAGCACTACTAGCCAACATACAAAAACAGTGGCCAAGTGTTAAGATAAAACGGCTCAATATAACAATACTCAGCTGCTTGTACGCATTCGCTTTTGTGTCTTTTGATTGATCCAACGTTCATTCAACTCTACGATTAGAACAATGCATAAAAAAACAACCGTTTTTCCTACATCTGGCTTGTGATATCGCAAAAAAACGTATTTCTACAGTACAGGCCTCACCGCCATTTGCAACGAACGCCATCTTTGCTATTTACGGCGAGCGTCATTTCGGTCTTTTCGTTGCATCGATGCAGAAAAATTTTGGGACGGGAGGACACCCACAAAAACCAACTGGAAGTTGTTTTCCTTCTCCCACGTTTTTTTGTTAATGTTTTAGGATTTCTTTACGTTTAAGGGTATTTTATTGTTTGTTTTGTTTCTGATGTTTTCTTTTTTGTTTATTCACTACGCTTACGAACGACATATTTACGTGTCCCTTTTTGTTTTCCTCTCATAAAACGGGCGTTGATGCGTAGTAATACTAACTCACTAGGCGCTAGTAGTAGTTTCAAGTTAATTCATAATCTTTGGACTAACAGTGTTGTGTGTATTGACACGCCTAGTAGCAGTAGTCACACCGCGGCCACCTTTTTACTGGCCACGAACCACCTATGAACCTATGATGATGTTCGACTGCACGGCAAAGCGACGTGAGTGGCATTTTACATGGCTCTTCCTCGTGATTTGTTGCTTTAATTCTGGTTCTGCTATGTAACTTGTTGTTGTTTGTATCTTTTATACTTCTGACATTCACAGTTTGATGCCGTTGTTATATTACACTAAAGATTTCGTGCTGGTATGTCAACTGTGTAGATACGTGTTATGGCATTATCCTTCCTTATCGGGACGCGGAGCTTCCCCATAGAGCCCATAAACAAAACAAGGGGGCCAACCCAAAATTCAACCAACCCACCAGCCGACTCAAACATTTCATGATCTGTAGTTTGTTTACTAAAACAAGTAACTCTTGCTGAATGCTCTCATTTGCAGGCGGTATTATAAAGGAAATCTTTTTTTTTTTTGCAAACATTTTCTGCTACTGCTCACAACAAGTAAAAATGCGCGTTACGACAAGTTAACGGACTGAAAGGGGTCCTTTTCATTGCTTGCATTAGCACTGTGGTATCAATAAATTTATTATTCCTTATCCTCATCATTTCTGAACCGGATTTCTGTAGTAAAATCGAATCGAAGAAGTCATACTATGTGCACTGTATTCTTGGAAAAAAACATCCTATTTAAACATAATTTACACAGCTACACTTAACACATATCATCTTCCTTTTCCTTTCTCGGCAGCGGAAAAATAATTCTAATGGTAGTGCCTTTGTTTTTCGATACGATACGGGATTAGGATCTGCGTGTGGGTGTGTGTGTTTCTGTGTGACACTGTAACGTTCTGATTTGCCGCCTTTCTTCATACATACCCCCTCCACAACACAATACATGCACGCACGCACGCACAATAGCTGCTTCATCGTCTTCCCTGGTTCTGGCTAATCGATAATCTAATCCTACTATCACTCTTGGTTTGCTTTTGCCGTAGACGCAGGCGAACCACGAACAAAAATACTCACTTCCTCGCATGTTTCCCTTTCGTTCTTTCCCTTTTCTTTTTCTATCATTCAGTCCTATTTTTTTTACACATTATCATCCCACCATCGTAACATACGGGTTTCATTTTTTCTGTTAATTCTTCCCGAGTAAGTTTGTCCGTCAATTGACTAGACTAGAGGAAAACAACTTTGGACATACTTTGCAAAATTCTAAAAGAGCTTAAACGGTCCTACTATTTCGTTGTGCCACAACTATATGGGGATTTTTTTTATAAACTTTTCCTCCGGACTGCAAACAGTTTTTTTCTCTTGTTTTAAAGCTTTCCGACCCCAACAAACAAGTATGCTTTTGTGAACGAAAAGTAAAGAATGCTTTATAGGTCGATAATAATACCCGCAACGAGCAAATAAAAAAAAAAGATTGAACCGTGCATATTAAATAACACATTTCTTTTTAACAAACAATATAGACAGTAAAAACAAATCGTAAAAAAGAATAAACCTTAATTACCACATCCCAGATGGCATATAGAATAAGGTTTTTTAAGGAGGCAATATGAACGGACTAATACATTTTTTTTTTCAACACATCCCCTTGCTTCGGCTACTTAGCCTTTCCAACTCATCATACTAAAATAAACGCCCCAGCCTTAAGATCCTCATGATTTACATATGTCACCGGAACGCTACTTTCTCTGTGTCACCAAAATGTTTCTGCTTTTTGCTTTTGGTTTTTGCTTACACTACATTGTACAAACTATTGATGACGGCAAATAGGATGCTATCGAGCGCACAACACCACCACTACCAACGGGAGCAGAGCGTGCGCTAGGGATTACAATTTAACACAACTATAGCTGAGCAGAGTCCTGGTGCATCAGTGGTGATAGTGGGCCAGCTACCTTACGTCCACGCTCGTACTCATAATCGACATCCAACGAGAGCCCTATGAGAAGAAAGAAAAGAGAGTAGTTTATAAGAATGCAGAGATGCAAAATTTTGCCCAACATACTCTATTTATATTTGTACAGGAAATGTATGATTATTGGTTATCTAATACACTACAGCGGAAAAGAAATTTTTCGCGTAGAAAGAATAAAGTTGGAGAATAGTGTTGCGAAAAAGAGTGCTCAACGAGTTTAACTGTTTGTATAGCTTAAGCGTACAGATTTAGATGCCTATTTATCGCTTTACTGAGGTATTATCTACTTTGGCAAGATATAGAAAATCTTCTTCGAAGAAACTATTTTATTATAGTGTTTAGCACAAGCAATCAGCAGTAGAAGAAAATTCAAAGGCATATACTGATATGAAGAAAATATGTATGCACAGCACACACTTGAATGAAATGATGAGAGCTTTTTTCAATTGTAGTATCTATTCTAAGTGTTTGCAGCAGTTTTTTTCCCTGTCTGCAACACTACTAATGCCAGCAAACATCAGGAAGCAAACAGATAAAATGTAAATCATGATCACACTACTTATCATGGTGTTATATTGCTCGTGGCGGTTGTAAAATACCATACAATATAGAAGAAGAGAGTAGAAAAAAGACGTAGAAAAAGACATGTTTGGTACACTAACACAAAACAAAAAATATAATTACTTTCAGTACCAATCTGCCATTGTAGAGATGAGCAATTCCCTCGAAGAATTCCTCTCGAAGAGAGTGTATTACAACAAACAGGGAAGATAAAACGAGCATGTGTAGTAATTTAAGGTTGTTACATTAGCAAGGCTCAAACTATCCCAAAAACTATTCACAGTGGGCTAAGTGCGGCACACAAAATGTAGCTTTAATGGGTGTGCAAGTATGGTTGTGTGTTAATGGGCATAAAATTGTTAGGTGGTGGATGTGGTCATGAGGTTCATGAAAAAGTCAATTGCTCGCGCACTTTTCTGTCCATTTCTTGTCTTCTGACCGCTTTGGGGGCAATTGCTTTGGATTTTTCGTTGCATCGCCCCGGGCTGTTTTGTCACACTTATCATCATCACCGTACTAATCAGTCTCCAATAAGAACGGTCAATCTGTCTTGGCTCCTATAGCCGCTTTCTGAAAATGGGTTGAAAAAAGAAGCAAAAATAACAGAAATAGTGGGAATACTTGATGCCAACGAACAACGAGAAGGCCTGCATTAAAAGGCAATTAACAAATTTTGAAATCACAAAACCCATTATCCATTCGATGCGGTACAGAAAACTGTTCATAATTTTTTATAATATGTGTTAGATTGTAGAAACAACAACAGATTAACTAATATCACAGAAAGCGTCATTTGTTGGTTAGTGGATTAGTTTACAACACTCAATTACGATGATTTCCCTTGTTAATCGATGCTGTATTGCTGCTGTTTGTTAGTGTGTCTGTTTTGCTTTCAACCCACATAGAATGAAAAAAAGTCTGAAATAACTACTTTTCTTCTCACCCGATGGCCGTCGGATGGTATCGCTTGGCGTCTCCGGAATGAAAGCTGCCACCGCGATGGCGCATATAACCATTAGCGCTCCGAACACAAACGGTGGACCCGGCATGAGCTGCGAATACTCGTCCTCGATGTGATGGTGGACCGAGCCCCCGAGTAGCGTCTCGTTGCGCACAAACTTTGCATCGGATCCGTCGAATACTCCACCACCAGCTACCGCACCGATGGCGGCACCGTTAAGACTATGGCTCGCAACATTATGCTCGTCGTTCAGATCGACGTGAAACACGTAGAAGATGACGCCGAACATTGCTGGCCCGAGACCGTTGCACAAACCGCGCATTCCTGTCACCATACCCTGGACCACACCTGATGAAAAAAGAGAGAGTGAGAGAAATCAAGCGTTAGTCCTGTTCTGGAGTGCCATTAAATTCCACTCGTCTACCTTGTTGGTCCGGGTTGGAATGTATCGACACGAATGCACTGATGGCCGGATACGTAATTGACGCTAATGAAGCAAGAATACCTGCTGCCCACATCATCCTATCACGAGAGAGCAAATTCACACAGTAAATAAAACACCAAAATTTATTTGTTCCTCGTCTTTCTGCTTCCGTCTTTAACTACTTACCATGTCTGACTGCCAAAACCATACCAAAGCAGTTGTAACATTTCGAACAGTAATCCTATTATTATTGTACGCTTTGCACCGAGTGCCCTGTTAGAAAGCGGTGAAATGAAAAGGAAACCCACAAGTTAATTTTTCGTTCGCTCCGTCGGTTTTTTTGTGACCGTTAAAAACTTACTTCATTAGATCACCTAGGATGACCTGCGTCAGTATACTTAGTATACCGACGACAGCGATAAAGATCGATACATCGATCGAGCTGAAATGCATTTTCAGTTTCAGGTAAACGAAAATGCACGAATATTGTCCCGCTTCTGGCAGATAAGAGAGCAGCACCGTTACACACTGCATCAGAATCGTTTGATCCAGACCAACTTTACGGAGCGCCTAGAAGGTGCAGAAGAAAACGATGTTAAACAATATGCGCCCAATTCAAAACGGTGGCTTTCAATTACTTACTGCAAACGGATCTGCCTGCTCCCAGCTGATTGGGGCACCCCAGGAGCTGGGTCGTACTTTCTCCGGCAAACTTTCCGGCACCGCCACCAGAATGAAGAACACATCCAGAACGGCGATTGCAGTGGCCAGGGCAACAATTAACGGCTCCGAGTATTTGTCATTCAGGTAAGCTCCGAGTGCAGGTGAAATAACCTACCGAGAGACATAATCAATCAAGCACTACTATTCAACCGATGTCATGAAGCCATTCGATACATACCAAACTAGCAGCAAACGTAGCTGACACCAAGCCATAGGCTCGTGATCGATCTTCCACCGTCGTAACGTCGGCTACATATGCAAACACGACGGAAAACGTTACCGCAAACACACCGCTGATTGAGATCATTGCAAAGAACCACCTGGAAAAGAAGCAAATGTAAGCGTAAGGATTAAATATCTTCCTGGAATTGTATATTGTTCTTTTGAGTGGCATGTAAGCTCAACCCTCCACTTACCAAGAGTTGATCGACATAAGGGGGATCGGAGCGCAGGTGAAGAACACGGTAATTAGCAGAAAGAACTTCCGGCCCCATACATCCGAAAGGGCACCAATCAGTGGCGCGCTCAGGAATGATAGTATGCCCTTGATGCCCATTACCAACCCGTTCATTAGGAAGGTATGATCTGGGAAAGTTTGATTGAGGACCTAAGGAAAAAGGTAGAAGAAACACCAAAAAACAGAGAGTTGAAGAGTTGAAGAGTTGAAAGAACCCCTCTTGCACCGGGAGAAGTTACCAGACGTACACGGTATTTTACGGTGAGGGCGTTATGTAAGGTATCTATCTATTTTTAAGCAATCGTAACGTTACGTATCTAATACAATTTGTACCGTTCCGTAACTGTCACCGCAATTTACCGTATTATCTTTAACTTTTTTAGAAACGGAAAGAAATAGAGGCCCCATTCCACGTGACATCACTTACAAGCTTTCGCCCATAGCGCATTGTAATACTTACATTTATGACGGGCATCGTTAAAAGACCCCAGGCGAAGAATTCCAAAAATATGACTACTAAGGCATGATAAACGCTCGGTTCTCCTATACCGGAGCTCTGAAAAGCATGGGGAAAAAGAGTGAAAATAGAACAATTAGTCTTTGCGTACGCTTCGAAGTTTATTGTTTGATGAAATGGTGGGCAGAAGGCGTAAAATGTAATTTAAAATTCAGCCACGATGATGACGAAGGCAGCTGAAGTTTGTTCTATGGGCTTAGTGGGGCGCATTAATTTGACTCGTGATAATAATGGTGAACGAATATGTTTCGATATTTCCTATCAGATAGCATGGCGCAACGTGTCAACATGTCAGAAATAATTCTGGCCGTTTCAAAAGCCTTTTTATGATATTATTTATTAAAATAACTTGAACCGTCGGGAGGGACAAGGTCGGTTAGCCTCAGCTAATCGTTTCATTCCTTATCAGCTAGATTGCATAGCTTAATATGTACCGAGAGATTATCAATATGCAAATGAACCACAAATTAGAATAATTGGCACCATAATGCTTAACTTAGCATTAAAATAGATTAATCATCAAATGAATTATGTCCTAACTTAATTTAAGAGTTTGGCATGGAAAATTTCAATCCCGTTTTAAACTCCAATCGAATCACTATTGAATCTATCGTCTACGGGATCTTCAATGTTCAATCGAAAACCACCAGCAACAAGCTGACAACATCCACGTATATCATTTTGAATTTCATCCTCAAAAACAACCTTCGAAACCTTGTTCACAGTCATGTCTACATGAAATTATCGAAAAACCGCAAACTTCAATTTCCCTGTCTACAACCACTCTTTTTCGAGTGGCAATTACGCACCATGATGCAGTTGACCACTCGCTTGGAACTCTCTCTCTCCCTCTCTCAATTAAGCATATACAGCGTATCGCCAACAAATTATAACTCTTAAAATGGGAACCAACCAGCAAATAATAACATGATGCAGACGCATGGCATGTACTTGCCGAGCTGGCAGAAATAAAATGCACAAAACAATAACTCGCGAAACAACAGTGACGGAAGAAAGCATAGCTAGGCATTTGCTGGGACTATACCACATGGTACAATAATGGTACACTTCCGCACGTGATATCCCGGGGTCTACCAACCTTACAGTGATTGAAGATCAATCGCAGGAAGTAGATGAGATTTTTGCTCTGCTTCAGCTGCACCATGGTGACGGTCGGTAGGCCACTGCAATTACTTAAATTTGAGGGAGTTGTCGTGACTCGGCTGTGTGGATTTGCACCACTACCACCGGCCGCTACAGTTCCATTAGACATCCCGTTTACTGATGTGCGAGGACCGTCCTGAGCATTGTTCGCCACACTTCCCACATCCACCGTACCCGTATCGCTGACCGGATTGTCCACTATGTTACAACAAACACCAGCATCCTGAATTCTGCTGTTGGAGCATCCGGGCTGCTGGTCCGAGCATACCAGTAGACGAGATTTGTTGGACGAAACGGTGGCCGTCGTTGCGGCCGAATGTGTCAACATGGACGAATCCTCATCATCGTCCTCTTCTGCATCTTCTTCGTCGTAATCGAGCCGTTGCTTTGACGCAGAAAGTTTACTACTTCCGCTCGCCACCACCGGCAGATCTTCGAGCTGTGCCTGTGCTTGTGCAGGTACAATGGCCTGTTCCGATTGTAGTGTGTACCTTTCGTTTACAAGCGTCACCCTGCTTTCGTCTACTTTCGACGTCTGCAATCGGGCCATGCCCATCATTGGTGAACACTCGCCGGGTAGGTCAAAGCAGCTGCTGCTACGACTATTACTAATGCTTAGATAATTACTATTCTGATCATCCGTATCGGTGCAGTTGTCCTCCGCCAGCTCTGCATCCAATGGCCGTCCGGCAAGTGGTAAGGTCTCCCCAACTTCATCCATAGTAACCACGTTACTTCTATCACAGACTTCCGCATCACTTGCATTCCCGGTTGCCGCTGGCCGAAACTGCTGGACCGAATGACACGCAGCACCACCACCAGGAACTGCTGTTCCTCCCACCTGCGTACCTTTCGTGCTGCTGCTGCTGCTGCTGTCATCCGCTCTACCGCTACCACCACCGGCCAACAACATTGACGAATGCTCCATCACTTGTACTATTACCGTTACCCCGTTACTTCGCTTTTCCGACGAATTGACCCTGTTCTTCTACTTGTGCTTATTTGTGCTTCGAAACCGCACGGTTAATCGGCAAACTTTTCCCTGCTGCCAGCGATTGCCACTTTGCGCTGCCAAAGCTGCATCCAACCCAGCGGACCTCTTCCACCGATACGTCCACTGCCAGTGCTTGTTCTGTTCCAACTTCCGCTACCGCAACAACAACAGTGATAACAATAATGACACCGACTGGGGCTCATTTAACCAACACTTCTGGTGTGTCCTTAAATAGATCCGTAGATAGATATTCTTTCCTTCTTTGTGTTGTAAAAAATTATAAAGAATATGTTTTCCCTTTTTCGGGGTTTAAGACTCAACAGTTGAATTCATGAGTTCTTCGCTCGTCAGTTTTTTTTGCGATAATTTCTGTGATCTGGGCTCGCTGTCCTTCACCAAGTTCCCCGAGACCAGTCTGCCCATCTGTCAACGGCGTGATTTTCGTACGTCTTTTGTTGAACTAGCTGGCACAGTAAGTGCGGGGAATTGGCCGTCCCAGTTAGCGCACAACCGTGCTGTGTGGATATATCCGTCCCTCAGGTTGCGCCGCGGGATGCTTCTAAAATTAACACCACGCGGACGATAACTCAGGGCGACGTCGACGGCAACAACGATGTACGACGTGCGGATGGATGAACCTCAGTTCGGCGTTAGTTTATGACGCAGGGTACCTTGTAGAGGGATGGGAGGGCAATGTACATTACCATGCCGGTCGTACAATACGCATCCAACTTCCGACGCCGACGCCAATCAACCGTACCGGACGGACGGAATTGCTAACCCGGCGGCAGTTGCCGTAGTCCGTCGTGGCTTGTACTTATTGATGCTTTTCGCAAAACGTGCTTGCGCTTTGACGGATACGATTTGGGCCACTTGCCACGAAGTCCCTCAGGCAGTTCGCTTAACGTTGTGTGGGTGTTATGTTCGGGAAATGATTTGCTGCTGCTTGATGTTTAATTTGAATCTTTATAACTCTCATTAAGAGTCAAAAGTTTTGCGTCCCACCCGCTTAGGAACTTTGCAAATATATTGTCGATGAAAAAATAGCTATTTTATCTCTTGTTGTCAGCCGTTACAGTTGGAAAAGGTTGAGGTATGATAGGAATAGCACACACACAATGTTAGGGGGAGTTCCGTCCACCGGTACTCTCCGTCGGCTCCACCAAAAACGAAACACTGCTCAGTGAATGAAAATATATGCTTCTGTTTCTATAGGCCGTTTACTTCTTCGGTAGATTTATGGATTCTGGTTTGCACAGGTATTCATTCGCACTCTATCAGTTCAGATCGAACGCAGCCTTGGCCCGTGTATTAAAGCTTTCAGTCGAACGGAAATAATGCTTCTGCGTTTGTTCCTTCCTTGCTGCTTTCTCTGCTGGTGATTGTTATGCTGATTGCACCCAGGCAAGCCTTCTGGGAAGTATATGATGTCTCTGGACGTCTTGCAACCAACGGCGTTTTGGTAAACCTGCAACGTACACTCTACTACTGCACTACCTTCAATCGATTAGACTATTCGCCAGTGCCACTCGATGCTGTGGCTGAATTGTGGTGAAAATTGAACGGATTTCTTGCTGCTTGCTAGCTTGCTTTTTGTGTTATTGGTTGAGAGGCACTGAGTTTGACAATAAATACTTCTTCACAACGGTACACCACCAACGGTTCGCATTTTGCGTAGCTTCTTGTACTCCTGGACCAGGGTCTGGTCTTGCTTCAAGCGAAATGATTGCTCACCTACAAATAGATGTTTGTTGAGTAACGTTAGTTTAGCGATCACACACACACACGCAACAATAACCCATCTTTTCCGAAAGGGTAATAGCGAGACGGTATCTTTGTGGACGCTCTTTAAAGCGACACAAAATATAGAACCTACATCACCTATTTTGAGCAAACGCTCCCATGAGCCTATATTCTGTATTTTATTGTGCTTCATCCTCCTCATCGTGCCTATTGAATGTTCAGCTAAAGAAAATATTGCTTTCCATACAGCTAATACGACAGGCAAAGTTCTTTCGAATGGAAATTTCCACCTTTCGGCCGTAGAAGGAACACTTAACCTTTTCAGTTTCATCTTGCTTTCTATGCGAATCCCCGGCAAAGCAAGACATACAACATTCCCTTCAACACAATCTGAGTTTTCAATGGCAAAGCTTAAAAGCAATCAAAAGCAGCAGGGAAATATAAAACTCCTCTAAGCTGTAGCACGTTCTACGCTTCTGCAGCTACGAGGGCGTTAAGCTTGACCCGTCGTTACCACGCCGGAGGGTGATTAACTTTGAAATGGATCAAGCAAAAACAGCAATAGGAACAACATAGAAACTACACAAAATATGCACACCCCCGTGTGTCATCCATCTCTTTCAGCATCAAGATAATGAATTTAAAAAAAAAAACAACACCAACCGGAGTTTGTTTTAGGCCAGCTTCAGGGAAGGGGGCAAATTGCTCAACGCACTTTCTAATGCAGCAGCGGATGATGAGATGCATAACAAAAATCCCCGGCCAGCTTTTGTCCGGCCCGACACACAACATTATGCAAGCTAGATGAATAAAACATTGCTCTGATATGCCTTCTCGAGTGCAATCAAAGTTGGATGGCGACGATGTATGTACGTCAGGAAGTTAAAGCAAACGAGTTGGAAGTAGTTCCCAGTTAGGCACAAGCATGACTATATCTGTTTGATATGCGTTTAGTACTGTTGTTTAGGCAGTAAACTTACCGACGGGAACCACAAAAATTATCTTCCACAAGTTAACACATGTAAAAATATGTTCTAATAAAAGGACATAATCGCAAGAAATGATAAAAAAGTTAGCCTAAAATACACACCCACACACATAACTTAAACGTTGTCTATCGTAGGTCATGAACTCTGTTCAAAGCTTAAGATTATTATCAATGTTGATAGAAATAGAAGGTGGGTTGGAAGAACGCTTGCCACGATAATAGTAGAAAGATTAATTGGTGTGCTTCATCTTCTCGCTTGAAGGCGGGCTTCTAGATTGGTGGCCGATAGGTCAACAATTTCTATACAATTTTATGGCCACATGAGTAACCAAATATCTGCTATTAAAGGAAAATTCCATATACTCAACAAACATTATAGCATTACTTGCGCAGGAAAATTAATCCGAGTCCTGTTTTGAGGAACCCACACATTGAACCTAACACATGTTACAGAAAACTTTTCCTACTGCAACCACGATCAACCTTCAGAACTTACTGTGAAAAGATTAAGCTTCCTTACTGCAGAAATCAGTAATATACCATACTGCCAAAGGTCGGCTTGCCGTGGGTAAACCATTGGCAAGCTCAAACTGCGGTTACCCGTTGCAGTACAAAACCCTATGACCGCTGGGGTCTAAACCACAGTCACGGAAAGGTGTAATCACGAACGATAGTCAAGTTGTTGTGTCCCGAAAAAAAGCTTCTACTCATGTGGTTCAGCATGTTGCCTTAAAATTTGAACGCTTGTACAGCTGCATTGACTTGAGGCTACGGTAATGCACCAGGCACACATACAAGGTGCAAAGCAGTTTGTCCCGTGTGCAATATAAGTGCAACAAGAAGGATATGGCCCACCGAAAATCCGCAGCAGGTCGGTCGGTTTCGGTTTTCTAGTGCTCGATTATTGGAAAACCAATCAAAGCCCAAAGGAACGGACTCAACGGCGAACAATACACATACACACACATACACACACAGAAACAGGTCAGCATTCGTGACTCGCAGTTTCTCCCCGAACGTGCTGAAAGACTGAAATTGTCACGAAATGTCGCGCTGTTTGGATCGATTATTTACAGCAGTGAGGTTGTGATTTATTGCCAACAGAATCACCACGGGTAGGAACAGAAATGGGGATGTACTGCTTGAAGTAAATGAAAAGTCTTTTGGGAATAGTATCCCTATTGAGAATGATCCCTTTTCCTTCGCATAAAACAGTAGACAAAAGATATATATTGATATTCTGTTATCCTTTAAAGAGGCGTAAATATTACGAATATATTTATAATAGTAAAGAGTTACAAATCTTGTTGTAAAAATCCTCCTTCATTAGGTGCTTTAAATTCGCTCTAAATGACTACAATCAAAGCAAAAGCGGAGCAATTCAGTTCACGATTGTGTTTATCTCTGCGAAATCACAAAACCATTTGAAGGCCACCACCGGCAGGTCTGCTGCTCTCAATTGACGGGAGCCATTTGCTCCCGTAAACAACATCCTCCTAAAGCAAGCATATATCCTCTTTGGAGCAGATTTTTAACACCAAACAAACATTCGCTGCTATGCCAATAAAAAAAAATGGCACACCATTACTTGGAGGTCTACCCCGAAACATCGAACCGGGTCGCCTTTCACGCCGAGGGTCAATGAAGTAATGCAAAACGAGAACGCAGTCGAGCTGGAAGTGTAATTGAAGCCGAAAATACGTCTGGGTCAGGTTCGGAAGGCGCAACAAAACACCGGCCGCGGGTCACAACACACACACACACACACGCACCACTCGAGATGCGAAAGAGCGAGATCAAATTTCATCCTCGCCAGTAAATTTTCCCATCATCCTTGACCTAAAAAAGGCTCCCTCCTCCAAAGCCGGCCGACCGACCGTCCGTTCGCCGGGCAGCTGCGATAAACGATTTATGATACATTACGGAATTATGTTTTATGATGCTCCTGGGGACACTAACTCCTGTGCAAAGGCGACTCAGGACAAGCGTAGAAAACACCTTAATCTGAGCGAAATTCGCTCGGAGAAGCACTAGCGTAAAATGGGAGGCACAACTTGGGCCGTTCCATTTCTGAGCTACCAAAATGTGAATTTAATGATAAAAAGAATTGTGTGGACACTTTTGTAAATTCTAAATCCAATAGAAACAATTCATACAAATTAGATTATTGCTCACGTTGATCTAGTGATAGGATTTTTTAGATGATTTCGCAAGAAAAGCTTCATTTACGCAACAGAATCAGCGGACATTTGTTTCCCACAGTTAGTTAGAAAAAAATATTTTTACGAACTTCCTTGAAATTGCAGTTGTGATATCATCTGAAAATGTGACACTGAGTATAAAAATTAAATGCTAAATCAACCGATGCTTGTACTGATACTTGCTACGATGATATGACGATACGATGCTTGTGATACTGGAAATGTTCTCCAAGACTGTGAAAACTGTATTACCAGAAATAAACTTTGCTCTCGATTGTTTCATTAACAACGACTTTGATTAATGAAATAAAAAATTCCCCAACATTATTCCAACGTCGGAAAAACGTATGCCTAAATTCCTTCGGCTAATCATCATTACTCACAACCGGAGCTTCTGATGCATGATGCAGTAATCAGTAATTAGCGTAAATCCCGCCGCTCTAACGATTATGCAGCACTCGAAAGAGAAACATACGATAAGAAATGTTTCCCCTGCTGAGATCATCCCCACTTGGCACGGGACGCAACCATAAAAAAGTATATAATCCCCGCCTCAAGCGAAACTACTGGTCTGAAGTGTTTTCGAGCAATCAGACTAATTGTTACTGCAGCAAGGACCGGGTAGCGACCCTTTATCTGCTTCGGATGCAAAAGTTTTCTTTTAATAAATTTATTATAAGCGTCTCAAGCGCGTCTGGTGCACAGATTCGAGAGCAAATCGGATTGAATCCACAATCCAACCAATGCCCCTGCCGGAAGTGGTGAGTGCTCGGTGTGGTCGAACGGTCCATCTGTAAAGCAGCAGCTCTCACAACAGGAGGAAATAGGCATTTTGTTTTCGTAAATGAAATCAACAACGTGTGGTGTCTTCTCTAGCCACACGGCGGCTAACAGGAGCCGACAGACAGCCTTATTTCCACCAGCCGGAGCAATCGTGGTATGGCTCGTTTTCTTTCTCAACGACACAGGCAAGTTCATCCATCCATCGCTTACTCCATTCCAGTCCCAAGATGGGCCCACATTAGGGAACGGTAATGCGCATGTCCCAAAGGAAAATGTTGCCTCACATTCCAATGCTGGTAGCATTCCCTTTCCCTTTCGTATGGTTCCATTTGTGGGTAGCATAAGGAAATGTGTACACAGTCACCGCTCTATAATATGGTCCACTCGGTTTTTCCCTCTCGGCGGCGGTGTTGGGCGAAAGGACAAGATGGATCCGGTTGTGCTAGACCGGACCAATAGCAATAATAAGGGGCCCTCTCTCTCTCTCACGATTAACGATGCCGACTGCTCAGTTCGTCTGTGTGGTTGCGTTTTCCGAAGTACTTACCCGGCATGGGCCGGACGGACGCCATCATACACCACAGAGAGTGAGGCAGTAATTTACAACAGCTGTCGATAGCGATTTTCTCAAGGTCTGTACGCCCGAACCGGGTGCACGTGCACTCACAGAGACACGCATAGGTGGTCTCCGTTTTTTTCTCTTTTCAATGATGACGCCATCGTCAAAGGAAATCGAAACCGAGCTCTAATAAAATAGAAAACAATGCACAACATCGGAATAAAGCAATAATAAAAAAGTATTATGAATCTGCCATTAAATGTCGCTTCTTTTATTGTGATTTCGACCTTCTCTCCCTCGAAAATAGAGCCGCATATATGAACACGCTCCGAGTGATGTATGACATTACTGTCCCCGAAAAAACCAAAAAAAGACAACATTCCTCAAAGCAGTTTGGTGCGCCATCAATGAGAAAAGATTGACGATGACGATACCCGTCATGGAATCGCATTCCAATAAAGAAAACTCTAACGATATATGTCCTCGACCGACGGGACAACGAACTCGCACGCTGAGAGACCCGTCTCGTGCCACTAATAATGCTCACAATTCCTGTCGATGGGCACACACACTGAGATACAGATAACGCACATTGAAGCGTTTATCGACCGATCGTCCAACCACTAATATCCGCTTTTCCATCACTACTACCGATGGAAAACCTCCGACTATGGACCGGACCGGAGGCAATTGGGCTGTGTCTTTCTTGCTACCTTGCGCACTTCTTCGGAATGTTGCAATAAAGAGAATAATAATAACGATAATGCACAACACAAAACACACCTCTCGCCGTTTTCTTAGCCGGTTTTCCTTTTTGCATACCCATTTTCTACCATCTTTTCATTCAAAACGCCAGAAACATCTTTCCTCGGAAAAATGATGTAAAATAAACTTTGGCTTATTGGTCGTTTCGTTCGTTTTTCGCTGTACAAGCGGCCAAAATCACACAACCCAACTCATAATGATGTGCTTCGAGATATTCCATACGGTCGCAGTTCGTGCTTACGAGGAACTAAAAGGGAAAAAGAGCGAACAAAAAAAAAAAAACTGTTACCAACTTAAGGGATGGGATGTAAAAATAAACACACAGAAAGAGGCTGTAGAAAAAAAAGCGGACAACTACAACATCAACCAAGATGTAGATTATTTGATTAATGGGTTGGGCGTGACTTTTACTCAGAATCGCACACAGAACAGTATCGAATGAAAAACAGTAAGACCTACACAATGGTGCATTAGAACGCAATATACACCGCAAATGTGTCAACTCGTGTGAAAAAAAACTCCTGAGCTTCATTCATTCTAACCAACACCAGGCGCCTCCATTGAAAGCTCATATGGGGATTTCATTTAAAAAACGCTCAATAAAGCCGTAACGCGTAGCCAATATATTGTTTCTTTGTAACTAAACGTTATTTAACTTTTTCTGTCTAAATAAACCAACAACTAACCACTACACTTGAATGCTTGTTAATGAAAACTCCAAGATAAACCACTAAAGTCAGGCCTGTCCAGACACAGAACAAACTCCATTACAAACTTGATCGTCGGCGTCGGAGTCTTTGCCGGCGGGTTTAAATTTCATGCACATTTGCAACGTTCACCGAGGCAAAAAGGTGCTAATTTAGCACTTTCCTTTGAATGACTGATCAAACACAATCAACGTGCCGGGAGCTTGTCTCCATCAGCCCCTTTCCAGCTCGTTTCTTCCATTATCGAACTTACCCCCTCTAGAGCTTGAGTGCTTGCGAGATAGGCCAGGAAGTAGAGCAATACTAGTCTGTATTCGCACCTCCGCCTTCAAATCCCACTGTCCCCAAGATAGTTGGTGCTAAGAGTTTGGTCAATATTGACCGAAACGTCATCCACTCAAGCTGGACGCGGCCGAACGTCGTTGGTTTATCCATCGCGAAAACACGTACCATCAACATGGTACCAGTAACAACAATCAAATGGATTGGAAAACACACACACAGTGGCCGTGGTTACCGCAACATGACAAAGGTAAATTTGGCATTCAATTGCGCACCCATTTGCTCGGTGTCCAGCAGTCTTGGTCGCAAACAATCCATTTCACGTAGTGAAAACCCGCTGCGGGAATACAGAAATGACCAGATTATCGGTCACGGAAGCAAAAACCTACCATCACCACAAGCGAAGTACGCCACGATATAAGTTTGTGAAAAAGGTCAGAAAGGGCTCACCACAAACTGGCAAAGACCCCGAACAAACCCTTAGCACCGCATTACGAGCCAAAATAATTAAACAAAGGTGCTGATGTGTTTTGAGAAATCTCATGAAATATGCAACAAATCCGACGGTTTACACTTTGGTAAAGCATTGGTTTACCGAAGGAATATTTTTGTGTCCCGGACCGATCACTAGCGACAACAAGTCAATGGATCGGTCTATACCTGGGACCGACCACCAACAATCATTTTCGCTCATTAGCACATCGATTGCGCCTTGCCCAAGTCGCTCGCACGCTCGCGCGGGTGTTAGATGTCGTATCACATGCAGCTAATCTTATTAGCATTCGCAATAATGCAGGTGTTCTCTAAAGGCAATTGAGATTAAATATACACCACATTAATCCTTTTTGTGCTGTTGCCGAGTTTTCGTTATAAGCGAATTTCGTCGTCCAAATTTTAGCTTCTGGTTGGATCCCATATTAGACGTAGGATCGATAGGAAAGTATTCCAACATTATCCTAGTTTTGCATACAGTTGTAAAACAGTTGATGAAGCCATATTTAGCAATAACAACTTGGATATGACCCATTTCATACTGGCAGAGTTTTTGATCGTCAAAAGCCCCTTGGATCGGATATCATCTCCCACCCAGAGTTCTTTACCATGTTGGCTGGGCTGAGGTGTTTTTTCAGCTAAGAGTAAACATAGATAAGAATAGCTAGAAATGACAGCCCAAAATTTCTTGAGATTTTGTAGGGTCAAAAAAGTTGAAGAACTTCTAATGATAGCTGCCACTCGCCTAGAAGAGGTCTTTTTACTAGCAACTAATGCAAGCTATCATCAAAAAGTCTAACAATCTTTCTTGCCAAAACAACTAGCGCCATGTTGTCTTCGTCTGAACTCATTTTTCTCTTGTGAGGTTTAGTTTTTTCAGTTGCTGTTACCAAACGATAACCCGCAACCTGGCCATAGAGTAACACACTAACTGCTGCCAAAATCGATATCACAATCACCCGCGTTTTCTGCACCTACAGCATTAGCAGGATATATTATCTTCGCTACAACACACAAAAAATAAAACTAGTCCCAATCACGGGGCAATGTTCCAAAGCGATTTTCGATTAGTTCTTCCTAACAGCTATCTGCTTAGCTTTTCCGGTGTGTCCTTGCTCATGGTCAACGTACAGCAACGAACCGAAACCGGACTTTCAGGTATCAGAAAGAGTGGAGGCCGCAAAGAAATGATGTCCTCCTTCCCATTAGTAAAGGGCGAATCTGGCCAACACACCACAGATCGTGCCAATAGCAAAGCGGGTTGACCTAGACCTTAAAGATGGGTGTGGGAATTCCCCGCTCCTAGCAACGCGCCATCCATCCACTTATCATCATTCTAGGCAGTATAGCGCGATGGGCCCGCAGGCGAACCACGTCAGACGATTCGTCTCGCGACTGAGTCGAACGATTGCAACGCACCAACCAACGTGGTGCAACAAATCATCGTGCATGCGGTGTGATGACAGCATCCCTCAACTATACACACACCACCCCTCATCTACCTCTGCCGGATGTGCTCATGTGAGATCATAGGTTCACCGGTTTAGGCCCACCGAAACACAAGCAAAGAGCGCGCCGTATGCAAACAATTCATTACGTAATCGTACGCTTCTAGCTACTGCTGATAGCACAAGGGACATATTCATTCACATCATGCCCGTGGTAAAAATCAATCAATAATAGAAGAAAATAAACCATTCTTTCAAAACTGCCATCGGCCTTCGACATAAGGCTTCGCGCTTTTGGGGGGCGACTGTCCGGAAGAGGACGATATGCTTTACAGCTCTCAATCCGTGTACAAGCGTCGTCACCACCCAATCGCGGTGACGCTGTTACATAATTGATTCGCAAAGGAAGAAGCCCAGACGAAAAGGGCGGAAATCTTTAACTAATTTTTTGCCCTCTACCAGTTCCCATTCATTCTCGAAGCGAAACACCAACCAATGCTCTCAACACGCACTCCTCTATCCTGGACCGCTTTAGATAGTACGATAAGCAGCGTTCTCCAGTCGGGAAAGAATGGACAGGCAAAAGAAAGCAGCGACACACCAGTATTTTGGGAACCTTGAAAAGAACGACCGGAACTTGTCGTTTTGTCCTGATGTTTTGGTGGAGCCAGAATGAAGCTCCGAAAGCTGTCAACTGTCTCACGAGGATGGATTCAAGGATGAAAGGATCTCTCTTTTCTACGTTCTCTTTTGTGGCACTAGGATGGTTCCTCCCTTTCGCGGACAGGATGTTCTTGATGGCTCGTTTCTTTTGTAGGTCCGCTCTTATAGCGTTCGTGTTTAGCGTTCAGTTCAAAACACGATTAGTTGGAAACTCTTCTTCACTTGCATATCGTGTGCGTTGTGTGTCGTGTTATGTGTTCTTTTTTTCTCTCACTCTCTCTCGCTCTTTGTATTAGGATATATCCTTGAGGAATAGTAGTACATCAGCCAGAAGAAGAGCCATATGCTGTGCATAACTACATAAAAACAGAGAATTTAATGATACGAAGGATCAAGTGCCCTAACAAAGATACCGTCGCTTTTTTACCCATTTCGAAGCCCCAACTACTGGTAGCATCACATGGCTCACTAATATCACTTTCTACCGTGGGTAGGCTCCAATACATACTCTGGATGGTTGCTGTTTGCCTTGCGGGCAGGGTTGCTGTTGCCGTGCTGGCTGTTGTGCTGTCGTGCCTTGCATTCCGTGTGTTGTTGTCCGTATCGTGCCAAATATGTCCGTCTATCGGACAGGGGTTGTATGATGAGCCAGCAGCAGCAGCAATGTAGTTCGTGTCACACTACTGCCACAACCGAAAGATGCCTTTTTCACGTCTTTCTAGCTTCGATTGGGGTTTTTTGATACTTTTGCTTTTAGTAGAGCTGTCAACCGAAACCGATTACCACAGGGAATTATTGCTTTAGTATTCCTTTTTTTTTAAATAACTGCACTCTCTTTCTCTCTTGCACCGAAGCAAACGATTGCTTTTTCGATTGCAGACAAAAGAAATGCAAATTATACAGCAAAACTTTGGATATCAGATTACACCCTTAGCAAGAAGCACGCCACCAATGGAGATTTCTTTTATTATTGTCGCACTTGCAGTGGCGAAACATGAAAGCACACGCGAATGCAGTTTTATCTCGCACGGGATTATTTCTTTCCGTATTCTTTGCTCTTACGCCACCGACCGATTCGATGAAAATTCTTTCACACCACGGAACCTCTTCTTCACCGCGCGCGCTGCTCTCGTTCGCTTTGCTATGCACTGCTGCTTCAAACACTTTCCTCTGGTTGCTAGGATGAATCTTTTATCTTTCCTCACGAGCACGAAAGCTTTTCCGTCGTTTTAATAATTGTCGTTTTCCACTAGTTGACTGGCACGAAACGGTGCGCTTTTGCAAGAGCAGTCACCGTTGCTGTAACGATCCGACCACAACACCACAAAGCTCCACCATTTTTGTTCACCGAAAAAATAAGAAACCAAAAACGACGAACGGCTGCATACGCGTTCGATGGTAAACCACGAACTGGCACTACGGTCCACGAATTCCACGCGTAGGAAGCTGACCAAAGAGCACAAAACCTGTTTCCGAGCAGAGCTGGTCTCTTCGATCGGTCGTCCGCTAGGGTGAGCGCGCGCTCTCGACAAAAAGGGGGCACAATATATTTCTCAACCCCCATTAGAACCCTTGTGCATGTGTGCGAGAGGACACAAAATAACCGTGGGGGGCTGGAGCTGGGACTGAGGGGGGTTTATGTTTACGTTCCTGGAAGTGGTGGAAGGTAGGTAGGATCGCTGCTCGTTCGTGGCCGAATTCATCGCAAAAGAGGCAACTCTCTTACCCAGAGCAGCTTGTGTGGTTCTTCGTGCATTTGAGTGCAGGACCGCGTAAAGTGTTGGTAAAACATTCACCCCGAACCCGAGTGCAACGCAAACGTTCTTCATTCTCTTCAAGCCATTCGGGAGAGAGTGAGCGAATAATGTTATTTAAAGTGGGCACACAAAAACGGGCTGACACGAATCTATGCTCGGATGCTCTCTGGTGTCAGTCGCCTGACTACAACTGACAGGTGGAATCCAACTTATCGTTTCCTATGCCACACGTTGCTTCAAACGATAAGTGCAATTTAACAGTTACAAACAGGATTTATGCTGCAATTGTTAACTTTTTATGCTTTTAAAATGCATAAGCATAGTTTTCTTATGCTTAAATTCATGCTTATAAAGTAGAGCTAACTTAGAGGCTTTCAGAATGTCAGGGCGACTGTGAGGAAGAATGTGAGAATTGGATATCCAACTGAGTGGTATCTGCAAGTCTTGTAAGCCATTAGATGGCCCGCAATACCTAGAAGATCGTTAATCCCGACGTCATGTCCTGAAACAGCCAATTTTACCTGAACAATTGCACACCATGGGTAATTTCAACTACAAAGTCATATTTTCAGCATATTTGCTACATCAGACAGCATATTTGCTCGCGTTAGTACGTTCTTAATCATAAAAACATGCTACCGAAAGCAATAGATATGCTAGCTAGCTGCTAGCTAGCTCTTATCGTTTTAGGAAGTGAATTGACTATATCTTACTGTACCTTCGTCATCATCATCATCGGTGTTATTCAAAGCGTGTGTAAGAGCTAGCTGGAAGATCTTATAGTTAGCTTACCTAAAACGAAAAAAAAAAACAAAAAATATAAATATTAGTAAGCTTAACAGCAGTCAAACAGCATCATTTCGTCATGCTCGGGACTCTAACTGTCCCCTGCTAAAATTATTTGTTCAAGCAAAGTTTACTTAGCAACAGTAAATTTGCTTCATAATTGCCCTGTCCCACTCTCAGCACGAGGAGGAGAACCGACTATTTTTAAAGCACACACACAATTTATGCAAATAAAAGATCGCCACAAACTCGATACTGTGTTACGCGCCAGTTCCACACACATATACTATTATCATCCCAACACCCACACGCGTAATTGCTTGGGGTTTTTTAAATGAAATCTCAGCCAACTCTGGAATAATGGTGTATGATCTCATCGGGTTTAATTGTGCCAGCTTCTTAATGGGTATGGAGAGATTAATTCTACAGCTGGACCTAAAAATTAAAGATTAGCACACGTTGTGTACATATGTAGGTTCAAGACGATTATTACAAAGCAGCTGCAATAAGAAACGGAAATGCTAAACTACCTACTTCCAGGGGTAAGTCGTAGGAAAAAGCTCTTATGTCCCAAAGCGTAATCAAAACGGAAGTAACGGAAGAAAACAATACGCAAATAAATAATCCTCCATCCCCTATGCACAGGTGCCATCGACGTCCTACTCAAATGCAGTTTTTCCAAACCAAGTTCGGACACATTTTCACCCCGAACGTGTCTTCCCTTTGGCCTTCGACTGGATCGCGTGCGTACACGAACAGCGGCGAACGAAACAATGTGCAAAACCACGCGACCGACCAGCACCACCACACACAGGAAAACTTAACAATAAAGCCCCACAATCAACAGCCGGCCACAATTGACGTCAACGGTCGCGGGCAGCAGCACGAGGGTAACCACGATGCCTTCGCTGCCCCATCATCACCCGCAGAGCAAGTGAAGAAGAGGTGACAACAATAAATTAGCTGAGCTCGCCCAACACTCAACCATAACGATAACGCGCGTTAGAATAGGCCGGAGAAATAAAGCGATCAACTCTAGGTGGCTGGCGCTTGAGAGTTACCACACCACCACCGTACTTCGGAGGACACGATGCAAAATGGTGATTCTTCGATTTTCGCGCGCCAGTGCCGTTGTATCTTTTTCTCTAGCATCTCAGCTTGGTGGTTGGTTTGTATGGGACTCGTGTCAGCATCACGCCACGGAGAGTCCCTGGGTGGGCGAAGAAGCATGAAATTAATCAAAATAAGACCCCTCATTTCTCCATCACTCACAAGAAAAGCACTCTTTTCCTGCATCTCATCTAGAGCAACTTTAAATTCAGCTGAATTAGTGTGCTGATAAGTGGAACACACAAAATTGCTTGTTAATTGAGGGAAATTGCTTAAATACGCTTCTATAACTAAGTTGGAACAGATATGTCGAGTTTAGTTCAAATACATAAGATCTTAATCTTTAGCTTTATTACATACACATCCAGACACGTTTGCTGATTCAAATTTAAATATTTTTATCTCGGGTGTTCTTTCTTCTTCTAGGACAAATCCACAACAGTTCGCAGTGTGTCGTACTGCAACCAGTGGCAGAAAATTGCAATTGGAACCGACACGGACACCAAGACAGAACTGCACCCATGCAAATTCAATCAACGGGGGACAATTGCACACGGTCAGCGGTGCAAGCAACTGTGCAGGCAAAGCCCAGACACAGAATGCTGTGGCTGGGGAGCGGAAGGAGCCATAACGGTAAGGATGTGAGGACGACATTGCAGTACAAGGACGCTGTGGAAAAGAGCAAAGAGTCGCGGTGGCGTTCCGACGACAGCAGCAGAAGGCAAACAGTTTGATCAACTTCAATTCATTTCAATCAATATTGGAGTGGAAGTCGCGAATCTTTACTATAAATAAAACACGTAAGACATCCCCGGCTGGCAGAGAGATACACAAAATGGCGGAAGGAAATTGATAAATGTTTTTGTTTTACTGAAAAAAAATATGCACCTACAGTTCCGTTATTAACTGTATAATTTAACGCACTTTGTAAGATTAACCAGATGTACACATCAACGACGAAATATCAATTTTGACACACTTTCAGTGCTAATTTTAACACTTTTCAATGTTCAAAACGCCGCACACACCCAAACGCACTTGATCATTTAACACCATGAACTGGCGCATTTAGCAGGTGTGATTGCATTACGAAAAATTTCGAGCAAATTTTAGCGACTGTACCTTTTAAGTGATTTAGCAAATTACAAACAGCGAACATCTGGCACAGAAGCTTACAACCGAATGTAAACGAATCGAAGCAAAGTTTATCAGGCTTGTGTTGATGCGGTTAGTCCTTCCTTTTTTCGGCACAACTTTATGTAACCTAAAATAAATCAACTAAACTCACGCCTCGTCTCAGAAGTAGAGGGTGCGTGGTGCCTGATAATGCCAATTATGTTTTTCATCGTTAGCCAGCCACCTTCTTGAAACTTGCCGCTCAAGTAAGTTCACGAATGAACTCATTTAATTAGTAACATTTACTTTGAACTCGAAATCGGCACCCACTCACTCACAAATAGTCGCCTGGTCGGTGAAACTTAAATGAGATTCATATGCAACACACAAGCTATACAGACGTATAAATTCAATCCGATCTCGATCGTCTGTCATCGTCATACACAACTCGGTGTGATAAAAACAGATTAATTAATGCTGTTACGAAATCAATAATTGGTCAATTTTGTGTAACAGCGATAGAAGAACATGACTTGTCAGGAAACGCCGAACCGCTTCGATCGGACCAGCATGAACTACGCGAAGGCGAATTTTGGACGATTGTACCGTGGATACAAGGTAGAAAACAAACGAAATAAATCCAACAGTTTGCCAGTTATCGCATCAAACCCAGGTCATGGTAACGTCGTCCTTTCTCTCCTTCACTCTCTCCCTATCCCTCCAAAGGGACGAAGAATTATTGCTTGGAGTAATACGGCTCACATCCAATCTATCGACCCATCGTGACCGAGCACATCGAGATGTGTGCTACACTAGACGTGTTTTTTCCCCCCGGTGGCTTGCCGCCCATCGTACCACCACTACTGATAACGATATCGATGTTGATAATTGAAATTGCAAGCGAAAAGGTGAGCAAAACGAAATAGCAATCCGTTCAATTTCGCAACATAAGTCCGCCGATAGGGTCCGTCGCGAATTGAAGCCCGGTGTTAATCAAAAGCACATGTACCGGGACGCTTGATCTGTTAGTTTGTCAGACTTTCTTCGTTTGCGTCCGGATTCGGGACAAATGCAAATGAAAGAAAACCCAAACGGTCCACCCCACGCACAACAGCAAATAGGTCAGGACGAGGAGTTGTGTGTGATGGGTACTGTTAAAAATCCATTTGCTTGCTGTTTCCGGTTCGGCTTTGCACCAAACTGCTGGGTCGATTGATGTGCCAAGAGGATATGTGATATGTGAATCGATTCGGAGACCAAACAGACGAGCAAAGGACCGGAATGTGGGGGAGAGCATATTTGACCTTTTGACATTTTTAATCTACGTGTGGAGATTGATTGATGTACGTTTTTTTAATTCCCATTTTTTTTTTGGCATTACTTTGCATCATGTGCAGATAATTACTTCGCAAATTATTTGCAGTAATGCATTTCCGAGTACCCTTCAACGTAAAAGCAGGCTCTCTCTCTATCTCTCTATCTCTCTCTCTCTCTCTCTCTCTCTCTCTCACACAGAGTGGGATTGAATCAATTAAAAATGTAATAATAATTGCTGGTCGCGCTTTTTTTTAAAGGTGACGAGAAATTATACTCCGCTTGTCAAATAAGTTAATAATTTTGTATGACCTTCAACCTAGAAATTTAATTTAAACTTGCATATCGACAATCACAAATGGCAAGCGTAGGATGGTTGTTTATTTATTTATTTATTTCAAACGAAATATCTGCCGCTAGGGCTACATATAAGTGACTTAATTGCTAAATGATTATTTATGTTTTATTATGTTTTGCGCTTAAATGCTTTTAAAAATAGTCGATTCTTCTCTTCCTTCTTTAGATTCTGGGTCTGCTTCTGCTTTGATTTAAATTTCAATTGCAACTTCCTCATGGAACCATTCTATATATGGAAGGACCTTCCGATCTAATAGGGCTATAGAAGATGAGGGAACCTAAGAAGAAAGGCTCGCAATTTTGGTGGCATATTTCAGGAAATCAGTTCAGTTCTTTTGTAAGAATAACTTTCAAAAATCGATGATTTTGCGGAAATAAAATGCTGAAACATTGTTCTGACACACAACTAAATTCTTAAAAGAAAAACCAACTTTTTCAGACAATTTTAATGATGAAAAACGTATAAAACAGACAACAACACATGATAATGAAACAGATACAGATTAATAGCACCCTGAGTTGGTACATTGTCTGCTTCCTGTCAGTTATCTTCAAACCGCGCAAATCTTTCCATTGAAACTCTGAGGGAAGAAAAACGATGACTCCCTGAGGGTATTTCAAAAATTTCATCTCGCAAAAGAAACTAGAAAAAAGCAACACATTCGTGGCAAAACGGTGGTAAAAAATGGGTCACATATGATCGTAAAACACAAAGAAAGTAAAACAACGTAAAGACCACACTTTGCCGACCACATACAATCCTAACGCGTACCAAAAGTACAGCGTACTGTTGGTGAATTTACGTAACATCCCCGTTGGCCATCTGTAAAAGCATTGCTGCGCCATCTTTTGTTTGTTTGTAACTGCTCTGGAAGGATCAATACAGGCAGGAGAAAAAAAACGCAACGAAATCATCAGTTCCGAATGCTATTTACGGATCAAACCATGCCAGAACATTCCTAGCATTTGGTGAAATCTGACCGGTACTGTGTGGCCGTGTAAGATGGATCCGCTTAGGTTTCAGATATTTATTTTACTTTTGTACCATGGAATATGGTCAGGCATTTCACAACAACGTAACGTTTGGACGAAACAAAGCAATTGCAATCAGCATAACAATAATATTTACACAAAAAAAAAATGCAGAAGGAATGTGAGAAATGCTATTGTCAATGATTCTTACTGATACAAACTCCATTCGCTCGGAGTTGGAACGTCGGGTGCGAATGATCAGCACTGACCTACACGACGAAGTTTCACAGTTGATACTGTCGACAGCATGGCCAGATTTCGAAAATGATCAACGTATCCGTATTACGAACTCCGCATCAATGGACATTATGTTTAAGCTGATCTTCTAATGAGTAATTAAGCCATTTTTCTAACGCACTACTCGTCTCGCCGTGAAGGGTAACACCTTCGGCCAAGTTGCTGACTCCACAAAACCCGAACAGGGTCACAACCGGTGATCAGGAAAGGGGGAGAGAGAGCGATAATCCACTATCATTACGAACCTCCGGGGGTTTGCCCTGAGAGTTCGAGCCCGCAGCTAAATATCACGGTCAAGTTCATGTACGCGTGTTTACACCCCTACACACCCCTTACCTTACACCCCTCCTCCATTTACCTCTACCCGGTCTTCATCGTCTCTAGTGATCACCTCTCGTTGGCAGACCATCGAAATGAACGTTTCAACTGATCAGCTGGTACATGCACATGTAACTTCGCCCCGGCGAGCGAGATACAAGTCTTGGGTGCCAAGTAGAAAGTAACTAAAGTCTCAAGTTTATGAAACGTGTTTTTCTTACGTTTGCTTTACGTCGTCTATTCCATTCTCCTTGTACTATTATCTTGGATCCGCATTGTGGACAGAGGAGATTTTTTGTTTTTCTGTTTTGAAAGCCTTCGTCTACCATCGGTACCATACCGCATCATAAGTGCGTTTCAACGTGTGTATAAAAACAGGATCCGAAAAAACATTACAAACTCCGCTTGAATTGACTGTCAAATTCGAAAAGCAACGAATTGAATCGATCCAAAGACCATGATGATCACGGTGCGTCAATTAACTGTTGCTGTTCCCTCGCTAGATCACCACCTACTCTTCATTAATGGTGCTGATTGTGTTTTAATTGTTACCACCCGGTAGCGGTTTTTTTAATTCTAAAAAACAAGTATTAAATCATCAATTTCAGGTGCCAGTTAATAATACATTTAAGCCTTATCAGTGTTCTGTAAGCGGATATCTCATCGACCACGATGAAGGACTATTAAACACCTATATTCTTTGGATACTAATTATACTAGACGTACGTTGCTAACACTTAAATAAAAAAACATTGCCCATTTTCCACAGGATAGTTCCGATACCTCTAGCTACTACACCTTCTGTTGCGAAAGCAGAAGGAAAGCCTGTCTTTCAAGTATGATCGGGTCAATTTTGGTGGAGATTCCGCAAAAACATACACTCTTCATCATTTAAAAAAAACTAGTCCTACAACTAGCCCCACAAGCCACAGCGTGGGCCATGGTTTCTCTTTCTTTTCAAGGTGAACAGCTAACCGGCGGTGGTCTGTGTATTCTCCGTTTGTTTTTCTTCTCCGTTTCGCGTCATCGCAACAGATTGGTCGGTTTTCGCGTTCATGCAAATTACATTAGTACGCTTACGTTCGTACCAAGGCGGCACCGTCCAAGCTCAAGTCCTCCGTCTTGGGCCACTTTTGTTGTCTCACGTACCTTACCACGTAGACACTGATTATTACTACAACTCGAGAAGCAAAACCTTCGTCAGTGCCACGGGAGGAGCTTATTAAACCACATGCTTGTTTTTTTCTAGTATTAATTTGATTGTTCAATTGGTACTGGGCTGGAAGAGGAAAGATTCGCACACGCCCTTGGGGACCATATAATGTCTTTAAGGCGTGTGGATAGATCGATCTGTTGCTTGCGCTGCTTCAGACAAACGGGTTCTTCTTGCTTCATCTTCAACGCTTAATCGAAAAAAAAGGACAAGCAGCCGGACATCAGAGACACTCTACATTAGTACCATTGCTCAATTAGAATAATCGTCTTACCGTTATCACGCCGTCCTTGATGATGGCCGTCTTACGGCTCCGCAGCACCATGATGGGTTTCCGTAACGATTTTTTCGTCATGTTTGACTTTCCGGCACCGTACGTTGGCCAGTTCCGTAAGCCTGCTGCAGCCGCCTCCTCCTCCTCCTCCTCTTCTTCCTCCTCCTCGTCCACGAGCAACCGTATCCTGTCGCGCCCAATCGTGGCAATCGAAATGTCAACCACACGTACTCAAGTGTCGATATGCTTCGCAGTCGTCACGGTAGGCCTTGGAGCGTGATATGATCGCGAAAGCAGTGGGGTCTGGCACCTGTATCGCGGGCACCTGTGCAATCAAACACACACAAACACAAACGAAGTACACAGCGAGCTCCCACGTTTCCTACCGCGTGTTTCGTGTGAATTAATATCGACGCGGCGAGTTCTTCACAGCCGAACTGAACAGCACAAACCCCCGTGAGGATGATGAATCCCGGAACACGTTCTAAAGCAAAGCTCTTTTTGCAACCGTTGTTTGTGACCGGATACGTTCCCTGCCGGATGTCGATGCGTGACGCTTTGTCTATCAACTGAGGGCACCTCGTAGCGGTTTTCCGACATCACAGTTCCGCTGATCCGGAACGCAGGATGGTTCACACAAACACACACGCGCGGACACTAGCCGAGAGGTTTCACTATTCGTACCGCTGTGGCATTTTCACGGCGTTTTTCCGCACAGTAGAAGATGCTACAGTTTTCGCCACCTTAACCGCAGCAATCGCGCGGACATAAACCCAGGCAGTAGCAAAATCCGTCATAAATCACTCATCTCGCCGTCGTCAAATCGCGATGGTGTGTTTCGCGGTTACACCGTCAACTTCTAGAAAATACGTCACCAACACGGGAGAACAAGCAACAGTGGCCACAATCAGTGGCTACTACCTACAAGCTACAGCACTTACTGGTGGGGTGGGCTGTCGGCCTGTTGTTCTTTTCCGTCGTTGATATGAATTTTCCTCCAAAAGTTTGCGGAGGTGTTTGTGTTTGATGCCCTGCTCTATTGTTTCACACACTCGCGGAGTCACTGCTTCCTACAACCGTACCGTGCGTACGTCGCTGAAAAAGCCCTCAACCACGGACACACAACCGAATCCCGTTTACCTTCGACGCGTACAAAAACCTTCTTTTTTGTCAGCTGCACACATATTTTTCTCCCTGCTTGGCTGATATTTTATTTGCTCGTGCAGATGATGCACGTACTTTAGATGGGAGCGTTGGGTTTTTTTAATGTACGCTTTCCGTCCCGTTCTGGCGTGTAGCGCAAAACGAAGGCTCGAGTGCAAAGGAATTATGATTCACACCACTTGACGGATCGTTTGCACGGCGGGCGTTCTAGTGGACACGCTGGTGGCGTTCTACTGAACTGATTTAATTATAGAATATTGAAGAATGCAGCTTAAAAATATTAAAATAACTTAAATTTTGCACAGCAATATGATAATGCGAGTTTTATAAGCTAAATGGCTAGAGAGATACATATTTTTACAATTTTTGTTATCATCGACCATTGTGGCGCATTTTTTCCAAGTTTGACATTTTCTGTCGGAAGATAGTTGAAACTTTTCACGCATTATTTTTTAATTTTACACGTTTATTTCCATTTGGTCGGTCCATCGATATACCTAAAAATTATTTAAAACTATTTGTTAAAGGCTATTTAATGCAATAATACCCGCTCAATCAAGTTCAAAGACGTATCACCAACGTTTATTTCGTTTAAGCAGTAGCTTTAGCGCTGTTTTAATCTCCTCCTCGGTCATATTCTCGAAATCCTCCGCCCGGAAGGGAAAGAACCGATTATCGTTCCCGTTAAACCCGCCACCAGCACCAGCATCCATTGTTCCCGAACCTGGCAGCTGCTGCTGATCGCCACCACCACCGCCACCATCATCATCATCATCGTCATCCTCGTCGTCCCGTAAACGACGTCGATTGAGATATTTCCACAGGAACGTCCCGAGAACGAGCGTATTAGCCACGGCGACCGATTTTAATCCCATTAGAATCTTCAACGGTATAATGAAGGCTTGCAGTAAGAGCACGGGAAGCGTCAGCACGGCTAGCCCAGCGATCAGATACTTGAGCAGGTGAATGATCGACGTGCCGATACCAGTCCAGCTGTGGTCAGATATGCTGATCGATTGCACCGAGGATGATTCAGGTTTGCACTGTTTTTGCACAGGCCCTGATTGTGGCGGGTGGACAATTTCACCATACCCAGGATATAAACTGCATGCAATGGAACACATTGGTAAGTTGGAGGATCGACAATTTTAATACACTTTCATACGTACTCATCGTTTTGCGGATCGTCGTAAGTGTAGTATCGCACGTTTCGTTTGTTTCGCGAATCTTCCCCAACGGTATGCGCGCTGCTCGGAGGACCGATGCTGTTTTCCTTGATCGCATCGTACACGGACGATAGTACTACGCGCTTGTCTATCACTACTGGAGGAGAGTGCGCTAGAACACACGCTAGGCAAATGAAGATCACTACAGTTTGTAAATTCACTCTAACCATGACCATCTGAACGATATCCTGTACTGTGCGGGACAAGATCTCAATTAAGAATAAACCTCTACCTAGTGCATCGCCTGGGTTTATATAAATTTACATCTTCTTGTCGTAAAGCACCGACCGGAACTAACTGGAAAGCGTAGCTTCACTCTAAGAGGATTAACGATTACCGTGGGAAATAGGAGGAAGCCAGCAAGAACGCGCAACCATCGAACGAAACCGATCTTTTTTTTTCTAATTTCTCTTTCAATCGCCTCTCGTTGCCGTTTAAATGACTTGCTAAAGCATTCTTTCCACTTCAAGTGCCATACATCATTCGGGTAAGGTGTCCCGGATACCACTCGGGATGGTATTATTGTGTGTACTTTTATTGAATATATTGAATGTAAATAAATCTACTTACTTTACCCTCATCTTCGGACCCTTCTGGCGTTTGGGACCACCGGTGCGTCGTCGTATCGGAAGGTCATCATCGTACGGCACCCAGTTATCATCCTCTTCCGGTTCCAACTCCTCCACCTCAACGTCCGATTCTTCCGCATTGATCGGTTCACCGTCAAGGTTCAGTTTGCGTTTCTTCCGAATGATACCGTCCTTGGTTACCTCGTACTCACCACCGGATCGCTTCTCGATCAAGGCTTGCTGCTTCTTGACAAACTTTTCCCGCGGTCCAACCACCATCGGGACCGGTACCAGATTGGGATCGATCGTGCTGACGTAGATCGGGAACGAGCGTGTCTTTTCCGTTGCCGTTGTTACGTTGATCGCATGGATATTCAACCATCCACCCGGCAAGTCCGTTTTAAGCTTCTCCAGCAGCGCCATCCCATTCTCGACCGCATCCTCCAGCGGCATCCAGTGAGCGGCAAACTTAATTTCCACCATCCGACCAGTATTGCCTTGACGATAGGTCTGCACTGACAGGGCCTGCTCGATCGCTTCCTTAATCTTGGACTCCTTTATCAAGCTTACTGGTGTGGGGTTCTTGCAGCGCTTGGCAAACTGAGCCCCAAGGAAGGAGAACACATGGCCAGAGATGCGGCCATCGACCAGGAACCGTTCGAAGCGGTGCGCAAGCTTACGCTTCATCTCGTAAGAACCATAATCGCGTTTCAGCTGCTGAAATGGGATAATGTGCAGCTTGTGGTCGAGGTTTAGCTCTTTCAGTTTGTCCTCCCAGTGGTGCAAAGTGGGCGTGAAGTCGACTTCACGACCGCGCACCAAATCTTTCACAATCAGGCAAACATCATCCTCAGCACGAAGCAACGGATGGGGCAGTGAACTAAAGAAAGCGGAAGACGAAAATGGTATGTAAAAAGCATTCATACTATTCGCTAAGGAGCTCATTCATTACTTACATTCGACTGTTCCTTTGCGGACAGCGTGGCACCTTTACGCTAACGATCTGCAGGCTGTACTTCAACTCATCGCCGAACAGTTTCTTCTCCTTATCGTCCACCTTGCTGCGGATAATTTCGAACGCCTTTCGGAAGCTTTCCTTCGAAATCAACTCTTCCGGCACGAGTGCCAACGTTGCCTCATCAGCTGTCTCAGGCACTCCACCCTCAACCTTTCGTTCGGCCCATTTCAACGCCTTTACCTGCGATACAAGCCGCTTTTTCAATTTATTGGCTTCGCTAGCTTCCGTTGATGGCTTTTGGTCGTCAGCCTTTTTCTCTTTCTTCTGCACTATCGCTGGTTTTCCTTTAGCGGGCTGTTTTTGCTTCTTTCCCGATGGAGCTGCTCCATTCTCTTTTTTCACCAACGATACATCAGCCTTCTTTACGTCTGGCTTCGCTTTAGCGTTTTGCTGTTTCTTCGCAGGTTCAGCTCCATTCGCCTGTTTTACCACCGGTACACTTTTAGCGTTCTTTTGCTTATTCGCCGTACCGGTTCCATTCTTTTGCTTCGTCGGTGAAGGAGCATTTTCTTGCTTATTTTGCTGCTTCCCTGTAGTAGATTTCTTCTGCTGGGCTTGCTTTTTCGGTTTAAGTAAAAGAGAAAATGCAGGCTTTGCGGGTAGTTTTTCTTCGCCGGGAGCCGCTTTCATACCACTCGCAACCGCTACCTTCGCTGTGGACGGTTTCAGTGCGGGCTTCAGTTTTTTCGTCTTTTGTATGCCGGATTTTGATTTCTTCAGAAGCGCTTGACTCTTCTCGACAGGTTTTAAAGTTTTAGCTACTTTCACCTTCATCTTTTCGTGAATAAAAATTAACTTTTAGTAAATTGAACAGGACGCACGTGCTGTGAGCGCCGTACGGTGCGCGTGTTGTTTGTTGTTTGACGTTTCGGTTTTGACAGCTGTGTGCTGTCCACGAGGCATTTTGACATGTCCCAAATAACATTTGTTGTTTTGGGTTTGTGAAGCAAAAATGGTCTACAACTCAGGAACAGGTTTAGGAATAATTGTAATAAACGATTTCTTTAATATTTCCATATTTAAATTAAAATATATAAGTTTATAAACGACCCCTCACAAGGCAATCAAAAAAGAGACAACATCAACATGTACAGTTTAGCGAGCCCTGCAGCGTACTGAAATCCATTCATCGTGGTGTGCGTGTCACTTCAATTTCAAGAAAACATCACGGGCTGCAATGGACACAAAACAACGGCCATCTATTTTCTCACTGCAGCTCTCGGTGCGCGCGGACGTGTCTTAATTTTATCTTCGTTTGTGCGTTTGTCGTCTCGTTTGTGGTGTTTATTATAAAAAAAAACCGTTCCTCAAGAAAGCGAATTATTGTTAAACCCTGTGTTGTGAGAGTGTGTGCTGTTAGGTTAGTGTGCTTAAAAAATTGCCAGAATAAAATTTCTTCCGCAGCATCCATCTCCGTGTGGCGACAGGTTCGCCACCGCCGCTTTGTTTACCGAGCAAACCTGGGCCTCGCGCTAAACAACAATAAACGTTTTTGTGAGTCGCGCCGAAAATTCCCTCCCAAAAACGCCGTCGTGCCGGTGCCGTGTTTCCGTGTTTGGCATTGCTTTAATATGTGCTAATTTTTCATTAGAATTACATTGCTGCGCCTCTATAGAAATCAGTTTCCCTCCACGGGTGTTTTGTTGCGTGTCTGTTGGTACAGGAATCGTGACGATTTGCTCATCACACAGCACGAATCGAATCGCAAGTCGCGGTGCATAACTTTCCTTTCCTGTTGCTATAGTGTAGAAACGCAACGCCTGCTATTTATGTGATGTGTGACCGTTAACGAGTGGCGACGTGTGAGGACGACGTGCCCAGCTGCAAGTTATTAAATGTTTTGCTGGTGCAATTGCAGAATTTTGCATCCCCTCTCTTAACCCAGCGCCTTCCATTGGGTGGTAGATTCTGCCATCCTTAACTGGTTTTGTGTTCGTGTGTTTGCAATTGGAGAGGGAAAAATGATGAAATAAAAGTTCAAGATTATGGTTACAAAAAGTGTATAGCGACGGTTCGGGCATTTATTTCCACACATCCTTTCGTTTTGTTCCATTGTTCCGTTTAAATTATTTAAATTATCACCCATCAAGCGAGCGAGAGCAATTCCTGCTAAATATATTGTTCACGCCGTCAAGGGTTGTGTAGATGCGTACAGCTTTTACCCCGTCTCCAACGCAACCAACAGCGGTGCGACCCAACTGTGTGCGAGAGTAGTGGTGTGCGCGTCGGGCTAATAAAACCTGCGGAACAGGCAAAAGTATGCAGTGTTGTGTCGTCCCTCTCAAAACCACCCTTCTTGTAATTGAGTTTGTTTTTTTTTTCGTTTGTTTTCACCCTCACTTTTATGCTGTATTTCGTGTTCAGTTCAAAGAAATTTGAAGCAGTGTGAATAGAAAAAATACGCACCAGCGTTAGTGAATGCGCACGTCAGTGTGTTCGTGGAAAGTTTGTTGCGCATATGTGTCGCGGCGTGGAGCTGGCTGTCGCTGTGCTCCACAGGCACACTGTGCTGGGGCGTAAATATAATTGACGGTCGCCCCGATTGAGGCAGCCACACGCTTACTCCAAGTTGTTTTTTGTACGGTGCTTTAATTCAACACTTCGCCTACTGTATGGACAGCGTACAGAAAATCCTTAAAACATTCTCAATCATCACGCCTCAGAAGGTTACACAAGGCAGTGGGTGTATCGAACGGACCGGACCACACGAGGTAAGTAAACTCTCGCTCATCGAACCTGGTAAACTGGCAACGTCCTCAAACTGCCGCGAAGATAGTATAAAAGGAAGCTTCTAAGTCGGCCACAGCATAGAACTTCACCTTGGAAAGTCCAAAGTGCATCTCTCCGCTTTTGTTTCAAATGGTTGCTTCGATTACGTGAAAGCGAGGGAGAGAAAGAGGGAACATTAATCTCTTCTCATCTCACCCCCTCGTTTGAGATTCTTTCCCTTGCGAAGGGGATGATAGTAATGCTCGACCGGAAAGTGCATCGTCCCGTGTGTTGGTTGCAACCGAATGCGCATGATGCAATCGTTACCGACGAGCGCTAGTCCCAATGTCAGTGTCATCGGCTTTCACACCTCTTACTCCACCAAATAGGGACCGGATTTTGACCGCGGCCAGCATCCGAAGCCAACGTGGTACAACAATGCGCTTTCAACCCTTGTTTATATTTGTCACGTTTTATGAACCCGAATCAGCAACAAAAAAGACATGTTCTCCGGGGGGTGACGAGCTGTGTGGTGTGTTAACCTTCGCGGACATAAATGAGACACAATTGAGCATCAGAGGAGTAAGATTCACTTCATTCCACTTCAAATGGTAATTAGAATGAATTAGAGAGTTTCTCGCGGGAGGAACTACGCAGAACGTTGTCATGATTTTTGTGTAAGCAACAGAATATGAGACGAGCTACCGGATTTTAACACAGCAAAAAGAGTTGTTACATATTTTTGTATAAATCTGACAGATCGGGGCAAACATCTCGGGGCATTGGTTGTTCAACAACCCATCATCATCATCATCATCATCAGTTCTAACTCCTCCGATTTGTCCCCGACAAAGACCCTTTTCCTTCAAACGCTTGTTTGAAGGTTTGTTGAAGAAAAAATAGTCTTGAAGGCAGAGGACGTGTGATAACAACGCAGACTCGCTCTTATCGCTCACCCACAGCTTCCAGCTTTCCAACCATCCATGTCCACCGACGAACACAGTGTCGCCAGACTTTCGCTTGTCAGCAACAATTGGCAAACAATCCTTGTAGAGTGCAATAGGGCACATATGCTTTGATATGCACCGTTGCATACGGCCTCAAGCCATACGACGACTACGTGCATCATTAGAAGCAGACAGCAGCAAACCCGGTGCATCTGAAAAGGGTGCCCGCAGTAGGCAAATGGCATCTGCCCGGGTATGCAAAACGGAGGACAAAACCCCGCAAACTCTTGCTGTAGAATGTCAAAGGGAAAAGAGCCTAAATCATGGTCACGAATGAGGAAGAAAGGCCCCCCAACATTTTATGTTTGTGCATAAAGAGGTTGTTTTGTCCTACGCAAACCGCATGAGATGAGTTGCAAGAGTATAAAGAGATGTCTGGAAACGTTTTTCTGTTTGTTGTTGTTTGGCCTGAAGTGTGAGGGCTAATGAACTCGATCTTCAAGTTGAACAACCCAGAACTTGAGGTGCATTTCTCTTTCCTTTCCAATTTTTTAAAATAATGTTTCCTTCTACTTTTGATAAGATTTTTTTTTTAGGTGAAAAGATATAATGAAGGGCTTCCAGTTGTAAAAGAGTTTTCAAGAAAGCAAAGCAAGTTGAAGGCACGACAGGTTAGTTCTAAAAATCAACCGGTTTCAACTTGTCTTATTGTTTGGGAAAGACGTTTGTGCCGCTATAAGAATCCTAACGAACCTTAAGAATACAAAACTGGGATAAAAGGGATGTTCAAAGCTTTTGTGTTGTTTGAGAATAGAAAGAAGGGACCAACACACGTACATTAACCCCGTGGGGCTTAGGGTAGGTTAGGGATTTCTATTTCTTTTTGGGACGAATTCTCATGGTTGGTCTACAGGGGATAATGCTGGAATTCGAAAAGGAATGACTTCTTTCGAGGCTATAAAATTATAATAAAATCAAAGAACTTAGAATTTTAAGCATTTTTTTACTTGATTGGGACATTAAACGACTCACGTACTCTGTGCGTAAAGTCTCTGTTTCCCTGGTGGGAAGAACTGATCTTCGGAATGACTCGACCACATTTTTGCATGTGGGTTGTGCTTGTGAAGTGTCGTGATTTATAGAGCGCAAGAAAACGCTTGCGTGATGATTTTTCTGCATCTTTTCTCTCTTCGTCACAACGAATAATGTGTGGCGTAATATGCATTTATATCGTACTTCTTCTTCTAAAATGCGATTTCATTTGTAACCCCTTAAATTAATGTTTGTTTCCGCGCAAGTCCAAATACAAACTTAGGAAACCATATGGGCCAGCGATAAGATAAGGCGTCACTCTCCATTAACTTCTGCCCGTTGCTTATCCCATCACGCTGCTTATCACAAACCACTGCTGCTGACTATTCCGTTGTGTCTTACCAAGGAAACAGTTTAGAAACATCTCCGAATCTGTAGTTCTCTGCGCCCAAGGAGTGTGCCTGGCGTAGTCCACGTTAGAGACCGCCCTAGCTCAGGATCCGTTCGCTGCACCAGAAAAAGGATGGAGTTCCTGCTCGGTGGTGCCTCGTCGATGTGTGCCGTGCTGTTTACGAATCCGTTCGATGTGCTCAAAACACGCCAACAGCTGGAGGGTGAGCTGATAGCGAAGCAGAATCTCAAGGAACGCTCGTACAAGGGCATCCGACAGTCGGTCATCACGGTGGTCCGGACGGATGGTTTGCGTGGGCTACAGAAGGGTCTTCCGGCCGCTCTGCTGTATCAATTTTCCATGAACGGTGTCCGTCTGGGGACGTACCAGACGGCGGAGAATCTCGGTTGGACGAAGAGTGCCAAACATCCCACGCTGACACCGTTGCTGTCGCTGTTCTGGGGTGGATGTGCTGGGCTGGCAAGTGCTACCGCGTCCTGCCCATTCTACGTGGTGAAGACACAGTTGCAGGCCGTCACTTCAGGATCTTACACGGCACGCTTTCAGCATCATCACAGTGGAACTTTGTCGGCTTTTGTGAATATCTACAAGCAAAGTGGGATTCGCGGACTGTTCCGCGGGTATACAGCAACGCTAGCCCGTCTGGTCGTGGGATCATCCGCTCAGATGTCTTCCTTTAGTGCATGCAAAGAGTTCTTCCTGCGCTACGAAGTGTTCCAAGAGTCGATTGTACTGACCGCACTGGCTAGCAGTACTGTGGCAGGATTTCTGACCAGCGTGCTAATGTCACCGTGCGATGTCGTGACGACACGTATGACCAATCAAGGTGTGTGTCTCCCCGTCGTAAGGGCGTCTGAAGAAACCTTCTAACCATCCCTCGATCCTATCGACAATCTACTATTTCTCCACAGCCGTGTCAGCCAACGGGAAGGGCTTACTGTACACCAACATCTTCGATTGCTTCCTGAAGATCTACCGATCCGAGGGCATCCACGGCTACTACAAGGGATTCGTGCCAATGTACCTGCGTGTGGCTCCACACACGATGCTCAACCTTACCTTCTGGGAGTTCTTCAAGGGTCTTCACGAACGTTATGGGAAGCATTGAACTGGATGCTCGATATCATCATTCCCGCCTTTACCTCTGTGAGAAAGACACACAGAATGCTCGGTCGTCTTACGCTTATCTTATCATCCAGCCGCATACAACGCTTTCAAAAGGCTTGGCTTTTACATAGGGTAAAAACACACACACACACACACACACACAGAGACCTCTCCACTCCGGTAGTTAGCATTTTAAATGCATGCCACACCTGCTTCGCTTAGCAAAAATATTGGACGCTATATAATAGCGAGACATTTATCGTACGGAATACCGCATGAAGTAAGCTACTTTGATAAGAAACCGAGGATCAGGTGAGGTTCGATAAACGATTAAATTCAGCACAGATGTACACAGCAATTACTAAAAAGCGGATAAGGCACTTCTGAAGCGGAACTGGCTAGTTTATTCACACTGTGGAGTACTTCCGAGTACTTGAAATTGATGACAGCATTTCTTGGGCTTGGGAAAACTTAGAAACGTGACCATCACCATTCAAGTCTGGGTGGTTTTTATTTTCGAAACATATGTTCACATTCTGAACAAACAGCATCATTGTGTACGTATGTGTGACATGGGCTATTAAAAAGCATCAAATTTATGGCCTCATTTAGACGATCAACTATACGCCGCTGTCTTGTGAGAGTCATCTGATTCGTTTCGGATCTGTTCAATCTGAGATATTTTCTTCTAATCTTAGCAAAAAGATAACAACAGTTGGTGTTCAAATTCTTCATGTACTACTGTACTGTACAAAATTTGTTTACCCGTTGCTAACATCAATCAATGTTTATGCTTCTGTGAAATTGAATCGGGTCAAACGGCAAGAAATTCGCCGAACAACTTACAAGCCGCCATTTTACATGTGTTTGTTGATTGTTTAGTGACATAGACACGATTCTCTGGAAGCTTTACAGTGGGCTCTCATTGCAATGGAATTAGGATCCACATATTAATGGGAATTTTGTAACGCATTGACAAAGGAAACCTTCATGTAAAATAAATCTAATTGAGGCCTCCCCAAAACGGTCATTTCAGTGTAGTAAACGTAACCAAACGTTGAGGATCGAGTTAGTGGACAGACTTGTTTTTTTTGTGGATTGTGAATATTCCAGTTTAAACAGACGATCATCATACCTAAAAGTGTGTTTTTTAAAATAATCTTTTGCAAAAAAAAAACGCTTACTTTCTCCACACGAAACGCGACAACATGCGGTCAAACCGTGTCAAAGCAATACTTTCTCCTCTTGTTTGCATCCACCGCTGTTGTCCTAGATTGCTAAATCATCGATCAGTCTCCTCGGTCGTCTCGACACACAAAATGGCAACGTCGGTGTCGTCGTCATCATCGTGTCGCGAGTTATGATTGCTGTGTGAAACGAATCAATTGAGAGCGTTGAATTATTGAAAAGTTGTGCCATCATATGACAATCGATCTTCCCTCCTCGGTAAGTGGTGCGCGAAGTTGAGAGAAGTTGTTCGATGCAGAACTATTTACTTCCGAAGTGATCCTCACCATCGAGGTGCCATTTTAAAGCGGCTCCTTCGGCTGCAGGGATTTTATGGGTAAAGAAAATATTCCATAGGACACTTTTGCATGAATGTTTGTTCCAGTGAGACGATCTTGAGTGAAAGAGAGGGGTTTGGTGCGGGTATCTGGTCTCCGGTCGGTTGTGTTGTGTGGGTTTTGCTGCAGGGCTTAGACAGTCGCAGGTCATAAGGGCTTTGGTGTGGCCGATGATGGGTGTTGTTGGATGTTGGGTGTGCAATTACCTTCGTCTGTTACCCGTATATAAGGGTGCTTGCCTTTCCCGTGCTGGAATTGTTGTGGTTTCACGATGCTTATTGAGGTTGGGTAAGGGTAGTAGAAGTGCAATGGATTCTATTTCCGTACCGAACGGTTAAGGGAGTAGAGTAGCATTTTTGCAGCGGGAATGTTGAGGGAATTCCGCTGAAATAGCATATATGCGAACACTTATTTTAATACCTTTCCGCAAAGAGGGTGTCTTTAGTAACATAAATTAGGATTATTGACTGCTTTCAAAATAGATATTTTGAAACCAATATAAAGTGGACATCATTTGCAGCAATCTGATGAAATATTAACAATTTTTGATTGAAGCCAACCCGACAGTATTGCTTTTGCCTCCTGTTTTAATGCACTTTCGTGACTTTATCGATGCAACTAACGATTATACTGCACTTGCTTAGTTCACACAAACAAACGTAAAAACACGAACATAGAACTAAAATTAGAGGGTGCATGCATGTGGGAAAATGATACCCGTTGTTACACCGGGCAACCTTCCACCGGCGTACAACAGGTTTGCGTGTGGATTCGCTACTGGGGCTTATTGTTTCAACCCGATCCGCTTACCCTTGTGTTGGAAAGCGATGCGATTTATGCGCATTAGGAAACCCTGCCGATGAAATTATCTAACGCCACCGCCACCGTCTTTCTCTCCCCCCACCTGGGTCGATGGGAAATCCGTTGTAAGGCCAGTGTACCGCAACCAGAGGACCCAGGACGGAATGGAAAGTGGTCAACAAACTAGCGGTCATTTGCTTTCATCTGTATCACACATAAAATGTGGGTCAAATGTATGTGTTAGAGCCCTTTTTCTTCGTGTTCGGGCTCTCAGTCCCTCGTTAAAGTATTGTTTTACATCATCCGTAGAATATGTTGCGACTGCAGGTTGTTTATCACACTGATCGAGCATTAAGAAAATAGCTCCAGGGTTGAGAGAAGAATAAGACTCCGATTAACTAATGCGAGACAAGCAAAAAGGCCACCTAATGTGGAACAACGATAGTAGGTGCCTGTGCAGAACATGTTACATGATAGGCTCTGTTGTCGCAAAAAAACAGTGCTTTAATGGTTAGAGGGAATGTTTTATGACGGGGGGGTTTTTTTTTGGCAGAGACTCCGTAAGATATTGCCTAATTGAAGGTGAATATGTTTTTGTTTAATCTCCCATCATGTTCAAGATCATATGAAAGCGAAAGTGTGAGTAACTCAAGGGTGTTAAGAGTGACGTTAATACTGTAATGAAATTATTTAATGCTTCTTAAACCTCACAGTTGTATCACAGCTGGTTTTTAAGTCGGTTGTTCAGTTTATTTTATTTCTTTTGGGACGGCCAAATCGTATTGCTTAGAACTAATTTACTCGCTGGATACAATTAACTTTGGTTGGTAGACATTTCTATCTTCAAACCGTGAATTCCCGTGCTCATCAATCTCTACCAACGAGCCTTGCAAAGAGGTTGTGAGGCAAAGGAAAAAAGACCCTTCCGAAGCACCCTTTTTGGCCAATTGGTCAGCCTTTTCATTGCCCGCAGTAGCGAAGGCGGCCAAACGAGAGATTTATTCGGAAACTTCTGTCGCAAACATTGAGCTTCAGACCTTTAATATTTCTCTCAAGAAGTAATCTATCACTTGAACTGTTTAATAACATAAAATAATCGTCTGGAAGCACAAGCATTTACAATCAATAAGATAAGAAAATAAAAGATTAGTTAATAAAAGTAGTTAATTTATACTTAGCAATCAGTTGATTTTCGTTGCTTCAGTCGCTTCATTTTTGTTTTAAAATATGTTCCTCTGGGTCCCAAAAGAGGACTGTTTCCTCCATAGATTCTGATGCATTTTACACTCTCAAAAGACCATATCCAACTCCGTTCGTTATTCTTACATTTATCTAGATCGGAGTCGATGTTGTGAGAGTCCAAATTTGTGTGATCAAAATAAAGTGCCACAAATTAATGGCTGAAATTGCAAAAGATCGCTAAGGTACGGAGATTTTCCAAAGCAAGCATTATATTACTAACTGGCAAACTGCATATTATTAACGTTCTCTTACAATGGCTCAGTGAAATGACCCAACCAGGTGGGAGAATGCACCAAAGTAATGCCACGAATCTCCATTATCGTAACGTGTAATCTCTACTGTTTGCAAACACAAAGGCTCTATTGCGCTCGGCACACGAAACGAGAGAAGAAAACTCCGTTGATAAACATTTAATGTCATTATTGCATTTCCGCTAGATGCAATAACGTCTCTCGCATGCATTATAATCGACGCCTCGTGTGTGTGTGTCAACGTGTGCATATGAGTATTGTGACATAAATTATGCATCCGT
Organism: Anopheles maculipalpis; assembly: GCF_943734695.1. NCBI lineage: Eukaryota > Metazoa > Arthropoda > Insecta > Diptera > Culicidae > Anopheles > Anopheles maculipalpis. The sequence goes on from NC_064872.1 coordinate 87,976,658, forward strand.
GTACATACGGTGGTGGTGATGGTGGTCATTGATTTTGTAATGGAAAAGTAATAGCAACGTGACCTAAAGGGATGGAATGCGAGATCCGTGATAGAAAGTACCCCAAAGGGTTGGAAGAAAGGGCTGCGATGTGTTGCGTGGTAGTGCCTCTGCAATCACATTTAATCGATGTTGACCGATATCGATCGGTAATTACCTTGAACTTTCCGTGGTGTGATGAATAAAAGCGCTTAATCCATTTCCATTTGATTGATGTGCCCTTGGAGTATGTATGTGTTTGGGGTGGACACTACTTCCTCTAGCATGCATATGAGTCACACTTGGGGTGGAAGGAGTCGCGATTAGATTGGGCAGCAGGTCCTTTATTATGACCTTCATAATTTCGTGTACCGACGGTGAATTATTTTTGCGATCGTATCAAATATATACATGCGCTGACTCAACAGACGATCGCGCACCAGACATGTAAGTCCATCAAGTCTGCTTGATTCATCCCTCACGTTGTTGCTGCCTTTTGTTTGTTTTGCATAATATAGAGCAAATGCAGTGCATACCATTCGTTGTTTATAAACGACTTGTAGCGTGTGTGATAATGGCTCTAGCAAAAAAAAAAAACTAGGGAAAACCGTCAACTGATATGAAGCGAAACAGTTGTAACTGACGTATTAGACTTGTTAAACAACTCAAATTAATTCTTCTTTTTTTTGGCGGGCTAATAATAATAACATCACAGGAAACAGCATCTTCAAATGGTTGTTGACTGGTCTCCCTGTTTTGATCCCGTGTGTTGAAAGCCGCAGCCGCCTAATCATACATTTATTAGGGAACAACACTCTCTGTGACGGATTCTCGTTACGGTTTGAAAGTGCTTGTGTGAGCATCTGTGGATAGAGTGGCTGTATGCTGGTATTTGCTGCTGATTGGTAGCAGCAACACTGGATGTGGCATAAATCACAGAATGCCAGCTGCTGTTGCGTTCCATTTGACGCAAATTCCCTTGCAGGTTGAGCCGACTTTGAGCGACAAATAAATATTTATAGCCTTTCCAATATTAAAGCCCTCCATTGTTGGCGCATTGCGATCGGCACTGATTAAACGCAACGAATGAAGCCATTAGAGGCTGATAATCACTTTTATAGGGGCTTCCGGTTACAGCCCTGATGTGTTAATAGATCGAGTAATTAATCACAGTTCGGCGGAACGAAAAATCAGCTGGCTTCGATATTGCCTTGGAAACTGAATTGCTTGATGTGCTTTCTTGGCGAGCGTATGCAGTATTGAAGCATGCCATGACACTCTGCACTTATCATCTGTGTTAGACAAGTAGAGGGCACATCTCCACTGCAGCAACTTCCCTCTATAAGCTCTACAAAGTGTGTGTGCGCGTGTGTGTGTTGTTTTAGTGACATAAAATGTACAATTCTGCAGATTCTCCCCCTCGCTTGGTTAGATTTAATGCGAACGCATTGCGTGAGTAGATAATTTTCTGCCCTATCGGTAAAGGCCGAGGGTGAGGGGGCGGTGCTCCATATAAATAGCTCGGAGTGCAATGAAAATAGATTGAATAATATACCCAAATGCTCGCGTAACTGTTGTACGCTTTGTAGCGCTGGTTCTCCATCTGGGCGAGAGGCTATTGCTGTTTTAAACTACATTTCCTTACTTCATTTGCAGCGTGCGAACAACCGCATCAACGGTTTAGTCCCAAGACTATCGTACCAAGGCTTCCGGATCGATGCCCTGCATGTCGTGTTGTCATCATTCCCACAGTGTTGACAACATGTAACTGTAGCCATCTCCTAATGGATCCAGATTATGAATTCAACGAATTTTCTCCGGGAATAAAAAATTATATCAAACATTGGACATATCGCCAGGTATCGTATCTAGCCTGGCTGCTTTTCTTTAACGATAAAGATATTCTTGGCTGCATTTTCTTGTTTTTAGTTTCGAAAATCAATTTTTCTGCTTGCATGTGCCCTACTGAACATTACCGAAGCGCTTCTCCCGAGGAAAGCTTCCTACTATCAACCTAGGCGTGTGCATCGCTTAAACAAAAATTTTCCATCCGAATTTTCTCACCCTTTAAGGTATCGTTCTCGCGTAGAACAATACTTCGTGCAAAGTTGGCGTCCTGCATACGGATGTCTACCGAAACGAATGATCCTAGACGATGACTTCAGTCTGAAGAAACTGCACCGAACAATCGCTGGTTTAGCGTACCTGACAGTGAAATGCATGTTCCTGTTCACCTTTTCGATTGTAACTGGCTCACTGTGGCTCATTGTTGGCTATATCTACATAGTAGAGGCAGCTATTACGTTGACACTATCTACTCTCCGTCGCACTGCTAGTTGCATCTGAAAGTACAGCAAGCAATCTTGGGAAGAAATAAATATTACACCCACGGATCACAGCATCCCACGTGTGTGCTGCTCGGCTAGGAACATTAAACAGATGTTTAAACGTAACTTGTCGGTATCGGGGTGTGTTCGACACACCGTGCGGAATGAGAATCTGTTCGGAATGATTCAAGAAAATTTCCTCGTATCTGAGAAAACCTTCACAGCGCTGGTTTGGTGTGCGTGTATTTGGTATTCTGGCCCCAACAGCAGCTAGTCAATGGGGAGTGTTGTGTGGATCAATTTACTAGAGATCGGGAGCACAGCACCTAAGCCGCGGATGTGGTGATGAATGAGCTGCGAGCGTCTCTAACGCTTTGGCGCCAATTATCTCACCCACTGGTGTGGTGGTCAAGACAGATGACCTGAAAGTCAGCTTCGTAGAATCCCGCGGTCACGTTCAGACAGTATTCAGCTGCCTGCCCAGTCGAAAATCCAACCCGACAGATGTAATCGGCCTAGCAAGTACGGTGCGATTTCGGCGTGCGCGTCGTAGGGTGCTAAGTGTCGAGACCTGGTTGTGGCCTGCGGTTCACAGTCCGAGTAGTTCAGTTTGCTTCACACTACTACAAGTATGAGTCACGGCGTACGGGAGGATACGGGCAAGACAAATGGAGATGAAATTTAGTACAATTTGATGCGTCACACACATCAGCCAAATCACCCAATTGGTTCGAGCATAATAATAAAAAAAAAGATTTTCTTACCCGTCCACATGGTCCGACCAAGCGTCCTGTAGTTGTGCTGGCGAAAATGACGACACTCGGCCCGACGGGCTTGTTCGTTAGCTTGTTCCGCTAAATTATTATTTGGCACACGGTCTCAAAAAACCATCCCCCCAACAACACCCATTGCCATTGAATTTTGGAAGGTGATTGAGCGATGGTGTATGTGTGCGTTATGAGCATGGATAAGCCATTTTGGATGTGCAACTTTGTGGAACACAATGGGAGAGAGCACTAGCGAGCATTAAGTACATTGCGACGTTGAAGTGTTAATTTGAGAACTTCATGAAATGTCGCACCCCATTCTTGGTGGATAGATGAGTTGTGCAGAAGGAGAGTTCAACTTCATGTGTCGTTATTCTTGTTTTGTAGTGTGTCCCTCCTTAAAGCTAACAAACGAAACAAACAAGCCAGCCAGCTTTTGGAAAAAACAACGCACAAAGTTATGTGACACCGAGATCCGATCGTTCAGCGTCAATTTACAGCTGGTGCGATACCGTTGGTCCGTTTGTTTTAGAGGAGTAACATGTTGCAGCAACGTCCAAGCGAGCGCAACCACCAACCGACCGAGCAGATTGGTGCTAAATAATTAATAAATCCGTTCGTCCAATTCCTCCTTCGGTTGGTGGTTTGGCGTAACGCAGGCTTACAAAAATACTTTGATTATCGATCGATTTTGCAAATAATCCTTTTCGTTTGCTTTTTAGACGAATCTATATGACTATATGAAACCCCCATTACCGAAAGGCGGAACTCGAACCGAATTACGTATGGGAGCAAACAATCGAAAATTGAGCTGACAAAGCTAAAAATTTGAAGACCTACCGACTCGCTTATTGGAGTCGCCTTTTTTTTGTTGGACGAAACAACGCAGCTCGTGACGGTAGTTGGTTCGCAATTAATAAACATTCAAAAGAAACAATAAACACTCCCCGACTACAACCCACAACCAATGAGGTCACCTCAAGTGCGCGAAACACACTTTTCGTTGAAGCTCTACGAAGGAAAACAATTTGGGTGTAACGCTGGTGCTTGAAAAGATCGTGCTCAAGAAATCGAAAGCCACAGCTCTCGTTGTACAAGAATAGATCTCTTCAAGTACGATAAATGGCGGTCCTCTACTTATTGGCTGATGGCTGCAGTATATCTGTATGGCCTCAAGTGTCGTCCATTGCCATCCAGAGCTAGGCATTATAGGTTGTGGCTTGGTGTAGTTATCAGTACACCCTCCAGACCGTTGCCCTTTGACTTCTTTGGACGTGTCCAAACCGATGACTCGTCGCTGCATATCGTGCCTCGTTGCCCAATAGCCCTAAATGCACCGGAACCAGCATATTATAATGGTACCGATTACAACACAGAACAAAGCCAAAGAACAGACCGCCAAGTGTATGTGATCGTGATTTCTGAACTTCTGCTACCCAGACCAATTCTTGAGTCATTGACGGAAGAGGCCTGACAAGCCTTTAGAGTTGGTTTTTCTTTGTGTGTTTCTGATAGCCACGCTGCACCACACCCTATAGGGCATCGCATCCGACACACGCACTTTTACGGATGTATTTTAGGTTGATAATCTTCAGGAACGCGGGCCACTTATCGTGCCGTATCTCTCACCGCCGACCGTAGATACCCATACGGATACATCAATATCGAATGCACTTGATGATGGAACAACCACCCGTTGTTGTGGTGGATTGCGATAAAGACACCCGGCAAAAGCAAACAAGGAACACTTGCCACAGAAGACGACGGGTGCGATCGGTAGAAGTGGGCACGAGACGCTGTGCAATAGGGAAGCGATTTGTTGTGTTTCTTTGCCTTCTGCTCCTGTGATTCACCATTCTCCACGATCAAAAAAGGCACTCGTAAGCTGAGACTGCAATTGCCACCAATAAACTGTCACCAGAAGGCTAAAGAAACGGCAGGGAGGATGGGGTGGGTACGTGTGCGTTGGCCATTACCACAACATATTATAACTCCGGTATCCGATTCCAAACACGCAACTCGTCGTCGAGCCCGTGGCTGGCTGAACAGGAATGTGTGTTGTGCTATGTGGGGAGCTGTGTAATCGATCGATCGGAACGCGATCGATGGTCGAATTAATTGTACATGTGTGATGGCGTTATTTTCCATCGTTACCTCCTGCAAGTCACCGTTGTTAGTCGATAGAATAGCATTCGAGTCACTGATTAAATTAGTTCTTCCTGTAAATTTTCCTGGAACAGAGCTGAGCGATTAAATAAGCGTGATGTTTCGCTTGTTTTGCGTACTACCATTTGATACATGCTATCGGTGCTGAAGATTATAAACTGAATAAGCTTTCGCAAGTCGTACAACAACAAAGAAACTGTCTTATAGAACTGCCTACCATACGATAGGCAATGATTTATGATCGTATTATGCCGTTTATCGATGGAGAGGATGTGTGACAACAAAGCGTGGAGGATGTTGTCTTCCATCCATAGCATTGGTACACTGTACAAAGAAACTTCACAGCTGAAGCTATCTGACTTGGAGTTCAAAGTCCACATTTTGATGCACCTCAAGCCTCAGAATAAAAGTTTTATATCGTCTAGACCATGCGCGATCAAAGGGTTTAAAGCTTGTTAAATGTATAATAACGCTATGTTGGTTTGTTTTTGAAGGATCTTCGGTATTTTAAGAGAAGCCAGAGAAAACTTCTTGGGCGAATATTTGACTCAATGATTCTCTTAAACACAATTGTATAATTCTAATTCTAATTCAAACAACAGTATATAATTCACCATTTATTCCTCCTCCAGCACAGCCATGCTAATTAGAAGCTTCCTCCAAACCTCAATTTGTCGTCTATTTGCCAGTCGTACCGTTACCAGTGCGGGGGAGATCTTCCCTGAGGGTTTCTAATATTCCGAATAACTCACTCCATAAACCGCTAACTAACTAATCGTCGTATCTCTTTTGTTTATTCACAGTTCTTCTACAGTGACTACAACGCTGCCAGCTCCGTTGCTGTACTTGAAATAACGGAATTCTGGACGAACCTGGAGGCGCAGAAAGTTCAGCATTGCGTCAGTCATCGTTGCAGTGTGTGAAAGATTAGGTGATGAAGATCTTATTACACAATCGAACATATCGACAAGGATGAACTGTGGGCATAGAGCAGCAGATAGCGGAAGAGAGGCAACCGACGGAGAACAGTGAGCGGGGTACAGCGTGGTGACGGGTCGGAACAAAGAATACATCCTCTGACGTGTTTGCACCACCCGTTTGCCAGTCGTCATCGTGCACGGACGCGGATTGGCTGTCGTGACGGCCAGAGATTGCACTGTGCAGTTACAACTGAAGTTGTGTGTCGTCGGTGTGTGCGTGTTGGTGCAAGGGCTAGTGAAGGGACCTGAAGTACCTGTCCGCATTCAGACTACGGTGATACTTATGAATGAAGTTCTCCCTCTCTAAACAGTAGAAATAAAAAAAAGTGAAGCACTTCTGGTGGATAATAGCAAGTCGACAGCAATAGTTTGCAAGTGCAGTGTGTGTGTGTGTGTCTTGTGAAATTCCGTAACATTTCTTTACAGCAATGGCACGAGCACGAAAGAAACCGTGGATGCAGATGGTGCGAAGTACGGCGATCCTATCCTTCCCGGTTTTAATATTGCTGATGACCGTCTACTGCAACAGCAGTGCTTTGGAGTATAGCGAACTCGTCAAGGATGACCACCTGGAGGGACCGAACGTTTGTAAGGAAGTGGAAAAGTAAGTATGGCGTCGAAAGCTCCACCAGTAACCGATTGCCGTGATTTACCTTCGAGGTAAATTAATTACACGTTTGTTAGAGTGTTGGACAACATTACCCATGCATGCTTGCCCAATCTCTGAGAGCAATCAGTGAATGAACGAAGGTGAAACTGAGTTTCCCTGTGTGGTAAAGTACCTGCTTTTCGTTGGCTGTATGGTGGAAGGCTTTTTAAATAGAAATAATTAAGATGCAAGCAATGGGGAAACTGCAAGCTATAATGAACCAGAAATTAAAGTAAACTGAATCAGAATGGAAGATGAAGTAGCAAATAATTTGTTGAATCGTTAGGACCTAGAAGAACACAACTATAAAAGTGAAAGTATAGAGCTATATTTATTAGAGGCAGATGAAAAAAGGAAGATGAATTAAGAAACGAAATAAAAACAACTAAAACGAGAAAAAAAGTTGTGAAAAAATATTACCAAATAGAGAAAAACACGAAGCACAGTGAGTAATCAACATTTCTGTCCCATTTTCAGCATTCCCATTACAATAACGACACCGAAGGAAGAAGCGTACCAGGAACGGTACCAAAAGTGGTGTCTCGGCATACCGCCCCGCTGTTCCGCGTATCGCATCAAAATCCGTACCGTGAACGAAACGCGCACCATCATCAAGCAACGGATCGTGAAGAAGTGCTGCGTTGGCTACCGGTTGGATGAGGATGAGACGCACTGCATACCGGAATGTAAGGCAGGTTGTGGGAATGGCACGTGCGTGAATCCGGACGTGTGTCGCTGTAACAAAGGATTTGCTGGCAAAACCTGTAACATTAGTAAGTGTTTGTGTGGGGCGCTGGCTGGTAGATTAGTGCGATTTAAACGTATAATCTTCCTTCTTCCCTTTCAAAAGGTTGTCCACCGAACGTTTGGGGATCGGACTGCAAGCAACCGTGCAAGTGTGTGAACGGTGCGGCGTGCAATGCGGCGGACGGTAGCTGTGAGTGTAACCGTGGCTTCAAGGGACGCTACTGCGAGGAAGCTTGTCCCAGCGATCGATTTGGGCAGAACTGTGCCGAAATCTGTCAGTGCGAGAACGGTGGCAAGTGTGATAATGTGTCTGGGGAATGTTACTGTGCGCCAGGATTCACTGGACCACTGTAAGTCTTCTTGTTGAGGTTTCTTTACTAGGACGCTGAATAATATGTTGTTATGCTTTTTTGCAGATGTACGGACACATGTCCCGCCGGAACGCATGGGAAACAGTGCCAGTCGAAATGTCGCTGCCAGAACGGTGGAACGTGCGATCCGGTGACGGGTGAGTGTATTTGTCCGGCCGGTTACACCGGTACGGTGTGTGCCAATCGCTGCCAGCCCGGCTGGTATGGGCTGGAGTGTGCGAACCGTTGCGAATGCTTCAACGGTGCAGACTGTGATCGGGTGACGGGCCAGTGCCTGTGTGCGGCCGGGTTTATGGGTGCCAAGTGTCTCGATTCCTGTCCGAACAATCAGTTCGGGTTTAATTGTACGGAGACGTGCCGCTGTTTGAATGAAGCGCTGTGTGATACGGCAGATGGAAGCTGCACGTGCCCGGATGGGTGGACTGGAGCGGATTGTGGACAGCGGGTGTGTCCGGTTGATCGATATGGAGCAAACTGTACTGGCATCTGTGACTGCAAGTGGAGCAACACGAAAATGTATGATTTAAGGCTTTCGATTTTGGTTGAGTTTGTGCTTTAATTTTGTTTTATGTTTCCATGTTTTTCTGTGTTACGAACGATCGTTTTGTGCCATGAACGCAAACAGGTGCCATCCATGGACTGGTAAGTGTCTGTGCGAACCGGGATGGAGCAACAGTGCCTGTGATAGACCTTGCCGATTCCTGCGCTACGGACAGGACTGCCAGCTGACGTGTAACTGCAAAAATTCGTCCCCTTGTTCACATATTGATGGTTTGTTCCTTTTTGCTTTCAGTTCAATTTCTTTCTTGTGTGTTGTTTTGTCCCCCTTTATCTTCATTTATTTCATTATTTCCCTTTTTTTTATTTATTCCTCCCAACACCCCAAAAGGAACATGCCTGTGTATTGCCGGTTTTAAGGGCGAAAGCTGTGAAGAACCCTGCTCGAACAATATGTACGGCCAGAACTGTAGCGAACGGTGCCAGTGTATGAATGGAGCGACCTGCGAAGGTGATTCGGGCAAATGTCTCTGTGCACCGGGCTGGCAGGGCATCAAATGTGATAGGCCATGCGATGCACAGCATTATGGGCGCGATTGTACGGAAAGGTGTCACTGCCAGAACGGTGGCGTTTGTAATCCGATCAACGGGCAGTGTACGTGTCCGGCTGGCTGGACGGGAGAGCTGTGCGAGAAGAAGTGTACGCCCGGCCGGTTCGGACAAAACTGTGAGCAGTTGTGCGATTGCCATTTGGAGAATATTTTAGCATGTAATGCAACGACCGGACGGTGTATTTGCAAGCGCGAATGGGGCGGTGAGTTTTAGTGGTTTGGGACTAGAAGATTCGAGTTGTTAAATTTAACGGAAACAAATCAAATTGCTTATTCTTTATGTAATTCGACAAACTATTGTTCCCATTTTTTCTGTGTTTCTTTATAGGTGTCCGCTGTGAAAGTCGTTGCCCGCTAGGCTACTACGGTGAAACATGTAGCGAAATTTGCACCTGCCACAACAACTCATCCTGCGATCCAATCACCGGTTCTTGTATCTGTTCGCGCGGTTGGACCGGTCACAGCTGTAGCGAACCCTGCCCGAAAGGATTCTTTGGCCACGGTTGTATGGAACGGTGCCCAGGTTCGGCGGAAAACAATCGCACCTGCAACCCAATCACCGGTCAGTACACTTGTCCGGCGGGCTTTATTGGACCGACCTGTGAGCATCCCTGTTCGTCCGGTTATTATGGGCAAGATTGTGCGAGAAAGTGTGACTGCAGGAATGGTGCCGAATGTAACCACATTACCGGCGAGTGTCAGTGCTCACCGGGCTGGACGGGACCTCGGTGTGAAACGGTGTGCGAGGACATGTACTATGGGACGAACTGTAGCCAGCGTTGCAGCTGTTACAACAATGCCAAATGTCGAAAGAACGATGGAACGTGTGTTTGTGAGGCGGGCTGGATGGGGCACCGGTGCGATGAGGTGTGTCCGGAAGGATTCTACGGCAACCATTGTATGGATGCGTGCGAATGTCCGGCAGGGAACTTTTTGTGCCACGCGGCAAGGGGATGCGTCTGTATGGTGGGCTGGAGCGGCAAGAACTGTGACGAGCGGTTGGCGCAGGCGCAGATCGATGAAGGTAAGAGAGAAAAAAATTACATATATTAAGTTTTAGTTCTTTTTTTGCATTTTTGTTAGGGAAATTTTACACAAATCATTAAGGGAAGTGTGGGTTATTGAAATTAATACTATTAAATGTACTTTCTCGGCGAACTACGTTTAGTCCTTCGAACAACATCGAATAGTAAGCAACGGTCGTTCGCTTCATTTACGAAACTATACAATATTCGTATAGATCATCTAAACAATTCCAATACGCAACATCATCATGATCGAGAACATCATTTCATTGTAACGAACGACGAAAATCGTCCTAAAGCAGCAGCAGTGTATAATGTTAGCATAGAATTCTCGCTCTCCGGAAACAGCTTACTATCAAGCTACAACCGGACACACTCTCTACGTCCTGGACAACAGATAACTCTACTTTATCGAGCGGATGGATTTGTGGATCTCACACTCGTCCAAATGAACTCTTATGTTACGTTGTTGGAGCAAACGGAGGAGAGCTCAATAGGAGGCAGTAGCTCAAATTTTATGGAAACATTCATCAACAGCACAAGCTATCGGGTAGCGGAGGATGAAGATTTGAAAGTAAATGTGACCTATGTGGATCTGCAGAAGAGAGTCGATCAAAAAGGACATGGTTTCAATGGGAATAAGTCGATTTTGTTGCAAGTTGGGGAGAAGATGATAATTAGGTTGATTAAAGAAGAGGTCACGGCAAGCTTGGGTGATGATTTATCTACTACAACTGTTGCAACTTATCATGAATTGGAAACATCTAAAGAGAGAGTAGATATTGAATCATCTCCCCATGAGGATCTTATTCCAATATCCATCACTTTGGAGAGCTCAACGGAAAGAGTTATTGCAGATCAGTTGATAGCTACAGCAAGAACAACTGAGAGTGATGGACTTGAATTTTCTTATACAACAACTCATTGGAAAGGTGTAGAAATCGCTCCTAACCAACAAAAATCTACAACAGAAGTCAATGAACATATAATTTCTTCAGAAGCTACATCCGAGAGTTCTTCGGAGAATGAAATCCTTTCTAATGGTACTCCTGCAAGTGACTCCTCAGAGGCAATTGGAATAGATTCTGCTATTGAAGCACGTAAATCGCAAGAAGAATATTTAGACATTTTACGAGAAATGTTCCGCGCTATGTACGAACCTAAGGAGAAGGACGAAAAGAGCAGCCAAAAGGAGATTACTAACTCATCATCCGTAGTAGCCGAACGAGTTGAAGCTCGGGAAGGGTTATTGGGTAATGTTTCTGTATGTTTTGCTGTTGTAGAGCGAATGTTGTGCAGTATTATATTAGGCTTTGAAATGAAATTCGTGGCGTTTAGCACTTGTGTCACAGAAAAGAGTGTACGCACTGTGTTAAGCACCAATACGTCCTTATCTACTAGTTTTAAAACACTTACATTAACTGGTTCTTTTTCAATTTCCCCACCCGTAGGCTCCTCTGGTTCTGTATTGGCCGTTGTACTAACGATCCTATTCGTGTGCATATTCGCCGCAATGCTGCTCTACTACCGGCGTCGTGTCGCGAATCTGAAAGCCGAAGTAAACCACGTCGTGAACTACATGACCCAGGAACAGCCGAGCCATTTCGACAATCCCGTGTACGCACGAACCGATGGAGCAAATGGTAGCGTTGCAATGGGTACACTTTCCTCGAACGGAACGATCGTACCACCGCTGGATGCAAGGACCGGACTGTTGCGGAACGTGTTGCCGAACAATTTGCGTGACGTAATGTCTGGCCGTCGACGACCGAAGCAGGACAAGTACAGCTATCCGGACAATGAGTACGGTGTGGATAAATGTAAGTCTGTGGAAGTGCGAAGAAAATCAGCTCCAAAAAGGAATCATTCGTTACTGTAAAAATTAATGTTTTATTGGGCAATTTGTAGCGTACTCCATCTCACACTACGGACCGGAAAGCTTGAAAAACTTCGAAGCGGACATGACTAATCCGAACTGCTTCAAGGATCATGTGTACGATGAGATTCGTCTGAAGGATTCGATTGGTAAGTTTACGAAAACGGAAAATTCAAATATTTCATCGATTCGTCGATTGTTCGATTATCCGTGTTGCGCCTAAAAGTATGCAATCAAAGCAACATACCAAACTGAGATGGCTTATTTCCAAAATTAAAATTTAAAAAGGCATTTTAAACAACTAAAAGGTATTTAAAATTAATTAAATTATCAAAACGCATGCAGCTGCTTTATCACGGGACTCAAATTATGCCTACATTTGTAAGTTTTTCTGTGTAAAAAAAAATCAAAACAATTAGCTTATGTTGATTGCCACTACTTTGTGAGATGTATTTTTCATTTTGGCACATTTTTTTTTTTCCCCATTTCCACCACTAGACACCGAATACGATCACTTGGATTATTCACGCCCAGGAAGCTCACACAAGGCACACTACTTCCGCATGACAGAAGGAACCACAAATGGAAACATTCCGGGAGTACCACTACCGAACGGTACGCTTGCCAGCACGGCAGCAATGATGGCCGGTCCTTCCGGTGGTGGTTCACCGAAGGCAATCAACATACTGCGCGATACCACCGGAGCTAGCAGTAGTAGCGGTGTACCAGGTCCCATCAACAATCTGTCCGCACCACCAAGGATCAACAACCTTCTGCCGGCCGTACCGTCCGTTATAACCGAGCCGAAGAAGAGTAGCAACACCACCGACCCATCGAACCTCGGTAACGATCTTTCATCGTCCTCGAACTCATCCCCTACGCCACCATCATCACCCTCACCGTCCCCGCACAGCCAGCGGCTCGTACCGGCGAACGGGGACGATCTCTACGTACCGATGACGGCGTGCGGTGAACCCTGTTCGGCCACCGCCTCCTCATCGTCTGGGTCCGAGTACGGGGGACTAAACATACCCAACCATCAGCTCAACATTAAAGAGTAAATGAAGGGTCATTTGCTGCAGGTTGCAATTCCGTGTGATATATCTCCCGATGTTCCCATAATCAGACGCTTGTTCCTTTGCTCGTTCTTTCGTTTTGCGCTTCAATTCCTTCATCAAACCCACACCCAAACGCACACCCCTGTTTTCATTTGTAGTTTTGTAAGACACTTCACGTTGAAGGACGTTATTATTGGTGGTTTGTTTTGGGCTTTTTCATTCCGACGTTCATTATCCGTTTACTTTTAGGTGTTTAATTTTTAGGATGAGCGAGCACTATGCTGCCTATCTACCGTGTGTGAGTGTGTGTGTCTGTCCGTCTCGGTTTATGTGTGTGTGTATATATTTATAAAAAAGGATTCTATTGTGATGATGGAAAGGGTAAAAAAGGGGAGGGGAGTACCACGTGCCAAAATGGTAGTAGAGCGTAAAACAGGATAAACTCTTATCCGTTGTGAGAGACAGTGTTTTAGTTATATTCCACCAACGAAGTATATTGTATTGAATCTCAGTCAGAGGATACAGGATAGGAAAGAAAAACAGGACAGCTTTTGGTATTTGGTGTCGCAATGCAAACCTGTGTGTGTGTGTGCGTGCCCGTGGAACTGATTTTAGTCCTGTTTGTTTCTATTCATATCTGTACTTCACAACGAAAAACATATTTTGTAGCTAAGGTGTAAAGAAATTAATTTTTTAATATTATTTTAGTTTAACTGCGAGCAAATGAGTGAGGCGTTTTTTTTTCCTTTTCCTTGTCAGCAACTGCCACTAAGCAGAGAGCTTGTATGCAAAAACTATCATTTCTAGGTCTGTTTTTCGAGTATTTACGAGCTAAGAAACGTAAATTTATAATTAAGACATGCGTGCTGAGGCATAGAGAGAGTCGTACCGATTCTGTTTAATGGAGGAAAATAAGGGATTTCAAGCTCCTCTACTATGAGCAGTAGTTGTGTAGTGAAGATTAAAGCCTGCACCAGAGATGTTGCAGAAAAAAATAGTAAAAAGGCAAAGACGAAGGGTAAAAATGCATTTCTAAAACAACAAAACACAAAAGCAATTTGATATGATACAAAACAATACAAAAATACATTTCTATAAGGTTGTTTTCTACAAGAAAAATTACAACAAAAAAAACATTATAGTTGGCAATAATATTCATATATTTACAGCACTCTATTTGCAAATACAATGTAAGACAAGTGAGAGATAAATAGAGAGAAAGAGAGAAGGAAGCATAAAACTTCTTTCTTTACTGTTTTTTTTTTTTACTTGTAATCATGTTAAACGTGTTAAGAGTTACGAGCTAAGATTTATCTTTAATCAATTTAAATGGTACGTGTGTTGTGCGCGTCGTGTTTCCTAAAAGAAGAAAAACACTCGATTGAATAGAACTGAATTTGGATCGATTGAATAATAATTATGAAATAAACGAAACTAGATGAATTACACTATTTACTTGTGAAGAAAAGTAAGTGAAAACAATCTTTATTTCTTTCGGATCCGAACTTAAGTGAGAAAAGCAAATCAAGCTGAACGTTTCCCATTTTTTAATTGTGTTTTTTTATGGCAAACTCTTTTTTATTTCGATTGTACCGAACCAGTTGTAGCTGTAGTAGTAGTTGTAGTAGTAATAGTAATAGTAGTTGCAGTAGTAATTGTAATAATAATAGGTGGTATATGTGCTTGATCACATACACAGCGAACCAGAAGAAGAAAGGTCTGGTCCGGGCCGTTTTTTTCTCTCTTGTTTTGTTTGTAGTAATAGTAACATTCACCATTCACAATTTGTAACACTCGTGGCATTTTTCCCCCGCATTTTCCCCTCTGTTTTTTTTTGTATTCCTAACTATAGTTATGGACTGTACTACTTACTTACACACCTCTAAAACACTACACTAAAATCTGTCCATTTCTCTTCCTGGTTTGTCGGTAGTGTTTGCATTTGAGACGGATTAGTTTTGAAAGTTTTGTGGTGGAAAATATTTACACAATATACGTGGGGGGGGTGCCTTTCCAGGTTTCCTTTTCTAATAGAAAGTATAATACAAAACAAATGCTTCCACCAAACTTTTTTGCTGAAACTCACACATGTGTACAATGGTTTTTAGTCTTTCTGTTTCTTAAACGGGGAAGGAAGGAGGTTTTTTCAACAATACATTAACGAAGTTAATTTGTTTTCTTTCGTTTTATTTTTGAAGCCTTCTTCTTCTTCTCCTTTTAATTTGAATTTTAATAACAAGGCGCCATTTTATTCCTGTTTCGAGTTTCTTTTCTTTTTTCTTTTTGCTGTTTTTGTTTTTACCACATTTTTCTTATATTTTTCTTGTTCTGTCTGGTACTTTGTTTCAACAGAGTGTGTTTTTCTTTTGCCGTATCGTATCGAAACCGACTTAAAGAGAGTTTTGGAAAGTTTTGTTTTTAAATATTTGTGTTGTTCTTTTTACCATTCCTTTTTTTCGCTCTTTTTTCTTACTCTCTTTGTTGTACGATTTTTTTCTCTCACTAAAATAGTAGTTTTTGTATAATAATATTACACCAAGCCGGATATTATGTGTCAAAACCCTGCAGCAATCTATCGCTTTTCACTAGAATCCCAAAATATCCTTAGCTAACTTACTAAATATACGTTTATTCTAGTTTTTCTTTTTGTTGTAAAGTTCCATCTGTTTGTGTTATTATTCCTTTCTTCTCCTCTTGTTTTACCACCGAAAATAGGGTGTTTGGTTTTTATTGTATTTATATTTTTCTTTTGTAATCGATTCGTATCTTACTTTTTGACGGTGTGTGTTGGCAAGAGTTTTCTCTTGTTTTTTTTTTATTTTTTTTTTGGCGCATTCTGGTCTATATTTCACGCAAGATCATGCTGTTTCTACTATCTAACAAATACAACGATACCCTCACACATGCGTGTAAGGTGTGCTCTGGTTGATTGGCAAAACACAGTACTGACCAGACGCATTGGTTCTCGGTGAAAACCAAACGTTCCCATTTACATGAATCTCTACTGAAAAATTTAAATTAATTTAAACCATTTTTTCCATATCCTTTTTTTCATAATTCACCAAACTTGATTGGTCACACACGTGTGTCATGATTCTCCCCCTACCCTCGTTGCAAATGCCCTCCTCCCTGAACACCTATACAGCGCATTCATCTATACGTTAACGCACCTCTTCCCTCTTATTAACCCTAGTCTAGTAATTTCCTACTCTCCCTTTGTCCCCCGCCATACCACACTCCTGTAAAGGGATTTTGGGATAAATTGGAATGTGTTTCTTACAAAGTTTTATTTTTACTTTACACTGTCACTTATCAGAACCCGAGACTATAATGAGACGGTAACTCAAGACTGTATGTGTGTATCCTCTCTCTCTCTCTCTTTCGAAAGCCCCAATTTATCTAATAATAATCACACTATCCATCCGCCAGCGTCACAGGACTCTTTTTTAACAGGCCAACAGGACACCACCGGTGTCAGTGACACGCTGATCGAATCGGCACCGTCGACTATCGAACGCCACTTCGGATCATTTCTCCTTCAGTAGCTGGTTGAGGAAATCGATTTCGAACTGCTGCTGCTGAATCGCTTTGTTCTGGTTTTTGACGATCTTCCGACAGGCAAACAGCTCCTTGAGCGTTTGCTCGTACTTTTCCTTGTAGTCGACGTTGATCTCCTCCACGCCGCTACCGTTCGCGTTCACGCTGTGGATGCTGTTGTTGTTGATGTTCGGCGTGGTGGTGACGCTGTTGGTGGCCGGCGTTACGGTAAGCTCCGACTTGAGCGACGGTGGTATGACCGCTTCCACCTTGGCGACCTTCAGCTTCTGGTGGTACGCGTAGTCTTCGTCGGCCGAGTTTTGATAGCTCGAGTCAGCTTCGGACGATTCTGGCGAACGTGTGGCGAGAAACAACAAACAGAAAGAGGGGATATTAGTCAGGAGGGGAAAGCTTGTTGAGAGGTTTGAGAATATTAGTAGACTTAGCCCAGTGTTCCCTAAGAACTTCAGCAAATTGAGCTAAGGATCTCTCTAGGACGCAAATCAATATCTTGGTTAGAGATATCGTACGAAGGTTAGATCGTCGAATATGTTTTGATCAGTCAGCCAGTACCTCAATGATTCAGAGATGGAGGCTTATGGAACTATACTCGCTAGAAGTCATCAGTGATCTTCTCTGAGATCAAAAATCTTTGACAAACTGCCCAAAACTCACAGAACCTTCCAATTCGCTTTCGTAAAATGGTTCCTCTGAAGAATGAATCACATGTTATGCTTAAAAATAGTATTTGAAGAATCGCAAAAGCATCCCCATTCCGTCGAAAGCATTAATCTGACAATGTTTTACATGCGTAATCGCTAGGCGCTATCCGTTTTACACCTACTTCACCTTCAAAGTCCAAAAAGGCAAAAATCACGCAAACCAATCATTGGTCGTAAGTCTAATTTTATTATCTTTTCGTAGACGGACTGTGTCTTTGCCCACGTCAAGGCTTCCCCGGAGCAGTTCTGGGAATACTCTGTTTCCGATAAGACAGAGCATCTCTTCAACCGCCTGTTTTCTCCTTTGTTCCAGCTTCTAAGCAAAGGTCATACTCCACCCCCCCCCCCCTCCACCCCACCGTAAAATCGTGGGTCAATGGGCTTTCGGGTGGACAATTGTTGCGGTGACGGATAACGAACGCTTCAACGCCTTTGATGGTGATAACATCGGCGAACAAGGAAATGTGGGTTGTAGATTCTTCGCTCGTTTTCAGTTCCCACGCTTAATCACTGCCGGTTGGTGGCTGGTTGGCGCCTAAGTTAAGCAACGCCTGATCGTGACTGAAGTGACCACTCTTACACAGGGCAAGATCATCCTCGCCTTACATAATTATGATCGATTGATTAAAGGTATGCGTAATTTACTCCACTTTTTTTCCTTCCCCTTTTTCTATGTATCTCCGCAAACGGTAAAGAAAAGGAAACACATCAATAGAACTGGTTACTGGCAACTTTTTGTTGTTGTTGTTTACCCATTCAACGACAAACAGGCGGACAAGCGCGATGAAGAGAGGATAGGAATAGAGAAAAACATGTTTTTCATGCTGCTGATGCATTTCGCGTCACCATGCAATGGCCTCTTCACACTGTATAGGTATGTGTGCGTTCGGTTTGTATCCATTAAGATGGCTAAAATTAACCTACCACCCCCACACAACCCATCGACCCCGATCCAACCTGATGCCGTGTTGGGTGGAAAAATATTGAAAAGGAAACATTTGCCGCCCCGTTATGCTGCTGCTGCTGCTGCTGCTACTTCGCCCCTCCTCTACTTCCTCCCCCCCCCCCCCACACACACACACACACACACTCCTTCCAACCGCGATCGTCAAGGTCAAATGCGCGAAGAAATAAAACCGGTTCTCTTTGCGTGTTTTAATGCTGCGCTGCCGCGTTTGCAAGGGCAAGTGTGACCGTGGACTTGATCGTGATTAGTTACCAAGGCATTAGTTATAAGCTCCCCTTTGGAAAGACGATGCCACGAAGCAGACGTGCGTCACGTGTACACGCCGAAGAGGTATTGGATTTGAAAAGAAGACGTCCTCATTGCGTGATCATTTAAAATCTATCTAGTATAGAAGGGTAAGACGTTCGAGGAGCCTCCCATTGAACAACCCCAATAAAAGAGAGAGAAAAAACATAAAAGCATAATAAAGTGCTAGCAAGAAAAACGGAAAAGAAAAACAGAATAGAATGAATGGGGAACAGAAAACAAATAAAGCAAGAAACAAAACACGTGATGATGATCATAGCGAAGCCAGCGATCAAAAAGTAGGTAAAAGATGGCTAGCAAAAGTGGGAAACAACACACGCGGAATCAAAACAAAACAACGTGCTTTTCCTTGGCGTTTGTGTGTTTTGCTTGCTTTTCTTTTTCTACATTCTTGCGTGCCTCTGTTTGCGTGTGTATGCTTAAAGTGATGATTAATAAGGAAAAAGCACGCGCAGAACTGCATACTTTCATTTTCATTCTGCTTGTTGTGATGAAAATAAATCCACTTCAGGAGAGACGATTAGCGAGATGGATAGGAAAGGAAGAGTTAATAGAGAAGCAAAGGTAAAGAGTGTTAAAAACCGGCTACTTTTTCGGTAAATCCACCCTCCCGTTTTATAGCGAGAAGAGTGTATTGAACTGGCCCTGTCCAATGGTAGGAATTTTATTAGCATTATGTATGTATGTCATACGGGAAGCATGACATGGCCTTAGACATAAGTGGTGGACGGTGAAGAAAACGGTGGGTCTAAAACGTCATACTAGTTCCATTGTGTCCTCGCTTTTTCGCTCTCTCTCTCTCTCTCCCCTTCTCTCTCTACCGGGTCACATATTTTGAATCCATTTGTTTACGTGGGGCGCGAATCGGCAAGGGTGGTTTTCGTAGTGCTCTGTGTGTGTTTGTGTTTCGCATTGTGTCGTTGTCGTCATCTTCTTAGACGTCACTTCACTTTCATTCATTCAACAAACACACACACAAGGCGGGGGGAGGGAGGGGGGTGGTATCTAATAAATGGAAATGGTGAGTGTGTGTGTGTGCACACTCTCCTTGTTTGCCATCTGATAAGAGCTCGAATCCCGTCCGAGCACATGCGGCGTTTTGTTTTGAACTATTTTCTTTATGCTCCAGTCTACTGTCTACCAGCAAAGAGAGCATAAGTTCAAGAGAAAGAGAGAAAAACCACCCCTTAAACAGGTGGTAGAAAAGAAAATGCCTTTGTATGGGAGTGCTTTTAAGTATGTATTTGAGAGAGAGAGAGAAAAACACAACACAAGAGCGTGAAAAAAGTGCGTGTGCAAATGTTGTGTCTTGTGTTGTGCGCAAACGCCACACACACCGTGGTGGTGGTGACGGTGGTCGCTTGTTGCGTGTGACCGTGTTTTGTTCTTGGGCTTGTTTCACGTGCGTCTGTGTTTTCTATTTTTGCACAACACACATTCTTCGCAAAATTTCTCTCTCTCTCTCTCTCTCTCTCTCTCACTACGCAAATATTTTAAATCGAGTTACATGAACTTCAAAGGAAAACCCCACCAATAATGTCTTTTCCTCCCCGTGTCTTTTCCCTCAAAAACATTCTTTATGCTCCTCAAATTTTCTTCCCTTTTATTTCCCTTTTTCATTACTGTTGGTCCACACTAGGTCAATAGAGAAACGGAAAAAAACCACGACCAATGACCTCTCCCTCGTGTCGCAGATTCATTCACGCACGCACGCACGCACACCGCTGTTGATGACCCAGGCATGTTCATAATCATAATAAATAGAAGGTTTTATGTCGGGTTTTAACGCATCATCTAACGGGTGAACACGTGCAAGACGTAAAAATTAAAGCAACTGGTAATGGGGGTTGGTAAAGTAAATAATGCCGTAAGAAGCAGGGATGATTTATTCTAGTACGAAGGTAAACTGATGGGACTGTTGTGCGTTACAGGACGAACCTGGAATAAACAAGGAATTGACAGGTAAAAAGTTGAAGGAATTACCTTCCAGATAGAGATATTCTAGGTCAATCGTCACCTAAATTGGAAACCTAAAGATACCATAGGATTTGCGAACCTAGACAGGCCTCTACAGCTCTCGACCTTTCATCCCCATGTCAAATCCCCAACAGCTCCAAAGACGACTCGCCACTTCACGCCCCATTGTGCATCGCACCATTTGCATGCAACGTCAGGTGGGAGGATTAAAGCTTGTCTGTCCCACTGGTTTGTGACCTTCACATACATACCACCCTCCTGACGACACTTCCAAACACCACCGCGGTAAGAAGGAAGCCCCTCACCAGGAGACAACGCACAAACACACGCACGGTTATTCCCAGTCTCGACGGTTGGCCACCACCTCTTTGTCCATCCATGCACCACGGGAGTACGTGTGTAAAAGTGGACCATCGCGAACGGGTTCAATGCAAAACCGTCCAACACAACATATATGGTGTGGTAATGCACAACATTCGTCGCAAACCGACCGTTTTTAAACGCAACACAAACAACCATACAAAAGCACATAAAATTGGGAAGAGCGAGAGCGAACAGAGAGCGAGAGTTTAACGATTTACCCCCCAATACGGGGAACGAAATCGGGATCTCTGCCGGGATCACGACGACATCGACGGCTTTGGGGTGTCGAGACGCGATTGCACATGCGTGGCTTTCCTCCCATCGAACACCCGCACCCGAGCAGTCGAGCTACCCTGCCACGGACGGACGACAGACTAGACAGATAAAGCGAATGGAAAAGGAAAAAGTACGAAAAGAACGGCGGGACGAAACGTCTGCTGCGCGCTAATACATGTAGAAGGAAGGAAGCCCCATTGTTGTTTATGTAGGTCATGTTTTGATAAAACAAAAAGCGTGAGTATGGAAGATGGAGTTTCGTCGATGTGGGGGAATTGAAATTTTCCACTTATTAGGAGTTTATCCTAAGGGTCTCCAGAATTAAAATATAAGATGAAGATCCTTTCCTCTATATGTACACTTATCACGTCCCATCAAGGCCACGTGTTGAATGAATGATTTCGCTTCTCATGTTTGGCAAAACAAAACTATTCCCCACGCAGAGCGTCAGTCAAAGAAGTTTTGGCTGTGTTGAGAAAAATGAAACGGAAAAATCGTACTCAAGCTCGCGTACATCTCTTTTCAACCTGCGTGGTAGGAAAACGCAACAGTTGGAACAGCTAATTTCACCTTCAGCTATAAGGATTCTGACAACACTTGCGCACACATTACGGAACAACTTCGGCTCGTAGCGACGGCAATGTCACCAGCAGCAGCAGCAGCAACGACAGCCATGCGCTTTTCTATCTGCCCTCTGTCTGGCTCGGTCGATCGTTTACCGTATGGCCCCACGCAGAGAAAACTCAGACACAGGGTAGAGAACGCTGAAAATCTAGGGAAAAAAGGTGGCAGAAAGAAAAGTGCCACTCTCACTCTCTTTCATTCTCGCACAATAAAGCACCCGGAGCCAGATGTTAGCGATTAGGATCCCCCCCAGCCCCATTATTACCACTCCCTCCCGAGAAGTATGCGTCCGCTCTACACATATACACACACACACACATACACACACACACTTTTATGCTCCTCTAGACACAATCGTCCACCACGCGTATGTTTTTACGTTTTTGTGAATGAACGGTTTGGTAGTAAAAGAGTATTATGGTGTGTACTTGTGACCTTAGTGTTTGCGGCGTAGGGGAACCTTGAGTGCCATTGACAGGATAACTTTAGATACTTGGAATTGGTGTACTGCTGCAGAGGTGGAACTAAACGACGGGTACAGCATGCATCGCACTATTTATTGGTTTAGTGGCGAACATCTATTTTCAGCTCGCAGGAACTCTGGGTCAACAACAAGAAGAAGCGCTTGATATGTGCTTCAGATGGAGAGTGGATAGAGCCTTCACTAATCCCTAGGCACAGCAGCCCAACATTATCATTTTGACGATGAAGTTATCTCTGTTTTAATTGCCTTCCAAAACATAAAACCCAGCTGAGTTGATGACAAAGGACCGATCTATCTCAAGACTTTCAAAGTCTTACTGCAATTCACAAGTTTCTTGGACCATCTCTGTACAATCTTTCTTGGCCACAAGAAGACATCGAAGATCACTACCTCACACCTCAAAAAACTTCAGTTCCAACATTTTTCAAGAGATTTTTTTCTTCTACCCAAAACCCCATTCCTCCATTCGTCTGTCACAATCAACTCCCCATCATCCGTGACATGCTTCGCGACGCACGGAACCATTATCGCACGACGATGGGTTTCCCCCAACCTCGAGGATCAACACAGAGACAGACGTAAAGCAGGAGAAACGTGCAAAAAAAAAAACTGCTGCGGTAAAGAGTGCCTCCGTCGGTCAGTGGAAAGAAAAAGAAGACCTCGTCACATATACATAACTCCCCCCGGGGACAGGGAGAATAGGAAAAAAGATCCAAGAAACGAAACTGCTGGCAAGATCTTCTTCCACCACCGATCACAGGCTGCTCGGAGTGTCCGGGAACACGGGGAGCAGTGGGCGGTATTGGTGGCGGTCGCCCAGCTTCATTAGTGGCTTCGCTGTGTGTTGTTTGGAGCGTAGCACAGGTGAGATGTGATGGGGCTGAAATGGCACACACATATATCTCTCGTGCCTGACCTTGATGGTGACACACCAGTCGTTAAGTCGATCGGAACCGAAAGCCACCTTACGTGCGTAATCTGCCGTGTTATCTCTGGGAGCCCGGTTGGGGAAGGGATCTCTGACTGATTGGGTTCATTAATTCTCACTAGCTTAACATTTTTACACTTTAGCTGGTCCCCCGAAAGATATCTTACAGAGACATGGTAGCATCAATTTCCATGAAGCGCATAGGCCATCCCGCAATGTCCGAGTCACGCGTAATAAGCATTCAACGAATCGTTCAGATGCACTTGCACATGATACTCGGAATGGCAGTAAGTTGGAGGAGTTATTGTGAGATAACAAATCACGCTACTAGTGGGAACTTACCTCCACCGGTCATGTCCATATCGACCATTTTCAGCCCATACTCGCTATGGTCCCGATGTTCCAAACGCCCTTTCCCGCTGCTATTATTCAGCTTGCCTTGGTGATGGTGGTTGTGGTTGTGATTGCTCACGTTGTTGTTATTGTTGTTGTTGTTGTTAGTGTTGGCACTGGATTTTTTCGTTGTCACGAGCGAGATCGCACCGCCATTACTGCTGTTGTTGGGTGACGTACCGGAACCGAAAATGGCCGGCGTGATGGACACCTGCCCGTTCACCAGTCCACCGGCAGCAAGTGCAGCCGCTTTCCGCTGCTGTTCCTTCATCTGTTGCTCCTTAATCTGTTGCTGGCGCTGGATGAGATTGGCAAGGGCGCCGGTAGGTGCTGCCAGTGGCGGTACCGCCCTATTGCGCTTCGATGAAACGGACGTCGTTGTGGGGGTACCACCGCCCAACGTTGCCTGACTTGTGGTAACCATGCTGCCACCGCTCATGGAAGAAGCGGGCCGCTTCAGGTTGGCCGGTAGACTGAAGGGCAGCGAGCTAGCGTTCGCCTGGGACTGGGCAGCGGCAGCCACGGCAGCCGCCATCATCAGCGACAGGTTGGAGTGTAGATTCGGGATCGAGGCCACGGCCGATAGGAGCTTCTCGTCGATTGGTGAGCCGGCGCCATTGCTGCTGCCACTGCCTCCTCCACCAGCACCAACACCGTTGGCGATGTGTGGTTTCACATCGCTGGTTGCTGGATTTACTGAGGGGATGGAGCCCTTCTTGAGCCTACCACGGGTTGCCCAACAATCGGAAACGTTTCAATGCAGGCAAGAACGACGACAATCCGCGCAAGGTGTTAATGAGCGTTCGTGCCAGATTTTGGAACCCATCACGGATGTGTGATTGAGGACGTGACGGACAGGCAGAAGGACGCGAAGTTCGTACCATGACGTCAGTTGGCATAAGCAGCAGCAAACGTGGCAACGCGTTTCCATTCCGGGTTTTGGGTTTGTGAGGTTTTTTGTTGTTTTGTGTGTGTGTTTGGCATCCATCACGAGATAAAGGACATCATATCATCCCAGCGAGGTCAGTTTGGATTGGTTGGGCAGGAAAAAAAACGAAAAGAATAAGTAGAAAAAACATCGTTAGGATTCATAGTAGAAGTTTGATTTTCATCTTGAATGCATTTTTTTACCAAAAATCTATCTCCCGGAACCTCAATAATCGACTTACCGGGGCTAACAGCCCAAAAACAACAGCACAGCAAAAACTCAGGAGAGAAACTACTCAGAAAAAAGCGCCCCGAGGAATACCAAGGATGGACCATAGGATGGACTGACGAGGTACGTGAATGTTAAATAGAGGACACACAACAAACTCATCTCATCTCGAATACGACGACACCGATCCTCGAAAAACCCCAAAAGAAGCGTCAGCCAGGTGACCGACCAAAAAACGTAAGCCAGCTAGCCAAGTACAAAACTTTGCCTGTCTGTCACACAGTTTTCGGTATTGATTCGAGCCCCTGCCAGCCCAGCCTGGCTGCCTGCCCGCCTGCCCGCCTGTGTAGTCTTAGAGTAAAGCGCGGAGACCATTAAGCCGTACCGAAAGCGACGGAGACGAAGAGCGTGAGAGGCACACGCACAGGTAGGAAGGAACAAGTCCACTGCCAGAAGGGTATTACAAGCCGTGGTTGGAAGAACCGAAGCGAAACCGGTGCCAACCAGCCAACCAACCTTCAATTCTTCGCTCACGCTTCTGCTTTAGCAGCGGGCCCCGAGCAGAGTTCGAGGCCAGCCGGGTCCGTTGTGCCCGTTGTGTGTCCGTGTAGTAGTCGTACCCAGCGTAAGCCTTGCGGTACAGGTAGCTGGCGTTTGGAATTGGGGTTTCACCTTTACGGATGCGTGGCAAGAGAACGGAGCCACAGCCACTGCCCAACGGACGGACACACAAACGAATTGACATTGACGCAAGGGAGAGGACACAAACGGCTGTCAAAACGTTGTCTTTTTTTTTGGGTGGGAAAGAAGGGTTTTAAGCTGAAAAACTGATGAACAGCAGATGATCTATACCCACCACCTCCACCTGGCGAAGACAAACAGGGATGGCAAAAAAGTTTCATCTCCAAAAAAATTCAATGTCCGTAAGACAGGCACGGCGTGGGTGCTACCTTCCTTTGCAGCCACTGCGAAGAGAGCCTCAAAAGGTCCCCTTCGTCTCCAGGTAATCTTCAACTCCCAGCAACGCGCAAAAAAAGGGTCGCACGAGACACAAGACAGCAGTATCTCCCCAATTTCGTAGGGATAGAAACTTTCCAACCCATGCTCAAATGTTGCTCCTTCCCCGGCAACCGCTAAGGGGTCGAGTAAATTAGTCTCTCGCCGGGCGAAACCCTCACCTTTTTGGGCAAAACCCCTGCTCGGTACCTCTCGGCAAAGAAGCACCCGGAGAAGACAATTCCTCTCGGTGCCGTACGCGAGACCGGAACAGGGAGGTTAAGGGAATGGGGGAGGGTCGTGCAAGCAAGAGTCAAGGAAATCGATTACCATTAAGTTCTCCTTCGCCGTCGTCAACGGTGTACGGTGCTGGTCGGGTCGGACGACGGTCGAGCGTACGGTGCCTCCAAATTCGTTCCCTACACACAACTTATTTTACGACAAAAACCCCCAACACGTTTGTTGGAGCTTGCGTCCGATGGAAACACATCGCCAATGATCCGGTGGTACCGCTGCCGAGCGCTAACTTCGGGGGCTGTAAGTTATTTTCATTTTGGGGAGGAAACGGGTTGACCGCTTACCGGGCGCGCGCGATCTCTTTCGCGCTCGCAATCGCTTGATGCTGGCTGGGTGCCGGCTTAACACCTCGCTCAGAGCATGCCAGCCAGCAAAAAAGCACGAGTTTCGTTTTTGAGGTTGGCAAGGTGCTCCCTCTCCCACTGTCCCCAAGGTACCCCGCCGAGCACCCTTCTCTGGGCTGTCGATAAGTTGTGCCTCACGGCGTGCGTATGTGTGCGAGTTTTTTTTTTCTTGTGGGGCACTACACCACATCACTGGCTGATCGCTCTCAACGCGGTGTAAGCGCGCGTTACGCCCGGCGGAGATGACGACGTCAACATCATCAAATGTGACCCAGCAACGGGTGAAGAAGAAAACGTACACCATCCACACACCTCTTCTCGGTGTGACTTGGGGAATACTGGGACACGGTGCGTCCCGCTTTGCAGATTCATCCTTCCCCAGAATGGGCCCCGTGTCCACGGATTCTCGTACATGTGCCACGGGGAAGAAGGCGACGATTTTTGC
The DNA here is from genome assembly GCF_943734695.1 of Anopheles maculipalpis. Classification (NCBI taxonomy): domain Eukaryota; kingdom Metazoa; phylum Arthropoda; class Insecta; order Diptera; family Culicidae; genus Anopheles; species Anopheles maculipalpis. The sequence goes on from NC_064872.1 coordinate 88,003,566, forward strand.
GACGACCGATCGGGTGTACTTCATTCGTCTTCTCGGGGGACGCTAGGATATGTCTTGGGGGAGGACCAGCCACCAAAGCGCACACCTTGTGGTGACCGAGCGCGTATGAGGAGAGTCTTTTTTTTCTGTGGACACCGAGGGAGTGCGTGTTTGTGTATATCTGCCGAGGAAGATGAGCGAAAAGAAATCAGTCTCTCCTCCGAACACCCTTCGCGGTTATGGGATGGACGTTTTTTCTTCCTCCTCAGCAACGTAAGAAGACACTGGCCAGGCAGCAAATAAATAAACACTCAACAACGCGCGCTGGGGCAGCGAGTGTACAGGAACAAAAAAAACAAAAAAATGGAAGGTTCCTTACTGGCGCAAGACTGACCATGGTGGCGATCGGGAGCAACACAGTGCAACGCGCAATTCACTTTGGTTTGGCTCTCGGGGGGCCCTGTTTTATCACTCGCAACGTTTTGAGCCTCACAGCGATTCTTGGCGGACAAGCGGAGACAAAAAAGCTTCCCACCAACACTCATCAAACTCAAAGGAATAGAGCGGGTTAGAGAATTTCTTGCCAACTCGACTCGAAAGCCCCAGAGCAATCGCCTGCCCCGAGAAGGCCATCGGATTTTGATCACCCAGGGCCGGAATATACCGCGCTGTGACAACAGTCAAATAAGAAACCCTCGAGCCAGTAACACACACACGCACACACCAGCCTGGGAAGGTTTAGCTGTGCTGCAAATGCCCAGAAAGATCCGGCGGGCAACCGAGCCGAGATGTGCGCAATACCGTCCTTCTCGGTTTTTTGTGGACCGATCAGAAAGCGCTCGGCCACGAACGGTCCAAAGGTCCAACGCATCATCATCATCATCGTCATCAGCGTCGTTACCAACCGCGTCCGGTCATCAGAGGTCCGGTCCCTCTCGTACGGTTGCGCGCCGCACTGCGCCGTACAAGCGCTTTCGGTAATCGTTCCACACCAAATCCGGTCCGAGCGGTGTATGTTCGGATCGTGTGCGTGAGGTAGAAGGAGACAGCTGGCGCAATAAAAAAAACACACACACAGAGTCCAATCTTGTTCACCCAGAAAAAAAAGGTTTTCCAAAAACTAGCAAGGTTCCCCGCTGCCTGGATCTGTCCCACTTCTCCTTGGCTCATGTCCTCCGTCCATTCCGCGCCACGTCTGGCACGGACCAGCAGCATCCCTCTGGTTCTCACCTCCACAGCACGCCAAGGATTCTCTCCCAAGGAAGCGTGGCGAAGAAACACCATTCCATTTTCGAGCTGCTGGCTAGGAGGATAACTTACCCTTGGCTGAAGAGTGTGGCATTGTTGAAGTCCGTCGACTGAAAGTGGTCCGAGCAGATGCGGGAACTTTTGTACAGATATTCGGGCCCGTTCTCGTCGTACTTTTTGTAGAGCTCCGGACGGTTGCAAAAGTCGACCCACTTTTTGCAGCTGCATTTTTGTGTGCGGACATAGGGAGAGAGAGAGAGATGAAAAGAATGGAGTAAAAACGATATTAGTAACAGGGTAAAATGAGCAGGGATGAGTTGTAGAGGGTATTGCCGAGGCCGGCTCCCTTCCCAATGTCTCCAAAAATCTAATCTTCGCTTGTTGTCTTGATTGGAAGCGGGTATGTTGGATCGTAGCCCGTAGCTTTCGGATGACGGAGGGCAAAGGGCCTTGGTGCTTGGGGTGTGGAACGATAAGCAATTAGCAGCTGTACGGTAACTTCCCTAGATTCCAGAAAGTTGCCAGGGAGGGCCTGCTACAAGGCCAGGCTGAGGTGAATGCGCATCCCAGAATTCTCCCGTGTCGCATCGGTCCACGCACCAGCACGCGCAATCTGTCAAGTTGGTTCGAGGTCGGACGGGCAGGCCCTGGCGTGATTGCCACCCAACCAGGGATCGTCGGCGTTGGCTCGTGTCGCCGAGAGCTGGTAGAAAAGAATGTCGTAATCATCGCCAATGAAAAAATCCAACATCACACATACAGTGGCGAGCGCGCGATTTCGAACTAGCTCGCTGGGGCACGCTAGTGTGGCGATCGCTTGCTCTCAGGCTCGTCGTCACCCAGAGGGGTTTGGTGGATTTCGCTTTGGCTAGCGACGAGTACGCGCCTGCGACAATGACGCCAAACAGCACACACCACCGTCGGGCCACCGACAAGTAGCGGCAGCAGCACTACTACGCACGTCCGAACACTCTGCTCGATCACCGCGGGGGCAGAGCTGGAAGTGGTGATGGGTGGAATTGGGTGTTGGTGCGGTTGTGATTGCTCGGAATGGGGCACAATGACCGACGATGACGGACGTCGGCTCTGCTGGGCACAGTTTGCCAACGATGTTACACACCGACACAGGGTGGGTTGGGTCGTCAACACAGATATGTAAGGGGGCGGGATGGTTGGAAACGGACATCGGGCAGAAGAAAAAGAATGCCACACACCGAAACCGAACGGCCGACCAAAGACCGAAACCAAGCGCGACACCACCAGGGTCGCAGGGTTGCTCGCTCGATTGGGGTACAAACCCCGTACATGCCACCACTTGTATCTGGGTTGGAAGGGAGGAGGAACGGATAGGGGAAGGGAGCCGGTGGTGGGTTGGTTGTCTGTGCGCTGTGGGGCGGCGCATTGTGGCTTCTTCTCTCCCACACACAGCAGAGCACCGGACCAAACGAATAGGGGGAGGGAACCCGGTCGGTTCGAACAGGCGATTACGGGCCGTGCACACCGACGACTTCTTGTCGCCACCATTTTGCCCGGACCCTACACCGCACCGTGCAGAGATATAGCACACCGGACGTTGTGTGCTGGCGTGCGGGGAAGCACGGTGACAAGTGCGGGGAAATAAGCTCACATACACAGACGGCAGCGATTGCTAGCTAGCGCGCGCGTCCGGGACGCGTTCGGACCTGTGCGACCGATAAGAAAAATCGTTGGAACGCCCAGCGCCCCCTCGATGCGGGTGATGATGCATGTACGGCTCGTGACGGGACGAGCATACTGTGTACCCTGTCATCGGAACACACCACCAGTCAACTCGATGTGGCCTCTATCACCAACCGCATCTACCGCCGAAGTGCTCCAGCAATTCGAACAAACTCCTCAACAAAATGGCCAACCTTTTCGGTTATGTTCTTCAAAAAACCAAGGGGTGAAGATTTTCTAAATCCCAACCCCTAACCAACGAGACCTTTGGCTTGCGAATTCCAGACCCAATAGTTCAAGGTTTCATTCGAGCACCTTCTCTACACACCCATCACAAAAAAAGGCTCCCCGAGATGCAAGAGCTGTGTGGATTGTGTGCCACGGTATCGATGAAGGACACACAACAGCAAGCCAGGCATTTGCGCGACCCATCGCGGTGTCCAATGAACGGCGAGAAAGAACGGTGGAACACAGAGCAGCAGCCGCCAAGGGGAGTTGTGGATGAAGGTTTCATTTTTCGCTCGTGGTGATCTTGTGACTGTTCTTCTTCTGCCGATCCTCCTCGATCGGTACGCTGTTGCACCACACACATGCGCACTACCGATCCCGACCTCCTCTCTGCCCATCCTACCGTGTCTTGTTGTGTGAGCTTTTTTTTTTTGGGTGATGATTCTTCATTTTCGTCTTCCTTCTTCCGAACTACTTATGCCCCTGGTGTGATGCGTCCGGTGCATCCTACAGGCTGGCCCCCTTCTGATCGTGCTCTCTTCTCTCAATTGGGCTTGCAGTACGTCCATGCATACACACACGCGCGCACACTTACCCAGTAGGTGCGCAGAAAGAAGCCGAGCAGCTGTCGTCATTTCATAGCCTGTGGAGAAACCCTCCTTGTGTCGTTCGCCAGCCAGTTAGTAGCAGCACGCCAGCTTCTGATTGCTGCCTGCTCTTATGCTTCGCTGATTATTATTGGACTCCCTCTTCCGGATCTCCCGGACCAGACAGGGCCAAGTTTCCCGGGTATGGCCAGGACTTCAAGCAAGAAGTTCAAAAAAAAAACGGAGTACAAACCACTATCCAAACCGACCCCTCATTTACGAGGCCCAGAAGGTTGAAGTTGGAATTGTTGTACCTCCACAAGAAACCACCACAGAGGAGAAGAAGTCCTGCATGCACCAAATATCAAGCTTTAAGGTCCAGCACACCGGGGCCAGTGCTTGTGTGTTAGTATCAGGGAACAAGCGTATCGATGGCTGTACGACATATGTCGTCCCATTTGGTTGGTTGGTTGTGCTTCGTTTCAGTACCTCCAATTTTCGGTACCACCAACACCAACAGTCACCAACCAAACCAAGGGAAGGGTCTCATCAATGCTTGCCAGCTGGCACGGACGACACGGCAAACCAGCCATCGCCTTGCCGGGGCTTCATCACACACACCGAAAGGGCACAGGCAAGTCGTTGGGTTTCTTTACCTCCCCCCGGTGGCCTGGTGTGCCTGGGAACGCACCAACATAAAGCAGGGTAAAAGGACTGGACTCGCAACACCTGTCAGCGTTGTCCATGTGTATTCCACTGCAGCTAGGCGCAGCTGAAGTTTAATGCGTGTCTCTTGGCTGGTTTTCGTCCCGATGCCCTGAGGCGGTATTCGAAAGGGAACGCACTCGAAAAAAAAAAACTTCAGGTTTACTTTTTTTCCTCTGCAAAAGCTTTCGCAACATTAATTATCCCTTTAAGACGGGTACAACTAGATGTATTTAGTTAAACCTCAATGGATGGATCTCAAACAAGGCAAAATTCGATTTTGCACACGAAATTCCAGAGATAACGCTTATCGAGCGTTGGGTTGTTGGAAATGTGACTCAACTCGCAACACTGTATTGCCAGATTCTGCACCATTACCAAGCGAATTGAAATTTACAACGCTTCAACGCTACGCGCCCTCTGTCCCTGATCCCTATAACCTTTGGCTTGTGGCTTGTGGGACGACTGTTTCCACGAAAAGCTCGCGATTACTAACAACAAGCTCGAACGATTAGGCTCCCTATTTTTTGAAAGCCTCCTCCTCCTCCTCCAAAATGGGACAAGAATGGGCAAAGCGAGGCACACGGGATATGCAAAGTATTAATCACCGATCGCTCGATTCCCTGCTAGTGGTGTAAACGCGTTTACATCCGATGGATCCAACAATGGTACGCGCCCGGACGCGTGGGATAGGAACGCGCGTGTGAGTCATCCCTCAAACCAGGGGAGTGACGGACGGAGTGGACCACAGGCTATCAACGGGGCATAGCAATTGGCAAACGCTCAACACGGCACGTACCACCAATGAATCTTTGGCACATAAAACTGTCCGCGTTTTGGCAGGTTAGATTTCCTCGTTGGAAAGCAATACCTTTGTGTCAGGCGCGATGGTGATAATGACCATTTGTGGGACACACGTAAGCTGGCTAGTCGGATGTTCGGGTATCTGAGGTGACTAGCTACTTAGAAGGTAATTGATTTCACGACGCGAGAAGCCCATCCATTTTCAATACATAACTCCACCAGAAAGTAAGTTGCGGAGCGTAAAATTTCTCCCTCCATGATTCATTCATCCCTTACTAAAATTAATCATCCCTAACAAGCCGTCCAAAAATAGGAAAACCTTGAAGATGGAGGAAAAAATTGGCCCCAGCTACCAGGAATTGCATGGCACCCGATAAAGATCGCAAGTTTTTCCAGGAAGTGACATGGCTTTTGCAATGTGCCGCTGCTCAATTCTTCACCATCGATCCCGATAAGAAGGTCGCTTTCGCACGTCCAGAGCTCACCGCTTCGCACGTCACGAGACCCAGAGCAGGCCGGAGCAGCAACCCAGCCACGGTTTGTTTGGGAGTTTGTTTTTCTTCTTCTTCCTTCGTCGGATGGCACACAATCAAACCTTTGGTACGTGATAACGCCACCGTGCATTACTGATACGGGTTGGGCCATGGGGATCAGGCAGGCAGGCACAGTAGTCCCCAAGTGTGAAGTTTGGATCATAAAATGATCACCCAAAAAAAAAAAAAAAGCAGAAGTCATCCGTTCGGATGTAGTTTAGAAGATACACAAGATCTCATCCAATTTCCTCGATTAGCAAGCCACAGCCGAGTAAGGCGTGCTGAAGCCCGCGATACCGCCCGATGGCCTTGCCCACAGACACATTGGTCAGAAGTCATCATGTGAGGACCGTTGTTGATGGGACTCCTCCGGTAAGTTTTTGCTCTTCCCCCACCATCACCACACGTGAGCACGCGTGTACTTAACTGCTGCACTGGGGCAAAACCGTTTCCCCAAAGCCAACACCAACCCTGTTTCTCCTTGTTCACCTGCTCCCCGAATCCACCCATCATTCACTGGTTCGCGGTGTCGTGTGTTGGTGTACTGATCGCCCTTGCAGCTGCCCTTCCGCTGCCCATCCTACCCCTGTGTGCCCTCCTGTGCTTCCGCCCAAAAGCACCTACCCTCGTGGGGCTTCTCGCTGGGGAGTTCCTAACCGACGTGTCTACTCGCACACATACATACACACACACACGTACGCCGAGTTTGTAGTGCCAGTAGGGCACCCTCGTAAAGGTTTTTTTTTCTTTCGCCGATGGCTCCAAAACGTGCTGCCCCCTGTTCTGCACCCCTCAACTCAACCGAAAGCCACAAACTCGGGAGCTGGAACTGTGGAACGACGGCTTTGTGACTGTACTGCAACACACGCACTGGATGGTAGTTCTCTCCCTCTCCCTTACTCTCTCTCTCTCTCTCACACGCTCTCTCGCGCACAAATAGGGGTGGGTTGGAGTTGGCAAGCGACCAGCAACAACAACAGCTCGATCGAGCGAGCCGGCGCAGCGAACTTGGGAATGTGTGGTTAGCTGGTTGTTTGTGAGGCACTGCTGCTGCTGCTGCTGCCAGATCCACTTGAACTAAGGAGGGTTGTGCTGGGGCTGGCAGCATACGAGACGGGGGTGTGTTAAACGCGTGATATCAGCTACTGATGATGCAGGAGGATGGCGACCGTGGGGCGCAACGGCTGGACTGGCGGACGATTACGAATGGATGTGGATTCTCGAGTTCGATTCGAGCGAACCGGAGCGCGTTTCGTGATGGTGGTGCCGCTCACCGTCGACTGCCTTGCCTACCCGCCTATTTCGTCCGTGTCATTTGTCGCGCTGCTGGTGATGCGGCACACCACCATCATCATCAGCAAGTTCCTGCGGTCCCGAGCGAACCGAAAGCGAAAACATTGCGTTGATTGGGAAAAACCACCTACCATATAGCCCTCCGTACGGTCTGTCATGCCCGGCCCACCGAAAGGAAACTCGGTGTGGAGGATGATGATGAGCAGCACCCCCCCCCCCCCCCCCTCAGCAACACTACCCCCACCCCCTCCCTTCTCCTCCACCCTTCCACAAGCAACTGCTGCTACGGGTTTGTGGAGCGCCGCTGTGTAGCGGATGCGCGTGCAACAACACCAAGAGCTAGTGCCGCGCACAACCGGAGAGAGACCATCATCATCATTCACCATCATCATGCCAAATGCCGGATGAACACCAACACAGCCAGTGCCAGCGCGCGTTTAAACATACAACGCGACACTCGCGCGATCGTGCGCCACACAGCAGTTGCGATGGATGTGATGATGATGCCAATGGCGGTCGGTCGGTCACTTGCCGGCGGTAGACGGAAGGGGGCAGAGGGGATCGCGCACGGATGGAAGGGAGGAAGGAAGTTCGGCTGGCAGTGATCATCAACATCGAACGGCTACTAATACTAGTGCAGCCCAGCAGCAGCAGCGGCAGCAGCACCAACAGAATACCCACCAAGAGAGCTCTAGTGGCGCAGCTAGCAACCGACCCAGCCAAGTTCGTCCGGTCGGTTGATTTTATCCATCGCAAGCACACACAGTTGGGGATTTTGTTTTTTTTTTCTTCCCGCCTTCGGCATGTGCGTGTGTGCTTTTTTCTTCCTTTTGTTCGTTCAGCTGCCACGGTGGAACAGGCCATGCAGAGAGCCAACAGCAGCGGTTCGGCAAGGTTTTATGGGACAAGTGGCGATCCTGTTCCGCACCTGTCACTACATCCTCTGGGAGACGTTTCCAGCACCAGCACCAAGAGTTGTATACTGAGAATGCGCCAGAATCCACCCCCGAAAGGTCATCCGATCATTCTGGAAGCGATCGATCGATAGCGAGATTTGAAGTATCGCCCTGGACCGAATGTTGGGTGAGTGAAACCTACGAAAATCTGCGCATATTGAACTTGTCGAACTCTTGCTACGTTTTCTTAGAAACTCAATAATTGTGGAGAGACAACGAGAAAGGAAATTTGTAAAAGCAGTTCACTTTTATCAAAGATCCCGGAGATCCTCAAGTGTAGTGAAAATTAGAACCTAACCACCTAACTTTTCCACAATTTTCATCAAGTATTTTTCTCGGGAAAACGAAACAAATATTTTCTTTACATGCCAAAAAAGGAATTCTTGTTCTTCAAAATGGATTCGTTCCCCGGGCATGGGTTCCCAACGTACCATGGAAACTCCCAAATCGTTGTTCAATCATCGAGAGTTTCTGGCACCGCCATGGTCAGCAAGAAAATAAAAAAAAAGGGAAGGATTTCTTCCTCCACCGCCTCCGATCGGGAGGTTGATGGTTAGTGTCGAAACCGTAGCCCGTAGCGAACCGCTCGGAAAGGAAACCGTGACAGGGAGGCCTCGATTACACCCCGGCCATCCCACGCTACGAAGCGGAGCACATCGGCAACTTTGCCACGCCAGCTGCCAGTGTATAAATTGAAGGAATACGAGCGTCCGTTTGGCCAAGCGAGAGAGAGAGAGCGAGAGAGAGAGAGAGAGTGGGACACAAACAGCTAGAGTTAGGTATTTCACCCCTCGAAATTCAACCATGGCCATAGGAACACACACACACACAAGCGCTACGCTTCACGGGAAAGCATTCCCAAGGCCTCATGTACCCGGTCGTCGATGGGTTTCATCATCGTGTGCTGCACCCGGGTATAGGAAATGGAATCCGAAACGAGGTGACGTCGGTGACGGGGACCCGCCAGGGTATACCGGACGGCTACAGAAACCAACCATAAAAAAAAATCCCCGAGAAAAGCCCAAAAACCCTAACCGATGAAGGTGACCCAAACGATGCGCGCAGCGCGCATATAGAAGATACACACACCCAGGGACGGATGGAATGGAACGTATATATTCGGGCTCTTTCCTTTCCCAAACAGCGAGTTTTTGTACAGCGTGTGTCGGTGCGTTCCGTGTCGGTCCGAAAACGCCAAAGCGAAGAGGACGGTACGGTAACAGCAATAGCAGCAGCAGACGCAGCACACACCAGAGCAAAACGGCTCGGCAAAAACCCCTGGCCTTTGCGGCCCTTTTTGGTGGAAGAGAGGGAGGAACACTCCCAAGTCCCAAGTTCCAATGCCCATGCCCATGCCCGGCCGACAGCGGACGGCTCTACACAGCAACGTCGGCGCTGGTGCTGCTGCTGCTGCTGCTGCTGATGATGGCAGATGGTCCTTTTTCCAACTTCCTTTCGCTCGTTTCGCCAGCCAGCCGCCAGCCAGCCCACCCGGCCCGTTTCCTTGCCTTGCGCCCTTTTTTTCTCCCCTTGGTATTTGGCTTTCCTCGACGTCCGGGAGGCGTCGTCCCCTTCATTTTCCTTCGTTCGCTTTCTTCGCACAGCCCGCAGGCCACAGGATCATCGTTCGGGATCCCGTCTCTTCCTTCCTTGGCCGCTTGCGTACCAGCGTGTTGTCGTGTGTCGTTACCACCGTTCACATTGCTTCTATGGTACGGGGAACTTCAGCGAAACCATCTCGACTCGGCTGGGACGCCCTAAACGCGGGTAAGGACTCCCGAACGTTTCATCGGTTTTATTTTTTTTTTTTTTTGTTGGGATTCGGCTGTACCTTCACCATAGTCTCGGTAACATCGACAACACTGTCGTCCCTGACATGCCAGGTGGAAATATATCCATTTCTTGGTCCCAGAGCGAACTGCGGTTACCAACCAATATGGTGGTGTCTGGAGGAAATGTGTTCCAGGTCCAGATAAAGGGAAGGAAAGCGAAACTAGCTCACATCCGGCCGTCAAGAATATGCCGTTCGGTAGGTACTCCGGCTGACGCATCCGGTCGCATTAGTTGTTACTGCTGAGACTAGAATTTCTGGACACATAGTGCAACAATCTGCTTAGGAGTTGGACGAACGATTCAAATCCCCAAAAACCTTACACCAAGTTATCAACATTCAGCATAGAGAACGAGCAGAAGAATCTGCACTACATGAGGACTTTACTTACAGTTCGGCGTCTCGCGGGAAGCGAAAATAGGATCGTGTATTGGCCTGGTTGAGCAGCTGCCGATTACGACAGCCAAGGACGAGACAGTGACTTCCGGAGATTTTTCCCATCTCCGCGTTGCTTACTTACACACACACACACACAAACACACGTACACCCACACACACACACTTGGACACTTCCACTAGCTCACGTGGATACTGATAACTAAAGACTGATAAACGCTCTTGCAAGCAAGTGTGACGTACCAGATGTCACACTCCACGACGCACTTTATTGATCACTTTCGGAAGCTGGAATGTGGCTCTGTAAATGAGGTAGATGAGCACTGAACCGATTAGTGGTGCAAATCAAAACAAAACAAAACACTGCTGACTCCACACACTTGTGCACTTGTGTTGTGTTCCTCTGAGCGCCGGGGCCTGAGATTGTACGAGGCTATGCATCCGGCGTCCTTAGTAACGACACCGCGAATGGCGACCATGGACAGCAGTACATCTCGTGAGCTTCTTCCCTGCTCCCCACCTAACAGCCCATCCATTCCTTCCCTACTCTCTCACCCTCTCCCGCTCTCTTTCTGTCACTCTCGAGCAGATTCTCGTCGTCGGAAGCACGTCGTCAACCCCCGATTAACCGGATCTCCACACCAAATCGTTGGACGGCACGGAGGTTTCGTGGCCCTTCCTTTGTCTTCACCAGCCTAAGGGGAGATGTGCTGGAGGAGGAAAAAAAAACCCTCCAAAGACGCACACATATACCTTCCGAGATGGATGTGACGCCAAACTCCCGCTTCCCTAGGTCACCCCGTGTGCGACAAGGCAAGAGCTGGAGCGAAAGAAAGAAAGAGACCGGGCACAGTGCGGGAGGTACGTTTGTGTGACACAATGGCGATGGGACGGCCGCGTGCTGTGTTTGTGCGTTGGTGCCCAGTTCAACGATAAATCGCCGAGGGTGAGCAGATTTCCCTTTTTTGCTTCCCTTTTTTGCTCTTCCCCACCGCTACATACTCTCCACACCGGAACAAAGCACACGCACCTCGGTACCCACAGCCCTTCCCCTCTCCTGCCTCCCAGTTCTGTTCCCCCCGTCAGCTCGATGGGTTTTCGAACTAAGGGGGTTCCAAATGCCGACCCGAGTGTGCTGCGGTTTCCGGTACACAAACACACAAAACCACGGTCTTTCGTTGGGATGGATGGATGGGATGGTTTTTTTTTCTCGCTTAGCATTAATTCCTTTCCACATGTACACACACACACACACTCATACACATAACCGCTGGGATGCCCGGGATGACGGTCGCCCGGGATTTTGATTTCCAGTTGGAGGACAAATTCCCTTTAAAAAGGAAGGTGGTTCGTGGAAGTAGGAAGGAGGGGGGGGGGGGATGACGTGAGCGGATAAAATGCGAGTGACCGTTTGACCGTGCGTGTGTATGTGTGGGGGAGTGATTCGTCGGCCCAATATCGATAACAATAACAATACCACTAATCGTTTAATCATTGACCGGGCAATCGACACACACACACATATATATATATATGTATATACAGCTGTACACATCAAGAACGGTAATGGACAAAGAAGGACACTGTGCAACCGGAACGCACAGCAGCGCCTTGCAAATCTTACGTACGCATCAAAAACACACACACACACACACAAACACGCGCGCAAAGAATCGTATCTTTTTTCCCACAGTATGCAGTTGGGCACGCACGCACGCACGAATCGCCGATAAGGGAAATAAACAAACACGTGAACCACGGGTACCGGGACCGGATATACGAGAACCGAGCAAACACACGCGTGCGTCCTCGGTAGTGTCTCACTTACAATTGACCACTTCACTATGGTGGTTGTTTTGAGCGAGAAGCGCATCTCGTGTAATGTAGCGAGAGAGAGAGAGAGGGAGAGAAAATGGCAGAAAATTATGTTTTACAGGGCACAGCAATCTAACGCAAAACAAATTATGAACTAAATTTTTATTTATTTATTTTAAAACCCGAATTATGTGCTAGTAGGGTTTGGAATATTCTAAACCTTTTTTTAATTTTGAGTAAAATACTAATTAACCATTTATTACAACAATTACAAACAAGCAAGTGGTGATAATATTCCAATGTACGAACCCTGCTTAGTGTAAAAATATGCTCGCGAGAGAAGCTGAGAGAGCGCAGAAATTGCGAGAGTGGGAAATCTTTTTTTGAGCCCTTAAGGTACTTTTATACGCCGGATTGTTTATGCTTTGAAACCCTACAACAGTCTTAAGGTGCAGTGAGTGTGTGTAGTATGGCGGTTTATCGTTATTTCGCTAACGAATGCAAAGAAATGTGTTATTTTTTATAAACTAAAAATATCTTCGATCTAAGGTTCGATCTTTGAAGACTTAAAATTTACTCAAAAACCCCACGAAACGACAGTATTGAAGAGATGTGTAAACTAGTTTGATTCTGACCACTTCTGGCTACCGGAATCGCATACAAAACCGGAGTCTTTCGTCCTGGGAATCTTTCTGGGCATTCCAACATAAAAAGCTTCGCTATTTTACCGTGGTTTTCAACCACGGTGAAATTCCTGGTTCCCAAATTCCTGGTTCCAGCCAGCCTATTAAAACGAAACGTACATAGCCTCCTTCCAGCTAATGAGAGGAATTGCATTCATTTTTCCTGGACGCAGCTATTTCGTGCTTAATTTTCCGCTTTCCTTGTACAGCCACCTTGTCAGCATAATGCCAGAAAGCGCGTCTCCATCCGTTGGATCATCGTCAAATACTTTCCCGTAACAATTCAGCCATTTCCCTTTAAACCAAACTCATCCTAATATGGTCACCCCCGCCTGGAACCAGATCCTGGAACACGTCAATCGATAAATCACGGACGAGAACTCTTCCCGGGGGTTGAAAATGCGTTCCCTCTCGTAAACTTCGACCCGAGAGCCAAATATCTGCGAAACAATCCCTGACCCTAAATATCGATCGATAGCAGCCATCCGCCAATGCCAGCCAGCATTCCCGCGGCAAGCATCCTTCCTGCTCACCCAAGAATTTGCCCTCATGGCTATCAAAAACAGCTATTTCGGAAGGAGTAGTTAGGATAGGGAGGAAACCAAAAAAAACTCCACCAACACAGGCGTACCACAGTTCACTACTTCTTGCGCCACTTCTTGCTTGCGTCTTCGGACTTAACATCCACCGAAAAGCATCCCTGACGCGTTAACCGACCCCTGGCAATAAGATGTTTTTTTTTTCTCCAACACTAGAGGAAAGATATGATGGAGACAGTGGAGGTGAAAGTCAAGAGGCGAGGGAAGAAGAGAAAGCAAAAAAACTTTTCCAACCCCTCCGAGTAAACTGCGGCACAAGTTTTCATCCCGAAAAACCTCGAAGATGATGTGACGGCGCCCCTGCACTGGACCAAAAACAGCGCGTTGGAGGAAACTTTACCAAGAACCCCTCGAACATAATGGATTCCTAGGCGGTGAAATGGGTTCCCGCTTGCTTTGACTTTCGTTTCGCCGACGTCAGTGTTCTCGTCGTAAATCGAGGTGAAAAGTCCAGCTAATCGCTTGCAGTGAGAGCAGGAAAGACACCAAACGCTTGTTGCTATGGTAGTACAGATTCAACGGATGCTACTAGTTTTGCTAGATCTAGGCGATTGCTCACCATAACGGGGCGATCAGCTTTGGGGTTTTATGGTGGTGTACTTTTTCACCTAAAACGTGTTCCAGTTCTGTTTTTTTTTTTATTGAGAGACGAACGAACGATACATTGGAAAATTAAGAAAAAAGATCCAAGGAGCCATGGTTGCCATAGTAACTGTGATGGAGCAGCTATTGCGATATTTGGAACACCGTCCTTCTAATAAGTAGAAATCCCATCCTCCTTAGCTAAGAACACAGACCAGAGTTCCATTACTTCATCCCAAGCCAGGCAAGCGAATGGAAAATTTTCCACTGTACCCAGATTCTGACAAAAAACAAAAATCGTGACCATCGTACGACGAAACACTTAAGAAACATAGCCACGGCTATGAAGCAGGCGTGTAGGATGTGGAAGCTTTTCTCCTCTCAGCTCTCAGAAGCCAACGGTTGCTTATCGATCCAAAACTGTGCACCAGTTCCCGTCAACTTTTGCCCCAAGTAGTTGGAGCGGTTGCTATGGTATTATTTGCGGTTAGGCAATGCCGACTCCAGCCAACGAGCGATACAAGATTTTGTGTCATATTTGGGATAATGCGCTACTTACATGACAACATCCTTCGGAAAGCAGTACAAGCTGCAGTACGGGCTTCGGCTGTTTGTACAACCCTTCACGGAGCAGTAGGATGGTGGCATGGTAACGGACTGCTGATCTTCTTTACGCCTCGTGAACGCAAACAGAACCACACGAAACCGCCGTCGTCGTCGTCAACAACCAACTGTTGGACTTAGTACTCACTGGTGTGTTTGGAACTGCTGTGTGTGTGTGGTCCAGGGTTTCCACTGACACTGTCTAGAATTTTCCCACAGTAGAGTTCGAGTAGGCAGCTGTGGTCAATATGTTTTTCGAGGATTGCAAAATGACAGCGCTAAAGAAAAGGAAGATGATGATGAAAAATCAACCACATCCACTTCAATCCGATGACGACACCGGAAAACCATACACACACACGCGCGCGTACAGACTTTGATGGGACCTCCGCACGGGAAGATTGTGTCCGCGGATGGTGGCGAATGGCTGGATTACGGTCTCGGAACTCAAGCCGACTGATGTACAGAAATATCTTCTTCGAGCACGAGCTTCACTATTTCGTCATTCTACACGCACATACACCGCACACACAGAGTTCCGCTCTTCTGGCTGGACTAAGATGGGTACGCAGGGCTACGAATCCGAGAACTAGCTGCTCTTCAAGAATTGACACCAGCCCCTGCTGACAGGCACGTATCTCAACTGGAAAATGGAGAAAAATGGCCTCGCTAAATTTTACACATTACAGGACACACGGTACACAACGCGCACTGGCGGGCATCCGTCACACAGCAGATCTGGAAGCGTACTGCTCAGTGTGCCGATTCGTTTTCCGTGTGATTCCTCACCAGTTCCACGCCGGTGATTGCTAGGATCGCCAAATCTAAATGAGCAGGTGCTAGCAATAAAACAGGCGCTCCAAACTCCCGCACGTAGTTGGCGCTGAGCGTACTACTACACCCAACCACCACCACCACCACCAGCTCAGCCAGCCCGTGGGACCACTAAACTGCTCTGAAGTCTAATGAGAAGCACCGTGCCGTGTCTCGTGTTGGCGTGGGATGATGCTGCTGCTGCTGCGTTTAAAATTGCGGCTCCATGCGCTAGGGCGAGGTGTCGCGCGAGGGTTTTCCAACGCCGGACGAACGGATGAAAAGTTATTTCCACCCATCATATCGGCACCCGTCAGTCGGTCGGTCGGTGGCCCCCGAATGCGCGACGACCTCTCCTGACACTTGTGCCCGTGTCGCCTGCCTGGGAAATGTGGGAAAATTGCGCTACCCAACACACACACAGATACAGTGGTCCTCGGCTGACGTTACCACCGTTCGATTCGATACGTGCACTGGCTCCGAAGTACGTAGAAGTAATCCTTAACTGTTACTACGGTAACGATTTCAGTGCTCCTGTAAGTACTCGCTGCACTTAACTTTAAACACACCAAACTAACTTAATGTTCCGAGGATCCCTTTTCACGGTTCTCGGCGGAATAAAAACTTGAGTAAAACTAACAACACTGATCGATCGATTGATTCACACAATTTAGCGGACCTTTCCTTAAAGCCGAGCACCGTAATACCTTGGACTTGGTGTCTTGTTTGACTGTATGCTTCCGGACCATCCGCTGTGCTCGAGAAACAGATGATTATTATGAGTTTTCCCAGCCCCACCGTCACACATTTGTCTTACACACGCGCACGCTAGTGTTTGTGCACGCGGGGAAAAACTATACGGTACCGTAAAAAGAAGACAAGAAGCAAACAAACAAAACACACAAATATGTGTCACCACCTTACTGTCTAGCTTTGACTGGTCGTTCGACCGGTATCGCACTGGGTCGTGTGTGTTTTTTTTACGGGTGGAAAATCATCCCCAGCATCATCTGGCGGTCCAGCACCGATGAGCTCATCCTCGTTGAAAGTCGATTTTCCTTTCGTACTCTTTTTTCCGCGCCACCACTACAACATGGTTGACTATGCAACCGGACCATGTGTATCATGTGGACGTTTGTACACTACTGTGCGACTGCTGCGAAATACTCCCAGGACCCAACAGATTTGTGCGATTTGGTGTTTTTTTTGCTCACTGCAAACTGTTTTTCCTTCCCCACACGCGCAGACACACACACGAAGAACGAGGGGAAATTTTGCATTTTCTTTATCACACACAACTACATGTATCGCTATGTTGAGGAGGGGTTGGTTTTTCCCCAAACGCACACACGTGCTCAAAATATACACAATTTTGGGCTTGTATTGGCGAGAGGAGTACGGTCAAAGCGAGTGAAAGTGAGAAAAAGCCGGCTCGAGGTTCAGCTGGGAAAAAGCTGCTTCTTTCGGTCAAAATCCTTCGTAATTTGAAGAAAACAAAAAGCAACTACAATTTACTTCAGTTTTATACCCACCCAAAACACCATACCAAAAGAGTTTGCTGGCTTCTTTATTGCCTCTTTCCGTGTGCTTAAACAGACAACTTTTGCATTATTTTAATTCAAAATTTGTGTAGTGATAAAGTATCAAAAATTGTTCGTATAATAATAGTGTTCAAAACGCTTCTCAAACGGCTTCGCTTAGTCGATCATCTTCCGGATCATGTAGTTGAGGATGCCACCATTGCGGAAGTACTCCAGGTCCACCTCCGTGTCGAAGCGTGCAATCACCTCGAACTGTTTGCCAGCGTCCGTACTGACGGTGATACGTTCGTGCGGTTTGCAGTCGGCCGGAATCGCAATGCTAAACAGCTCCTGTCCGGTAAGTCCAAGGCTTTCAGCGTTCTGTCCGGTCAGATACTGAAGGGGAACGATTCCCATTCCAACCAAATTTGAACGGTGGATGCGCTCGTACGATTCCGCAATGACCGCACGAATACCGAGCAGATACGGACCCTTTGCTGCCCAATCGCGGCTCGATCCGCTACCATAATCCTTTCCGACGAGCGCAATCAAAGGTGTTCCTTCGCCGGCATAACGCTGAGCACAGTCGAACACGTCCATCTCCTCCCCGCTCGGAATGTGCAGGGTGCGGGGCCCTGGACGTGGTACCAGCTTGTTAACCAGGCGAATGTTAGCGAACGTTCCACGTGCCATAATATCATCGTTACCACGCCGGGAACCGTACGAGTTAAAGTCACGCGGCGTAAGACCCCGATCGGATAGGAACCGGGCAGCGGGACTGTTGCGTGCAATCGAGCCGGCCGGTGAAATGTGATCCGTCGTGACGGAATCGCCCAGATTTAATAGTGCCCGGGCATTAACGATTTTTCCGATCGTTGGCAAATCACGTGTCATACCCTCGAAGAACGGTGGACGCTTAATGTATGTCGAAGAACCATCCCACGGGTACAGCTTGCCGGTCGGTGCATCCAAACCCTGCCAGGCGGGCGAACCCAGCTCAACCTTTTCGTACACATCGCGGAACATGGCTGGTATGACGTGCTGTTTTTCGACCGCCTGAATCTCCTGCCGGGTTGGCCAAATGTCACGCAAAAATACGGCCGATCCGTCCGGGCGCGTACCGATCGGTTGCTTCTCGAAGTCAATATCGACCGTACCGGCAAGGGCGTAAGCGATCACCAGCAGCGGGCTAGCAAGATAGTTGGCCCGTGTGTTCGGGTGGATACGTCCCTCGAAGTTACGATTGCCGGAAAGGACACCGCAGCACACGAGATTGTTTTTCTCGATCGTGTTCGCGACATTATCGTCCAGTGGACCCGAATTTCCAATACACGTCATACAACCGTACCCAACCACATTGAAACCAAGCTCTTCCAGTGCCGGAATGACACCCGATTCCTTCAGATAGTACGTGACGACGCCACTTCCCGGCGAGAGGGACGTTTTGATGTACGGTGCAACCTTGAGGCCCGCTTCAACCGCTTTCTTTGCCAGCAGACCGGCTCCCAGCATAACCGACGGGTTGCTTGTGTTGGTGCAGGACGTGATAGCCGCAATCACGACCGATCCGTGCTTGAGTGAGTATGTCTTTCCATCGGTCCAGCTGAACGTACCTTCCGCAGCAAGTTCCGCTTCCGGAACGGCGAATCCCTTGAATCCGACCTTATTCGTCAAACATTCACGGAAATCCTGTTGCATCTCGCTCACCGACACCCGATCATGAGGACGCTTCGGTCCCGAAACGGACGTAACGACGCTAGCCAGATCTAGCTCCACAATTTGCGTGAAAACCGGATCCTGTTCGGCATTGCCGAAATCGCGCAACTGATCCGTCGCCTTCAGGTAAGCCTCAATCACGCGCACCTTCTCCTCGGCACGGTTCGTCTGGCGCAGATACTCTAGCGCGTTCTTATCCACCGGGAAGTACCCGACGGTAGCACCATACTCCGGACACATGTTGCTAATGGTGGCACGATCCGCAATCGACAGTTCACTTACACCCGGGCCGAAAAATTCCACAAACTTGCCCACCACACCGATCTGCCGGAGGTGTTTCGTGATCGTCAGCACCAGATCGGTTGACGTCACGAGTGGACTCAGCTTGCCAACCAGCTTGTAGCCGATAACTTCCGGCAGCAACATGGAGATGGCTTGTCCGAGCATAACCGCTTCCGCCTCAATTCCACCAACACCCCAACCAACCACCCCGAGTCCATTGATCATGGTGGTGTGGGAATCCGTACCGACAACGCTGTCCGGGTAGAGCATACGCGTCGAACCATCCTTCTTTGCATCCTGGAACACAACCCGCGCCAAATACTCCAGATTCACCTGATGCACAATGCCCGAACCGGGCGGAATGATGAGCATGTTGTTGAACGCCTTGGCACCCCACTTCAGGAACGTAAACCGTTCCTTGTTGCGTTCGAACTCGAGGTCCTGGTTTTTGGCCAAAGCATCCTCACTGCGAGCAAAGTCGACCTGTACCGAGTGATCAATCACTAGATCGGACGGGCAGATTGGGTTGATACGGTCTGGGTCACCACCAAGCTTCAACACAGCGTCACGCATAGCGGCGAAATCGACCACTGCCGGTACGCCGGTAAAATCCTGCAGGATAACACGTGCTGGCTTGAACGGGATTTCCAGCTCGTCTTCCGACGATGGTGTGCCCTTCATTTGCTTCCATCGCAGGATGCCGCGAACGTCCTTCTCCAGGACCTGGAAGTTGTCGCAGTTGCGGACAGCTGATTCAAGCAGCACACGCACACTGTAGGGAAGTTCACCTAATAGAGGAGATAGGAACAGCCAATCAATAAGAAAGAAAGACAAAAAAGCGAAGAAGAAAACTCACGATACTCCGGGAATGAGGCAATGTCGAAGTAATGGAATGTTTCACCATTGACGTTGATCTCCTTCAGCAAGCTCTGGAATGGATTAGCACCTGCGGGAAGCCGTGGGAAAGGGAGCAATGGAAACTAGATTAAATTGGGTGATAATGATCGTTCCAACAAAACACTTCCACTTTCATCATTGACAAGCCTCCATCGGAGCAATCAAAGAAATCCACAACGTCATTACGCAACCTCTATCCGTCTATACGCTCGACGGTCAGACGGTGGTCGTCGTTTCAGTGAGTCGCTTCTTTCTTCCTAGCCCACACAGCTACTACAATTAATCCCCCCGAACTGTGTTATCTGTGATCCGGAGAACCATTGCAACCCCGTGCCCACATTAATGAGCGTATCAGACTGGTGGCGTGTCTTGCCGTTCTTATCGGAGAACCACAAGTTCAATGAGAAGAAGATCCCGGAATGTTCCATCGTTGTGTGCACTCGAGAGGAGGTTCATCCTTATCGGAGTTAATGATGAGGTTGTGTTGCTTTAGATGAAAAACTTCACCTTGCAAAATGTTTTTACAACTTTTCCCCCATAACTTACCGGCCATGTTTACGGTTGTTGTTTTCTCGGAAAAACACACACCAAACACAGGGAAAGCTTTCTTGAACCGCCGGATGGATTTCCGATTAGAATTTACAACGCGTAGCACCTGCTGACGTAGGCTGGAGGCACACGACTAACGAACGCCTATATAAGCTGGACCGATGCTTTTTTCCCCACACAAGCTCGGCGAAGAAAATGTTCCCGTTCCGTTTTAGAAAGTGCAACTTGCTTTTGTTGTCCAACGCGATTTGGGTGGAAAAATAGGGTGATGGAATTTGGAGCGCTTTGACGTTTTGGCCTGGTTGACGTTTCAGTTCCGTTGTTTTGAGTTGCATTTTGGCTTAAATTGTGGCCTCATTTTCATTTGTTTTTTAATGAATAATACTTTAATTTGTTCAAGTTATAATAGGTAAGTAAATAAAAATATTTAAAATTTATTTTGGTGAATAAAATTCAAAAATAAAAATAACAGCCAGTACAGGGTGATACGCACGTTTCCATCTGACGTTTGATATGTCAAACGAAGCCTCTTCTTCTTGTCTTCTTCTTCCATCTCATCATCGTATGCGATTACAAATGAAAACAAAAATCTGCTCGGTAGGCGTGAAAAATAAGTGAAAATTGTCGCGTATGTAGCTACCATCCCGCGGCCAAAATGTATCGCAAGCTGCTGTACAGCATAATCCTGCTGATAATATTGCACATCGCATCTACCCAGGTAAGCAGTGGAAAGTTTAAGATAAACCCCAGCAATACGAGCAAACAAAACACCCTCGATGCAAATCGGATTACAACGTCATCTTACCCCCGTTTCTCTTACCCGTAGAGCCAATCGTACGAAGATAAACGGTGCAAATGTATCTGTCCGAGCTTTAAAACAGAGGACAACACCACGCAGGAAGGCACGGATCGGATGCTGATCATCGATAATGTCCCACCGAACAAGTGTAACTGCGACGGTGTCATCCTGCCGCGGATAGCAGGCAAGATTAAGGGAAAGGGGCAGGAAATTTGTCCACGGTGTGACTGCAAGTACGAGAATCGGAACACGACCATCATAAAGGTAAAGCTAACGAATGACGGGTGTGTGTGTGTGTGCTGTAGTAGGAAGGTGATAAATCTTGACTGCATTCTCACGTCTCTGTTTGCAGGTCGTTGTCATCATTGTGATATGGATCATTTCGCTGCTGGTTATCTACATGCTGTTCCTGATGTGCTTGGATCCACTGCTGAACAAGCGCGTGAAAGCCAACTACCAGGAGCACACGAACGAAGATGTGATTATCGCCAGTGATAGTATTAGTCCTAGTATTAATGGAACGTTGCGCCATTTTCGCGACAGCTATAGAAATAAGTTTAGCGGAAGTTTCGTAACAACGACCATTGTCCGCTCTGAGGGGAGTGAAAGTGAGAGTGAGGTAGAATTTTTGGCCACCACTAATCACCGGCCGGACGATCGGGAACGGGTCCGCTTAATAAGTGATTGAGGCCGATTGAGAACAACGGGTACAATCGGTCGTTGTTACGAAATGTTCCTACCAACACATGCATCATTGACGCACAGTCCTCTGAGGAGAGGACTCGTTCACCCGCTCCGTCCGGACTGCCATTCATTCCACTTTCCGATACACGGAATAAAAACAAAGCGTATCTGTTCTTTTCTATTTATGATTTCATAACGTTTATCTCGCCTGTTTTCGTCATTTACTAACATCCCCATTAGACGACTTACTCCTGTGTTACTAACAATTTGTCCAAAAGAGGTTTTGGTTTCCTCCTTTTATCATTATCCGGTGCACGTGTTTTCCACCATCTTTTGTGTGTTTGTATTTTGAAGGAACTTTAAGAGAATAACGCTTGATTCGTTCGTTCCGTTCTCCTTTTTTTTCTTGCAGGACGATACCGCCGTCACTGTGAGCAATGGGCAAGATATGCATGTGCGTGAAAACAACGTGCTGAACCGGGTCGGCCACCAGCAGGACAAGTGGAAGCGTCAGGTACGTGAACAGCGGCGTAACATCTATGACCGGCACACGATGCTTAACTGAATGCCGTCAGAGTCATCGAGCTGTGAAGGAGACTGACTGACTGTGAGACCAAACGAACGCATCATCACACGAATGTGCAATGTATTTCCGATAATCTGGGCGAGGGCAGTGTTTATCGCGGCAAATTCCAGTTTGCAATAGCTGCCCGATAAGCGAATATTATACCACACACACACAGTTTTGTTTTGGTAATTTATTGTTAGGGGAGTAAACACCGATTGCTAACAAATCGACATTTTGGATCGGTTGAAAAATAAAACTAGAGTTTGTAGATTGTAATAGAGATGGCATCGTTTACGCCCTACTTAAATCGTCAACGTTATAGCCGAAACAAGAATATTAGAATAACTGTTAAAGAATGGCCCTGGCCCTATATGTAGCTCAATTTTTGACCTTGGAAAATTGAACGCGCTTGAAGAGTCAAATATCAGTCATCTCTTCATCGGTGCCATTTTTATAACAAAATAACCGATGTACTTGGCTCATTAACTATAAAATGTAGTAAATTCTCGGATTGTAGAGTGATATATCCAGAAAAATGAAGTGAAGGGTTACTAAAAATAATTTGCAATAAAAAAAGGAATCATCGCTGCCTCCTGTGAGAATCGAACTCACGACCGCTGGTTTACAAGACCAGCGCTCTGCCTACTGAGCTAAAGAGGCACGTGAAGGGTGCAGACTTACTACACTATAAGAGTTATCTAACTGTTTGGCATGACACACAGGGATGACATTGTTGCATGACTCATGGAACTGGAACTGGAGAACAGACATTGGTCTGGATGGTTTTTCTTTACCGTGTTCCAATCATTATTTTTTTAAGAAATGAGAATCCAAGCTGATAGTTTTTGCAGGAATACAGAATTCGGAGGAGCAAACAGTAGAAAAATACAAAAAAGTAATGCAACTTTTACAATTACAGCATATTTATTGTTTTGATTGGAGACTTATTTCGCTATGTCTGGTCGCCGCCTAAGATGTAGCAAAACTTTAGGAAACAATCCTCTTGGCAAAATGTGCCTATTAACAAGGCAGTTTACTTTCCTATTAAGGAAGGCCTTAAAAGAGTAGTGTTAATTAGAACAACAATTCATGGTCAAATAGCGAGGAGCGTGCGGAAAAACCACCCAATATCTTGGAGGAAATGTGGTAAAAGAAATCTTGGATCGCCCAACGTGGGGCTCGAACCCACGACCCTGAGATTAAGAGTCTCATGCTCTACCGACTGAGCTAGCCGGGCGCTGTTGCAAACTGGCCGTCAAACGCACTACAGGTTCTCGCAGTCTGTTCACCACTTATGCTCGGCATTATGCTCTCAGCATCACGCCGGGATGCTAGTGCGCGCGGGATAGGCACGTTCCGAAATTACGGCGTTAGGGTAACTTTTTTCCCACAGCACCGACTATCATCATCATCGGGTGCCCGCCCGGTATCCGATGAGAGACAGATTCCTGCAAATCGAGAGCTCGATCGCTCAAAACTACCAGGCATACAGGATGGGAAGAGTCCCATTCGTAAGGCGCGCATCCATGAGTGGAACCCCTCGTACAGTCTCACTTTTAAGGCGGTGACGGTGACCAACTCATTTCGAGCGGCGGAGAAATAACGTTCCTCCGCGGTCCGATGCGTCGTACCATTGTTCGGTGCGCCCCTTGGCCCCCGCATAGCATAGGTATGTATGTATGAGAGTGCGAATGAGAGTGAGAACGAGAGTGCCGAGGGCATTAGCAGCAGGCCGCCTCGTCTATGATGAGGTTTGCGTGGTGTGGCGGTGGGTCCCTCATGCGGATAATGCAAAGGGATATGGGCAGACAGACAGGAGTGCGAGACAATCAGACGGAACCGAGAGTGGCCTAAAATGGGTGCATAGCGATTGAGAGCAGCGTGCCCCTGTTGGAGAAAAGCTGCCGAATGGCACCCCTGAGAACTGGGGGGTGTATTTTTATGCTCAATAGTTCAAGTTCAGTCAATGTAGCGCATATCTGAAATGCAAAATAGTCTTTGATTTAGCTCCATTTTTATTTCGTTATCCTTAAGGTTTCTATGTCTATAAATATCTTAAAAACCTGACTGTTTAATGCTGCACTATAGTTTATTACTATCGGAAGTTAAAAATCATGCCATTGCAATTTCTTTGCAATGCACCACAATTTACGGCTCAGCGACAAAGTCCGAGTTGTCTTCTATCCATCCCAAGTAGTAGGTAACCCGTGCGAACACAGTCGGTGTGCCATCATCACAGCCTCCCGCGGAACCGAATGAAACCACACCAACCAGCAAACTTTCCCCATTGTCCTGCACCGTCAGTGGACCGCCGGAATCGCTATTGCAGGCAGACCGTCCACCATCACCGGACTGGCAGATATTCTGAGCCTGGATCAGCTCTGCGTTACCATTCCAAGCGGCCAAACAGTCGGCATTCGTAATGACGGGATTGAGCACATAGTTCAGTACATCCGAAAGTCCCGGATTAGCTACCGAGTACACACCGTATCCGGACACCGTGCCCATCAAACCGGAGAAGGTGCGCGTGTCCGTGCGTCCTGGTAGCCGAATCGGTTGAATGCGGTCCGTGTAGACGATCGGTTCGTCTAGCCGTACGACAGCAATGTCATTGCGCACGTTCACCAAGTTGTACCCCGGGTGGCCTATGATTCCGCTCGAGGTGAAGGTGATGCGCTGCTGGGAAGGTTCCTCCACGATGCGATTCTGTGCTCCCAGAATCGCAGTACCACCAACGATCGGGGTGTCCGCGTTGGGACTGCTGTAGACACAGTGAGCCGCCGTTAGGATGTAATTCTGGGTAATGATGGAAGCTCCACACAGTCCAATACCGGCGTTAAACTGACCGAGCAGAGCCACCTGGTACGGAAACTGACCAGGGCTGGCTTCCTGTCCGTTCACGATGCGACGATTCGGAGTTCCAGGTGAGTGACCAGTATTGGCGGGAAGATGAGCCTTCACGTGATCAAACTCTTCGATCGGACGCACTTGGGACCAATCGATGTTGTGCTTGGTTGGGAGCGGGTCGACACCATGCAACACTGCCAGAAAGGCCACAATCGAAAGTGAAACCGAGCACTTCATCTTTTTGGCGGTACTTGGTAGATCCGATTTCGACAGGTTTGCTGATGTAACTGATATCTTCATCGAGCTGTGTGGATGCTTTTTTATACCTGATTTCTTATCAGTAAGTGTTGCGATTTTGGTTCCTAAATTACCTGCACCTCGCAGTCACGTTCGATAAGAAGATAACTGATATGGGGTAGGTTAAGGTTTGGGACGTTATAATTTTTGGGAAATGCCCTCCGGGTGGAAAAAACGTCCCATGGGAACCGGGAACGATGGTGTGTGATTGGATTTATATCATTTCGTTACGCGAAGGGAATTCCGTACGGGTGCTAGAGCTATGCAAACGGCTTTCCCGAATGGTATTGTTGCACAATGATAAGCTTCCCGAATGTTGGAGAACTCTAGGCAAAGGAAAGTCTCGTTTCGTTGTGTGATATCTGCTAATGGGTCTAAGAAATGCATTAAAAGAGGGACAAACATGTTCCGATTTTTCATGTACTTACGCTTTCACCCGGTGATCAGTCCACCGGTTAGTGGTCAAGGTATACTAGTTGACTATGTAATGTGAAAATTTGTGGTATTTATCTCTTATTTTTTCTTGTAAAAGCGCCAAAGTTTGCTCCTATCGTCTGCTCAATCCGGGTCCGAGAAAAAGCCGGGCCGAAAAGGCCGTTGTGTCACATTTCCTGTCGGCCGGATACGATCGTGCAAATGTCTATCAGTTTCTGACCTACCTGGAGAAGGAATAGTTTATATAATGGAATCCCGGATCTGGCCATCTGACCTTTTTAAGCCCTTGGCACATTCAACAAAAGGTTCCTTTTCTCCAGGTATGGCATTGACCAATGTGATTCATAGTACAATAAGCCTCCCAATAATGGACAAAAGGAGCGTTTCGGAGTGCTGGGGGATCCCAAGTAGTCAACCTAAGTGTGCCTCAGAACCGTTCGATCGCAATTTTCTAGATCAATTTGAAGAGTCAGGGATGAATTGATGAAATAGGGACTTTTTAACAGGGTAAAGGTCAACAATTTATTTTGTTCGATGTTTAAGCTTTAAGTACCGACATAAGGGCGCAGTTTAATAAAAAAAAACAATGAAATTTGATTGGATACGGGGTTTTAATGCATTCGTTATATCATCAAAGCATGGCAAATCTTTTTAGGATTCCTCTTCGCTTCCTAAGCCCTGCGTTCTGCAATTATTGATGTCCTATGCTGGTACAGCACTGATTAAACTACTTATCAAGTTGAAGAGTCAAGAGATTTTGTGATCTCTCAAACGCATCAATGCACAAAAAAAGTTGAACAAAATTCCGTAGAGTTGGATTCTTATTGGATTACTTGTTGGATTCTTATGGTGGAGGCATGTCTGCAGGTAGCTTACGATGAGAAAAACAAATTACAACCATGTTGCTTTAGAATAATACCCAGCTCTTCGCATTCCCACCATAAACAAAATGATTCTCTCCTCGGCAGCCATAGAATGCCCCAATCCCAAATCCGTCCTCGTGTTCTGACAAACGCCGACCCGTAACTAGCTCTACTTAAAGTCTGCGAAACACTCACACACGGTTGGCGTGTTTTCAGTTGTGCAAGCAAAATCCACAGCATGCATCGACGAAATTCTGACTGAAGAGCAAGTTGTTTGCACAGCTGCATAATCCGCAACCGGGTAGACGTGTGTCGGAACGGCCCCAAAATGGTTCTGCGTTCGCAGAACAGTTCTTGCAGTTTGAAAACAAGAAACCTAAAGCCCACCGTAACCGTGCGGGTCGAAGTGGTCACAAAGCTGCAGTAATATTTACGCCATGTACGCGTTGGTTGTGGCCGTAACGCTGGCCTGCACACTGCAGGTAGGTTTATAGGGGGGAGGCGCGCGAATCCTCATGGCCCCGGTGGGTTTGATTTTGGTACTTTCGTTTCCGATTGCTTTCGATTAGGTCGCGTATTCCAGTCCGGACTTTGGCATTCAGGCCTCGATCTCTGGTGTGAGCAAGATTAACGAGCGGGCCATCCTTGCGAAGGAGCACTTTCTGCGCGTAGATGACTACATCATACCGACCCAGAAGAGTGACATTTCCAAGCTGCGAGACTCGGCAGTGATACTGCAGGCGATCGGACTGCAGGTGAACACGCTCGGTCCGGCCCTGATGGATGCGCTGACCACCGCGTCCGATGACGATAGTGGCAATATTGAGGCCACGTTCGCGTTGCTCAGTATGGCACGGATCACGTTCGCGGACTACATCAATATTGTGCTGCAAGAGCAGATACATAATCTCGAAACCCTGCTCGGTATTCACGTGCGGGATCAGCTAATCGATGACTTCTTTCACATTTCCAACCGTTTGACTGCACTGGAGGGTACCCTCGCGCAGTTACAGGTTGCGGTCCAGGCCGCTTACACGGCGGCCAACGGTGGCCCAGTGTCGGACACACTTGTGCGTCAGTTCGTCGATAACAATCTAATTGCACAGTTGGCGCGCCACCTTACCCTGCTAGCTTACCGTATACCGGTGCTAACGTACACGATTACCTCATCGCTGGAGAACATTGAGCAGGCGGACGCGTACTACTTCGGGTTGAAGCAGGACTCGGATCGAGTGTTGAACGAGATCGATGCTTCCGGCGTAGAGTTCAAAACAAGAACGCTCGCATACTCGACCACCGTCGAAGCGAGCATGAACAAGGTGATTGCGGACTATGCCAGTGATCTAGAGTTGGCCACGACTACCGCCACACAGCTAAACGTAGCAGAGCTGACAACCGCCATCGATGGTCTGAAATTGGTGCAGAACACGAAGCTGGCGGCCACACTGAAAACCTACAAGGATCTTTACGCGCTACGGGTGGATGAGCTTTCGAAGTTGCTACCGATCGAGTCAAATTTTTCCTTCCTTGCGGGTGAAAATCCGGCCGCTATACTGGTGGGTGTGCTCATCGCTAACGGTCCCTATTCGCGCTACTGCTTCTGGAAGTATGCCAGCCTGCTGCACAACATCCTGCTGACGTCTAACTTTGCCAGTGAGTGTTACGATCGCGAGTACAACCGGCTGCAAACATTGGAGCAAGCGTTACTGCTGGAGATCGAGCTGATTTCCTACAATCAAGAAATTATTGATCCACACTCGAATGTTTGCACCTATCTGACTGCATCCGCCGCTACACGTACCACAGAATGTGCCACTGCGGTAAGAAACCACGGTGAGGGTCTAGTTGCGAAATACAGTGAGCTAATGCTCGATTTTTTGTTTTTGTTTCCAGGTTGCCTCCTACTATACGATCATGCAGGCCGAGTACGACGCTAAGCTAGCGGCGTTCGTTAAGCTGGCCGAAATTGAACTCAACGCCAGCAAGGAACGGCTGGGTGTATGCTGGTCTTCGAAGGTGCAGCAAATTTTGCTCAAGTACAAAACTCTTATTCCGGATATTTTGACCTGTGCCGATCAGGGACCACAAGTGTAAATTCAATAAAGAAATCATCTGAAGAATATGTGCTGGTTAGAATCTGAGTGTGTGTATGTGTGTGCATGGAAAGTAAATAGCAATAAAGCGGTGTAATATTGCCTCTTAGAGGTGGTAAACATTCAGAACGAATAGTTTGTTTTGGCTAGGAAATTGCATTGATGTATTTTATAGCGAGTAAATGAATTTTTGTAAATAATATTTACCTTTAACAAATCACAATATTTTGAGAACGTTTTTTCTTCTATTTTATTTATTTTTATTGTAAGCTTATCTTCCATTTTTGTTTATTCACAGGTATATAAGTACAGGTGTTATCTCAGTTACGCACCCTGCACTAGCTGTATGTCGGCTGAATGCTCCCTCGCCAACTTCGCATCGTTGATACCGTGCTGTCGAGTTCTACAGCAACATAGAGATAAATACTAGTTTATTCTCTAAAACCCTTGAAGACATTCATATTATTTCCACAATCCTCAAGGTTCTCATCAACAACAAGTATTTAGATGGCAATCGGATATTCTGTGTCATGGAGAAAAAGCATTCAAATACAGTAGACGCACGCTATTAGATTTCAATTAATATTTCTACAAACCATATTATCGACTAAATTAGCCTGTCTTGCCTTAACACCCGGCGCGATTGTTTTGGTGTCTTATAGTCGTAGCATAATTTTATCCAGCACGACCAATTGCCACGATAATCACGGCTCTGTGCCGGCTATTCATCGGGTCGATTGGTACGCGGGCACACTGACAGTACGCGTTGAGAGCTAGGAAAACATATTTCCCCTCGAATCTGTTTTCGCCGAGCTCACCCCCGACCAACAGCTCCAGCCGGAAGTTGGGTGGAAAGTGACCTATAAATAATCACCCCTAGTTTACCGCGTGGTATTTCCCTCACACTCTTCCACACGAGTCTACTACTATGTACAAGCACGGAACGGCACAAAGCCGTCCATGTTCCTAGCAGCAGCATTATGATCGTGAACTCAATCCCCAGCTCCCAGCGCGCTTGACACACAAGCAAGTTTGCAAGCTTTCAGAACTCGGAAAAGCATCCTCCGAAACTTTGTCCCACATTTCATCATGCTGCCGCTCGGAAAGAGCCGCCCAACTCCTCGGGCAGTCGGGCGGGGGAACGGATAAGCGGATCATAATTTTCCGGCTCGTTCGCTTGTTGGTCCAGAGTGTTCCAGCGCCGCAGCAAGCGATGGTCTCTCACTTCACTCACTCGCACATCGCTCATTTCGCTCATTCCGGTGTTTCATCCTGCTGAAGGGAGTTGATGCTCGAATGCGTCGACGAACGGATGCTTTGGCTCTGCAGAGCCGGTGGAGCCGACTGCAGCGACATGTTTGGATGGTTTGGTTTGGATATGGTCGGGTACATAAATAAAACATTCATCGGCACACATACACACGTACAGCAGCCTTTCAGGCAGCCCGAAACACGGTCCGTTCCCATGCTCGACTCCACCACCAAGAACAATGTACCGATGTCTCTCGCACCGTCTGCGGGATGAGTCTCGCCATGGTGTGTCCATCACGATAAATGGGATTGGGGGTGCTGGTACAAATCGCCCTTGCCCCGCTTTGCCCAAGTGATCACTTCTCACAACGACGACACTATATGGCCCTATTTCCTTGGGTGTGTGTCCGTGTATGTGTTTGTGAATGCAATTACCAACCAACTCACCCCCCAATTCGGTTGGGTTGGGATGATGTTGATGTCTCTCTACAATGTTGGCTAGCGCTGCTGCAGGGCAGTGGCCGATGTTGCATGCCCATGCTGTCCGGGAGGGAGTGGAGGCGATCTGGGAGTCGTACTCTCCCAGGCGTTGGAATCTGAGCTAAATCCTGACGTCAAGCTTACAGACACCGGGAATCGTTAATGTGCAACAGCAGTAGTAGCGGTGCTTTATGAGCGACGTTTATTGGTGCGTTGTTTGCCTGTGCACGTGTGTGCATGCATGAGCGATAATTTGCCCATTGCACAATGGCATGATGTAACAGGGCGCTGCAGTTTAGCCGTTGCATTGTCGGTAAGGAGTTCCGTGAATTTGGTATTGAAATATCACCCCAGCATTGAGCGGTGCTGATGAACAGCAAAATTGAAATTAGATTCTAGGCTCGCGATGTGACGCAAGGAAAGGTAGGAATGCATCGCAACAACCTTTGTCCACGCCTTGAGACCCTAAAACGCACCGCAATGTGGCTAATCGAAATTCAAATGACACACGCGCTCGCGCGTTGCCGGCTAAAGTCGTCATTCGTTGTTGGTGAATATTTTATTTTTCGACGGTCACTGTGTGCTTTCGTGTCTGTCGACTTGACCCTTCCTTGACTGGCGTTTATGACATGCCAGCAAGAAAAACCACCTCAACGAATCAATGTAACGGACGCCAATCTTGACAACTGGCGCATCAAGGATGGTCAAATGGCGCGCGCTTGTGTGTGTGTGTTTTATTTTATTGACTAATTTTCACAGAAAAGAAAACAAGCACAAACCCAGAAAGTCGGAATAATGTCCTCCCTTTTTGCGTTTTCGGTACACCGCACGAGGACCGCAAGCTAGGAGGTGCTGACCTCTTTGGATGAGTTGCGTTTTGTGCAGTCACTGTACTCAACGCTGGTCGACTTGCCGTTCGCTTTGTCGCTCGCGTGGAACCCGTTCTGTGGGAGATCGGTGCTGGCACCACCGGACCGCCGTACGACATCCGCCGGCTTCTTTTTTATGTACGCCTGGTAGTAAAAGTCAAGGAATAGGAAAAACATGAACAGATTCTGGGGTAGAATCACAAACAGGGGCCACTTGGGGAAGGTACAGTTGGGCTGGAACAATAGCACGAACCACTGCAGGAAGATCATGCCGAATTGGATCTGTAACAGGAGTCGGAGGTTATAGTATGCGGCCTTTTCAGCTTTAAAATGCCGACCAACCGGACACTACTTACGATCTGTAGCTGTGTGATGTACTTCTTCCACCAGAGATTGTTTTTGTTCTTGGGGTTGGCCGATGTGAGGAAGTAGTACGCGTACATCACCACATGCACGAAGCTGTTGATGAAGCCCATAAACACCCCATGCCCGCCTGGGAACCACTTGACACCGCTCCAGATGAGCATCACCATGCCGGTGTGATGGTACACGTGCAGGAAGCTAACCTGGTTCTGCTTCTTGCGAAGGACGAAGAAGATCGTGTCGAGCAGATCGAGTACCTTTACGAGAAAGTAGTAGTAGCAGCGTCTTGCGATCATTGTCGGTACCTCGGTCGGTGAGTAGTCGACCGGTTGACACAGGAAGCTATAGCCTCGCAGATATCCTAGTCGGAAGCCCTGCCAGGCAGAAATAGACGTTAGAGGAACCGATTGGAAGAGCATGCACGTGCTACTTACCTCCACAAACAAGTACGCACAGATGATCACCTGCGCCAGATTGTAGTATTTGATTATCGTATCAATCTGGAACGGTTTTCTGTGTTCCATCCACTTTGGGCCCCATTTGAGCACGAACATCAGATACAGCCCTAGGATGGCAGCGCCAGGCCAGGGCGTTTTCATCAGGAACCAATCGTTCACGCGAGGATCTGTTAAGAAGAATCGCCCAGATTACTCAAGATCGACAATTTTTAGTTTCCGCCACAAGCTTCGATCCTCTAACACTGACCACTGACTTCATAGTTGACGTAGTGATAGAACGATGCCAAGTACCGTAGCACTAGCATCTTGTGGCGAGCTGTCGTCTGTTGAAAAGCAGTGCCGTATCGAGCCGATTCGAGCCTTACACGCCCAACACCTCGTGTGGAACTGTGTCCGGACGAGTTAGAACTTAGAACATTACTGAACCTCGTCCGCCAGGGCCGTACTGTTTCGGGGTCGTTCAGCAAGTTTACACCAGCGACACCAAACCCGGGACACAAACACTACGAGCCACGCGGCAATGGCTGACGCTTCTTAGAACACGCACACACACACACTTGAATTGGTTGAATGGAAGTTTTGATGGGTAGGTTTTTTTGGTTTTAGTTTTGGTTTGTGATGTATAATTTTCCATTTCAAATTAACCGACTGGCGTGCATCGCAACCAACATCGGGAGGGGGTGTCCACTGTGACGTCCAGACGTGACGCCCAACTTGCACCACGTGTTCCGCCCCTCGGCCATTGTTCCGTGTGCAGCAGTGCTGTATGTTACTACTTTGGCTTAAGTGCATTTAACATTATGCGAGTAATGAAAAAATCACACACTCACACACATGCGCGAGCGCGCGCCGTGGGAAAGCCGTGGACTGTGTGACCTTCGACTTTGGGCAGCGCGAACACATTACGACACAAAGTCATACTACCTTTGGAGCTTCAAGTTAATGGGAGATAAAGGTACGACGTTGATCGGCTTCAGGATTGAGTAGACTTTGGCAAAGTACATGGCTTACACGAGTTTACTAAAGTTCATTGACATGGTGCGGATGAATGCGCGGTTGGTTATTCGGTCAACTCGGTACTGTAAACAGGCTGGTTATTGTCGTCGTCATGGTGAGGTGAGAAAAGGTCGCACAAGTTTAAAAAATTTATTGTATTTATAATGCACACAAAACCATACAATGTTGCTGCCACTGCTGTGACACAGTTTTATTAAGGAACTTCATTAAAGTACAGTCAGGTTGGGTCTGCATGAGGTCTTTAATAAAGACAGAGGTGAGGCCTAACAGAAGTTTATATGTCCACAGTACTTTCATAATCTAGTCCTTGGTACCCAACATTGGTATGATGAGGTTCAAACCCGCCAAGTCGGAAGACCTTAAAACAATGCATTTTACATCGCTGCGTAGCTAAATTAATCCTTTGTTCATTGCTCTTTGGCGAACGATTTGATACGGATTGATTCACATTTCACCGAAACGAATCGGATCGATTATCTGTGCACAGGCACAGTATATAAGAGACATTCTAATTCGCACCTAACAACACAACACTCGCACCTGACGCGTGTGTGCCATGTGCCCATGAATATCCCAATAAACACTCAACCCGCTCCAACCGGATGCATCAAAAACCGTGCGCATCAATATATTGCGGTGACGGGTAGGCTCTCCATCAAATGCCACTACTGACATAACAATACCACCCGACCTAGCACACCCGGGAGTGAGCAGTACACAAGGAAGAACCAAGGGGGAATGGTTGTGAATGAAAAATTGCTGAAATGTTGCGGTAATCGCGTCAATATGTTGTAACGATAATTTATCGCAATTGCTATTCGATCGGGGGAGGCGTGTTGGGGCTTCCTTTCTCCACACAATCTGCTTCCGTTAAATTGGTGACGGCTGGTACGGCAAGGAACGGTGTGGAAAGTGTGGAAAATTTAGGCACCATCAGCTCGCAAACCGCACAAACCGGCAAACCAGTTCATACCGCTGGCGTTTGACTCGGCGGGTTGGTTAATAAATTAAATGCAAATCTATGGTGTTAAAGCCAGATGAATGTGAAATTGTATCAAGATCAATTGAATGCTTCGGACGCTTTTGTTTTACCGGGAATGTGTTGAATAGTTTTCCACTACCGGTGGTCGCATAGGAAAATCTAAACTGCTTAGTTAGTAGGCTTTGGATGGGTGGTGGTCGTTAAGCAACGCCTGAAGGTATGCAAGGAGATCAAACTACTCCAAGTTGTGTGATAGGAACGGTAAGTAAATGATAAAATTAAAACATTGCACATTTTTCGGGCGCTTCAATATTAAATGTACCTTTCAGTGTTACATTGAGGACATTATTCACATTAGCCGGTTAGCTGACATTAATAAAAAAGCATAATTTCCGTCGTATGGAGGAGAAAAACTCAAAGGAACATTGATTATTTTAAATGTGTGCTTTTGCATATTTCCAGCTTCAACACATCAAATAGTACAAAAATTAAATAAAACATTTTTCTTTTTAAAGGTTCAGCTTGGAATTTTTGCTAAAATGAGAGTAATTAACAGTATTAATTCCCGGTTTAAGGCGAGAGTAACCTACATGGAGGCGCACAGGTAAATACTTTTTGTTTTTCTCTAGCCAAGCAACATTAAAGTATGTAATTTGCCTGACAAAATCATCGTTTTAAGACCGAGTCTGAGTTTTACAAATCCAAAACATTAGCAATCAACATAAAAAAATATTAAACAATCAATCGAATGTTGTTGAATTCAATAACATCCTAGAGAAAGGGTTTAAAAAGAAATTTAATTCTCTTCCAAAAGCACACCAGCGCGCCCGTTAAAGTTGTTTAAACAAATCAGCACATAATGGGTTACATTTGGATTGCGGAGCGTTTGTGTACGGCACTTTGTTGCGGTTAGCTGCTGCTGCTGCTGCTGCCTTGTTCGCCATGAGTTCGTAGAGATATAAACCTACTTCTTCACACATTTCTCCTTTCGTCCTTTTTTTTTTATTTTCCGGTTTGTCGGCCGCCTCTCAAAACACACACACAAATGCACAGAAATCTCCGGTGTTCTCTGTTTGCTGTTTCGCTCAACCCTTCCGTCGGCCACCGGAGCCAGCGCCGTGAAGAAAGGGGCATTATGTAATCATCTTCAAATAGTCTCCCGAAACTCGCCCGGAAAACCGACACCGACCGTCGGAGGGATGTCAGCCAAAAGTCAGACGGTGGCTCTACGAAGCTTCCACCCGTGAACTACGGGGTTATGTACAGTCGTGGTGGAAGTTCGTCGAGTTGATTTACTGGGACCGCCCGACCAGACGGAAGGCGACATTGCATGGAGGAAGGGAAATCATTCTAATGGCATAAAACGGTGCTCCCGGATCCCCGGTTCCCCACACAACGCTCAAACGCTTGCGGTAGAAAGTGGCAGCTTCCACCGATGTACTACTTTACATTGCCCACTTCGGCCCTGCGATAGACGGAACGGAAAATCCTTTTGCACTGAAGGCACGTAGCAGGAAAAGTTTTCACTTCACGATGGAGCACAACCGACCAGACCGACCGGGACCGAGAAGCTGTGTGCACTCGGGGAACGCTTCACAAGCCAAGGATGAAGTTTTTTGCCTTCCCTACGGCGGCTGGTCTTGGCTTCCATCGTTTGGCAAAGGGTTTTCCATTTCCACCGTACGCCGTAACAGCGAGCGAACTTGTTCCCTTTTTTTGTTGTTGCCTACCTCTATGCCGTCAGGTTGTTTGGTGGGAAAATGAATTTTCTACCCGAATATTTTCCACCATCGTCCGTACACAGTCCAACGGTGCCTTGCCTTACCGTTTGGCAGTACCATCGACGAACGTCTTGCGAGGGTAAGGTTGTTCAAACAGCTATGAACCGCTCGAATGTACTGCGAAAAGGATATACGGCAGCATCAGCACACACAGAACCAGAAGGAACTTGGTCCGCAGGCACAGTGCTGAAAACTGAAAACGCAACCACATGAGCAGTTCTGTATGTGTTGTACACGGGTACTGGTGCACTGATGATATGATGGGAAGGAAGCGCAAGAGGCGCAACAAGCATCTCCATCATTTCCATCATGGAGTACCGAAAAGCGCCTCATTCTCCACCCAAATCGCCGCGTATCTAATCGGTTTCAACGTTTCATTAGAAAAAAAGCCCTCGGAAAACCACCCTTAACTTGAAATTCATCCATTCGCCCAGTTAACCGACTCTCGTCCGGAATGTTCTCGCAAAAGGTATTTTGGATTCTACGTAGGAAAGCCACAATTCTTGGGATATGAGCGCGAATTAACCTTGGCGTAGATTTCATGACAATTAACGTCATACCTTCCCCGGCATGGGAGGATGTTTGGGAAGTTCACGAAACGAAGTTTGATACAGTGCCTGATTTGGTTATACATTCTCCGAATCAAGGAAATAATCGAGCGTTCTTTGTCCTCTTGGGGTGTTTGATTCGGGGTAGCAGAAGTTGATTGTTTTCGGAAATCGCTTCTGGGTTGTATGGTGAGTTGAAAAGTACTTGGAATACTTCGACGCAGTTCAGACAGAATACTTGGTCCAGACAAATCCGCTTGCTCAAGCTAAAGTTTTTATAGTGTACTTCTACCGCCCATAGCGTTCGTAGAGACCCTTGAAGAACTCCCAGAAGGTAAGGTTGAGCATCGTGTGTGGAGCCACCCGTAGGTACATTGGCACGAATCCCTTGTAGTAACCGTGGATGCCTTCCGATCGGTAGATCTTCAGAAAGCAATCGAAGATGTTGGTGTACAGTAAGCCCTTCCCGTTGGCTGATACGGCTTTGGAAACGAATAAAACAGGTTTTTAGATATTGATATTGATGATATCTGCAGGAAAGTTTTAGTATCAGTAATAGTGAGCTAAATACCTTGATTGGTCATACGCGTCGTCACGACATCGCACGGTGACATTAGCACACTGGTGAAAAATCCCGCCACAGTACTGCTAGCCAGTGCGGTTAGTAGAATAGACTCCTGGAACACTTCGTAGCGCAGCAAGAGCGATTTGCACACGCTAAACGAAGCCATTTCAGCAGCTGATCCGACCACGAGTCGAGCTACGGAGGCAGGATACCCGCGGAACAGTCCGCGAATCCCACTTTGCTTGTAGATGTTCGAAAAAGCCGTCAAAGTTCCACTGTGATGATGCTGAAAGCGTGCCGTGTAAGATCCCGAAGTGACGGCCTGCAACTGTGTCTTCACCACGTAGAATGGACAGGACGCGGTAGCGCTCACGAGCCCAGCACATCCACCCCAGAATATTGAATACAGGGGCGTTAGAGAGGGATGTTTGGTGCTCTTCGTCCAACCGAGATTATCCACCGTTTGGTACGTCCCCAGCCGCACACTGTTCATGGAGAACTGGAAGAGCAGAGCTGCTGGAAGTCCTTTTTGAAGCCCTCTAAAACCGTCCGTGCGGATCACGGTGAGGACGGACTGGCGGATGCCTTTGTAGGAACGTTGCTTGAGATTTTGCTTCGCTATTAGCTCACCTTCGAGCTGTTGGCGTGTTTTAAGAACGTCCAAAGGGTTTGTGAACAGCACGGCACACATCGAAGAGGCACCTCCAAGTAAGAACTCCATCGTAGGCGCCAGCAATGTACCACCTTCTGCGGCTAGATTTTAAAAGTACTGATCAGAGACTATTAGACGCAAACGCGTGCAAGCACCAAACCAAGCGTCCAATGCAAAGTAGCTTATCTTATCGTGAACGTATACTTATGTTTACCTCAAGATAGAGACATCTTCAAGAAATGAATTTGCAGTTTTGGTAAAGATAAATGCAGATTACGTCCCGTCCAAACAGTTTCAGACGTGATGAGAGAATTGGTTTAGAATTTAGATCCATACGAAATGTTTTATAGATCATCATAATTCCTGGAAGTTAACACTCATGCAACGCATTGATGTCACTGCATAAAATATTCAACTATCAATTGGCACAAAGAGAACTGGAAAGAAACAAAAATTCCAAAACTCAATCAGAGGCCACCATCTACTGTGTCCCGTTTTTTTACACCCGTTGAAAAGAATAAAGCGATAATTCTTCAACTTCCGCGCAATTGCATGCTGCAAGTTGTCCTGAGGTATAATAAATTATGAATATTATTGTTTTACACAATTAACAGAATGAGAAGTCTTCTTGATGAAGGCAAATTGAATTGATGTACTAGTGGTTGTCAGTACAAAGTGAAAGGAAATGTAGTTATGTTAGCAACTATATCAAAAAGGTGGTTAAAAGTGTGTAACGATATTTAAAAACAAGATAATCTGATTTCATTGAGAAGAGAAGAGAAAAATAAGATATCAAGAATTGTAAGGAATGGAAGAGGCACCAATGAAGCTTGAAGGTAGATCTAAACTTTATCAAAAATTACAATAGCAATCGCAAACAATCCATTTCAATTACTTAATTTTAATACACCCCATTCTACAAAATACCTGAAACACACCGTACACCTGGGAATTAATTGCCCAGACAAATGGCAACCTTATAATCCTAATACGAGCATTCGAGCTAAGTGAAAGTTCACCGTTTTCTCCTGACCGAAAAAGAAAGATAAACGCTCGCTCACTGGCTGACTGTTCCCGTTCGCTGGTACGGGGTGACGATTTTGTCTGCTTTAGTAATAACATAAATTTTGTCAAAATATGAGATCGTTATCATTGTCGTTGCACGTTGCATGCTGCTTTCGCAACAATCGGACTTACGAACCGAGTGGTAAGTGTGGTAATTGTGGATGTGGACGGGTGTGGTGGGTTTTCGATCGGAGGAACATATTTTGAAGTTACCGACCGACCGGCTGACTCTCCTTTGCCTTTTCGCACTTTTCGTTCACTTGCTCGATGGAGCAAAGGGAAGGCTTGGGTCCGGGAATTGCATCCTTGGACAGGGAGGTGAAAATGTGTTGTGATATGCTCACTCCGCATGCAGCAAATCCGTTATAGCGAGCTCGTTTGAGCTTTGTCGAGACGAGAGTGCAAGCACCCTTCGGTGTTTTCCCTCGCGGTTCGTGGATGCAGGATACGAGCATCGACCTCTTGGATAACGCGGGGGGGTGGCGTTGGCGAATTTGGGAGGAAGAGAAAAACGAGGGGATGCAACATCGACAACTTCTTCGCGTTCCTTTCGGTACCGGTGCCTTGACAATCTGAATGCCAATGAACGCGCGCTGGGCGTTCGAAGCTAGGATTCGATAAACGAAGACGACGGCTAGCAACCGTTTGCCTTGACGTCCATAACTTGTCTGGAAGTCTCGACGGCGTCTATTGCCGCTTCACTTGATGTCACCCTGTGGACCGTTACCCACTCGCAGTGTGTAGAGTCACACACTGGTTGCACTGCTTGCGAAGTAAGATAATTGTATTTATTGCCCTATTGCATTCGTTTTCTCTCTCTCTCTCTCTCTCTCTCTCTCTCTCTCTCTCTGTTCTATAAAGGTTTGTCCACCGTAAAACTTTTTACTGGGCAATCTTCTTCATCGATGGACTTACCCCATCATGCAAAGTGCCGCGGAAGTCTTGTCCGGGCCATCGGGAGGGAGCATCAACCATACTTAGTTCAATATCTGTCCTTCGCCCCAAACGTGCACGTACGCAAGGCAAGGCAGCACAGCAGGAACTAGCAATGAACCGGAAACGGAAATGTATGAGAGCGAGCCCCAAGATCGGCTATGAAGATGAGAATCTTGCGATGGTCGGCAAACAACAGGAGGTGCTGTTCCGGATTGGCGGTTTGCAACAGTGAAAACATGTCGGATACGATGCTGCAACGTTTTGGCTATCTGTCAACCATCCGATAGGGGTGTATTGATTTTAATCTGCCGCTGACTTGTGGCAATGACGTTTGTATTGAAAATGCTGCTGCAGCGATGGATATGAAAATTGATTATGGACGGCAATGAATGTTCCATATCACGTTAAGGTTGATGTATAAAATATCTGCACGATGTTACGAAAAATAGTATTAAAAAAGTTTGATTAAATGAATGAAATTTTTAATGCAAAGGGGATCGGATCTTCTCTCTGTTATCGTATGTGATCTATTGATCTTTTAATTATTGGTTGTGGAAATTTATTTAGGTTGAAAATTCAAACAAATTTTTTCGTCTCTTCCCTGAGATAAGGGTGACTCAGAAATGCATTTGTGGATTCTTGATATACCCGGCGGAGTGCTTGTCAATGCATTAACGCACGATATCATTGCACTTACGTAGCTGATTTGAGGTTAAAAGTCAATAAGAGCTGTAATAGATTTACAACTGTTTTGGTCCTCAGGATGAATACAATCAAGGAAATAAATGATACGAATTTAACCTTAAATCATAGCAATACGGCCTGGCCGTCCCTGATGAATAAAAAAAAAAAAAAAAAAAAAAACCTTAAATCATGATTAAAATAAACATTAGTCATATTTTTGAGAATCATCTCGCCGTTTGGTCCATTTTTCGTGTTAAAAGAATGGCATATCAGTGTTTATTTTCCAAAAATCAAAGACAATCGTTTAGTGCAATCGATCAAAGAACTCAATTTCGGTCCGTGACTTCACTACTTTAGGAAAAAAGAAAAAAACATTTCTCCATTCCGAAAGGACACCGATTCGACCGATAGCGATTTGCCGTTTTGTGTAGTGAAATCCATTTCCAAATTGTGCAAACAGTGCAACAGTGGCATCCCTTCTGTGCAAGGGTCATACGCTCGTTTTGCGAAAAATTACTTCACCATATGGAACGGAGAACTATGGCGAAAACCCCCTTCTGTGTTCGGTACGGTACGGAAAAGCTAATCAACGCCGATGGCACAGCTCGGTGGCGATGGCGATGGCGCTGACGGGAACGTACGGATGTTACTCTGCGTTGGAACTAAGTGTTGCTTACAGCGTACCCTCCGACAAAACGGATACGTAGGATTTGTTTATTCAATGTTCAGACCGGCAAACCGACCGACTCTGGGATCGGTGGTCGATTGGGAAGGATAGATTTTTGGACATTCGTACGTATCGGGCACAGAAGGGCACATCGGGCAATGGGGGGAGGTAGATTGGTAGTTCGATTCGACGACTCCATTCCGTGCGAATCCGTCCGTCCGGTCGTTGGCTAGCCATCAAGTTCGATTACGAATTGTTGGTTCCCCGTTGTCTGTCGCACAGTCGTTGGTGCGGTAATGCCACTACCAACAATCGGAAGCAACATCATCGTCAGGATCTATCCCGGAGCGTCCGGGATGAAGGTGCCTGCACGACGACGATGGATGCCGATCGGTGTCCACTTCTCTCCCTACCAGGCCGTGAGCTAGCAATAATGGTACTGCCGTCAACTACTATGTATCACACGGAATGTGCAATGTTCTCTGTATCCGTATATATTCTTGTTGCTGTTTTTAGTCTCTTGTTCATTCCACCCATCGGCTCGGTCTGCTCTTGAAGCGCCTTCGTCTTCTTCGTTCATTTCGCCTGCACCCATGAAACCACCCACGATTCCGGAATGGCAAATGCGTATTACGAATCTTTGTCTGCGTGTGTGTATGGGAGACTGTTTTTTTATGCTGTCGTTTGTTTGTTTGTATTTCTTCTGTTCGCTTCTGCTTCTTCTGCTCGGTGAAGTTCAACAGGGATCTCGACCTCTCGCATACTGTTGCTGGGCTGACGGTCAGAACGCGAAGGTCGCCCAGTGGTAAAGGAGGTTCGATTTTTGAATGTCATGCCTAAAGCCAACCTTGGGCGACACCATCCGTACCGGCAAGTACAGGGGTTGACAAAACCGTGAATGAATGAGAAGGAAGCATCAAAATGGAGGTTTTAAGGTTTACTGGATTAATACAATATATTTTTTCTATTTGAATGATCTTTTGACTGCTTCATTTTATAATTTTTTTTTGTTGTACTTAAAAATAAATTATTTGAATCTACATTTTTTTCAATTTTATTTGCAATTTTAGTTTAACTGAAGCATTTTTTATTAATTTTAAATTTACTTATTGCACTTTTAAATACAATTTCTACTTTCTGTTCGATTTTTTCATCTTTTATACTCTGTGCTTTCTTTAACTTTAATCATCTTATTCATTCTTCTTCAACTTTTGTCATGTTTTGTTATATTATCTCTTAACCACTTCTCTTTGAATACCGCTGTAATCCTCTCCGGCACTCTCCTTCCGGCTTTCGCTCCTTCATATTCGGCAGGTGTATTATTTCGTAAGGCATATCCCAAAAAGAAAAAAAAAAGGTTAATGTGGCACTTATCCGTTTAGGGACGGTGTTTTGGGCGAAAAAAAAAGTCGGTATGTTTGTGTATGGGTGCGTGTTTTTCCCTTAACGTTATCCGTTATCCCAAACGCTACTAGCACCAGGCGAAGCAAACGTTTCGCAAATCGATTTAGCTTCCCGTGTTGTAGCCGATGTAGTCGCTCCTTTGCTGACAAACACAAACCAAACTGGCACTCACCTCATAAAAATCCTTCCTTCCACAAGCTATGCTCGCTATTTGTGGCCCTTGTGCAGCCGTGATGTAGCAAATGGGCAGGCAGGCAGGCATACAGTGGAAGCGAAGGGTGAGCGTGATGGGGAGAGTCGGGATTTGGAAATGGGCTTCCGCCTGCGGTTCGGTGACGACTGGGTAGGACAACCGAAGATGGGAAAATATTACAAATGTATGCCAAACGGTAGCTAAACGGGAAAGGGAGATGGCATCGACCACCCCCTTTTTTCGGCTGAGTTGGTTACTGAGCGTTCGTTCGGTACATCAAAAACCCGGGGGTGGCCGGTAGCGTGACGTCTCGCTCACTCGGGTCGGGTTCGGATATGGTGCAAGAGATCCTGACTTCGGTAAATAAACCGGTACCTTGGGTCATGCTTTCGACTGTCGATTCACTCGCCTACC
Organism: Anopheles maculipalpis; assembly: GCF_943734695.1. Taxonomy (NCBI): domain Eukaryota; kingdom Metazoa; phylum Arthropoda; class Insecta; order Diptera; family Culicidae; genus Anopheles; species Anopheles maculipalpis. The sequence goes on from NC_064872.1 coordinate 88,046,798, forward strand.
GTGTGTGGGTGTGGTGGGAATGAAGGCGGTGTGGGGGCATGGATTTGTAGTGTGTGTATGTGTGCATATCTATGTACGGTTCGGTTACCCGTAGCACGATGGAGACGCATGGCTGTGTGTGAGGACACGGATTGGGGAAACGATAGAATCATAGCACAGTTTCGCTTTGCTACCGGAGACTCCCATCTCCCAACGATGCCATCGGTGGGACGTTGTGGTCAGTTCCGAAACGTAAAAGGGGCTGAAGAGGCTGGATGAGAACGGGAGCGAGAGACACGAATGCAGATCATGTTGGCGGTATACTCATTGTTCGCTGTATGTTTGCTGCTACCATCTGCCATTGTCCATGCTAGTGAAGGACCTTGGTATCAGGACACATCCATACCCATACCCCACACTCTTATCACGGTGCAGCAGCGTAGTAGTACGACGAGTTGTAATCCTCGGAGTGTGGTTGCGAGTGCGAGTGTGTTTATATACGTTCGATCGGGCGATCGAATCAATTATCATTAATTCATTTCGAGTGGAGATAGCGTCCCGTACGAGCCTCGGGCACGAGGATGGGCAGGGTACATTGAGGTACCGGCCAAAGTACATGAGAATGCACGGAGGTGAATTGGTACTATAAATATTGTTGGCTGTAGTGTTGTGCTTCTAGCAGCCCGTCGTCCATGGGAGTTCTTTGTTTGCTAACTTATTGGCACAAATATTTTGCAAATCAATGAAACCGAATTGCTTATTTGAGTGGTCAGGCAAGGGGATGTTGTTCCGGAGTCGGTGTGAACTCTCTGACGATCTTCTCAAATTCACAGAAATTAGAAACAAAAGGAAGTAAGAATTAATTATGCAATTTCCTCGTGTTTCTGATTCTTGGGAAGTTCTGACAGATTGTTAGCAATTAAGTCATTTACATGGAATCATATCGAGTGATAAGCTTCTAGATAAATTCTTCCACTACAAGAAGAGATTCCGGCAATCAAAATCCCTCAAGCTCGAAGCTTTTGGTAAAATCGAATGTAGGGGAAAAGTAGTGCCATCTTTTAGCATTCTGATACCATCTTCAAGGAGCGAATTTTCTCCATCTTCCATTTTCCGAATTTTGTATGAGGAGGTTTTGAAACTCGAGAGTCAGCTTTCTCCGAATGACACGAAAAAAAACGGAACGGGCCGTCCGATCGGACCGATTTTCCCCAACTGCTGTCCGCGTGGCAGGGCGAATTTCTCTCCTTCACCGAACGGGAACGGACCATCGGAACACCACCGACCGATGCTGAGCTCCTGGTACTGGAAGTTTACTCGTCGGTGGAGTACGATCGAACGAAGTAACCGAACGTGGGCCTCCGTTCCGTTTTTGTTCGGGTTCGTTTTCTGTTCTGTTGGGGCGGGAGAGTTCGGTGTGTGTGAGCTTTTGCCAGTACCCCTTAGGAGCCTAATGTTTTCTCATTGGAAGTGTTGGAGAAAATTAGGCACCATTTCGCTTTGGATAGGATTGTACTAAGTACAGCGAGAGATTTTATGTTTATTTTGTCAATGCAAAGCGTCAATGAGAGTATATATTGAAGAGGACTTGCCAAATGCCAAAGCACCTCTTTGTAGCTCCTCAAAGTTTGTATAATGTTCTTGGGTTCTTGCTTTTTTAATAGTTTAAAATGAATCATATTAACGATTACCTTTGCAGACATCTTGATTAAATGATATGCACAACCTGCTAATGCCAATGGAATGGTTTGGCCTTTTCACAATTGCATGACTTGAAGCATTTTGTGATGCAGATTGAATAACATACTTTATTCAAACCCACGGCTGATCAAAATTACCCTGAAAGTATGCAATTATGTTAACAAAATGCGCACAAGACATGCAACCGGTGTTACAAATTAATTTTGCATACGCTGATTGTTACTTAGTTTATTATTATTCAATTCTTAAGGTCAATCTCGGTGTGTATTTGCGTTTCGCAGATTAACTAGTGGCTGTACTAGTCTCGCCAAAGACATCTTCGAAACTGTTCAAGATAGAGTAATCAATGGACGGTACACAGGGCACTCGGGTCGAAACGCAGTGTAAACACAAGCACACAATTCGGTCAGGTGCGTACACGATGCATCCTGTGCCATCGTAAAAGTGGCATCACACCATACCACGCCTTCAAGACAAGCCTTGATAAATGTATCAAACATCGGTTCGGGTTTGCTGCTGCTGCTGCTGCTGCTGCTACTGCTCCGGATAGAATTTGTGTGCGTAGGATTTTATGCATATTATTAGCACGAGCAGTGTGAGCAATCGAGCTGGTTTGGGGGAGTTTTTGGTTTAAAGTTATTGGAAAATTCTAACGATGTTTTGCAGGAGGGTAAGTTGATCGAAGGGGGAAGTGTTACACATTTCGGCCTTTTGCCGCTCGGTCCATTCTGTCTGTTCATGATGTCGGTTTTTACCGTGCACCGTGTGTTCGATCATCCATCGATGCCGTCGGTTATGTTGCCATGAGCAGCCGCCCATGTGTGTGAGAAGCCAATATGTGTTGATGTTAAAGTTATGCGAAATAATGCCAGGAGGGAACGACGAGGGATGTGTGAAACTTGCATGGGGCGATATGTCCACTTGCCATCGGTACAACGTTTGGTAGGAAGTTATGATGTTTGTATCGATACTCAGTCAGTACGGGCAATGTTAGAAGGATGTAGGCGAGTAGTAAGCTATAGGCAGCAGAAAGGAAATAGCGATAGTGTGTACGGTTTGGACGGAGATTTAACTGCCTTTGTACGCTTCGGTACTACATGCCACAAGGATGCAATGGTACGTACACTACGGAGGGAACGATGGATAGAGTGTGAGAGCTGAGAGTGAGTGGTGCTGAAACGATCCTGGCATCGATGAACTGTTGTAGCATGTTCAGGACTTCCATATGTGCGAAACGATGCCATTCTCGAACCCGTTCCACCCCTGAGCCCACCAGAGCTGCAGTTGCTGTTGCACCTTGTGGCTACTGCAGGCAGTGTGTGAACGCCCGTTGCCGTTTGTTTCCTGCTGCCTGTTTGCCTAACATTTATAATAAATGGAGGAAATTTATGCATTTCGATCCCGAAACCGTACTCGGAAACAATTGCCAAACCGAAATAGAGAGGGGACACCACCGGAGGGCACAAGGGAGGGATGGAGCTGTCGATGGAAAATGCGGCAAGTGGAAAATTGTGAAACGGTTCGGTACAAAACAAAGGTGGTAACAGATGCTTGCTACTGTTTGTTGGCTTCGTACTATTTACGAGCAAAAGACCCCCTCCTTAATCTGTTGTTGCAGCCGTCCGCCGATGCTCGTCTCGTTACCGTAAGAAAGCCCAAAGACAGGCAAGCCTCCTTGATGGCCTTGCCGTCCTTCCCAACGGCCTATGCAAATCGCATCAAATCGAGAGCATTGAGTAGCCGGTCGGGCGTTAAATAACCGTTAAAGCTTTACCGGTTCCGGGTAAACTGGGCTGAAGGAGCGCACCGGGTGTCGCCCTGCTCCTTCCGCCCCGTCCGCATTAAATGGATAGCTGATTTATTGGCTGTTGATTCGGACGCACGGATTAGGATGAGCCCGGGATGGGAAGGCTGTGCATGGGATACCTCTTGGAACGCTTATTAAAGTGATTTTACCGTATACATGTCAAACATGTCTAGATTGTTTGATTTGTGCTGTATTGTAGATGGGTGGGGTGTTTCGGTATTTTGATTTCCATGTCTCCGGTGTCTTGTTCGGTAGGAGCAAACAAGCTTAACGGCAAGTTAATTTTGTATTGCAATTTGCATAACTCTAGGCGCTTTCGACAGGTGTTGCAGCGTGTTGTATCGTTAGCCTTGTGGTGCAGCAAAGTCTGCACAAAGTATGCAATTTGTGAGTCAAAAAGGAGGATTTAAGGAAGAATTCCTTGGCTTACAACGCCTGAAAGTATGTAATTGGAGTGAGATTCAATACGTGTAATAGATTAGTTAATATAATGAAATAAATATACAAAAAACCTACATGATCGAACAGCAAAATAGGACCCAACATCCTCAACCAGACACAGCATTTCAAGCATATTATTTTGCTGCCAACTAATCCAAAGACCGTGTGACAACCCGGCTACGGGTTGTTTGTCTTTTGATTGTCACGGGTTATGGGGTCCCAAGTCTTCCATTATCCGAAAAAGGAAGATAACCAATTTTTCATAATTAATCCTCACGTCGTAAACTATACCGACAAGCGGCTCCCATGTGCGCCAACATTTCGTTGGCATGTGTGCCTTTTTCCATCCGCTTACTTTTGTTTCGAAAACACACACACACACAGACACACCATTTGGTTAAAGTAAAGCATCCAGCAAACGTTCCAGGGCATGATTTGTTTTTCTCCGCTGCGTTCGAACAGCAAGCAAAGGGGTAGGCAACCCTCCAAACGCCACATACATGCATGAAGAGCTCGCTCGTATCGATGGTCGATGGTGTGTTTCACGAATTTGTTTCGTGCTTAGATCAAGATCGGTAGCCTTTCCCTGTCTTACGCCACTGCGTTGTCAGCTTTGCTGGTCGTCAAACTGGCCTTTTGCTACAAACAGAGCAAAACACCCCACACCCCACACCAACAGCCCAGCTTCATCAATGCGGAAGCGCAAATGCATGTTTATGTTTTTCCATCCTCTGGGCGCTTTCCCACCACTGCCCAAAAGCGACTTTTCCTTCGAGTGGTCGCTTTTTTTCCTTCTTCTTCGGCTTGCAGACCGTTTGCAGACACGAGCCAGTCAAGAATGAGAATCTTTATTCTGTGGGATTGATTTACGATCCGTTGGGTTCTCTCGGTTCTGCGTTTGTGTGTGCTTGTGGTGTTCCCTGGTGCGTCGGGAGTCGAATAAATTGCCGGTACCGAATTCAGTGGCTTGCCTCTTGCTGGGGTGATTTATTGGAATAATATTCAATCATTAGCTTCTCACCGAGCAGCGCGATCAGTTCCGTGTGCGATAGGGCTGGTGTCGTTGGACAGGATTAGCACCGGAGCACACGCTCGGAGCATTTTCGGGTCATCGGAAACCTGGCAGCAGAGTGCTATTGGTTTTGTTAATAAAGTGTGTAAGCAGGGGAGAGCCGGCGGGAGGACATTTTTCCAGTCCAAATAAAATCCGCTGAAATTAAGTAGAAAGAACGTTCTGTTGCAATGTTTGTTTTATGTCTCACGAATTGATTGAGCAATAAAGAATCGTGATTTTATGCTTATACTGTCTGATTTTGCTTTTTGTTTGTTTGTTCTTTGTGTCATGAAGTCGTGTTGGGTTTTGGTAAATGTTTGATTTTTTTTCTCATGTTACTTATATTTGTTCATATATTTGTGGTTTGTTTTCTACAATCTGTCTAAACATTTTTTTTCTTGAGTTTGGTTTAAATTAATTTGTAACCTTATTTACAATTTTAACTGTGTTCTATCTGAATTCTAATCACGGATGACAATACTTATTCCATTTTAAACCATCTCCAGGGCAGTGATCCGCTTTGCCCGATCGGTGATCGACCACCACCGTGACCAAACTGGTTCCTTGTGCGTTTCCAGCACCACCGCTTTCCAAACCGTTCCCACCGTTTCCCAGCAACCGAAGAACACTAATAGCTCATAAATTTATCATCGCACATATCGCGCGAACTCGCGCACGTCTGCACGGTGCGGTCCCTGCTCGGTTCTCTCGCTTTTCTGGTTGTTGTCCATTCGCTTGGACCGACCATCACCCCCAACAACAGGCAGAAAGGCATTGAAGAAATACACACACACACACACACACACACACACAAAACCCAGGGAAGCTTTCGCCTATGTTGGAGCATGGGACGGAACCGTCGGTGTGATGTTAGCGACCGAGAATGTGTGCATAAATCTTAAGCTATTTAACTTAAAACCACCAACAACCGGGGGATCGGTACGATGCCGCATTGGTTGCTTCCTCGGTGGAGCGCTGTATGTAGCATTTTGTTCTTTGAGAAGATTATTTTTTGCATTCCATCTCCCAAGGATACGACGATCTTTCTCTTCTCTTTTTGTACTGTTTCTCGCTGTCTGTGGAACATCGCCTGGGCATCTTGGGGCGAACAAGGTTGCTTCAACAAGCAAGTGCTCCCGAGACAGACTCCAGGGTCCACCTTCACCCTTGTGACGCTCATTATCGCCGGTTAATCATAATCCGTTTTGGGCCAGAATCGGGACAATCTTGCCAACATGGTCAACGTTTGGTGTATCGGCGTGTTGTCCGACGGTGGGGGAAGTGATGGTTGGCAGCAGTAAACCAGTTTTGCCTGGTCTCGCGAACCATTGAGCATCAGGTTGAGTTCGTGAGGTCTTTGCGTACGGGGAAGCGAACTATCAAGTCACAGCACACCCTCGCATTGGGAGGAGTTTGCAGAAAATTGAGGGGCCCGCTTGTGGAGAACCTTGAGAAGATCTTGTTTTGAATAGTGCGGGAAACAAAACAGAACCCGTGTCTGGTTTTGTCAGTATCGATTTTTGTTTTGAATACGCAAATGACGGGTTAATGATTCTGAATGAGTTTTGTAATTAAAAAATTCATATGTTTCCAAGCGAATTAGAATGCGTTTTGCGTTTAGAACGTTTAGTACACGGGGTATGAACTTGTTGAACAGATTTAAACACATCCTTGAACAAGACATTTCTAGAGACAAAGTAATAATTAGGAAGTAAGCCTCTGAACATGGGAATTTTTAGAAAACAATTTGTATGAAGATTAGGAAGCGTTGAGAGCTCAAATCTCGACAGGTCAGAGAAGTCTGTGTCCCAATTATTTTGACACTTTTCAATTGTTTCTTTGCCGCAGCTGGTACGAAGGTAGGATTTACCAAGCTGATGATCAATAGGTTATAAGTGTAGCAAAAAAACCAATGTGCGTCGGCCGGGAATCGAACCCGGATCAACTGCTTGGAAGGCAACTATGCTGACCATTACACCACCGACGCATATGATTCCATCGAGGGCTTTGCCATAATCCAGAAACACTCCAGCGATCTTCCGAAACATGGCACGGGTTTACACGCACCACTCGCAAAGATGGACCCTCTGAGACCGTGGTCAATTACGCGGGACGATAAATCTGTCCGTATGCGTAGTAGCAGCGTACCAGCGCGTAATGAAAACAAACTATTTACAGGCTTACGCGAGCTAGCATAAAGCATAGTGTGTGGTAGCATTTTATTTAAGCATTTTTTCGACTTTGATCCACCCATACGGAAGGGGGTGTTAGTGGGGAAGATGAATAAGAAGAAGGGGCCTATGAGTGACGTTGGGTTGCTGTTGTTGACTGTTATCCAAAATACGCGTCGAACACTCAGAAATATGTGCGCACAGAGATACATGAGAAGAACAGAAAAAAATGCAACCAATGCCGTGGCTTCAATTCGGGTTTTTATCGTTCAACACTCCATAAATCATCGGGAGTTGGAGTACGCGTACACGGCTAAAGGGTGGGGGTGTTGAATGCAACAAACTCTACCCGAGAATGTGAGTGCCAAAGTGAATTGCGGAACCTCGCTGTCAAATGGACATCGAGAAGGAGAGTTTATTAGCAGGTGAATATTTTTAGAACCGATTGAGCAACGTACCGCTCAATGAGAAACAAAAATATTACCCATTTATTGTATTGAATAATACTTTAAAAATAAATAAATAAAAAACACAAAAACACCCCATGTTGAGCGAGCTTTTTTTATTCTCGAAAATAATACTTTCTCCTCAAAATGCTTCTTTGTGCTTCATTTCTTGCGGTTAGTGATTGGAATTTGGTTATCGAATTGCAGTTGGGATGCCCGAAACGGAGTCCCGTCCTCGATGTGTACCTTCGGCGTTGTGTGGCTGTCATGTTTCAATTAGGCAAATTTATTTATCACCAAGTCCCCAGGAGTCGACTGTGCAAAATTCCAATCGACCGTCCTCAGCCACCTTTCCTTCCTTCGTTTCCTTTTTTCGCTTGAACCGATAGGAACGTGTATCTGTTGCGCGCCTGCAGAACGTGTCTGCGTGAGATTTTTGTTTATGTTAAAAATTGTGTCCGGCCCGGCACAACATGATGTGATACTCTGTTTTTATCCAAACCCAAACGATATTTCGGTGGTTTTGGGAAGACCATGACGGGTTGGGTGGACGGCCAAGGGGATGAGGGGTTCCCGTTGGGCATTAGCATAACCGAGAACAAATCGATTCCAAATGTCTACCAATCGAATGATGGTGTATTTGTGTGCTTGTGTACCTGGAAGAAAATGGAGAATATATAACAAAAATAAAATTAAAAAAAAAACCCCATCTCACACGTACACCCCAGTTCTGCGACAGGAGTATCCGATGATAAACTGGTTTTATTTACCTGTTGTCTTTGTTGTTGATTTCCTTTTTTGTTTTCCTCCCGTTTGCTAGTTTGTTTTATTTGATAAACGCTGTCACACACAGCTCCGACACCGACGACAAATCTGTAATCGGGTGTGTAATTGAGCCGTACCAACCGTTGCCGGCTCAGCCTTCGCCGTGCGTTGGCATGCTCGCGCGGTCTAGTAGATGGGAGCTGTCAAAATACGACCTCCCCTTGGGTGCGATGGGAGGATGGGAGGGTGGTGACGCTTGTGCTGCACAAACATGTGTAATTTTTGGCAGTATCAATAACCAAAAAAAAAAAACAAAACGTTATCCCTTCTTGTCTGCCGCAGTTTTCCCTTGGCATCTGGCTTTCGATATGTGGAGATCGATTAGACGAAGCGTTGGCGAGTGAGTAAGTGAGTGAGTGAGTGTGAGGGTGACGAAGCGTACCAGAGCTCATGTTTCTACTCACCTCGGAAGCGCGCACCGAACGAGTGACAGTTCTTTTTTTCGCGAGTGAGTTATTGCGTGAGTGGTAATGGAGGTGCCCACTCCTTCATTTGATCACTAGAATAACACAATAATTTGATTGTATGTGAATTCTATGAACTTAAAATAATACGAATAAAGATTTAAAAAATGTAACACCAAAATGTAACACTCATATTCTCCAAACTTCATGCATCAATTTACAATGCAATGACAATTATTCCGCAAAACATACCTACTCGACGTGAAATCAGACACGTAACAATGATTGGTGCTGTTAAACAATCTCCGCACTCCGACAGCCAGAACAACGGGTACGTACGGCTACAACAGCCTGGGAATTAGGCAGAAATGCCGCCAGTAGAGGTACGAGAGGTGCTCTCGTCCACGTCCTCGTTGGCTTGGAGAACTCCACCGAACGTTTCATCACACTTGCAAGTGAGTAAAAAGTTCACTCACAACGAGTAAGTACAGCAAGTGGACGCTCAATCGATTGCCCCGATCTCTCGCATAGTCCAGTTCCCGCTCTTCGTCCCATTTGTCGCTCCATCTGGTGAACCATTTAGCACCCCGCTGCAGTTGATTATGTTTGAAAACATTAATCAAATCGACTTCTCGTGAGTAAGGGCAAGCAACAGGCAACGGGGGGAAATTCTGGGGGAAAGTTTGCTGGGAGGACATTTGTAACTGTTGGTTTCAGGTGGAACCGGTTCCGGTCACGGCAGGCGTGTGAGTGATCAGAAATCATCGCATGACACAGGACAGCAGTCGCGGGTGAACAGTGACTTCCTGCCCGTCGTCCTTCATTAACTCCATCGGTTCGGTGTTAATCCTTTGTCTATTGTTCAGGTGCCGAGCTTTGGCGTCCTTGTTTATCTTGGCAGGGAAGTGGACGGGATGGTGACGGTGTGAGGCGGCGATTCGAAGTTAATTAATTTATTAGGTTATTGATTGGGTCGTCGGGCGACGACTTTCCGTTTACCGGCAGACTCCCGGGCGTTGCAAGTCCTAAAGCACGGGTAGTTAAGGATAGAAATGGGCAAACATTATCCAGCACAAGCAGGCATCGCATTGTAAGCTGATTCACCTGCTTATACTCCTCCCTTTCCACTAGTGTTTCTGTTCCGTTTCTGTTCCCCCCCCCCCCACGAAGGATAGCAATGGAGGATGACGGGAATGCACTCACAGTCGTCTTTGTTTTCTTGAGTGATATGCTTTCAGGAGCACTAGAAAGAATTCAATTATCAAACGCATTCACGCTCATACACACAAACAACAAAAAAAGACACTGCCTGCATCCTTAAACATGTGGCCCACCGTTCTTGATCTTTGAAACGTTAAATTACCCCACAGGACAGCTTAGTGTGCTCGTTCCGGTATAGACTTTCCCACCATCAAAGCACATCCTTTCCGAAGCATTCCTTGACACCGATACGTCTTAATCATCGGTGCAACTTTGCCTCGGGGATTGGGTGAGTTGGTGGCTCCTTTGTGCGAACGCCATAGAAGCGCTTGGACGTGAATAGCAGATTGTTTGCATAATTGATAGGCATAACTATTAAACAAACAACTCGATTTTGACTATTGTTTGAAGGGGTTGCGTGTGCGTGTTGTGGCGTTGGCGGGGACTGACTGTGTTCAGCTACCTACCTGCGACCGGGTTGGATTGGGTGTAGCGATAGAGTTGTTACTAGTGTGGCTCATCCAATACCAATAACTCATCCCAACTCACCGTGTTCATCGTTGGAGGATTGCTTGTGTTTTGTTGAATGAATATCATCTGTCAAGCGTGATGCTGGTAGCGGAAGGTTCAAAGGATCCTGTTCGATTTGAGCTACTAACTAATATATCTTGGCTCTCGGTGTGTGTTAGGAGCGCAGTCTTGTAGGCATAATGTGTTTCGTAAAATTTAAGCCTAGCAGCCTTCCATCACTCACACATCTGTTTGGCGTAAATGGATGCAGTTGCAGAAAGCAGAACAACTTTAAAGCATCCTCCCTTTGCCGCTTAGTGCTCCTGAATGGACACAATTAAAGCATTCATCTGCCACTCACCCTTGGAAAGCACGGTGGAGCATATCAAGCGGGAATGGGTGCGAAGCGTTAAGTAGCAAAATCGAATGGTAATTAGTATGTTTCGCTAGAGTTTCTTATCATTATCAATCAGTGCTCGATGATGATGTTGTTCACCGACCACCGAGTAGTTGCCGGTGGTGGATGACTTTTGTTTGTCTTTTGGATGTGACTGTTGGAGGAGCTTAGAGAGAAAACTAGCCTGCAGGGGCTAGAGTTAGCTCTTAATTCTGGAGAACAACAGTAAACAATTCGTTGACATGATATGATGGAACCATACTGAACCAAAAATCCAAGCTGGGTTAGAACATTATTTCACAACTTTTTTCGTACAGTTATTAAATAAAAAATATTTGCTTTTTTGTTTTGTTTATTTTCAATTCAAAAGTTTGAATAATTGTCCAAAATTGAACTACACTTGGTAAAGAAGCAGATGAGAGAAAAAGAAGCTCTATTAAAATATGTCAAACAAATGAAGTAAACGATGCATCATCAAAACCACATTAAAACGCGCAAAACCACAAGCGAAATGAACCTAGAACCATTAATAGGTTTCAGTTTACCAAGCGGAACAGATAAGCAAAACATGATAACGAACTTGAAGCTAACAGTGGAATAAAAATCTATTTATAACAGAGTTTGAAGCGAGCTACTGTACCCGTATCTGTTTCCGTAGTGTAGCGGTTATCACGTCTGCTTCACACGCAGAAGGTCCCCGGTTCGAACCCGGGCGGAAACAACTGTCAGCTTTTTTGGAAAGTAGTAAGATAAAGTCGCTATTTTAGCTATATAAAAGAAATCTCCTTTGTTTTGGGCATGAAAATGGGGGGGACTGTTATAACTTTTTGTCTTCTTTAATTTGTGTTGCATTTTCGTAGGTGAAAGTTTTGACTTAAACTCCCCACTGCTGTTACTAGTAGCATTCGTCGGCAGTGAGAGAATTTATTTAATTACAGCCGTAATAATAAACTTGCTCTGGTTGCCTCCTACCACCCACCGTTGGTTGGTGGATTCCTGTGCCCGAATACGGAAATAATTGTTCGGCCCTATTTTCATGCCAGCTTTCCAGATGAAGGGAGTTCCGTATACTTTCTACCGTTGATGAAGACGTCCGGATATTGGTGTGAGAGTTTCTGTGTGTGTGTTCCACAAGGAGTGCAAAAGACATAGCTGGGGTGTCTGTTTCAAGTCCTTTTTGCCAAAGATGCATACATTTGCATCTAGCGTTTCGGTCATCTTAGAATGCACAAGCGAGTGTGAGGATAAGGTTGTCGAACGATCCTCTGGGTGGTACCTCGGTTCCATGCATTGATGGGAGGGAAAGCGAGATGAAAACGGGTTTTCATGTGAGCTATTTGTGGATACGTTCAGGCGTGGTGTGCAGGGCTGAACAGGGGATCGGTTGAAGAATGCTTGAATTCTTCGAACTTGTCCATGAGAAGTTTATGAGTCTTTGGGAGCCTGGTTCTTTGGCTCATCGTTTTGAGCGTTGCGGTGGATGGCGCTCAGAAGTTCAGAGGCAAGCGCAAAACTATGCACAACATCGAACGATCTAGAATCAAGTGTACAATGCAGTTGGGCAGCGATCGCCCGTACTGCATAAAGGGGTGGAGTTCCCGGAGCGGGAAGGCAAACGGTTTTCTTGAGTTTCCGAGATAACTTCTTCTAGCTGTGAGGCGGAATCTGCATCCGTTTTGCTTGTAGGGCGTTTTCTAGCGAAAGGGCTCGATGTTGTCGAGCTACAGCGAGCGCCACCACGGCCACCACCGAGCCACATCTCCTTCGTTCCGGTCTGAATACTTGATAACTTCTGATTTGCTTTGCCGGATCGTATTGCTCCCGTTGCGAGAACGAGCACTCCCGGGGACCGGATCGACAGGACGGTGGACCGTGGAATGCGTACCATCCAAGCTCCAAGCAGCCTCGAGCATTTTGACCGGCGTGTACATGGGATGCAGCTCGGAATTCAGGATACACGATTCCCACACGCTCTTAAAACGTGCGACAGTAGTATTAATGGATATGTGCAGTACATACGCTGACAGGCGCTTGCCCAGGCCGATAAGATTTCTGTGTGTTCCGGGTGCGTCCAATCTGTACTTGTGACGATACGGGATATTTCTGCCGTTTGTTTGTTGAAACTTGCCGAAGCAAAATCAAGCGTCAAGAATGAAAGCTTCGAGAAACTATTTCCCTTCGGTAGGGCTATTCCCAGGACAGGAGCAGACGGTTTGGTGTGCATGAAATCAGAACATTCGATCTATGGCCGTTGGTAATTAATTTCATGGTTCGGGTTGGATGGGTCCAACCCCAGAACCGTGGGAATGGTTCGATAGCTTATGGTAAAACGGTCGAAGATAATGTCTGAAGAAGCCACTACGTCAATGTTGGGATAATGTGTATGCAATTTATGACTAGCTAGCTAGACAAATTAGTAAGCAAATGAACAGTAAAATAACAGTGCTAAAAAATGTCTGCATTGGTATTTTCCAGCAAAATGTTCCATACCTCATCATTGCCATTTGCAGATTTTATAAGGAGAAATGCTAAGACGGATAGTTCTCCTATTCCTCACTGCTCTAAGATACACAGCAGGCAGAGTATGATTTTCCCCAATTTGCCACAGACTCGCACAGGCCAAACAGCACAACTCGCTACTTCTCCATCGCCGAGCAACTCATCGAAAGGGCGAGTACTCAACGCGCTGAAAGGAGAAAATACAGCAGCAGCAGCAGCAGTAGCAGTACCGACTGTTCGGTCAGCTCGAGAGTGGGAGAGAACTTTCCCTCAATCGTTTCGACCACCGTACCAGGGTAGCAGGAAAACTGGATATGTTCGAAGCTTCGTTTGTGTTCTGCATTTCCACCGAGCAAAAGGTGGCATCTTCACTCTTTTGTTTCGGGACCCGAGAGTTCGTGCTCGGGCAGGATTTGTGGGAGAAAAATCAATATAGGATGTACCGCTGCGAAATGTGAATTTTTGTGTCTCTGTCTGGGGTTTGATTTTCTGCCCAAGGTAGCACTTCCATCTAGGGGGGTTAGGGGAGGGGACACACGTATAAACGGCTGCCTGTGCCACTTTCACTCTAACCTTCAAGAGGGAAAATCCCTTAACCACCTAACGGGGATGATATTCCCGTCCCAGGAAAACATTTTACAAAGAGGAGATGTTTTTATATTTGTTCTTTCATTCCGGTTTCTCTTCCGGAAGCGAGTCAAGTACCCCCGAGGTATAATAAATCATTACCATCCTTACCAAAAGCAGTTGTTGGAGCCAGGCTGGAATGGGGTGGTAAAATTATTGGTGAATCGTTACAGGTTGGTTGGTAAGATTACAATTCACCACCAAGGCGTTACATAATAACAACAAACAAAGCAGGGAGATTTCGGAAGGGGACGGAGGTGCGAAGTCGGTCCGGATGTGCGTGCGAAGGAAGGCATAAGTGGGTTGTGTTGGTTTACTCTGCAGTGGGGTTTTACGCTATCGTTCACTGTAATGAGACCAGCGCGGTGTGAACGAAGGGGCTTCGGATGATGCCGGAGAAGCTCGAAGCGGAACCAACTGCTTAAATATTAATTTTTCACATTTTGGTACGTTTGCTTGTAGCGGTGATCTTTACACCTGATATGGGAGTGTTAGGATAGACATTGCAAAAGAAGCATGAGCAACGATGCAGTCCACATTGGTTTTGAACTTTTTCTGAACAGTTTCTTCACAAGAATGAAAGCCAATAGTTGCAGTTGCAGTTTGAATTTTTGAATTTTTTTCAATGAAGCTTCAAATCAATCAGTTACTAATTGTATCTCAAGATGCTTATGTTATTCGGTTATACATGTTTTAAGCATAAAAATATATGAAGAATGTCAAAAATTTAACATCTTTAATACCAAAAAACGATATGATCTTCAATGCTAGAAAAAAAAAATACAGTTTTAGTGTTGAAATCTCAAGCTGATGGTAAATTTCACCTTCAAAACCAAGCCCACCCTAACTCACCAACTATTTCGTTCCGGCTCGCGCAAGAGTGAGCAAAGCGAAACTGTTAAAATACAAAATTCGAGTCCTTGGCGTTGTTTCCCCATCACCTTCGACCACCACCCATGCACCGTATGCGACCGTATCGATGTAAACAAATCGGATTTATTTTTAACCCATCACAACTCATTACCAGTGGCGGCCTTTCCAATCGCCGATGGAGCGTCTTAGTTCTACTTTCTTGCTGTTGTGTGTGATTTCTGCTTCCCATGCTTCCCTCCACACGTGCCCCGATGCTGATCGACAATTTTCACAACCAAAGCGCAATTAAAGTGTCCCGTATGAAAATGGTGCTGGAAAACTTGTTGTTTTCCCCGGTGTTCCGATGTTCCAAGGGCGCCCCACCGAGTACACTATTATTGCCGAACGCCGCACCCAGACTAAACAGTGTTATTTACGATGGCGCTATAACTCATTTGCAAAACCATTTCTTGCGGGTGTTTTTGTAAATGTGTTGTACTGTAGGAGGAAGGAGTAAGAGGTGCGGTTGAGTGCAACAAAGATGCCGCACCGGCGGCAACACTTGGTATATTGTTTGAAAACAATCAAAAAGGGTTACATTTCGGTCGGTCGGTTGTGAAATTGTGGCGATCTTCATAAGAGCAAAAAAAGAAGAGCTCCCTTAACCCTTCGATACAGGCCTATCAGGATGTTAAATTATTCATTGGGGAATCTTTCGGCATTTTGGTACCAACGTGTACGTATGTTGAGGTGAGACATTTCCCCGAAAAGAGCAAACAAAGGTGAAGAAATTTGATTGTTTGCTCTGTATTGAGTTCAACAAATGTTTGCTCTTTCTGGAGCTATCAGCTGGACAAATGAGTGTTGCCTAACTCCGTCTAAACAAACTATTAGATGTGGCTGGGTAGTGGGAAGAGTTCTTAAAAAGAATACCAACTGGGCCACTGCAGCCTGCTGCAGTTAGTTGCTCGTTCCCGCTCGTGGTGATATGATAATCATGGTGAAAGCAAGTGTGCTACTGGTGTTTGTCACATGCGTGGCTCAGGTTGGTACGATAGTAACGCGTGAATATCGATTTTTGTACTTAAATGTGCATCTCCTTCTCCACTAGCACTCGTTTGTGGCAGCCTCACCAGACTTTGGAGTCGATGTATCGATCAGAGGTAGTGTGGCTGTTCAGCAAACAGCCCTTCGTATCGAGGAGCGTTTCGTCGAGCTAATCGGACACATGGACTTTACACTCGTTTCGTCCTACGAAAAGCTGGGCTTTTTACAAAACCAATTCATATACCTCGCCCAGAATCTGAGCTCGGTTGGCACTGCTTTTGCAAGGACTTTAAACTCAGCCACCACAAGCAACAGTAACGTGCCCGGCACTTTCGAACCAGTAATTTATTTGCTGTCCCAGCTCCAGACACTTGGTGTTAGCCAAATATCAGACATTATTGGCGTAATCTATGAACTCGTGGGACAGTCCTTGGGGTTACAGCTGGAGGATTCGTTCAGCACGATCCAAGACTCGGTGCAGATTCTGTACGGAGCTACAATACAGCTGATCGCTGCCATCGAAACAGCTACCGATCCGGCCAACATAAATTGGATATTTGTGAACCACCTAAACCGAGCCACTAATGTTCTGCGAGCGAACATTCTTCCCCTAAACTACACGATCAGTTCGGGGGGTGAGAACATTCGCGAGTCGGATGCATTCCTTGGCCGTCTTTCGGGGCGATTGGAACTGGCGAGGTCTACCGTGGCAAATGAGGTATTATACTTCAAAAATCAGGTTGATCTGTTGGCAACCGCCACCATGGAGCTGATCGATTGCAACAAACAGGATATCAATGAGCTCGAAATGTCTGTTACGCCGTTCCTGTTGACCCTGTGCGAATCTGACGAGCCGTATCCGCAAAGGGCGCAGGAGCAATGTTCACTGCAGATGTCCGTCCTATCGGTGGTTTACATGTCGACCAACGAATGGACTCGTGTATTGCACACAGTCAGACGATATTTTAGCGACATAATGGAAGAGAGTGCCTGTGCGCAGGGGCCAGCAGACAGGCTGAGCGATATCTACGACCTGGGTGTGCTGCTTGCCGACGTAACTGTAAGCCAGCGGCCTTACTCACTCTACTGCTTCCACAAGTTTGCTCACCTAATCGAGCAGCTCGTGACGCGTCTAACGGATGGATATGCCGCTTGTTTCAACGAAGAAGTCACACGCTTACGATCACTGCAGTCCAGCCTAGTGCACATGTTCACAACGGTTGCGTACGACGTGGAGGATCTCGTAGAACATCTTGAACTTTGCACGATGCTTGAGGAGCGTAGCTCATGCGTTGCCAATCTGACCAAGCATTACGATCGTCTATGGGACAAAATGCGGGAAAAGTACAATGCTATCGAGATGTTTTCGCACACCGAAACAACTGCCAGCCATGAACGTTTGCAGCAGTGCGTATTCCAAACAGAAGTTACGGTGTATTCTATAAAACTTCCTCAGCTAAGAAGCGAAATTCTAGTATGCAGGGAGAGTGGACCTTTGTTAGTTGAAAGCGGTATGAACAGATGAATGTTCGAAGGTGTGCAACGGATAAATATTCTTATTTAAGACAAATAAAGACACAATTTTGTATATTAAACACAATGTTGTTCCTTCTTTTCCATAGATAGATTTAGAAGAATGGATTTGTACCGAAAAAATGGTTCTAGGTCGTAAAATATCATGGTTCCGCTCGTCGGTTATAATACAGAGTAGAGATAAAGGAAAGAGAATCAACCCAACTTCGTTGGGATGTTGATTTTTGACCAACCAAGACAGTGGTAATGGCAGACAACTGGTCTTGAACACATCAAATATCCATTTACTGCAGTAGACTCAGTACAATCTGCTAGGAAATCGTAAATAAGGTTCATCCCTTGATGTAAAAATTTCGTAAGCGATGACCAGGAAGTTTCAGGACTTTCCCGAAAAAATACACCCCGAATCGGAGAAGTCCTGCACGCCCATTAAAGCCTAGTAATAATAAAATGTCTGTTTTTAATTATCAAAATGTTAAAAAAAATGCCAGTTTATTGATTCGTCTAGTGTTTTCCATCTACTCGGCCACAAGCTCATGACAATCCATTGAAGCAACTCGTTATGCCTCCTCGGAACGAAGGCACCAGCCTTTGGAACGTGAGGAAATTCACCTTGGTGAAGCAGAGATCGATCCGGTTCAAGCTGCCAGTCAATGCAGACGTGAAGAAGTTGTCTACGCTGGTCTCCATGTTGGTATCGCGTGCTGCTGACAGTCGAGGATAGAATGCACTGACCTGGAATGGGGCAAGGATAGAAACAAATGAAAATGTTAGCATGTTCCCATTTGGTGACGATGAGCGAGCGCTTACCTCGGTCATGCAACTGTTTGAGGCAAATTCACTTCTGCAGGGTTTCAAGTTGTTCCACAGATCATTACCATCGTACGACACCATTAGGCCGTACGTTTCGATCATATGTTGTAGTTTGCGTAGCCTTGGTAGCTCATTATCGAAGCATTCAGCTAACCGAATCTGTCCCAGAACAAGAAGATCGGCTACCAGAGCTGCATATTTGTTGTAACACATTCGGTCGAAGACGTTCGACTGGATCAGCAGCGTTACGAGGTCCAATGCTGGAGAGTCGAGTGTTACTGAGCTATCGAAGTAATACGTTTGGGCAACAAAAGTCTCCACCGACTCCCGGTAGGCCGAGCTGGTGAGTAGGATGGATTCTTTAAGCTCCCTTACAAACATGGACCGCTGACCGGTGAAGGCTACCAGCGATGTTTGAAGCTGCATAAACCCGGTCTGGCTCTGCACATAGCCCGTTAGCTCATTTTCGAGCTGAGTACCAACGTTAGTAAATGTCACCTCGACAGCACTCAACGCCAGTCCAACGCTAACTTCCACCGCGGACAGTTGAGCGTTAAAGGCAACCGCTTCTCGCATAAATTCTTCCGCCAGACCCTGCTGGTTTTGCTTGAAGGTGACAAAAAATGTTTCAGCCATATGAAGGTTTACACCGACGCGCTGAAATGTGTAGACCACCAGCGGTATGTGTGCTTTCATGAATCGCAAAGCCCTAACAACCATTCTTAACCGATCGAGCGGTACATCTTCAGCGACGGTGGCACTTGCTAGCGACGTTTGTAAGAATTCGATTTTAGTTTTCAATTCCGACATGCTCAGTACCAACCCTACTAAACCATCGAAAAGTTCAACGGTTAGATACAGGCCAAACGTTTGAGCGGTAGTGGCCAGAAAATTGTTGGCGTTGAAATTTAAAAAGGAGGAAAGCTCCTCGTACGCCGCAAAGACGACACTCAGTGTTGTGCCCATGCTGGACGTACTGCTGGCAGCAAGCTGGTCCGTGATGGCTCTTGATTTTACTGAAAAGTCTTCCGCAAATGCTGCCATCAGTTGGCGTTTCGATTCGCCATCCGGGATTGACGCGGACATCATAAAGTGTAACTCATCATCGATTGAGGCGAAAACACTGGAAATCTCAGCCGACAGCTGGCTGATGGTAGGCGTTACCGAAAATTGGAAAGCAGTGCCAAAGTCCGGTCGGCCATCGACGGTGACGATCTGTGGGAAGTGTTAGCGTAAGAATGATGCCACAATTACTCCCTGTAGAGGCTTACCTGTACGAGACAAACCATCCAGCAAATGTAACGCAGCGATTCCATTGTTGGGATTGACACTAGCTCCACCAGCAAAACTATGTCTGCAGACTCGTACGCTGTGTCGTAGTTAGTTATAAAGCTTTTTGGAGTTAACTAGTAGTGCAGTTGCATAAACATTGCACCATGGCAGACGTTGTTTGTTGGTGCAGTCTGTGTCACAATCGTGTTGGTGAAGGGGCGAACTCTTCTAAAGTTGAAGACGTTACGTTAGAGATTTAACACTCGAGCGTATTTGTCCAGCTGATACATAATGGATAGGATTTAATGAAAAAGACTTTTTATGCTTTACAACTTTGTCTAAAGATAAAAAAAAAAATTAATAGAGTCGTGTGTCAGGTCTGATGAAACCATTCCGATGCAGCAAACAGCGCTCATGTCCGATGTCTATTTTCCTAACACACCGTCTCTTCAAAGGTGGCCTGCTGGCCTATTAGATGCTTATCTTCTGTATCTATTTCCTGCTCAATCGTGTCTTTCTCTCTTTCTCTGCCATTATCCCTATCTTTTCTTCTCGCTCACGGCTACTACCTCGCATTCCAAGGACATGGTTCGTTCCAGTTCCACCCTCCTAATCGTCACTTACTATTTACCTAATCAATTTGAAAGTGGATACCGTTGATGCTGTCAGATATCACCCGAACGGAGCAGCTACTATCTGTAGCTGTATGTATGTGTGTGTGTATTGGTCTCCTGTCGGGACTGGTCACGATTCGCTGCCATTTTATGAGCATATAAATCGTCCGTTGAAAAGGAGCTCTATTGCTGTCGATTCCGAAGGTAAAGGAATGGAAGTACCACTAAGAGACGAAGCAAGCGGACTATGTGAGAGTGAAAGTATCTCTCGGCGGAGCAACGTGAAAAGCGGATCATCACCCGGAAAGCAACAATGGTGGGCAACGTGAAAGGAAACAATAAAAGGACTCTCGCCTTACTTCTCGGGTGAAAACTCATCAAACCAGAACTGCGTGGGGAAGAACCCGTGCTGGATTGGGTGGAAATTTCTCCATTTATTCGGTGACTTTCGTTTCTACTGAGGTTGCAAATTTCTCTACCGAGATGCGAGATTTGATGGAGAATATAAGGAGCCGTGTGTGTGAGCGTGTATTTGTGAGAGTGTTTGTACAGGGCCCTGGGCAAATCTTCGTCCTTTGGAGGATTCATTTGTATGCACGGCTGTCTTGTGTGGTGAAATGATGTGAATTTATAAATTTCTTCGCATGGCACAAATTTGATGTTGGATTATAATATTTTTATGATAAGTTTTGAAAAATGAAGAGGTTATTTATTGGGCAACCAGTACAGAAGCAGAGGGTAGTTTCATATCAGAAGATAAGATAAAAAAATCAATAGAAAAACTTTAAAATTAAGACTAATAAAAAAAAATAATTTTAGTGCATGAACTCATTGAAAAAACAAACAAAAATGAACAAGAAATGAAAGAAAAAGAATGAGAAAGAGTTTCAAAACAATCAATAAAAAGAAAATTAAACAAAACAAATAAAACAAGATGGGAAATAAAACTGGTATCATATATAAAAAACACTGAATAACTGTTTTCCTTAAACATTCATTTCATTCGATAGTTATAATGTTTCAAGACAGTTTTCACACGGAAAAGCAACAGTCAGCCTTCGGACGGATTTCTGAGCACCCACAAAAGATAAGTGAGATAGGGCGCCCTTCCAAGAGAGTCCTTTTACCTTTCCCACTCAAAACACGGGTACGATGCAGGGGAAACGGAACTGGAGTGGCGTGTGAAGAGGACAGCATCCTTCAGCTCTACCCTCCAGAAAGCAGATTGAACCGGTGTTGGTGATACTGATTATGCTGCCCATGTACATGCTGCGGTTCGGGTGGGTGGATGGCTTGCGCGGAGGCGCTCCTGGTAACGCTCCTGGTACACGCTCGTTTGTGTCGAAGTGGGTTGTTTTTTTATGTTGCTCGTGTTTGGAATTTAGCCTTCGTACAGAAAAAGGGAGTAAGCCGAAAGTCAGCGTTGAAGCATATTTATCTACGCGCTTTTTCCATGCTAACGGTTAGGCTTCCCATCAAACCACCCACCCAGCTACCCACTCATTTTCCATCATCGCCCGCAGGCCAGTTTTTGCACGAGCTTTATACCATTTTCCAGGCAATCCTCTACCACCGTAGCACCCGGCAGCACCTCCATCAACGTTCGGTTGACATTAGTCGGTGTTTCCGCATCTAGGCGCTGCTTGACTTTTCCTGGCCTGACGCTTGTGTTCGTGGAACCGCACATTCCACCACATAAACCTTCCCCTCGCTCGATCTCTTGAGATTCCGGCGCTTCCGTTCGCAAATCGGTTTTTATTTATTATATCTTCTAATAATCGAGTGGAATGTTACTTATTGAGTGGGTAAGCGGTACGAAACGAGATGTGCGAGCAAGGGTAAGGTTCTTAAGTAGGACGTAAAAAGGGGAGGCAGCTTTCCTACATCTAGCAGCCCAACAGGATCCAACAGCGTACGAAGCGTGTTTGTTTCGCCACTGTCGTGAGCCTCACCGAAACTTACTAACGTTTAGCCCTGCGGGTGAAAATGTGCGCCCTCTCGCTAGAATTGATGAGATTGAGTGAAGAGTGAGAAGATTAAATTTGACTCCCCATGGAGGTGCTAAGGCCAGCATGCCGCAGGAGCTGACAAAAAAAAAAAAAAACACCCCCGTCAAAGTTGGAAGGTCGTGAAGGGTTTTGATAAACTGTTAGTGATTAGTAGGGAGAGCAAAACTGTATTCAATCTGTCGTAGATTGCGTGAAGCTTTGTGATGACAAAGTGCGGCGCAGTGATGGCGGCCAAAATTTTCTACGGAAACGGAACAAGTAACCGACAAATGGTAACTAATTTTCCACGAGTTGTGTTACCGTGGGCCGGTTGCTATCTTTGCGATCTGGTTTCTGTGCTTGTTGGAATTGAAAACACGATAAAATGTGTGTTAAGTAGAACTAATTTTCTGAGAAGGTGGTGGGAATAAATTATTTGAAGCAATTTTCGCACACTTTTTAGCTGCTGCTTTGCTTCGCTTTTGTCTTACTGCGTGGTAAAACAGGGTTTAGTAGAATCCATTAGCTGACTACGAATTTAGCTGCCTCTTTTCGACACCAAATTGGTGTTTCAATCGGAAATCATTTTGAGCAAATTATTCGTCTTGGCTGTGGCGGACGGCACGTCAAGGAAGAATGTGAAAATGGTCTCTGGAACTCAGCTCGTGCAGCTCGAGGACAGTAGAATCTTTTGCGGATTTTCCCCTTTCCAGCTACAGCTACGGTTACGGTACGCTTCGTGTCTGGCATAATGATGGTGTTGGTTGGGGAAAAGCACATACTTGCCAGGGTAAGGAGCGTTCTGCTTATCTTTGCCCGTCGGACGATGTGAATGCGCGACACAATGTACACAATCATAAACGTGCCATTCGAAGGGCGAAGCGAAGGAGAAAGGGAGAGGATGGTAAAATGAGAAGAAGTCAAAAGGACAGAAACAGCTCAGCTCCTGGAAGATTCTTTCCTGTCCTGTATTGTTTGCTCTTTTTCCGCAGCATACTCGGGAAAGAGAAAGGACGAAAAAAATCATCCCATGGACATGATTATGAGTCAAGCAGTAAGGAACGGAGAGAAAAAAGAACTCTTTTAAAACTTTTATAATACTTAAACTAATTAGTATAAATACATGATGTATCATAAATCCCTTTAAAACCCACAAAACCCAACCATCACCAGAAAATCAAACGCTACAATGAAACCTACCCTTATTGTGCTTTAAACGATTTCCCATTTTCCTATTTTACCCACTAGATTTGTTGCCAGCTTTTTATCAGATTTGTTTGTATGTGTGTGTGTGTGTGTGTGTGTGTGTGTGTGTGTGAGTTTGTGTGTGTAAGTTTGAGTTTGTTTTTTGTTGTTGCTGTTTACCGTTTTGCAAAAGTTTTTCATTTCGACTGGCTTTGGTGCCAACACGTTTGCCATGATATCCTTTTTTGCCAGCTCATAGAGCTGTTCGTCTCCACACACACACACACACACACACACACACACACACACACACACACACACACACACACACACACACACACACACACACACACACACACACACACACACACACACACACTCACACACACACACACACACACACACACAGACACATGACACAACATGAACGTTACTAACGTGTTTGTGGTTGAAAAAGTGTATGTGTGTGTGTGTGTCGGTGTTTGTTGGATGTTCGGGTTCTGGCTAAAGGATTAAACAGACAGTGGATAGAGAGGGGGTGTTTTGGATGGACAGGACAGGACCAGGACAGGACCTTTTTTTGTTCGTCCCATCGTGCCACATGCTCGCACGATCGTTACCGTGTTGCTCCATTGGAAAAGCTCGTTCGCTGTACGTTGGAACGTTCTACGCCGGTCGTGTACGTGTGTATGCTTGAATGTTTGTTTTGTTGTTTTGTTAGAAGCTTCAGTAAAGTAAAGGACACATGGTTTATTATTGAAAAAGCGTTGAGCACACAGTGCGACTGTTTCTTGGTTTATGGACAGAAAATAGTTTAGTCGAAATTCTATTTATTTATTTATTTATTTATTTATTCATTTATATTTTAGTTTGACGGTTTCTCGCCGTATTATGAAAATTATCTGTAATGACTTTAAAATTTAGATTTACCAACGCATTTCCCTCTCTGTTATTGGTCTTATCTAGGGGTTTTATATTAATTTTTAAAATTTATTAACTATTACTTCAGTATGTTTCTTCATTTAAAATTTTTTGTTTGCCATGGTTTCAGCTTCTTTTTCTTTTTTTTTGATTAAAGACTCTGTAGATTGAAATACAAAGCTTTCAATTTTTTCCCATCAACCAAAGAACGCAATCTCACCATCCGCTGCTAGATACAACTTTCATCGAAATGTACTATCTGTCCTGTGCCATTCGTGTGTCTGTGTGTGTCTGTACCTGTGTGTGTCCTGTCCCATCCTACTTACCTGCCAAAGGACAGTTTTCCCATGTCACGTGTACGGCCGTATCGTTCGTATCAGACCATCATCCAACCAACGCACACGTCCTTTCCTCCCCTTTCCTCTTCCCTCATCAGAACGTTCCAAAAGCTTCCATCGTACGAACGAACGAACGAACGAGCGAACGAGACCACATCGCACATTGTTCCGGCGCGTTAAAAGTTGTGGGACGTGGAAAATCATTCGGAAAACGAACTGCTCAAACGGTGAACCTGGCTGTTTTGTTGTTGTTATTGTTGCTGCATTTGTTTCTCCTTTTCGGTTGGTTTTGTACGATTTTGCTCTTCCTTCCTTGGATGGCTCGAGCAATGAGAAAGCAGACAAAAAAAAGAGGAAAAAAGGATGAAGTTTTAAATTTATTCAAACAAAAATGGTTCGCTTTTTCCCGAAGCACATTGCTTTACTGCTAGCGGCTCGTATCGTGAGGAGCTACTGTGCAACGGAGGAGGATCGGGAAATGCATGAGGTATGCTGGCTGGTTTTCCGAATCCGGTTCTACTTTGCTTGTGTGCGTCTGTATGTGTATCAATTTTTTGTCGCTTGCACAAAATGTGGAAGCTTTTAACGGTGGGGAAACATTTGGTGAAAGGGAGACAAAGGGGCAAAGCTCTCGCTGGTTTGGTTTGGCATTGTTGTCCCATTTTGGCAACTGGATTCTAGAGCTGGCAGTGAACTTCTCAATTCGAATAGCTCCGAATGAGTGTAGGAAGCAGCAGTCGGTTGCCGTAGGTGGTCTAGTCTAGTCGTAGTCATCGTCGCTTTTGTCGCTTTTTCACCTCTCACTATCCCTCTCTTTTGCTCTTATCTTTTCTCCTTGTCACTCACTAAAGTATCCTCTTTTGCGTGTAATCGGGTTTGTTCGAAGTTCCGTTCGAGCACCACATACAGGTGGGGTAACAGCTGAGCTGGTACTGCGTACAATGAGTAAAGCAGCAGCAGAAATGAAAAGTTTTGCATGATTTGATAATGTGTGGTGTTTTTACGGAGCTCCACAGAGAGCTTTCGGGAAATTGACTGTGTGTGTGTGTGTTCTTATTTTTTGTTAGTTTGTTTACATGTTTGAGTTATAGAAGCTAGAAAGAGAGCATAGCAGGCAAGAAATAGAAAGAGAGAATTTCATTTCCTGAAAGGGAGAAACTGTAAATATCTTATTGAGAAAAAAAGCTTCCTCCGATACGATGGAGGTGCCTGGTACTTCACGATGGGTGCCTGTTAAGAGGATGCTTTTTTCGCCAAGCCGATGGAGTTGGAACCATCCGCAAGCGAATATATGGGTGTGTGTATGTGTATATGCCATTCTTTTCACTCTTTTTCACATTGATACTTTCTCGTATCGTCCTATCGTATGATTTGGTTGAAAAACTTTTGTTACCATCCTGTCACCGACAAAAAAGGAGAAGGGAGAGAAAGCATTTTGAGCCGGTACCGTGCAACACTGTGTGGCGTCATTTTGTGCCAAGTAACCAACACATGTGTGTTTGTGTGCGAAGACACGCTGGAGGTACTCTGTGAAGGACTCCTCCCGTTGGAAGGCTCATTTCTATTTGAATTTGATGGGGGTCGATGTTGTGAACGGGGGAGAAAAAGTTAAGCCTCCCAAAAAGATGGTTCAATTCGAGTACTCTTTATGTGAGTTTGTGTGTCCGTGTGTATGGCCATGGGGATCCGGCGTGAGGCTCAGGAAAAGGTACAGACAAGCAAAACATATGCATATATGTGCTTAGTGAATATTCGATGGCAACACATTCTATTGCCTTTCGGTAGAGTCCCGCCTAGAGTGGATGATGGGGCTTGAAATAACAGTCCCGTGAGAATGGCCCATGGTTTGCATTGATGTGTGTATTTGTGTTCGTGAAACTTCGAGCAGGGATGGCCGAGCGCCGAATGATACGGAAAGCGTTTGCTGTTTGTTTATTTATTTGCGTATGATTTAGGAGCGGATTTTGTTATTGGAATTAATAAACAGAACACGGAAAATCTCAGACCCAAACGGGGCACGAGGCAGTGGTATGATGGATGCTTGCTTTAAATTTTAATGTTTGTCACCTTTGCGCGAAGGTAATTTTGTGTGATATTGTTGAGAAGCTTTTTGTGTGAAACGATGCGTGGCACGATGATTTTGTTGTACTTTTGGCGTAGAATTTTATTTATTAAAAAGCAGTTTTATTTTGTTCTGTCGTTGGTGTTGCATCTTAAAGAGTTTTTTATTGTTCTTATTATGGATGTATATTATTTTTGATACTTTATACTTTCATTTATCTATCTTTATAGATTCTCGTTGATTATATTAAATTATGAGCAAGAATAAATACATAAACAAGGCAAATCATAGAGCATATTGAATAAGATAAAAATTGAACTAAGAAAAGGAAGAAACTGATCAAATGTCCAAATCCAAACCCCAAAAATATAAAAATAAATAGGAAAAATACCACATATCTCATTGGGATCTCACTACTCCTGGAACAATGAACTGCTATTGCTTCTACAATGACGAAAATATCACCCAACTGCTGCTGCACCGCTTGCGCTTTGGGCTTTCTCTGCAGCACATCACTAACTGAGGATGTGCTCACCGTATGTCTCGCCTGCTTTCGAAGCTCGATTTATTATTTTCCCCAACCACACACCCCTCTGCCTCCCACATTCCTAGTCGTGCCGGTTGTTCCCGGGTATACTTACATAGCGCTGTAAGCTTCATTTTCCCATCCTCTTCCAGCAGCTGTGGGTAAAATAGTGTGTGGGTGTCAGGGCCAATCCCATCCCCGTCCGTTTGCTGGTGGACGAACATTGCCTGCCATCTTCACACCGGGAACTATTCGCATCGTTTCTCGTACAAACTGTTCCGAGCAGGACGAACAAGATCTGCCGGTAGGAAAATTGGAAGTTCCTTTTCCAGGTAGCAGCAGCAGCAGTACGTACGTACGTACGAACGTATGAACTTTTCATCCCTGCTAGAGGTTTAGTGTAGAAGCGAGGGTTTGCCGTACGAGCGTTGGAAGCCGAGCAGTAGCATTCATCTTTAACCTGCTTAGCCGTCGGTGCACGGTTGCCTGCAGGATGCAAAGTGCATCCAGATTGGAATTCGAGCGAGTGAAAAACGCCCTCCGCATGAGCTTTCGTTCAACGACACGAAGACATGGTGCAGGGTGTATGTGTGGTTCTATGTGTTTGTGTTTAGCTGTTAAAAGGAGACCAGTAAACGATGCAGTGGCTTTATTTTCCCCTGCTCTTTTTTTCGTGCTTCCTCTTTTTCCCACGCCAGCTGCATTCGAGAGTTGCGTTTCTCCATGCAGTTTGCTCTGTCTGCAGTACCCGTACCAATGGACACGGCCAAAGTTTTCGACTTTCTATCGTTTCACAACTGCCGCTGGTTGGTAGTTTCTACGAACAGTACAAGCGGCCAACAAAAAAAGGCTCTCTCGATTATCCTCCGTAGACACTTTGCACAATGAGAATCGGGTTTGGGAAATTAAAAAATAAAAAATCTTTGTCATAGTTTTTAATAATTTAATGTTTTTAATACATTTTTAAACAAAGGTAAGAAAAACCTTTTCCGTGAATGTCTCATAAAAAATTACATTTATGGTGTTGTTTTTACTTTGCAGGCATGTGCAGTAGCTGTTACTCAATGTTCAATAAATTAATTTTATAATTCAATTGTTTTGTATATTTGGTTATGGCAAAGTCATTTGGTTTAGTAAGCATTATAAACTTTATTTTTGTGTGTGTAAAATGTTGCATTGAAAACAAATACGCACGCCTTGGGTGGATTGAAAGTTATTGTTTCTCCGGAGCAAACGAGTCTTAGCACTGAGCATTGAAGCATTCCGGAAAGGAATTCCATGCAGGTTGTCTTCAATTTCTAAAAATGATAGGTTTTTAAAGAACAAAAGTTTCAAAACTTGTTTTATGTGGGAATGAGCTTTTTGTTTTGTTTTGTGATCAGTGTTTGATACATTGCACTGCACTGCTATACTCTGGTATTTGTTGGGCTGATGTTATGTATGTTTATCACGTTTTCCTTAGCCAGACGGCAAGAAGTTATTTAGCACAAGATTTCACTGGGTTTTTCCGTGTGTTTTAATAATTCAACTGTCAGAAAGAGTATTTTTAGTGGCATAAAGTTGGCAGCACAAGTGTGGTAGACTAAATAAACAAAAGTTAAGGAAGGTAGGCTTTAGTTCTTCTTTTAAAACATGTTTGCTTTTATGCAACGAAAAGCATTCCATCCGATCAAACGTACCAGTTTCAGCGGCGTTAATTACTACCATCAGTCGCTAATTTTTGTTTCTATAAAGCGCCAGACAAAAGCATCCAACCATCCGTACGGTTAACTGTTTCAGCAAAGGAGGAAGCAACTAAAACGCATCAGAAAAAAGCAACAGCAAACATGTGAATATCGGGTATGTGTATCAAGATAGAACTTCTTCCACTTCAGCAGCAGGAACGCGGCCACAAAAAGACGGCAAAGAAAAACGAGGTTAATAATGGTGTGCAGAGGAAATTAGCAAAGGTGATAAAGAAAGCCGAATGGGACGGTCGTGCGTTGCTTATGCTAAAAGATGAAGCATAAATAAATAATCGATAGTTGGACCACCCAGCAGCAAGACAAGAGCTCCGAATCGTCAAAGCCAATTTAACGCCGGCCGAAAATGGAATCAGCGGATGGAAGCGGAATCGAGAGAGAAACAGTTCGAAGACCGAACATCGCGACCATGCTTTTACCACGAAAGAAGGGTTGCGGGTTGCGGAGTGGTGTCTCGTTTCGATCAAAGTTGCACGGCGAGGCCATCGTAACGGGTTGTGAGCAGAGGTGAACCGGGCAAGTGCGAAAGTTGAACTGTCTTGTGTGCTATCGTATGACGGTGACCCTTTTCTATTGATCTTTCCTTTGTTAGGGTGAAAAAGTGTGTGTATGATTTTTTGGTGAAAGAGTTTTAAAGAAGGTTTTACTTATTTTATTATTGAATAGGTAAGGACGAAGATGTTGCCGAGATTATGATTAGGTTTTCAGAGTAATCGATTCAATTTTAGTAAATAATTTCAAGTCATTTGAACAGTACAAATGACAGATTTTTTAGTACTGAAACGAAATGGTCTATCGAAGGAAAAAATTGCAAACAATAGCTTTTTACGCCTTTCGAGCTTATAATATAATGCAACAAGACCTCACAGCTGTTTAAGGAGACCCACACTGAAAACATATTTTCTATGCTTTATAAAGGATTCAGATCATGTTCTACCGAATGAGGCTACGAATTTTCTCGAGCAATTTTACTAAAGCACGGTGAATCTGTGTCTGGCTATTAAGGTCACAACTGCATTGCATAACAGTGAAGTGAAGTAACCGTAACCGACTTATCTGACTGTTTGGAAGACGCAGACGAAGAGCGCTAGACATATGCTTTTGTTGTTTGTTTGCCCAATCCTGCGCCAGACGCCTTGGTGGCGTTTGGAGAGAAATTTGTAGTGTTTGCATAGGTGCGTTACTGTATACGGTGCGTTCTGTTTGTCTATCCAGCCGTAGGGTCAGGAATGCGAGGGGGGTGGAGGGGAAGGAAACGGGAGCATGAAGCTTGAAACTATTATAAAAGAAGTTGCGCATGGCGGCTTCCAATCTGTCACACAGTGTGTCAAAAACCGCTTGCAACGATGCTTGGAACTTGGGTCATATCGCTGGGCGTGATCTGCCTGCTGCAGGTAGTAGACTTCTTTTTCTGTCCATTTTAGACCATTTTTTATTGTCCCCTCTCAATTTTCCGAACTTTTGTAGTGTACAGTGTATGGAGAGCCGCGTCCCGATTTCTCGCTCGACGCTAACTTGTTCGGGACGGTACGCGTGTCCGGAGCGATCAGTGAAACTCAAACGGTCGTGACGGGGATCAATACGAACCTGGACATTACACTACAAACCTCCTATCCAAGGCTATTGAACCTGCTGCAGCTAACGCAAGAAGTAGGCGAACGTGTCTCCCAACAACTGGAGAGTGTGCTAACTCCACTGGCAGTGCTCGCACCCTCAACTAGCTCGGAAGAGTTGGATCTTTTCAACAGAGTGCTCGGGGAGGTTACAACCCTGCAGACGTTTTTAAGCGTCCGATTAATGGAAATAAACTCCGAGGCAGCAACGCTGTTCGGTGGATTTATTCCATCACAGTTTAACGATGCGCTGGGCCGTGTTAGTGTGGGACTGCACGAGTTGACCAGTGCTCTGGAGGCTCTCCAGACGGCCGTGAATGCGTTCCTTGGCCAGAACAGTGAGGAGGTCAGCCAGTGTGCACCCAAAGCAATCCGACCAAGGCTGGTATATCGAGTGGTGTACGCGGTGCGAACACTGAAAGCTTACCTGCCGGTGGTAAGGTACACGCTCCTTACAACGGTCGAGAACATTGCGCTAGCCGACCAGTTTGTACTTCGACTGTCCGAAGAGGCTGCCGAAGTGCAAGAGCCTTCGCAATACGTAGATTTGATTCGGGCTACAGCCAACACTGTTAATAGTGCTGTGAGCACGGGGGTTAGTACGGTAGTAAGCCGATTCGCCACGGTCCAGACAGAGCTGGCAGCCCTAAGCAACTTAAGCCCACTAATGGCGTACAGTAGCGTACAGCAAATGCTGACCTCCTTCGAAACCACCTTGCAACAGTTCAGTTCCGCCAGTTCATCGTTCCTTGCGGCGCTTGAGGACATTGCAGAGCAGCTGCTGCTTGCCCTATTGCCAGACCAAAGCACACCGACGGTAAACAACTCGGAGGTAGTCGCTGCTCTCGTGACAACGCTGGTTGCCGGTGGTCCGTTCGCTCGATTCTGCTTCTATAAGTACTCGGAGCTTGTGTTTGGACTAGCCAACAACGGTTTGATCGGTGTGGAAGCGTGCGTCAACAAGGAAATACTGCGACTTCAGCAACTTCGCAAGGCACTGCTGGAACAAGTACCTTTGCTGCTGTTCGATCTGGAGGATATTGTCAACAAGCTAAGTATATGCCATGCCTTACAAAATGTGAATGCACGTGAATCCTGCGTTACTGTGGTTAGTATTGGAAGTGGAGTGGAGCTTAGTAGAAATAGTACCTTAACATGGGTTTCTCTTTTGCTTCTCACTTTAGATCGCTGGCTATTACATCGAAGTAGCGTCTAATTTCCGAACCATATTCAACAATCTGTACAGTACTGGAGTCGCGGAAGCGGGTGCTAGCACAAATCGTTTGCTGGCATGCGTTAAGGTGCTTCAGTTCGAGATTGTGGACGGAACTGCACAAAGCCTTAAAGATCAGATTCTACGATGTGCACAAGTTGGTCCACAGTTGAGCGGATAGTAAAAAAATCCCGGATGCTATCAGTTTAAGAAATTTTGTAAAGAAAACTTATAAATAAAAACTATAACTTCTGAAATAGTAAACAGCAACGATTGGATAGGGATTGGTTACGGAGAGCAAAATAACTCCACGCCAATCCAAAATAACTCAGACGCTGTCGGCAATCAATATTAGTTGTTTGAAGAAGAATTAACCCATCAGTGCTGGGTCCGTATTTGTGAAACCAGCACAAACATCGAATCTGGCACAGACTCTCGGATGCAACTAATCTAAGGGAATTGTTTGTGCCTAATACTTCCGAAAGTATTGCAGACGTTCCAAGAATTTTTGAAAAAAATATGTTTACAAGGCTTCAGTCGTAAGCAGACAGTGTGACGATGAGGATTCGATCAATAGATTCGCATCGCTCGAGACACATTTGATTAAAGACACGTTGAACGCTTGCCTGGTTTGGAAAACAGTTTTCGTTTTACTTGAACTGTGATGAAATCCTATTCGGGAACTTGTAACTGTTTCCTTTGTCGACAAAGACGAAGGAGGTGAGCTTGTCAAATATTTTCCTATGATAAGGTGATAATATAATGAAACTCCAGATTGAAGACATCAATAAAGCAACGTTTATTAACAAATAAATCCATTCTTTGATTTCGGTTACTGGCTTTGATAGCCGGATTTAGCAGGGTCAGTCATGGCATATTACGAAAAAAAAAATTAAAAATGCATCCACAGTATTTACTTACATCGGTATCCGAATGGTCATGGACCACCACCAGAAATGTACACAAGAAGATCGACATGAACATTCGGCAGGGTGACAATGTGTGTAACTAAACCTGCGGCAATCAATCTTCGTTCGGAACAAAATTAAACGTGCGGCGGAAATAGGTAAGATTGGGTTACTTGGGCTTTGTGGTGGTTGAAGTGATGGTGTCTGTGTGCGTCTTTCTCTCTCACTCTCTCTCTCTCTTTCTGTGAGAGTGAGTGACAATCAACTGCATCACGGCGCGATCGTAGCTCGATCGTAAATTTGTCCGGATGTATCGTGATTCGAAACCACGAGACGGTGAGCATCATCTTGACCTTGACCAGCCGCACCGCGGGCATGGCAGCTTCCGAAGTAATCGATTGTTGATAAACTACACTCTTATCCCTCCGGTGGTTAAGGAATGGCTTAACCATGGTCGTGTATCAACTTGCATACGAGCGCTACAAAGCGATAATGCGGTTTAGGTCAGCAAATGGTCACAACAGTGACAAGAAGGCCACCACGAGTCGACATGTTTTTATTACTGCTTCATTTAACGACTTCTTCTCCTTAGGGAGGATAGTTTCTTGGCAGTAAAGCAATTGTGGGGATTTCCCACCTTGGTTTAGCAAACAGATGCCCATCATTGGAATGATCTTAAAACGGAAATGTTCGACCGTAGGTTTTGAAAAAGGTTACCGTTTCTATGACTGTTTCAAGGAACATTTCCTAATTTTATCTCCTGTTAAGCTCTCTAGGCATTGTGCTCTATTGTTGTATTTTTTGTATAGCAGAATTGTCGCTTCTAAAGACTTCCATAACATGTTTTGGAAGAAAATGTTTAAACAGTTGTTGCCAGAAATATTGAACCTGTGAAGCTGTTTTTGTCGTGAACGGTTCACTCAGCATGTAGAGTCTTACATACAATTGAAGTATTTCGTGATGAAATGTTACAGTGGATGAGTTTTGACAAAATGGCTTCAGTGTGTTCGTCGTTGGTGATTTTTGTTGTAAAGGTGAGACCCTTGGACTC
This sequence comes from Anopheles maculipalpis, assembly GCF_943734695.1. Lineage (NCBI taxonomy): Eukaryota > Metazoa > Arthropoda > Insecta > Diptera > Culicidae > Anopheles > Anopheles maculipalpis. Next base: position 88,080,537 of record NC_064872.1, read on the forward strand.
GCTTCTAGTTTGTTTGTTTTATTTATTAGTTTTGCTTCATTTTAAGTGTGCTCTCAGCAGCCCAGTACCAGAGTTTGGTATTCCGGGAACAGTACCAGGTAGTTCGCAAGTGATTGATGCATCGAACCAAACAAGCACACTGCTTCAAACAGCCACCAACCGTTTAAATACATCGCTGACATCAAATTATGCTCAACTTCAGAGCACCTTAGATCAGCTGGGAACGTTCGCCAAATTCACCGCCAGCATTGATCGAACCGTCGTCGTACCACTGCTTGTGCTGACGCGCGATACATCGGGTGATGTTAGTAATGGGTTTAAAGCTGTGCTTGATGGAATCGTTTCTGCACAAAACTACATCAACAACACGCTTCCGGTGGATTTAAAAAGCTTAGAACTCCTAATCCAGCACTACGTACCCGATCAACTGAAGGATGGTTTCGGGTGTGTTCGTAGTGGGTTGAATCAGCTGAGTGAAAGTTTAACATTGCTGCAAACTGCACTCGTGGCGGCGATCAAGGAGGCAGGAACGGTCAATTTGTCGGGGACAGTGTTAAAGATATATGTAAGCCTAACATCGGTTTTTGATGTTGCACGTGCCATTAGCTCGGTCAGGGTTTGCATTCCATCGGTCATTGAAACGATCAACAGTACAATCGATCGATTAAAGACAGCTGATGATTTTATTAATAGTTTAAAAAGTAGGATTTCAAGCTCATTTGCGAGATTTGGATGATGTGTTACGAAATAAAAATTGCTTTCTAAGTTGCTAGCGCCCAAACGTATGCAATGCTAAAGCTTGAAAGCCGGTCACGGAATGTTAAAATAAAAATATGCCCAGAAGGTATGAAAATCATAAATAAAACTGTTTAAACTCAAAGTCATTAGACAGTTGGTAGATACAGCTAAAGCGAGTTTCTTCTGTATGATACGTAGTTTGTTAGGCTTATCAGTTTTACAATAAAAAGCCACAAATGACTTAAATAGACCATTTAACACTAAACGAAATCGTTCATGACACTTGTCGCTCATCATTTGTAACGCTTCGCCGTTGCTCTGACGTGACTTTTCATGTAAGAAAAAGTACCGCGTGTCGCGTGTAAAATTATTACCACAGCTCTTACACCTATACACGGTGCTCAATAAAACGAGATGATACTCACGTGCAACTATCGTCACCGGATAACACCATTTGACCTTAACGGTGGCAGTAACCATGCGTCTCCATCGGGTGACCTTGTATGATTGACCTTCTGATGGAGCCACCTGGTTGTTTATCCTTCTCCAGAGAAAGTATGCTAAACCTGCACGCTTTGTTTTGGAGAAGTGTGAAAAAAAGATGATGAAAATCATAACAAAAGACAAACCAAATTAAGTAAAATTATCACTCACATCAACGAGTTCGTAATGCACGTGCAGCGTGATTGCTAACGGGCTGCAAATGAGAACGGAAATTTCCTGCCCGTTAAACAATCGCAAGCTTTGCGGCGGTGCAACAGTACTGCTGCATTTATCCACGTTACGTACCGTCGATTAACCGGTGATGTTGTCAAATTAATACTAATTGTAGCAATCGAAGCCCAAGAAGAAATACACAAAAATGTTTGGTTTCTCGATGCACGCTGCACTTTTTTGCTCATTTATCACCGATACCCATGAGCCGTTTTTCTCTGTACGAAGCATTGCGGCTGTGTCATTGTTTTAATAAGGTTCTCGCTCCTTCGCGCTCTACCGATCGGTTGCTCTCTACAAACACGCTCATTTCTGCGAATCGACTGAGTGACACTAATGAGCCGGTTCATCATGACCGACCCTGTTTCGCGTGTGGCCCATCTTTCGGGACGGTAGTAAAAATCATCGTGTTTACACCGAACCATACCACTGTCGATGTGTCGGCACAGTGTACGGGCGTGGTTGTACGTTAAATGGCCATCATCGCTGGCGACACGTGACCGATGGATCACACAATTTGTTAGGGAGCTAGGTAACGAAGGGAACAGCGGGAGATGGTGATTGAAGTACGAGAGAATGTTTTGTTTTGTCAGACGTTCGCGTGCGATAAAACATTAACCAGCGTAGGTCAGTTAAAAAAGTGAATTATTATTATATTCCTTACAAACATTGCGGGTATTTTGAAGCACTGTAAGAATTTGTAAAGCAATTTTTGAAGTAATAAAATCATTAACCATGATGCCTAAATGTAGGCTAAGCGATCAAACATAGATAAAGTTTTAGGCCATAACTAAATATTTAACTATTATTTGCATCAACTCTCCCACTTCCGGCTGTATCATTCACTGTTTTAAAACCACGATCAGAAGAACTTAGCCGCCAGCAACGATTCATTCCATGCTGCACCAGTTCGCTGTGGCTCCCGACGCGTTAATCAATGTCACGTCAAGTTGAGTTAAAATCATGCCCGACTGGTTGGCTCCACATCGCTAAATCGCTTTACCTGGACCAGATCCTCGCCGCGTTCGGTTGACAGTTACAGTTGCAAGCTGGAAAAGTTTGCTAACCCGTTTGGAGTGTGAAGGCGTTTATTAGGTTATGGCGGTAACCGTGGCGTATTGGCATTTCTATGCTGCCTGTCCCGCGGCACGGCCACTTGTCAGTCAGTTTGCTTGCTCACCTGTCAGTTGGACAATTGCACGTGGCGCCACGCTGATGACAAAGGTGGGAGGGATTTTTAGATTGTCAGCAAGCTTTGTTTGCATTTCCTACATTCGGTGGACAAATTGTAGATAAAAAGAGGGTAATTGCTTCATTTTTTAAATAAAAAAAGAGTCACGTTTTAAAACCAACTGAAAAAAACAAAATGATGGTCATCGACACAAGAAGAAATGGAAGATGTATTGTGACATAGAACAGTTGAATATAAAAAGAGTCTTCCTTCTGGTCTTGGGATTTTAAAATAATCTTTTATCACCTATAAGTGTACAACAAATGATGCATTTTATCACAAATAATCATCCCTTTAATCGGTGGTTCAATACCAAGCAACCACTACCGGTAGTGATTTATGGCCCCCGTACTGGTCTGGCAATTTTCTGGCCTCGTTACACATTTCTCCACCCAGCGAAACACGCGCGGATGTGTTGGTGCACGGCCAGCGTGCGCACAACGCTTGGTCTGGCGTAGTCCTGCGTCGAAGCCGTAAGCGCAAAATAATTCACCGTTTAATTAACTCATCTTTCACGTTCCGTCTCCAACCGTCTGGGCGCAGTGCGGTGGAGTTGTGTTACAATCACTTCCACTTTGCTGATGTGTGCTAAATGGTGCAGCCGCACGATCCATCCATCCCTCCCGGCCCGATGAGCCGTCCGTATTTCTTCCAGCAGTTCGGTGCATTAGCTGGTAGCGCACCCTGGCGACATCTACCCATCGCGCAACGGAACGGGGGCCCAATGGTCGAAATGGCAATAGCTGAGGATGATTACGTACGTTTGGGGTGAAAATAATATTTTAAATTTAAACATTTCTCAACATAATAACGTTAATAATAGTCGCCCGCGGTTTGCTGCATCAGGCCGCCTGGCATCCTCCCAGGAGGAATCCAACCTCGGCCCCACGCCAGCCGTATTACGGTTGATGCGGCAGGAAGAGTCACTATTCGGTGCTCGTTTTGTGTATGTGTGTGTGTGTTTTTTTTTTTTTTTGGTAATGCCCACCGATGCTTTTTGGGGGAGGCGTATTTATAGCGGTCCCCGATTTCGTACTACTTGAGTTGATTTTCCGGAGATGAACAGAAGGACGCACCGACGCCGGATGGGGTTTCGATTTCGGTTTCGTACAGACTCTCTACGCTACCATTTTTCCAAATCGGGTAGCAAGGGAGAATCGTAGCGGGTTGGGTGAACGGTACGCGATCGCTCGTGACGACGGCTTCAAAATGATTGTCTATTAATAATCTGTAAATCATATAAACTGTTTCTTGCTCAGCGAGTGTACCGTTCGAGGTGGCAACTAGCTTCGTTCGGGTGTATCTTTGCTTCACACCGCGTGTATCGTTGCACCGTGGGTACAAATGTCGGTTCGAATGAGTGATAAAAGCTGTGATGTTTCTGGGTAATCTAAGCTGTGTTTGGGTGTTTTTTTTTTTCGAAAACTATGTGGATAATATAGATGGAACTGAAGGAGCATCGTAGGACAATTCTAGGATATTGATAAATATGTTTAAATGGCTTTGTTCATTGGCATGTTATACTGCAAGGAAATTGAACAATATTTCCTTGAAAACGATAATACAGTGATGTAAAAACTCTAGCATTTCCACAATATCCTGGTCACGGCACCACTGTAGATCCAACCATTTAGAGTAATAGGCCAAAATCATCTTCTCTCTCTGTCCCTAGACTCCTATCCAACCGTACCTGTGCGGGCTTGTTTTACTCTCTTTGTCTCTCGCTCTCCGTTAGGGACTATAGTTTTGTTTATTTTTACATCAGGGTGCCAATCTGTTGACTAGCCACCGACGCTAGTAAACACGTATTTTCTTTCTGTTCCCGTTTTTGTTTATGTTTCCAATAAAAGTGGAAGAATAGGGAACGTTTTGTTGCAGGAAAATGTCGCAATATTTCCATATTGTTGAATTGTTACATTTTATTGATGGTGGAATGTATTTTGCAAGAGGTGGTTAGAATTTTTTTCCGCACAACCACCTCTGACGCTATTGTGAATTAAAAGTCACCGAAATAGCGTCAGAATGGGTGGCTTAAAATATTTTTTTATTTATAATTAATAATGACGGTCCAGTGCCGTATTGTCAACACCGCTTGTGTTGAGTAAATTTTATAATCATCTTGATAAGGCATTTCCTCCTTATTCTTTGCCTTATCCCGGGCATACTCGGTTGGGTGGCTTAAAATAAATAGCTTTTATTTTTAAATCGATTGGATAATTTTCATGTTCAAAGTGCATCATTATGGAAGAAGGTTGCTGTATCTGTGCTGGTGAAAGTTGATGAACAGCTCTGGCACTATCGTGCAAATGCAGGAGAGAAATATATGATTTAATAAGAAAGTTACAGGTCGTTGATTATAAAGCTGCAAGATGCTTAACTACTTTACCAGAGTACAACAAAAGAGGACGAACAGAGGGGTCATGCATTTTCGACAGCAGGTTGTAGAGTTTGAAGTAATTATTCAAAATAGAATTTCAAGGAAGAATTATGTGCAGTGCTCAGTGCCATTAGCTTAGTACCGGTAGCCGTGCGTAGTGTGAAACTTTATTTCCAGTTTGACATGTCTCTTTAAGTAGAAAGTCCTTTATTTATTAGGGTTAGTCATCTGCCGTAGGACCATCCTTGGCACAGCTTCGGATATCGTTCGTCAGGGTGGTTTCGCTCATCTCTACCAGATTTATTTTCACCAGCTCGATGCAGATAAGGAACCGATTCGTGCTTGCTACCGCTTCCGATTCGATCACCTCGAACAGGGATTGCATCAAATTCTCGAACTCGGTGGCAAGGGCGGCGTAGAACCCGGATAACTGTAAATAAGCAAGGAGGTTGTTATGAGTCCGCAACAACACTACTTACAACATAACTTACCGCCAGAGCACACTCATCCAGCTTGCCGGGAGCGGTCAAGGAATCACAAACGCTTAGCTCATAAACGAGTTCTTCATAGTCGGCGACAAGCAGTTGCCATATTGTTAGCAACGTATTTTGCAGCGTCGTTAGGCGTGGGATTTCTTTATCAAAACACAATCCTGCACTGTCCCCGAGTGTGGTTAGGAAACCAAACACCAGTCCGAAGTACTTGTTGAAGCAGAACTGTGCGTATTTGCCATTCTCAATCACGGTGAGTATAAGACTGTCGAGCAGATCCGACGATATCTGGCCGGGTGTCGTGCCTTTGCCGAGAGCTTTGGACATCGCATCGATCAGATCTGAGAGCTGTTTGTCCATCGCCGGGTAGCGAACGGTGCTGAGCTTTCCAAACGTTGTAGTGTAGCTGGCCAATGCATCGTTCACTTTGCCAATGTTCGTCGAGCCTGCTAGCTGCGCGAGCCCGCCAATATGAGTCTTTACAACGCCAAAGTCCATGGAGTACCCGTTGAGGTTAGTTTTCACCTGTTCCGCTATCGCATCCGTAACGATTTTGACCGAATTGATAGATTGCGTAGTAGTAGCAGCCGATTGCTGGACTGCTTGACCAACCAGCAGCAGGTATTTGTCGGCCAGATTAATGTTCTCGAGCGTACTGTCGATCGTGTACTTAATTACCGGCAGGTAAGCCTTCAGCTGGTTGATGGCAAACACGACGTTATACAGAAATGCTGGCTTGACGTTTTTCTTCACAAACAGATCGGTCAGTGGTTCAGTACCAGCCGCAGCAACAGCATTTTCGATGGCCTTCTTCAGTGCGTTCAATGTTGTGGTAAGATCATCCAATCCTAGCACGATCCGATTGAAACCATCGATCAGCATCTTGGGTATGTAGTCGAGACCTTCGCTGCTGTACTGAGTTTTAAAGACTGTTTTGATCGCTCCTATCGCTAACGGGAGCTGCGTACCGATTTTACTTTTCACCTCCGCTATCTTCGTAAGCACCGTGCTGAACACAGTGTCCACATTGCCGGACACATCAGACACGAGGCTAGTCACGAGTGGCACAATCTCGGAGCCCACAGTCACCGTGACCGACGCAATATTAACCACCGCATTGGCCAGATCTTGCGTTCCTTTAAAATTTGCCTGCACGGTGTAGGGTGTATTGTCGTCTACGGCTTCCAGTACGGTTTGAGCTGCTAGGGCGGCCAACGACACCTTTCCACTGCTTGTAATCGGTAGGATGATGCCAAAGTCTGGTTTGGCGAGAGCCAACGGCAGAATCTAAAGGAACAGGAACATTGATGCATTAGTAAGCTTACGTTAGACCACTCGTGATTGTTACTGGCTACCTGCAGTAGGCTCTGCACGCACAGAGCAAACGCTACCAAGCGCATCTTTTCCAAGATTACGATCGTTCTTCTACAGCGATATATAGACAGCGGCAACTTCAACTAGAACCACCAGTATGTAACAAATAAAATCCAAATCTCACCGCCAAACGGCTTGAGGATACTGCTACGTGGTAACTGAGATGCTGATCCAGCTGCAAACGAGCTGCGCAGTGTATGTCGCGTATGTCTGTACGTTCCGTGTTTTTCGTGCTCCAGCTGTGCAAAGAATTACCAAACCAGACCTGCAAAACGTTGCTGGTCCGAGCATTGCAGTGCAGATTTTGTCCCGCGTGTCTGCCATGTTTGTCTGTCTGTTGTGTAGCTTAGCAGCGGAAGGATGCTTTATAGGTGAGTTCGTAAGAGGTGGGTAACGTAAGATTAGTATGATGAACAGCAGCAGTATGCAGGAGAGCAGTAAGGGCTGCTAAGAAGTGTTTACTTCAGTCAAAAATTGTTTAATTTCTTTAAAGTTAAACATTTCTCAATAAAATATCAGCAAATAGGTAACAGTTACAATAAACCATCAATTCTTAGCCAGTTGTTGAAAGAAAAACATTGAAGTACCACTATAAGGAATGCTTTATTCCGTTAACCTGCGAGATGGATTAAACTAATCCTATTGTGCTGCTGGTCCCAACAGGTCACAGTCCACAATCTGCTTGTTCAGGAAAGGAATTTCGGTGTTTCCAAGCGAAGACTGTGACATACGCATGCATATCTTCAGCCGATTACCTGCGGCTTTCACCTCACGGCTAACGATGTCGTACCCGTACAAAAACATATCGCCAAATGACTCCTCGAGCTTGGTATAGATTTCCGCCAGCTGATACATGAGAAACGATATCAATGTTAGCAATTGCGGAACCTTAGAAAGCATCTCATCACCCGAATGTACACTTACCGAAGCAACACATTCTTCCAAGTTGGTCGCATCACTGATTCCGTTGCACACGGTCAAATCACCTGCGATGTCTTCAAAGTCGAAAAACAGCAGGGACAGCAGCTTGTCGACGGTTGAGCGGAAGTACTCCAATCGTTCCACTTCCTTGTCGACACACTCTCGTGCCTCGATTGCGACCGTTTCGAGCAGGGCGAACAAAAAGTCCTTGTATTTGTAGAAGCAGTACTGCGAGTAGTTACCGTTCGCGATCAGTACTGTTATAAGCTCGGTCACCAGGTAGCTGTCATAGATGAAGTACAGCGGTGCTGCAACGTCATACGCATCGCCGAGCGCTTCCTTCAGTAAGTTTAGTGTCGCTGAAATGGTCGGATTTTTAGCTGCGAGTGCTGCCAGGTTGGAGGCAAAAAGGCCGAGTGCGGTAGCTAGTTTGGTCGAGCTGGCAGCGGTGGCGAGGTTCGTCAAGCTGCCCAAAGTCGTCTGCAGATTGCCGAGATCGGTACCGACCAACGTCATGGTGTCGGTGATCGTCTTATCGATCGATGTAATGATACCATCGAGATCAGCGGCAATGCTCGATTTTTCGCCAATCGTACTGTCAACCTTAGCGGACAGCTTCAGCATGTACTGGTCGGCGATCACGATACCTTCAGCCGTACTGTCGACGGTGTACTTCAACACTGGTACGGTCGCTCGAAGCAGTTGGAGCCCATTAATTAGCCGCGTTACCGTTGGACGTGGCAGGTTCTTGTTAACGATTGCTGACGTGATGGCATTACTGCCAGCCGCTGCAACAGCATTCAGGGCACCGGTTTTCAGCTCGTTCAGCACCGTCTTCAGCACCTGCAGTGCTTTGCTGATGTGCTTCAAACTGTCGTCGAACTTCTCTATCAGCGGTGTACCAATCAGTGGTTGGAGCGGGCCAGTCAGAGTGGCAAGTGTTACGTCCGCAAACTGTATAGTGTTGGCCACCGCTTCAACTGCTGCAGCGAACACGGTATCCACATTGCCACTGGTATCACTCGCCAGGGTAGTGATGCTGGTGACGATCCTTGTTCCTAGGGTTTGGAACTCGTTCGCAATATTGGTCACGATCGTTAGCACTTTGGGCAACAGTGTCAGCTCGGAACTAATAGTAACAGCTGTAGCGGCCGTTTTTACCTCGGCGATAACGGTTTTGGCTGCGTTGGCGGCTACTCCAACACGGCTCGTTCCAGGGACGCTTACAGCGAGAGCAAAATCCGGACGTGGTTCTGCCGCGGCATGCTGTGGTGAAGAAACGGATGAGTTCACGTCGTTTCGGCAAAATTCTAGGGACTGAAAGTTTTACCTGGGATAGTGCCAGCAGGCACAACGCTACGATTGAAAATCTCATTCTTATCGGCGCTCGTGGTGACTAGCTTGAGATGAGCTAGTTTGAAATATGGCAAACGGATCGTTCGTTCGCGAGCTTCAACGTCTCGTAATACATTCAATGCCAAGCACCTTTGCCACCAGTGCCTAATTCTAAGAATGACGACGAATACGCTCTTCCATGAACACATGTCGAAAAAGCTGTGTCAACACACCCATACACACAGTGGTCCGGGGGGTGGTTGATCGTCCTGAAGCTGGGATAACATTTCATTGGAACCCGATCACACACAACGCTTCGGCGATGTTGCCAGTTTCTCGTAAGAAAAGGCAATGGTGAGCATCACTGCAAAAATAGAACACTTTTAAGGATGTTTTACACAATGTGGACTTTATGTAGTTATTTATGCTGTGTTTTAAAAAAGAAACGTTGATTAGGTACGTTGTATATGCTTGACGATTTTAGAAAATAAATAAATCTGTTCAAATAACTCAGTAGCGAAAGAGAAGAATAAAGGCAGTCCGCAGAAATGTAGCGTAAAATGAATAAAACAAAAACTCTTAGCACTGGATTGCTGCTGTTGGGTGTTGATAGCAAGCCGGTTGATGGTAGAGACAATAGCGGAGCCAATCTTCACACGGCATGACCGAGGTACAACTCCCATTCGGACTTATCCCGCGTAATGAGGATTGAATATTATTCTACCACGTTGAATTAACAGATGGCTGGTGTGGCCTAGTAGGTCGTTAAACCAAGAAGTAGAAGAAGCCAGATAAAGAACTCGGGTAGATGAATTGTTATCGTACATAGTACCAGTCTTAGCTATAAACGGAGGTGTGATGTCTGGTTAATTTTCGACAAATTATTTAAATTAATGATAGTAGACAGCAGGCTGTAGAAAATATCTTTTACAATATGTACTTAATTTCTGAATCGAGATGCTTGGGTTAATTCATGAAGCTAGTTATGTTATTATATAACATAACATAACCCAAGCATCTCGATTCAGAAATTAAGTACATATTGTAAAAGATATTTTCTAAAGCCTTCAGTTGTTTGAAAGTATCATCGATTTTTTATATAAATTATTTTTAATTCATTATGGATTGATTATGGAAGACATCACCAATGCGATTCCGTTCGTACAAACAACCGAACGGATGAGCTACTTGGCTATCGTTGTGTTGCAAACTTTAGCCGAGAAAAATTTTAGCGTTATTTATTCAGATGATATGAGACGAATGATTACGGCAGACGTGTGCAATCGTTTCATCCAGAACAGCACCACGGGCAAAACTTCAGTTGTATACGAAACGCTGCTTGTAGAAGAAACGAACCTCCATTACCATTACGCTTATGGAACGCAGTACGGTACTGCGATACGCCATGGACCGTGTGGCACTTCTCGTACTATTATTTCAGGTATGGTACCTATGCCTAATGTTGCGTACAACAAAAAACGGATAAGATCTCATTCTCTTACTAACGTTCAGGGTGCGTTGGTCGCCGCCAGTCCTGATTATGGAATACCGAACAGCGTCATCGGTACCGGCAAGCTAGTGACCGGTGTGAACGATGCATCCACCTACCTACAGACGCTGGCGGCTGGACAGCTGGTGTCAGCTTCCATAACGCAAGACGTGTTCGGTTTACCACGAATCGTGCAAATTCTACAAGAAACAGGCAATACCGTATCACAGGATGGCGACAACATTGTGCGAGCGTTTGAAACCCTCATCCAAAGCAGCTCGGGCGATCCAACCGTACTGTTTGATGCAGCTTTAAAGAGCATCCAGGACGCGCTGAATCACATCACCCAACTGCTCCCGACAACCGAATCCAACCTGTCTGCCATCATCGGAGGCAATGTGCCCGATCGACTTACGGATAGTTTTGCGCGGATAGAGATCGCGTTGAGGACTCTACTGACCCAGATTGGAACGCTAAAGTCCTCCGTCTTAGCTGCAATCGCAGAGGCCGGATCGCCGACATCTATTTCGATGGAAATCCTCACCAAGCACATAACGCTTAGCAAGGTGTACAATGTGCTACAGACCGTACGGAATCTGCGTGCCTTTCTGCCGGTGGTACGATACACACTCAACACCTCAATCGAGGAAGCGGTCGAGGCTGACAATTACCTGAAAGCGTACAACTCCATGCTAGCTTCCTTGGATGGCGTGGTAACGATCGTGCTACAATCGCTCGACGCAGCCGAGCAGAGTTTCTACGCTACGGTAAAGTCAGGCGTAAACACACTCGGGGCCGCTTATGCCGGGATGAAGGAATCAACCCTAGCGCTGGGCATAATAACTGAAGCGCCGGACTTAGGGGCAGAGGTTGTGAGCATGCTGAGCAAATTTACTGTCACGCTAGAAGATACGGAGAACGACATTCTCTCGGTTGCCAGCGAACTGCAGAGCTATCTGACCGCCGTCAAGGCAATGGTTACGATCACTGAAACGGAAGTGATCTCCATCACCGAAAGTAAGCTGATCGGTGCGCTGATCAAAACGCTTATTTCCAGTGGACCGTACGCGCGCTTCTGCTTCAACAAGTACAGGGCGCAGGTGAGCGATCTTGCCAACTACCTGCTCGATGAGTCGGCCCTATGCATCGAACGTGAGGTGCCGCGGTTGACAAACCTAGCCGCGGCCGTACAGACCATTCTTGACGTCAATGCGTTCGACTTCGAGGACATCTACGACTGGTTAACTATATGCGACGGAATACAGGAACCTGCCGATCGGGTCGCATGTGTTGCAAGGGTAGGATTTTTTGGTGCTTTTGTGCTTTGATTAGTTTTTCGTTTAATTAAACTTTCTGCAAAAAATTGGCTTTCTCTCGGCACAGATTTCTCAATCGTATACGGCGCTGGGGGACAACTTTGCCGACAAGTACAATCTGCTGTTCGATCTGACAACAGTCGAGGTGGATTCGAGCAAACAACGGGTGAAAATCTGCATCAGTCTAACAAGACGCTGGCTGGCGGATGGATACATTCCCAACCTGCAGAATGACATTGAACAGTGCGCTCTGACGGGTCCAAACTAGTAGCTAATATCCAAATAAAAACATAATAAATGCAATAATCGTCGGTAATAGTTGCAACGAAAACTCCTGTCTCTATATCTGGTAACATTAAACTCGAACTCTTACATGTTGGAGCGGAGAAGAGGTGAGGAGATGAGAAAGGGGAAAGGGGGTGAGGGTGAAGGAGGATTGTTGGAGTAGGGTATAATGTTGGAGCATGCGTGCGTGTGTGTATGAAATTCGCGCGAAATACTTGTGTGTTGTCGCTGGAGCTGTCTAGAACAGCTAGACATATTTATACAGCAGGCATAGCCGTCGAGTGCTTCTTTTTTGCTTGGTCCTAAAGGATTCATCTGTTTGCTGTGTCTGTTCTGTTCATATCAGCGTACCAGGGACGTGGCAAAATATTGGCTGATGACCTGATATCGGCACCCGCAATGAAATTAGATTGAATGTTTTATGTAAAAGAGGTTTGTTCCTTAATAAAATGTATTTGTGGATGAAATTCTTACAATATACTATTTGTACAATTTTGGATGACAAGTTTTGGAGGACTTGTTCGATGATTTTACCAAAACTATCTGTTTGATAGGCTCTTAGAAGATGGTGCTATTTTTGCTCAAGTAAAGCTTTACAGGACACGGACCGTTCCTCCTTAGTGAGGACTGGACTATCCAAGTACGTCTAATCAGCGTAAAGTCTGCGTACTAAGCAAGTGGATGGCCGGTGTGACAAAGTAGGTTTTTAAGCTAAGAAGTACAAAAGAAGCTTACAAAAGGTACAAAAGGAAAGACTAATGTTAATAAAAAGGTACTAAAAACAGAAAACTTTCTAACATATCCTGTTTATTTCTTATTTCTGTTAAAAAAGAAAGAATAAGTAGGATATAGGTACGCTACTAGAACACACTAGGTGTGGCGGAGAAATTAATTCCGATATAGCCGTACTTCGCTTCTGGCGTACAGTGTCCAATTTTTGCGTTTCTTCCGAGAGCCGATATAGACATGTAGGCAAAAAAGCTGTTAGCTGTTCCGCAGAAAACGTGCCGCTGAACGATGCCACGGTGCCATGGGTGGAAAGTTTCGGCGTACAGGCCGAGATTGGCTTAGTTTAAACAGCTGCTTCTGGTGCCAAAACCTTACAGCTCGTTACTGTGCTGTGAAGTGCTGTGGAAGTGTCGGCACGAAGGAACAAAACACAACCACGGTATATAAATGCAGTGGGCGGACGGGATGCAATCAGTTTCTTGTACTCTTGCTTAGCAGAGAACGTGTACGAAATGAATCGACTTGTGTTAGCGTTCGGTATCGTCTGCTTGCTGCAGGTAAGTCTCGTGGTGTAGCCACGCTGGCACCATTGAACGTGCGTGCGGAATGGTGTGAGTGTGTGAGTGAGTGTATGTGTGAGTGTGTGTGTGTGTGTGTGCGCGAGTGAGTTAATTTGTTTTTTGTCGTCAACAGGGACTTTCTGCTGAGCCGAGACCAGAATTTGGTCTGTCCATATCTGTTGCTGCTAGCGCCAAGATAACATCAGTGAAAAGCGATGTGGTCAGCATTAACGCGGAAGTCAAGGCACTAGCGCCTCTTCCCAATCTTGACTCCGGACTAGCTAGACTTCTAACAACGAAGCAAAAGATTGAAGAAGTCATTTCTAACTTTGATGGGAAGACATCTGCCATCCTTGCTGCCTACGATAGCCTACTTGCCGCTACGGATGGTAACATTGATAATGCGTTCACACCCTTCATCAATGAAATCAACGCTGCTACATCATACATCGGTGGCGACGGTGCTGCAATTGCAGCGACCTTGAGCGGGATTACATACACTGGCATCTCGACCGAACTTATCGATGCGTTTGGGCGCATTTCAGTCGGTTTGGTTGACCTGAAAATTAAGACTTTGTCTGTGGCTGCTGCTATCAATGCTGCCGTAACGAGCGCTGGTAGCGCTAGTGCCGTCACCGCCAGCAGCTTGCGCCAGTTCTTGACGCTGAAAAAGATGTACGACATGTTGAAGTCGGCTACCACCCTGCGTACGTACTTGCCGCTAGTAACGTACATTCTCAAAACGGCAAAGGAAAACGTGATCGAAGCAGACTCGTTCGTGCTGAATCTGAAGTCCATGCTAAACACCGATGTAAGCTCGGTTTCCACCAGCTTCGCCTCGGATCTTGACGCAAAGACTGCCGAAATCAAAGCTGATATTGCGGCCAAATTTGCCATTGACGCTAATGGTGCCGCTGGTGTTGAGACAGGGTACTTAGCCCTGACCGGTCTTAACTCTGCTACGCAGTACAATGAGCTGAGCACACAAATTGGCGTTCTGAAAAATTTGTTCACGGTCTCAGCACTGTCCGCACAGACGACTACTTTAAGTACTGCATTCGCCACTATTACCAGTGGGCTGCAAGCACTGATCACCAGCCTGCAAACTGGTACCTCTGTGAACGATAATACGTTGGTCAACAGCCTAGTCGACACGCTGGTCGGCAACGATAAGTACGGTCGCTACTGCTACAATAAGTACAAGTATATTGTGGAGGGTCTTTTCGATCTGTCCTTCGACGCTGGCTGGCAGTGCGTTGACAAGGAGTTGATTCGTCTAGAGCAGTTGAGGGTTACGCTCTTGCTCATCATCGACCTGCTGGCGGTGGACTTTGAAGATGTGTTGAATCAAGTTGGCGTATGCAACCAGCTTACCAGCGCCACCAATCTGAACACTTGCGTAACACAGGTAAGTAACACCTGACACAAGTGCTCTGTTGCTTGATTACACCGCGTTTAATTTTCCTTTTTTTTTCATTCCATTATTTACTCGCAGCTGAGCATGTATTACACCAACCTGTTCCTTGCCACCAAGGATAAGATTGCCGCCGTGTACACGCTTGCCGGCGACGAGGCCATCGCAGTCGAGAACCGTCTGCTTATCTGCTTCCAGCTAATTAACCTGGATTCGTCCATCACGCAGGTGGCCGCAGTGAACGCCAATCTGGCCATTTGTAGCGCGGATGGCCCCACCGGCTCGGATTAAGCATAGTAAATGCAACATAACAACAACAAAAACAACAACAAAACCAGTCTCCCTTCTAACAGCAGGCCTACATAAATTGACGGCGCCAGAGAAATAGCTTGAATAAATGCAACGAACCTACTGCAAACGACACTATCGCAGCTAGAAAAACTCAATACACTCAATTACTTTTTCTTCCAAAAACCGCTAACAAATTGTTACCAAATCATTCCAACTTTGCCACTATTGATAGTCCTATCACCCTCCTCCTATAATACTCCTCAGCTGGTCCTAATGTGCTACTATTGGTAGAGCTCCTTGTCTTACATGCTCCATTCTTCCCAAGGCTGACTGGCTTATAACGGTAGTAGTCTAAGGATCTCCAAATTTGAAAAAACAGGGACATGGAAATGTGAATTAACAAACATTCTGACTTTTCAGGCGCATGTTCAAGGGCTTCCACATATAGAGAGCTAAAGCTCTTTCATGCGGCGTAATATTGAGGATTGCACACTAGCGGGGACACAATACTTTTTTTAGGGGAGTTAAGTTTAAGGGCATCGAGGCTTATTAAGTGGATCACATCGGTCTTGTTGGAGTGTGAGAGAATGCAGCTGCACACCCGCGCTGATGACATTTACTACAGTCTGATGAATGAGAGACCGTCTGTTTCCGCTCATGGCTTCTGGTGTAACGAATCAAAACCTTAGATTAAGGTTGACGGGTCAGTCAGTCAGGGAGCATTTGATGTTGCGCGTTGTACTTGGGCTACTCCGGTTTCTCGATAATCGACCCGTCTTTGCAGGAAACCAGGTAGGCACGATCTGGCAGGACCTCCGGCCTGACAGTCCGCGTGATCGTGAATCTCTATAAATAAAAGAACGTAAGGATAACACCCGAGCGCGTGACGCACCCGAACCAACCCCGAACTGAACTTCGTCGTCGTCGTAGCTTAGCAACAGCGAGCAAGCGCAGCGAGTGAAGAATGGAAGAAGTTAAAGGCGGGGGATGCGCTACTCTACATACCGCTAGAAGTTTTATGATTTGTTTTACGTTAATTATAAATTTGTAATGAAACAAATTCGAAAAATTGTGAACTTTCTGGAAATTAGAAAATTCTGGAATTCGACCTAGGGAATGGGTCAGGGAGAGGAACTAGAAAAAGAGAACGCACAAAGATGAGCACGGAAGAAAGATAGGTAAATGGTGAAGTCAAACAGATATGCAAAAGAATTAAACCAACAATCATTCGCACCAACTGAAGATATCCTTCAGAGGCAATCGCAAGGGGAGGGCTAGAACGAAGACGGTGCGTGGGTGCATATAGATTAATGAATGAGAGTGAGGAAGGAGCAACAATGGCATTAAGGAGAAGAGAGGCAATACGATACAATTCTAAGGGCTCCAGACCCAGCAAGTGACAGCGTCGTAGGATACGACGGCAACGCTGAGCCAGAAGTGCCAAATACATTGCGCAAGACAACGCGAGTGGAAGTCCTCTGAATCCGCTCCACCATTGCTGTAGCTCCCACGCTAGAAGGGGACCAAATTACTTAGGTATGTTCCAACGATGAGCTGACTAGGAAAACGATCAGAGAGTTCAAACATCTGATGTCCGCCGTTCAGTTCGCTTGCAGGAAGATCCGGCCCTGAGACAGATGAGGAAATGCCATTAGGACCAGGCGATAAACAGAGCTTAAGATTGAGTCGTGCGTCGTGTGAACAATCGGTATATTCTGAGGATTGTAATGACAGTCAAAGGTATTGAATTTCGCGGGAGAACCAGTTGCTTGAGACCAAGAAGTAACTGCAGGAGCCAACCAATCTGCAAACAAACTGGCCTTATGCTGAGCAAAAAAGACCACCTGTTTAGGAGGGAAGCAATAACCCCTCCAAGGGTCATTTAGGAGGAAATATGATATGAAGTTCTGCGATTATTCTCAAAACGCCAGAAAGCGGAGGGAATGCAGCGCAGACGTGATTGCATCAAGGTGTCATAAGTATTGAATTGGAGATGGAAAGATAACAGATTCTAAAATTTTTGCACAAGCACATGAATAACAAATACCACAACAATTTATTACCACGAACCAGGACCCTTTTTTGAAAACCTTCTGGGCAGATACTACCGGGCCTTTATTAAGTGTTGGCACGTTCCAGACCATTTATCAATAAGGGTTAAGATTGGTACAAGTATGATCATTGGCAACGATAAGCGAAGCAATAGTCGGAATTGCTCATCAGGACGCTGTTCATATTTTGATTTCTTCTTCTATTGCCGGATAATTTGCACAAATCACATAATGAAGGACTTAAACATCGTGCGTTTGTGCGATTCTTTCCAATTCGCCAGAACGAAGAAACGATTTGAAAACCCATGGCAGCCGACAAGAAATGATGACAACTATTACACCTATACAAACGGTTAAAAGTGTCATTTTACGGTCGTTTAGTAGAAGAAAATGTATATATTCCAACCAATGAGAATGTTAAACACAGCTTTCTTTAGTTATAAGAAATACGACAGACAAATAATGGCCACACTGTTAATGTAATAATAGGTATGAGGATTAGGTGCATCTCAGAGTTTCCATGCAAAGAAAAGTGCCAGAAATAAACGAAGTTGACGGATTGTAAAACGGGCAGGATGCGCTTGCCCTGGGCACAGCTAGCCAGCGAGTTAGAAAACAAAACCTAAGTACTACAGTACTCATGGTGTAGTGCCCGGTAATATTGGGCCTCTGTAAAGATGCTCTTTTCGATAACAGAACATTACAAAAAATAACCAAAGGTGCGTTTCGCATCATCTTCGTTGTTGCTAGTTCTTTTAGATCATAAGATTAAATTTGCATTAAATTTGCCATTTTCCTCTTCAAACCCTTAAACTAAGGCACACATAAACACACATACAGCTTCACCTTCGATTCACACCGTTTACCGTCCACCTCCTAATCACACCTTTCTACCTGGGGCCGTTTTTCCGGTGGCGTTGGAAAGACAAATGATGAACCACCGTCAAGCGTGGAGCAGTCTCCTTTCCCGAATCGGAAAGACAAATAACGCCACCATCAAGCTTGGGCCACGGTTTTCTCTACGGCGCTTACGGCGGCCGTTGCGTGGCACTTTGATCGTTAACCAAAGGCGCACAGTTTTAGGAACAGTTGGCAATCGTTGCGATCTTATTTAGGGTGCAGGTTTTGTCGCTTAAGGTCAAGCGGAGTGTGTGCGTGTGTGTGTGTGTGTGGCATTCGTAACCGAACTGGTGAAATGATAAATGACTGGTGAAAGATCGTGGCGTAGCGCAATAAATTTATTCGATTTCTTGGACCGTTGCTCCGCTGACTGGGTTGTTTGATCGGCTTTGAAGAGATGGATAGCCGCGTTTCGCGCCAATGTGAGAATGGTTAATGTGTGATACTTCAATTATTTAAAGAGGTTTTGGGATTTGCAAACTACATTCACCTTTCTAATGCGAGGTTTAGCAGTGGCTTATGGCAAAGGACTGTGCAAAGGCCACATTGTTGCTGTTTCATGTGTATGATCGCTATGTTCTGTGTAAGTGTACGTTAATTAATTATATGTGTTTTATTGGAACCTAAGGTGGTCCAGAATAGTTCGCTCTAGCTCAGTTATGCCAACGAATTTGTCCTGGAATAACGTGGTTTAAGCTTGGCGCATAACTTGAAGAGCAATATTTTAAATTTATAAGAAAATCCGAATAATCAGAACAATTTCCGTTTGGCGTGTTCATCATTACATTGTGACCTGTTTCCTGTTCACTCCGTAATGGTGTCCGTAATAGAATTGTATACACTTTTAACACATTCGTGTCATTTTATTTTCCAACTCCAACCGGCAATCGAATCGAGTGCTTCCATTTTTTCACCTAACGTCTGGGTTTTGGGCCACTTACATCTTACTTCCCGGGTAAAACCTGTCGATTCACCTGCTAAAGGGTGCTTACATTTATTCTAAACGAACTTCAAAACTTCACCCCATTTCCATTCCAAGCAGTAGCCCTATCGCGCTCTCGCTTAATAGAGACTAACTCCGAGAAGCCTGCCGCAGATGCCAAACCATGTCGAATCATGTGAACTGGCAATGTGGCTAAACCAGGTCGGTCAGTCGAAGGCAAATAAAATGTGAAGCATAAAATATGTATCCCATGTGCAGTGTGGATAGGATGGAAAATGGGGTAAACAAAGGGGGCAGGGTCGAGGCACCAACGAAACAAAAACTGCACACAGCTAAAGAAATCCGCCAACCAAGGAAAGACACAGGTTGAAGTGGACGATGCAAAACCGAAATAAAATGAAAAACAAGACAAAAAAAAACATTACACCAAACGGAATGCAGAAGCGGTCAGTCGAAGCGACCGTAACCGAAAAGTAAACGAATCAAAATGGTCCGGTTGATGAGTTGATGAGGAGGTAACAACACACGGCTAGCAAAGGAAAACAAGCAAACATAGCAGCAAACGAAAGAATGGAAGAAAGTAAGGAAAGGGAGAAAAAAAGAACAGGCAATCAACAATGCGAAGCGACGAAATGGAAATGGAAAGATACAAAAACAAAACAGTAACAGAGGAAAACAAAACCGCTCCAGCCGAGACGAGCAGCAACGGTAGTAGAACGGGTGTGAGTGTGAATTGTGCAAGGAATGAAAATGGAACTGAGGATGAGGTACGATGAGGTGAATAGAAAAGAAAACCGAAAAAAATAAAAAATAAACGGCCCGATGGACAAAAGCAAAGCAAAGAGAAACGACCAAACGCCATCATCCATGGGCTCATCTTTAGCATACGCGTTTACCGCCGTACGCGATTGTGTGCGGCTAATGGGAAGGTGCCACCGAAGATTTTTGGGGGAGGCGGGGAGGATCCACGCACCAACCATGGCCGGTGGGAAATGAAGAGAAGGCTGCGATTTGCGATTCTTCCAGACCTGGAATATGGATGGAAAATGGGCACTTTGAAAAACGCATCACCCGGTCATGTGTACCGGCGTTGTTCGGTGTTGGACGGCATTCCGATCGGAACTGAAGCTCGGCACAACCATTCGAGCGAAAGCAAAGAAGCAAACCACCGAACGCAGACACTTGTTTCTCTTCCCTACACCACCGGGATGCCTTCCGGGATTTGTTTTTGCCAAGTTAGCGCTCTGTAACGCAATCTTACTTTTTTCGCACAGTGGTATGCTGGTTTTGTTTACATTTCGTTAAGTGTTGTGACCATCCTATTATCCTGGGTGGGTTTGGTAGTAGAAAAATGCCTGCAGTTTTGAAGAGTTGTTAGAACAGATAAGCAGTTCTGTTTCGGGAGGATGCCGGTCTTCAAACGGCACAACCTGGGTTCCAATCTCATCCAGACCGTCGCCCTGTAGTGAGGACTGACTATCCAACTACATAGTACCAAAAAGTCTAGTAAGCCATTCGATGGCCGGCATGACCTTACGGTCGTTAAGCCAAGAAGAGAGAAAAGTTCTGTTTGATGAGCTGTTATTCATTAACTTCATAAGCTTTAGCATTTTATTATTATCTTTGCTAGTCAGATAAAAATTCTAATTTTACTTGTTCAATTGATTGTTGTGGTTTGATTTCTTTTTATTTTGAATGACGCTGCTCGTTGGTTTGTTTAAAATCGTTTGTTGTATGTTTTTGACTGTATTTGATCTTCTTTTTCATCTTTTCTCTCCATGTTCTTTCTCCTCTGCTCTGTCTGTACAGGTTCTGTTTGTTTCTGCTAAGTTCCGTTTTATGGAGCTTCACAGTTAGGTAAGGTTTATTTGAGTAACCTTTTATGTTGAGTTTTTTTCTTGGTGTTACATCATTCAAAATTTTGTTGAGGAGTTTAATAAACCCATTGCCCATTTCGTGGAAGCGAAATTTATCTAAGAGTAGAATTTAAATAAGTTCGCTTCATTTTCCTATCTTTCTTTATTCGTCTGCATTTTTTAATTGTTTTATTATAAGTTTTAATTATCTTTTCTTTTTATTTAGTTGTATGCAACATTCATACAAGCATTTTCAAACACTCCAAACAAACAGGCCGTCAATTATAAGACAAATAACCTGTAAACCTTTTGCCTACCGACTATGTGTATGTTTGCGT
The DNA here is from genome assembly GCF_943734695.1 of Anopheles maculipalpis. Lineage (NCBI taxonomy): Eukaryota > Metazoa > Arthropoda > Insecta > Diptera > Culicidae > Anopheles > Anopheles maculipalpis. The sequence continues at coordinate 88,101,890 of NC_064872.1, forward strand.
TTTGCATGACAAGTACACTAAGAAATGGAAACTCCAGGAACTGGCGCGCACGTTGTAATAAAACATGTTAAAATATTTTCACCCTCCCTTTTGTTCATGTCATTCATCCATTTGCACCATTCACGTTCCGATCTCGGACCGATTCCTGGTCCGGGACGGAATGATTGCAGTAATAAAAATCCGTTCGCATCTTCATTGCAGCCCGACCAACCTGTTGCATCGACACGGCAAGCGTATCTGCTCCCTTTATGCTCTTCTTCGCTCTGCTGATCTGTTCCGACCCGACGTGGCAGGATGTTGAAGGATGGTCCGAAGGGCTAGCCGGTCCTTCAACACGGTTTTAAAATCGAACACAGCCCTAATGCTGACGGGGCCCCGTTTAAGCGTGCCTGTGCTGGCAGCACTGTGTACGAGTGTGTGGGTTTATCTGCGTTACGATGGTATCCGTTGCGCCTGCAGGCCACGCGCAGCTTGCAACTTGTGTGTGCGGAACGCATTTCTCAGAAGGGCACACAGAGAGCATCGGCTGTGCGCAGACAGACGAAAAACGGACGACATGGAAGCGCACATCCCCGCGGTAGACGAATGGAACCGCAGGGCTGGAAGGAGGGTGAATGAGAAGATACACAACCTCAACGCTGCAATCGTACCCCATAAAATACATGAACTTCTCGTTTGGCCCTTCCATCGGACGATCGTCCACCGGTTCCGGTCGGAGTAGATGCGTTGCGCGCTAAGCAGGAGGGCGTACACGTTAAGAAGCGAATAAATTGGTATAATAAGAATGATGCGCCATACACCAGGCTGCGGAGTGGAAAACGTTTTCGAGGCAATAAATAAGTTGCTCACACGCGCACCAAGCAAGCGCCATGTGTTTGTGTGTGTGTGTGTGTGTTGGTCCAGGTGTAGGTATCTGTCGCGTTTTTTTTCTCTCCCCATCGAGCTGAGAACACGACATACAGTATTTCAATTTAGATAGACAAGACTGTCCGCTCATTTGTCCCATTGGTGAGATCTTAACTTCCGACGCACGACCGTCAAAATGGACAAGAGCGTTATCCGCTGATAAGGCACCCACACCCATACGAACAGGTCAACCCAAATAATGTGTTCGTTCCACACATTCATCTCTGGTGTGTGACGCAGTAAGTCCTCGTAAGTGATCCTCTGCTTTATCGATGATCCTGGCTTACGTTAAGTGAGCGCCAGCGAGCTGAGAATGTCTCGGTGAGGGTGAAAGCGTAACGACACGCCAACGCTTGGCCACATGCTAACAAGTTATTTACGAGACCTCAGCAGACAACCCCTCAACCGATATGAATTGAGTGCAAACAGGGGGGAAAACACACATCGATCGTCGGTGTCATCGGCCTCATTGGATTCTGTTTCTCGTAGCGTAATTGGGTGTTGGCTTTCTTTTCCATTCGTCCGTGGAAAGGGTGACACATGGTGTATTAGATTTGTTGGAAAACCTATGACAATCGGGTTCTCTTTTTTTTGCTCCCTCTCGATTTTCTTCCAAATTGGAACTTATTTCCTGTATTATGGGTTTTCCTGCATTTGTGCTACGTTTAATGGAAATGTACTCGGCAAACATCACTACAACATGGAGTGCATTCGGTAATTTTAAACGATTATTCTAGTATCTATCTTTCTATATTTGACACTTCAGGTTTGCGAGGTTTTTGTAGTATTTTCCTGCTTGTTTTGCCGTCAAGACTCGATAGATTTTTAGAGAGGCCATCCTAGAAGAATTAAAAAAAAAATACTTAAAAGTCTAGGTCCTATCCTGGTATGAATATCCCTTCATTAAGCTAAAGAAAGTATGGCAATCTGATGTTGAAGAATTATTTGTACGATTTAGTTATGACGTCAATTTTCCATCAGCATAATATGTTTTAAGCGAATAAAATTTTAATTTTCAGTCACAAAGAACAGTAACAAAATATCAGAATAAAAACAAGCCATTTGGAGCCGTTAAACGTGCACACAGCCCACAACACGCACTGATAAACGTGTGTTGGAAAATAATCGATCTTCCCAACATAAGTGCGGAAAACAATATTTTATTAACTTCACTTCGTACGCAGATCAAATTACGAAGAATATTCTGCCCTCAAATCAAATATCGTTCCGATGGTATAACGATTCGTAATTTAAAAATAGTTCTCATTCCAACAATGGCTCACGTTGCTCACGATGCCCTGCTGCCTTAGTTGAATCCATTCCATCACTTTCTCTTTTCACTGTGATATTTCACTGCGCTCCTTCGCGCTCGGCGTTCCTTCGTTTTTCCAACACCCTTCCATCCGACTGCAATTGTCCCCTGGCCTTTCCCTTCCCTTGGAACCCTTCTCCAGTGAGTGGATTGACTTTGTGGATTCGAACAGCGATCGGGTAAGAGTGAGCGATCGAGTTCTTGCGCCGGCGTCCTTCCAGGCGCAACCAGGCTACTACGGTGGGTGGATTCCGGGAAAATCGGTACGATCTTCACTTAATTTAGTACAGTCGAGTGCGCGGTACGCGGGAATGTGACCGCACCGCTGGAAAAGTGTGGGTAAGTGTTGGCGTTAAAATTTTCCCTCCCCCGAATGTCTGCTTTTGGAGGAGAGATATTTTAAGAATATCGATTGAACTGTACACTTATGGAGGGAGATGTAAACACTGGCTGTACTGAAGGAGGGAAGGTTTGTTGAGATAGGTGAGCAGTAGGCACGTTCGGAGTTGCTCAACGAAATCAACAGTAAATTGATGAGTCTTGTCTTGCGCATTGTTTTTAAGTTCTTTTGTTAATGTCCGGATAGATCTAGGAGTAGAGCAAATTTCAATGTTGAATTCTAAGTGCGCATTATGTGAACAGTTGTGGGTTAAAGTCTGCATCATGCTGTAATGTTTGAAAGACTATCAAAATGACATCTTAATTTTCTTCGGCAAGTACTTCTTGTCCTTGCCCAGAACAGCACAGGAGCATCACTCGATCAATAGCTATCAGGGAAGCATTAAAATCTTCGTTATTTCCTCATCAGCATAGGACCTATCCCGCTCACTGCAGCCGTCCTTTGGATTTCTCATCGCAAAAGCGCACTTTAAACCCTAAAAAAAGGAGTCTAAATATATGGATTGTTTATTTGCTAGGAAATAATTTGTGTGCTCGTGTTCGTGCGCGGTGTCAGGAAAATCGTTTCACTGTTAACTGTGGGCCAGTCATCGCGGATGGACGAGTGAAACGATGAATAAAATCCATTTTCTCACCATCGAAAACTCACCTTAGTGAGTTTCCTCATTCCTTCGCCGAGGAGCATACATACACACACACACACACACCAGAAAGAGAAAAGCGAAGAAGCGATATATTTAGAGATAAATGAAGGAAAAGCGGAGCAGGGACGCACGCAAAGACAGCAAAGATCGATGTCTATTTTTGGTCACCCATTTTTCGATACAACACTGCTTTGCGGTTGTTGCTGCTCTCTAGCCGCCCCATACCTCCACGCGCGCCATCCGATTAGTTTGTGTCTTTTCTTCTGTATCCACCGACCCCCTTCTCCCCCCCTCCTCTCCTTCCGCTTCTGTCACCCCTTGCTTCTGCGTCAGGTTCTTTGTTTACGAACAAGGTTTTGTGACAACGGTGGCAACGGAAACAACACCCGGAGAAAGCCCTTTTTTGGCCGGCACAGAACGCGAACCGAAAAATCAAAGATGTCTTTGGGCGCATCTCGCATTTTTTTTTTTATGTCGGGCGCGAAGCATCGTGCGGAATGCGTGAACGTGGTAGAAAAACACACCGATTGACAAATGGGGGTCAGCATTAGTCGGATGTTTTGTTGGATCTTTCCCTTCATTAAAGTGCTCTCCCTCTTTCTCTCTCTCTCGCTCTCTCGCTCTCTTTACACAACTCATAGCTGAAGATGGGCTGGAAAAGGGGAGAGCAAAAACGTGATGGAAATCATTTCCACCCAACATACCCTCGGCTAATGATTGGCTCGACTGGCCGGAACTTAACCACCGGAGAGAAGAAAATAGACAGCAACACATACAGAGAAAAAAAACCTTCACTGGTGAAACCGTTGCCTTCGGGTGGTTTTTCATTGGGAGATTTCCTAAACGCTACTCCCGACTGCCGTTCACCCGGTCGCAATGCCCGCCTATGACGCTGGAAGGAAAATGCTTAACGATGGCGAAACGGTGGCCCAAGCCGACAGCATACATGCACAAACAAATCAACCAAAAATCGGTCGACCTTACATCCGGTTCGATGCGTTCCAGGTCCGGTTCAAATGTTGAACTAGCAAGGCGAAACGTTACTGAAATTGAGTGAGGCTGGTAGGACTAACGGCTGACAGTGGTGGATGATCTTTGGGTGAGTGCAATTTGTCAGTAAGACTGTAGAACCCATTGGAAAGTGATCTGCAGGAGGGAAAGGATACATGTTCGAGAGCTCGTATCGCAATAAACGACTAAGATTTGTACTAAGATTACACAGAAAAGTGGACACACCATTTTGTAATTGTGAACCTTCAGCAGTTTGGTTGTTGGCGCCTGGTAGTAGGCAAAGTTTTATTTTTGTAACTCACAAGGCCTTCAGCATACCTTTGAAATCATTCCAACTTGTACGCGTCCAAAGGGATAATAGATTTGGAACTCGTCCGTAATTCTGAGTTCCGTAATTTCCTGTAAAAGTACCTTTATTCACGTTATGAGATCAAACTTGCTATCCAAAGGTTTATCTATCTGATGTGGGGTGTGATGAAAATTAAATTTTTTTGGGTCTTGAGTTTTCACAGTAAATGATTTTTAAAACTCTAACTCTATCCGTTGGTTTAATAAAGCTTCAATACTATTTCACTTAGTCCTTCACACAGCTTTACTGGTATCGCATCTTATCAGGACTTTTACCTGTAAGCAAGGACAATTAAATGTTCATATGAGTGATTTGTGACTAGCTTCGAGACAGACCTTCGAGAAAATATTTAAACAAAACTTTGAAACTTTGCCCCGAATCTTCCCAAGAGTACTAATCGCATTTGGACCATGTTCCCAAAGCTTGTACTGTCTGGAAGGTCACCGACCCGACTTACATGGCGCTTCGCACACAAAAGTAGAAATCAAATTTCGAGCAGCAAAACATCGCCAAACACCAAAAACCATCACCCGCCACCGGCCACGATCACAATCGCAATCGCCGTGGCTGAACCATGGCTGTACCGTGAAGGTGTTGGAAAGCTTGAAATACAAAAGAAAAAAAAAACGTGAGGCAAATACGAGTAGCGTTTGTTTTGTGTGTGCTTTCTAGGCGTGCGAACGGGCCGTGCCCTCGGTAAATCTTCGCGCGCCACCAACTCTGCCGCACAAAGTCGCAGATTAAAAACCTAAAACCCTCGCGCAATGCTGCAGCAAAGAAGCTGGCAAACAAATGGAAATAAAATGAAGAGAGAGAAAGCGAGAGAGAGAGAGAAGCAAAAAAGTGGTACGATATAGAAAAACAAAACTAAACCATGCACGATCGGAAGCGCGATACTTTTGGCCTGCAAACATCAGCTTCCGCACCTGGAACTGGCCACTGGACGATCGTGAACCGAGCGAGTAGAAAGGTGCGTACTCAATTTAACTGATCTTCTCCCGTATTTACAGGCGAGCTGCTGCTGGCCCATGTCTAGTTCCTTGTTCCTTTGCCCTTCCATTCTTCTCTCCGCCAATCCTAATATCTAAATCTACTTAATGTTTGTGTGTGTGTGTATGTCTGTTTCTGTAGGAGAATTTTCTCTTTTGCGGTTTTTTGGGAAGTATAACCTAAAAAAAAAACAAAACGCACATCCCACCGCCAAAGCCATGAAGGTCGCTGGGGCGTTGAGACAGTTTCCATTGCGTTTGAGCCGCGGGGTTGCAGCTGGATAGTGGGGGGGAGCGGGTGGACGGTATGAGGTATTCGTCAATGCTCGTCCCGTACAGCGGCACCCTTTGTTTAGCTCGTGAGGCGGTCTGCTGCTGCTGCTGCTGATGGTACGGGATGGGACGCTCGAAAGAATGGACTCCGGAGAACGCGCAACACCTTAAACCTAGGCGCTGGCTAAAACCCACCCCAAAAACCACATCCGCAGCGTTAGCGCGTTTGCGGGTTTTATAATTTAAATTAATTTACAGTTCCTTCAACTTAAAGCTAAGCTAAGCAGCAAACCGCAGAAGGGTTGGATGGAATAAGTAGCGGGGGAGAGAGAGAGAGAGGAAAATTACTTCGAACACTTTGGTCTATTCATTCGTGATGCTTAAGCGATCGTATGTAGGGTTGTGCGTGTGCGTGTGTGTTTTTTGGACTATGCTAATGATTTGAGAATGTAGCGTTTGCAATAAATATAAATAGATTATATCGATCTAAATCAAGGACAAACTCTAATGACGAGTAAAAGTACGTATATTGTGCATACTTTTAGGCGCTTTGTGGAAAATGTTTTTGTGTAGTTTATCTCTTCATTTTAGGCTTATCGATGTTTGTGAGGTGGACCGATGGTCCGGGGGCGGCCCGATAATGTAGGCTACAGCGGCGCCGGTCTTCAAACGACAGGCCTATGTCCCCCCGTAATGATTACTGTCTATCGAACTACGTTGTATCGGGAAGTCTAGTAAGCCATTCGATGGCCGACGTAGCCTTGCAGGTCGTTAAGCCAAAAGAGGTGATCCAGTGGCCGAGGTAATATCGGTTCTGGTCTTCATACGACAAGACCGTGTATCGCATGCAATCCAAACCTTTCCCCGTTTCAGTAGCTTAATAGAACGATTATATGGCTGACATGACCTCGGAGGAATTCAGGATAGATCTCATTCAATCATAGTATGAGTATGATGTCAACTCGACGCCAAAAGTACACTAGAAACAGCAATCATTATTTTACGAATAAAATTAACTCAAATTTAACCCTTATTTTCATCATCGGCAAAATATTTCCTTTTCGCTCTTCGACTCTATCGCTTACTCCCTGTTTTGACACAAAACACTCATGAACGCCATCATGTTTTCACCGGCCAGTTCCGGCTTCCCGCTGTTCAATTGCAAAACGTCCAGCACGTGCACTGATCGCAATGACCATACCATCCCACCTCTGCGAGCAGCATACAGGTGCCCCAGGTACAGGTGGTTGGTGCAGATTTTGTACCAAAAAAAAAAACGGTGTTGTTTCACCGTTCCCTTCTTGCCCGGTGGATTCGTTCGGTTTCGGTATGCGCTACCCGTATTGCGCACGGAGAGCATATTATTTAGCGCCTTTGAATCACATCTTTACGGTACCACCTATCCGCACCCAGCTGCTTCGTTCCCCAACTCTGCCTGGTAAATCTGATCCGGGATTTGACCCCGTACCATCTCGAAAAGGAACGCCTTCGCCTAGCGCGCCAGTGTCGCTGTGTAGTTTCACACATTTTGTTTCACGGCGTAGAAAGTAGCTGCTCCCCCCCCCCCCCCCCCCCGGGCATGGGAAGGTGCTGGTTTTGGGGGTTTTTTGAGATGGTTGAAAGGGAGGAAGTTGCTATTTTAAGGGCGTTCGGTTGAGAGAGGATGAAGTACGTTGGAGTACCGGAAACGCAAATGTTATAATTGATCTTAGCCCTCTAACAAAGGTGACAGAATCTAAACTTTTATCTTCTCAGTACAAAGTACACAGAGTCTTGCGATGTAATTCCACACGCCGCCATCCCTTTTTCCAGGCTAAAGCAGACGAAAAGACAGTAACACAAAGTAAAAATGTTCCTGTCCCAGCGTTGACCCAACGCTTCAGGTCCATCGGGAACCTACGCCAGCACTGGTAAGTGATCGCGACTCATATTTTGGAGGTCGTCCCCTTTTCGACTCCTGCTGGGTAAGGGGTGGCACCATTTACCTCGAACCAAGCCACGCGATGGAACCATTTGTTTCTCTTCCTTTCTTTTGGGCACAGATTTGAATGGAGCACGTAGATGTGTTTTTTTGGTTCGGTTTGCTGTGGTCACACTCGATCGTTGCCTGGAGTTGAAGATGTCTTTGGCGTTTGTTCTGCAACGAACAGATACAGCATGTAGCTGGGGTTGGTTGGTGTTTTGTGCTGCTTGATCTTCTTCAACTTTAAACATGGTCCCCATGCTTTTCAAAGCTTGCGGTGTGGCACGTTCGAGAATGGTTTATTACTTTATCTTTGCTGCTTCCCTAGGTGGGAGCAAGCAGAAACCAGAACGAAGCACAAAAGCACAAGTCAACTACGTAAAAAATGCCAAAGAGAGGTGACAATTGTGTACGGCGTGTATGATCGACTGAGGGCCGAGGGAAGATGTGATCTCTACTGGTAAATATTTTCTGTTGTTTACTACGTTTTTTGTTGTTGTTTCGTTTTGCATGCGTGTTATTATTTCGAATTTGAATTGCGAACTTATTACTCATACATGTTGGACGTTAAAATCAGTTTTATTAAGTGTAGAGTAATGGCTCTACATTTAAAATAAACTCGTCAAATAAGAATGACATTGGATAGCTCATGCAATTGTTCAATTTATTATGTGCATTCATTTAAATAAAATTGTGAAGCTATAATTTTCTTCATGTTTTAATCTTCTTCTCTTTCTCCATCTGTATGACTTACTTCGGTGTGTTTTTTTACTTTATTTTAAAATATTTCGTCAGTTGAAAACATTTATTCATTACCACATACAAGTCAGGTTATTCATATCGCAAACCTTAAAATTCAATGATGCCATTGACCAGAACACACGTACATCACACCCACAACAACGACCACAGCAGCGAAAAAAGGCCTTAAAAACATCTTTTGTATCAGGATAAGCATCACGCAAAGGATGCCCTTGCGAGCTCCAACCATCGGAAGACATCTAACGCATCTTACTTTATGCGCATTTCTTACACGAACTTCCCTCACCCGGTTCGGCTGTGTCTCCAACTCATGCTCCCACCGATGTGTAGTATCGTTTCTCCTTCGGGACGATTACTCCGCTCACTGTTGTTTTGGGTTGACTGTCGCTTGGCTTCCACCCAAATGGCTTCAACTCCCGTGCGGATCGCGTACGAAAGATTTCACCGATTCGCCTCAAGTTTTGAGTTGAAAGTTATCCACACCACATACGCTTACTCACACACACACACATACACACACGCACATCTGATGGCCACCCTTTGTAAGGAGTTAGCAGGGTGGACGGGTTGGCTGGTCCCAACCGGAGCAGAAGGTGAAGTAAGAATAATTTGTTTATTTGTTTATTTGCTCGCCCAACGCGCCCGAATTTCTTGTCTTGTCCGTTAGGTTCCGCCGTACCGTCTGTTCCCTGCTTTGCCGTCCTTTCCCTTCCGTTTTTCCACCGCCCATCATACGTGAGTCTGGAAGCTGGAAAGGTTTTTTTTTGGGATATTTTTCGCCTGTATTTTTTCCTGTGTGTGTCTCCTCTTTCTGAGGTTTTTCTCCTGCACACCAGGTTCGTTCGTGGCGATGTGTCGGCGGCGTTTCTTTCGTTCGGCGTGTTTGGAGATTAGCGCGTTTTCTTCTTGTACCCTGATTTATTATTCGTAGACATTTTTGGACAATCATTTTAGATAGATTTGGATGCCTTTTATTGCTGTCTTCTTTTTGTTTTTTTAGATTCTCTTTCTTATTCGTCACGGGGCGGAAGTGAGTCTAATTGTTTTTTTTTTTGTTATTTATTTGTAGTAAGTTTACTGCTTCCAATTGAATTAGATGTTAAATTTCCGTCGTATTATTTTTGAATAACAATCTACTTTTGTACTGTTGTTTCATATTTAATAATTTTACTTCCATCTCCCATTTCAAGTTCGTCTTGCCTGTTGCTTTGAAAAGAATTTTCTATTTGTTTGTCTTTCTGCATTTTACTGCATTTGTTTGTTGCTGGATGTTTCTCGACACTCCACAATATTTTTTCCTCATTTTTGTTGATTTCAGTTTTGCTAATATTGAACTGCACACTAAGCTCGTTATTGAAACATTTTCAGTTTACCAACACTATTAAGTACCTTTTCCTTAACACAGCTTCCTCCCGAAATCGTTTCGATCGATATATACCGTACGCAGTAATACGTACCCATGGGCCTGGGCATAAAACCATGCGGCATAACAACGGCCAACCACCGTGAGACGGTGGGCTTGATCGAGGGTTTGGCGGACCACGACACGGTGTGCGAGATACCGTTGAAACAATTTCCCTCCACAATGCATACACGCCCATACACAGCCTAATCCATCCCGAATGGCTCAAGATCCCTGTTTTTTTTTTTTGCGCGAAAACGAGCAAACGGAAAGCATCACCCATCGCACCCCGGCGGTCCACCCCACTCCAGCCGGATCTCTTCCCATTACCATCGTTGGTGGTTTCATCTCTTCTTTCCATCGAGTCGGACCTGCCATTGGATCATCATTCCGGAGCAATCCGGTGAATCTGTGCGTTTCCCATCCTCTCCCATCCGCCTTTTGCTCGTTCTCGTACGCTTTCGCCACTTCCCAGCGCGTTTGGTACCGTTTGTCGAAGATCTGCCACCCAGCCCTTCCCGGGCCCTCTCCCCGTCCCTCTTTCCGTCCCTTTTCTTTCCCTTTTTCCGCTTCGGTCGCTGTTTTGACTGTCTTGCGTATCATTTGCGGCGTGTGAGCAGTGAGCATCGTACGCTTGTACTCGCTTGTGACTCGTCGTTCTTCCGTTGGTTTGCGCCGTAAGAAAAGAACGCGCGCAAAAGAACCTTCTGGCCGCCTTTCTCGAACGGTACTTTGCTGGAATGAATGGGGAGGGAAGGGAGCGTGTCGGTGCGGGCGGAAAGTCATCATCAAATAAATACCTGTTAAATCCAAATGCTCCACTGCGAACCATGGTTCCGTAGGGCAAGTCCACACGCCTAAGACTTCCCGTTGAGCCGTCATACGTTCAGGAGGGAGAAGGGATGGGCCAAGAAGGAAAGCCACACTGCTCCGAGCGAGTTCTCTAGTGCTTCTTCGGTGGGATTTCCGATAATCGCTCCACGATAGACGAAGCTGGCCGCTATTCTAACTACAAAACCGCCAATGCTACGGCATCTTCAGCCAAACGCTTCAGACTGCCGGCTCTAGTCACACACAGCACACCCAACCGTGCACGAACCCGATGCAGAAGATCGCGATCACGATCTACTCTTTGATCTGGTCATTCATCATTTTTCCCTCGCTACGGTCGGTCGGTACAGGTTTACGCTAGCGCGACGGTAAAACCATCATCGACTTACCCGCCTCAAACACACACCCTCGGTGTGTGGAGGGCGCGCATCGGGAGTTACCCGCTCAAATGGGGTCCAATTTACTGCGGCTGCGCTTGGTTCTCATCCCTGGCGAAGCTTGGGCACGAAGCGACTTATCGGCTACCGATGAAGAGGGAAAAAAAGCACAGCTCGGTGGCTCGGCGATCGCATTCAAGGAATTTAAGGATCATTACCGGAATCCGACCACGGAATGATGGACAGCGGAACGGAATGCGCCACCTAGTGCGAGGCGATGCAACTATCTATGCACCTTCCGTCGGAGGGGAAATGGGGAAGTGGTAAAATTATGGCCTTTACACACCTTCTACAATGCTATCGATGCAAGCGGGCATCATTATGGATGGGGTTGTTTCTTTGTTTTCGGTGCCTGTACGGTTGTTGATGCAACAGATCGTGCCGATCACGTTGTTTGTGCGATTTAATATCATTTGTTTGTGACAACACTCGTCGGGAGCGTTGTGGAGTTCTTTGGAGATTCTTTGATGTAGTTGGATTAATGTGTGAGAAGGCTAATCTTATTCAGAAGAAGATCTTGTAGTTCACTGACTGTATAGCATTATTTAAGCTTAATGGTAAATTTTGTTGAGCAAAAGATCTTTCAATCCTTCGACCAAAAAATCCCTCCAAGACAGCTTGTTGAAGATATCCATATGTGTCCTATTTAGGCGGAAGAATTCGGAACGCATTTATGACGATTCACACACTGATTTTCCTGATCCCGTCAATTTCAGGCATTGCATTAGAATTAATTTTGCGTAAAGCTTGATAGTCAGTTTTGGGTAAAAGTGAGCCTGAGCCTGTGAAGATTGGCACAGCTTTTTCAGAAACTGATTGAGAACTGAAATGAGCAAAATGATGTACATTTTTGCGAACAGTAAGCTAAAATTATTAGATTCGTTTATTAAAATTTTAATTGTTATTTTCAAGTCAAGTTTTCGATGGCCGACGTGATCTAGAGGTTGTTAAGCCAAGAGGAAGCTAAAATTATGGTAAACGTAGCAAAAGACTCGCTTTCAGAAACAGCGCAGTTGTCAGTTGTCAACTGTTTAAATATTTGAATAAATGCCTCCAAAGAAAACCAAAAATTTTCCACTATTCCAATCCTCGTACAGACCCAAAATATCTTAAAAGTTAGTACAAAACACCATTTTAATCACCTCTTTTCGGTGCATTTGCTGTACAAAACACAATCATTTATCTTTCTTTTCCCGATTTGAATTTCCAATTGTATACTGTTCCCTTTTTTTTTTGAGACCGCTACGAGCTGGCCACTTTATTTGACCTCTGCACAAAAGTCAACCATGTCAAGTAAAGCATTTTCTGTGCTGTCTGTGTGTGAATGTTCAGTTCTGTATTACGTTCCGATTACACTTTACACCGAGCGAACCACCGGGCCGGCGTTTAAAGGAAGAAAGTAAAATCAATTTATCAACCCCTGGCAAAAGGGCAAAAAATCATTAAAATCCCATCTTCATCGAGGCGATCCGAGAAGGCGCCAACTGTTACCGATGGGAGGGAAAAGGGTGGCTTAAAGAAGAGAAGCGATCCTTGAAGCCATCGAACGGTCTGTGAGCTTTATAATCGTTCAAATATTCAAACTTGTCGGTATATTGGGAGTTCTTGGGACTATTTTGTGAGTGTGTGTGTCGTTGTTTGGTGTACTGTTTCTGTTCTATCTTGCTTCTCCTTTCTCATGTCTTTCTTACCTTTTTCTAATAGATTTGTTTTGATCGTTTGTAATCAAGTGGGACGAAAGGGCACCCGGGCAGCTCGAGCTCAGAAAACTTTACTCCTCCACATTCCTCACCCGTGAGCTTTTACCCTTCTCCTGGGAGGGAGGGGTCATCTTCATTCGTGTTCGTCTAGCGTTTGATTTATCCTTCGATGTACTTCACCCTGTTCGCTTTCTTTCGGGGAGGCCATTCTTCAAGTCCATTCGCCCTGCGTATGCTTATGCTCGCGAGAACTAATCATATTTTTTACGATCACCTTTCCCCCTTTCTTGCCTTTACCCTGTCCACTGTCCTGTCCGGTCGGCTGTATCTGGCGCACCGACCTGTAAGACACCACCGATGACGGCGACGACGACGACAGCTCTGGATGAATTCCTTTCCGCGTTGTATTCCCTTTTCGAAAAGCTATGTAGTTTACGAGTATTCCACTCGTTCGGTCCGAGATTTCACACACATACACGGTCGGCAGCAAAATGTGTCTCCTCGGTCTCCTCGGTGTTTTTCCAGAAGGTTTAATCTGACCCATCCGCCCCAAACGGAACCCATCGATTCGAAGGGGAGAGGTGGGAGAGAGAGAGAGAGAGAGTGAGAGAGAGGCGCGTGGAACGCGGGAAATACAAAGAAGGACGATTAACAGGCGCAAACCGTTCTGAAGCGCGCGTTCTCGCGACCGCCGCGTGGAGACCGATCGCAATAAAACCCGTGGGATGATGCTGATGCTGCTGTTGATGATGATGATGATGATGCTCCTGATGTTGCTGCTGCTGCTGCTCGAGCATTGGAATTTCGTGGCGGACTGTCGTTCGGTCCTTTACGGCGTGTGGCTTTCTACTGCTCGGCGAGTTTATTGATTATTTTATTTCTGTGAGTGTTGGCTGCCTCTTTCTTTTCGTTTTGTTTCCCGATGCTGCTAGTATTCCACTTTGCGTCGCTTCGTACCGTGGCAAAGGGAGGTATCTGTGGGGTGGGTGGCTTGGGCGATGGCGGCTATGGGCGGTGAATACGTAGCCATAGCCACCTGATTCCCGTGATCTCGTGGGTCGCATGCCTGTTTATTGACCTCGAACAACACGATCGGGGGACGAAAACAGGGAACGGGCAGCCACGGTTACACGGTTTGCTCGGGTTTAACGAAATCGTTATTCAATGAGGATGCTCAATATTTTCTCGACCAGCGCGCAAGATTGTATCGTTGCCTGCTTTTAGCACTTCTTGCTCATGGTACTTTGTAAAGCGTTTGAAATTAAACAATTGTTACTTTAATTATTTTGCAAACTACTATAGATTTGTTCATTTAATTAATTTTCATACTTTTTACTTCTTTCAGTTTTTTTAATTTTGTTTTTTTGTTCTGATTCGCTATTTCTATTCTTTTTTATTTATTGTCATTTTTGTTTGTTTCTAATTTCGTTTTTAAATTTTCTTTTTCGACTCATTCTTCTTTTAGTCATTTGTCTTGTTGTTCTTTTGCTTCTTTTTGTTTCGTGTCATCTCATTGAAATTATTATTTTATATATTTGACTGTTAGTTTTTCACTGTTTTGTTCTCCTTTTTGTACTCTTCGTTTCTAATTGCTTTTCCATTGCTATTATTTTTCTAATTTTTTTTTTTCATATCATAATGATCAATTTATTTTTCCTAACCATCCAAAGCTGTTTGCATCTTCCTTTAAGCTTTCACAGTGTATTGGATTTTTACGCATGTTTTATTTGATTTGGCAACGATAAAAATCACACCGATTGCCCTAATCCCATCGTAAGCTCGTCGTCTTTCTCACACCGGCACCCATTAAACGCAACCTGTTTCGGTTCGGAATTTGGTCCCACCCGGCTAACAACCAACCCCACCACCATCACCACCACCGCCACCACCATATAGCACCCTCACATGGGGTGGCGACAAAGTCCTCACGCAATACGATTCCGCGGATGACTGGATGAATTGGACTTAAGCGCGTGCGAAAGGCTTATGCACAGTTCGTTCTGTCACATCGAAAGTTCCGTGTGAGTGTGTGTTTGGAACAATCAGGTGTCTAGGTTCGTCGTTTGGAGCTTTTTTGTTCATCTTTAACTTTGTGCCGAATGTTACGAAACTATGATCACCTTGATTCGGGGAGTGGAACGGTTCAAGTTTTGGGCCGGTGATGGATGAGATCATCAGTTAACACCTGTCTCCTCCGTGCAATCAGTGATGTACATGTGTGTGTGTGTGTGTGTGTATGTGTGAGTGGGTTTTTTTCTGGCATGGAGTTGTTGAAAGATATGAGATAGTTTTAAGCTTTGATAGGGGATGAAGCACAAAAAGCACTCTCTAAAGCAGGAGATGCTTAGACAGACTCTACGATGATAGACATACATTTGACAGGTTTTTGTGGATTGAATTTGAATAGATAGGGGAGTTTTTTTTGCCAAAATTAAATTGGTTTATTGTTCAGTTCGATTCAAAGTAAAACAATTGCAAAATTCAGTTAAATAAATAAGAAAAAGGATCCATAAATTTGGAAAGTATTAACACACTTTAAGGTACCATTATAATGCTTCATTCTTGTTACATTCCAATGCAAACAACTCCGCTTGCTGTTCATATTTCACGGGGGACCTTAACTGAAGCCGCTTTCTCGACCCCAGGACAAAGGACAAATATCTCTGGCAGTTGGAAAATGGAGCACACCAAAAGGTGCAACCAGAACAGAGTACGCGATGAAAACGGTGATAAAACGAACTTCTCCAGAAGCAGTACGATTGCGAATCGCTTATGCTGTTCTCCTCCAAATCCGCTGCAGAGAAAGATAGTGTACATGGGCATGAAAGAAAGAAAGAATGAACAAACGAAACAACAACAAAAAAAAAATGTATTGGAAATAAAATCATACATCTCCCAACGAGAAGACGAAGCCGAGACCGGGCACACGAGCATTTGACCCAACTGGTTGGTTCGGATTTTGTTGGAAGCGAAGGTCAAGTACTTTCGGACGTGAGCGAGGAAGGGACGTGCAACGATGCAGGAGAGGGTTGAAGGTACCCGGCACAGGGTGTAGCTGGCCGGTGGTCGGAGGAATGATGAAGAAATGTGCCAACCATCTACCACGGAAGTGGAACAACATCGCCCCAAACCACTGGCAGAACGCTCGGTGCGAAGGTGTTTTGTGTGCAGGAAACCGTCCGACTGGGTTGCAGAAGGAACACCGAGACACAGACACACACACACTGGCCCTCTTTGCACGATAAGTGTACCGGGAGAAAAATATAAACAGTGTAAAACACTGCCAACGATTGCGTCCTTCCATACGCTGCTACGGTTTATACCATCGGTTGGGGTTTTTTTTTGCTTTCGTTGCTGGTTTGCTTTCCTTTCCGATTATTCTCAATTCTTCTCTCGGTTGATCGTTCTGCAATACATTCAGCAGCTCTTGGTCGCTCTGCTCAGCGTGCGTAGCTGGCCGTACGGAACGCTTTTATCTCCTTCTCGCCTGCTTTTGCTCATCAGACATGTACATATTTACCGCACAGTTTCACACGTTTTTATCGTGTATATTAATACTTTTGATTAACTCTGTTGGATCGAAATGTATTAGAATGAGTTTTAATGTTTTTTTTGGGTTCAACTGAAATTTATGAAAATTTCTAGAAAACATACTTAATATAATATAAATTAATAAACTCTTCCAAAATTGATAAAAAAAGAAAAAAATAATAGCTAAAAATGTCAATAAGTATGAGCAGTAATGTAATGAATAAGTAATGAGCAGTAGAAATAAAATTAAACAAAACATAATCATTATACTCAACACAAGCGGTGTTGACAATACGGCACTGGACGGTTATAATTAATTATAAATAAATAAACAAAACATAATCATCCAAATACAAGTAAAAAGACTTAGAAGACTTGAAAACACAACTAAAAAATGAGAAAATCATTGACACAAAAAATAAAAGATAACAATAATAGAAAAGTAGAACAATAAAAGTGAAATTGATGGAAAAAACATAAAAATGTATAAATAAATGTAAGTAAAGTAAGTAATATGATAAATTAAATTAATACAAACTAGCAATAGGTAAGAAAGAAACGTTAGCATATTTGATATTTCAATAAAAAATGACAAAAACAATTGAAAAGTAATAAACACTAAGATCAAAAGCAATACAAAAGACTACTTAGAGAAAAGAATTGATTAAATCCTTCTTCTTGTCTTTAAATCTGTCTTCTCACCCAAAGAATGCTCATCTTAAGCACCCAATCTCTCTCTCTCTCTCTCTTTTGCCCTCGGTTTCAACTCTCTTCCATCTCCTTCTCTTAAACTCGCTCAACTCTTCACCATAACCCTGCTGGATGCTGCCACCCTATGTAGGTGGGTGTTTTCCAGTGACTCCATCTGAACTGTAGTCCATCTTCTCGTTCCATTTCATCTCGTCTCATCTCGTCCCGTTCTACCCACTCTTTCTCCTCCAGCTCCACTCCACCAAAAAAAAAAAAGAGCCAAATTCATCACAATTTCGGATCACACAACTGGACGGTGCGTTTGCGGATTGTTCGTTATACCTTCGTAGCATTTGTTTTACCTCATGACGACGACGATGGCCACGACTCTCTGTCTCCCTTTTGGGTTGGGGGGCAAGCATCCGACGACGAAACTGGCCAGAGGACAGAGGGTCGAATCGATGTACGTTTTTGTGTGTCTGTGTCATTCGCATACCGAGCAGTCAAATACGGTTCAGTGGCTCACTCACTTTGGCTCATCGTTCCATTTTGCGATACTTCAGCATCATCACAAAGCACATTTATGTGCTGAGTTCTCTCTCTCTGTCTCTCCGCCGCGTAGTTGTTTTTCCATAAAGAGATCTCTTTCTGAACGTGTCTTCCCGAGTAAGCTCGATGCACGACAGAGGATTCGGTCAATGCCAAATAATACGAATAATGAAGAAGTGCTCCCGAAACCATCTCCGAAGCGATCGGATGACGTAGCACAACCACGTCCTGATAGCTGTTCGATTCCGGGGGTTGGAAAAAAAGGTACAACCGTTCACTTGGAAACGGTTCAATCCAATATTGATTTCATAAGCCATCGTGCATACCTGTGGAAAATTCGCTCCCGGGCAAGGATTAAGAGCTACCTACAATAAAGCATGTTGCTATGTAAGTTTTCAACATCATAATAATATTTCAAAACAAAAGTCAATCAAATAACCTAATTATCCACGCCCCAACCCGAGGGTGACCATCATTTCAACACATGTTCTCTGCCGGGTACGCTCGCCCGCTAATTTCCGAACAACCAGCATCGAACAATTGTTCACTCCCATACGAGACACACACACACACTCGCAAACAAACACTCCTTTAGTGAGCTAGTTGCGGAAGCGAAAACGAATCAAACAAGCCTGTCGCTTTAATCTAATCGTGCACTTTATTAATTGTAATTGATTAAACGAATGTGCAGCGAACGGGCAAAAAAAGCCCGAAAGGGGTGCCAGCAGAGTTTAGCTCTTTCCTATACACTCTTACACTCACGTACATTTAAAACAATGTACTCGAGTGAGCTTCATCGCGCATTGCACCAACCGCACATCTTGGAGGGCCAAAGTCTTGGCAGAAGAAATTCATAAATCTAGCCAAATCCAGTCCAGTAGGTGGAAATGTCAGATTAATAACCGCATCGCTTCACATCCCACCCCGTCAAGAGCGTCGATCCCGTTGTTTGCACTTCCGTCTGGGAAGGTTCGCGTTGCTGTAATCCTTTCCCTCTCTCATCGCTTTGGATTGGGCAATTGACAAATTGGTTGGGCCACACGGGGAACCAACGGGATCAAATCTCTTTTTGCTTTTCACGCTCAAATTAGAAGCCAACGAGCGCGAATCGGCTGGAGAAGAGGTCTGGTGTGACTGGTGCGAACCGTCGACATCATTAATTAATCAAATCAATTCCACTGGCAGGCAAACTATACGTTCCTCCTTTGTGTAGGACTGCAAAAGTGCGACAAAAAGTGCGATGGAATCTCTTTTTTAATATCATTTCATTTTTAAAGGATCGTTCAACAACAGAAATAAGTTGCCAAAAATCCGTATCAACGAGAGATTGAAGTTTAAAGTCTGATTTCACGTTTTCAGCATTTTGGTTGAAACTACTTGTTCCTGATAAAAAATATTTGTTTATTCTTTTCATATATTTTCTTGAATTTTAAGCCAATACTTGTTAGTTGCAGTTTCTTTAAATTTTTCATTTTATGTTTGCTTTCGTTCTGTTACTCAGTTTATTAGTTTTTTTAAATATATTGTTCGTTGTTTTTTTATTTTAATACTGTCCTTGGTTTTGTTTGCGTTATGATAAATAAATTCTATAATAATTATTTGTATTTTTTACATTTTACTATGCTGTAATTTAAAGCTTTTCTATTTTTTATTAGAATTGTATTTTTATTTACATTCCCATCGATATTTTTTTTTTATAGATATCCTAAGTGATTTTAAAGTTTTATTATTTTTCAGCAATTAAATATTGTGATTTAAATATAAAGAAACCAAAGTGAAGAGAAAAAACACATCAAATGAATGTGAGTTACGAAAACACAAAGTCAGTCAAAATGTTCTTAATTTGCTTACAGTTTATCAGCAAGAAGTCAGCTCACTTCCACGTGTAATTACCTCACGGCACGGAGAGCATCAGTTTATTACTGTACCACATTAACTGTGGTTCGAATGGCCAAAAACCGATGGAATTTTTCCTTCGCCGGTACGATGCTGATGATCCTGCCGAGATCGAGAAAGTCATCCACCATCCGTCCGAAGTAAGTGCGTCAGAATGTGGTTCGCTATGTTTGTGTGTGTGTGTGTGTGTATGTATGTGTGTCAGTACCGGGGCGTCAAAAAGAAAGCCACCAGCACTTCTCGGCCACCACACAAATCGTGGTAATGATGTCGCACGGCCCATCCTACCGCACAAACGAAGCGATCCACATTGCCACAGAGTTTCGAGTCGAGCCGAGAGTTTGGAAGCTGTGTAAGCGGTCGGGCAAACGACGAGGAAGAGAACCGGATGGAAGGGGTGTGAATGGAAGGGGGAGGGGGAGAGAAGGGGGTGGACGGGCGGGCAATTGCGGAAGGCGAGCGACTTCGGTTGCGTTTATTTTCAACGTTCTTGATATTTTGATTATTTTTATCCATATTCATCGCTTTTTGCCGCTTTTCAAACCGCCACTTGGCCACGCGTAAACCGTGGACCACACGGTGGAGGCGCATGGTGAGCGACGTGACGACGCACTGTATCGGTGCTTCCCGCTTGCTCGCGCTGCCGCTTTCTCGCTCTCTCTCTCTCCCTCTGTCGTATACAAATTCCTTCTCACGGTTGATCATCATCGTTGTTGCCGTCATCAACATCTTCGCTCGTCTCGTGTTATAGAGTTCGCTTGTTGGAATCGTGCTACCCTAAACGTATGTATCGTACCAAGCGTAAAACCGGAGCAAACACCGATAGTCACATGCACTAACACATGCACACACCAATGGAGAGAGAGTGAGCGAGAGAAGAGAGCCGTGCAATACCCACCCTCGCCACCCTTCACTGGCACACCAGCAAACAAACAAAATGCGGCTTCGGCACCACCGTGGCTCGAAATAATCTCGTGTGTGTATCTTGCCTCGCAAAGGGTGCAACAGCAGCAGCTGATGCTTCGAGATCGCGTTCTCCCCCTCCTTCGCTCTTGCCAACCCTCCCTTCCCCACCGTGGCCGAAGGGGGAAATCGGGCCTAGGAGATGGGGTGAATTTGCTGAGGTTGAAGGAAACAAAATAAAAGAAGAATGCCGCAACGACAGCAGCAGCAACAGCAGCAGCCGATGTACGAGAAGCGAGAAATATGCGCCAAAAAGGGGCCAAATCGTATTCTCGAGCTCGCGCGAATGAGTTCCCCTTTCCCGTCCGCTCCGTTCCCGTTCGTCTTTTTTTTTGTATCTTTGTCCATCCGCTCGTTTGCATTGGATAGTGAAGACGGTTACGGTCACGCGTCGGAACTGAAATCGTCTGTCTCCGAAGCCGCTCCCGTACTGGTGGTTTCATGCCTGCCATCGACGGCCGCACTCTCATCGTCATCTTGTGGAGTCTCGGATATGGAGTACTAATAGCGAGCAGGATCGAAAAGTGACGAGAATAAAAAGAAAACATTGTAACTTTAGGCTATTGTAGACGATGGAGCAGGGCTGAAATATTGTCTTCATAATCGCTTCAACAGATGCATGAGTTTAATGTTGATTAAAAATAAAGTAAATATTAAAGGCATTTAAGGAAAATTGCTAACAGTTGAGATCGATTTTGAGGTGGCAGATCGTCTCCAAAATTACGATTTCAGCCTTGTATTACCCCAGATGGATAGCTTATGTATCGTTAGCTTATGAGAACCAGAAATTTTGAGCTTTCTTAACCGATCGGAGAATGTTATGCCATTTAGCGGATTTTTTTCGTCAGTGGATTTTGACAGTGGGGCAGTGCTGTGGACTATTTGATAGCGGTACCGGTTTTCATACAGTAGGACCGGATGTAAAATGCAGTACGAATTAGCTCCTCGTACGTAGGGCTGACTAACCAACTATAAGCCAGAAGTGATAGATCGAGAAGATTTTTACAGCTAAGTCGTTGCAACAAATTTCTTAAGGAAATTTAATATTTGAAGATTAATGTAATTCATCCACTAGCAACATAAAAAACCAACTCAACTTCCCATCATCGATGTTTGATTAATTCCAAGCACTGCTCAATCCATGTAGCCAACACATCCAGCAGTAGATACAGTTTTCTCTCCTTCTCCCGTTCATTCATTCCTCGCTAAGCTGAGACTTCGTATCCAAGCAGACGACTGCCATGAGACACCGCCACCTCCTCGTTGTTCCTCTCTCTCTCCCTCTCCACCCCCTCCACTACTACGTTCATCCCTTACTTCACCATCCGCTCACCGTAGACGGGTGTTCCTGTGTGACATCGAGCTTAAAGAGCGTATGCGAACGAACCGAACTCCCCTTCTCTTTTCCCTTCAGCCTCTCCTCCCATCGCCCTGCTCCCTCCCCTCATGCAATGGATATGGGAAAAACGGGAGGCAGTTGGTGAGGGCAACGCGCAATCGATGGATAAAAAGCGTGAACAAAAGAGCGAACAAAACGATCAAATGGAACGGGATGAGAGATGAAGAAACGTTCGTTCGTTCTTCGTACCGTACAAAAACCATTACCATCCCCCTTTTCCCCCTCTCTCCACCCCTTTTTTATATGCTTATCCACCGTCGATGGCTCTCGCCCTCGCCCTTGTTATCGTTGGGGCCATTTCTCGTTTTGTTGTCTGCTGAACGCTGCACGTTAAAGCGATACGGCGAGAAAAACCCTGCCGCCCGAGTATATATGGACAAGAATTTTCCCCTGCGAGGGCGAAACCACTAGCGCAGCGAGAAGTGAGCGCTCGGAGCGTGAGCAGTGAGAATGAGCGCATGAGAAGAAGCTGCTCAAATGCTGCCGTGGAGAAGCAACAGCCAGCCGTACGGTTGTTGAAACCGTTCTGACCAACGGAACGAGTGCGACAGAAGCAGCATAACCTGAAGCATGTATATATTTATACATAAATGTGTAGTGAGCATCGGGTACAGTTCGTGCCGACCGTAACGAGGTGCTATCGAACGATGCTTGGGCGAAGTGCAGACGGTGCGTACGGTGGGCAATACTACCGAGGCCACGCACATGTATCCAGAAATTGGATAATCCGAAGGGCACACACAAACCCAACCCGGTGCAGGAGTAAGTGAGATGCAGCAAACGAACGAAATGGAACCGAGCTGGCGCACGGTGAGTGCCAGCTAATCAATACGCATACGCCATCGATTAAGTGCGCTCACGACCATCGGCTGATGACGACAATGAGCGGCCGAAAGACCGATGATGGAGTATGATGACAGTGCGCTGACAACGAAAATAAAGATGACGACCTTCGTCCTTCGTGGACGGGCGGTGGGCTCACTTGGCTTGCTCGCTTGACTGGCTGATGTGCCTTCCCCCTTTCGGTTCGGTTCGTACGCAGTACGCAGCCAGGTGGTGTGCGTGTGCCGTACCTTACTTACATCGGTTCGGTTCCGCCGTTAAATGCGATGCTAATAATTGTAATTGGACTTGTCTGTCACTTATTTGCTACGAAAGTATTTTACTTACACCGCACTTGGATTACTCGGTACTCGGTCAATTAAAACGAATTGACATTAGACAGCTTAAGTAATTGCTGGTTAGTATGCATTAGAGACATCTTCATAACATCGGTTAAATTGTTTATATTGTTGTTTTGCATTTTATCCTTTATAATTTTTTTTTATTTGAAATTAACATCTCGAGCTTTTTTTGTATTCATTTCTTCTCTTGTTTTAATTTTATTTGCCTTGTAATGCAATTTTATTTAACTGTTTCGAAATTATTTATTTATTTATTTATTTATTTATTTATTTACAATTGAATATGACGGTCCAGTGCCGTATTGTCAACACCACTTGTGTTGAAAAAAAAAGTACAATTATATTGATAAGGCATTTCCTCCTTATTCTTTGCCTTATCCCGGGCATACTCGGTTAACTGTTTCGAAATTATTATAAGATTTTTCATTTTTTTCTGTACGAGTTTACTTACTGTGACATTCGTTTTGTTTGTTGGAGTTTTTCTATGTTTTTTGTTTTGATAATGTCTTGGTTAATTATTCGAAAATATTGTTTTTGAAAAAATTATTTGAATATTCTTCGTGGACTTTTGATTTAAAAAAATATATACAAAAGCCAAAATTCAAAAGCACGCCCATATAGAAATAATTCTTTTTAAAGCTTTGAAATTTTATACATATTCTCCTTAGCTGCATGTCTCATTGAGAATTCCTTCTCCATACCCTGCGTGTCCGTGTGTCGATGGTTTTTGTCATTTGCTAGGTGTAGTTCAAATCTCTTTTTTCTTTATTGCCCCGTTTATAAACGCCCTTCTTCGTGCGCTATCCAACAACACGTCATGAGTCACGGGCGAAACGATCCTTGCATATCTTTTCCTAGTTCCCTTCCCAATTCTCTATTCAATTGCGTCCTTTTTGGGATTCTAATGTGTTGCTTCAAGTTGAATTTTCCGGTGCGGCGCTGCACTCATAAGCCAGTGAGTGTGAGTGAGAGAGGGACGAACCTTATCGAGGTCGGAAAAAAGACGACCTACCAACACGCACATACACGGCGCTACTGTTCAATTCGAAACCACATCGAAACACCGTCAACAACGCGCATTGCATCTGATTTAAAACATTGCCTGCGAACGCGAAGAAACATATGCGAAGGGAAAACAACCATCGGCGAAAAAGGAAATGAAAAATGAGAAGCACAAAACAACTAATGGAAGAAAAAATTCTCACACACAAAAAAAACAGAGCAATACAAAACCAAATGTGTTTAAATGCGTTTCGGTATGGGTGTGAGAAGAAGAAAAGCAACTCACTCATAACTCACTAGATCACACGCGTTCTCAGTGGAAATTGTTCGGTGCGAGAGCAATAATGCGCGACGCACAACCCGTACAGCCAAACAAAACCAAAACCTACCCTTAGGTCAAAATATTTTCCCATTACCTTTCCGCCACCGCTACCTCTTCTTTCTTACTATCTCTCTTTCGCACGCTCACACACCCTCTCTGATACTTCATTGATTGAGGCGCTCACTCTGCTACGGGTGAGAGTGAGATCGAGGAATCGTTTTGTTTGCATGCTAGCTCACTCACACGCATGCTATTTTTCCCCGAGTTCGCGTCTTCGTCGAAGCAGAATTTTCACGGAGAGTTTATAAAGGACATACCATTCGTGTATGCCTCTGCCTCACATTCTTCTACTCTCTTTTCCTGCTTACGGGTACCGTCAAGCAAATTCTATCTCATTTGCTCATTGTTCTTCTTTTTTTATCACACTTAAGGTGTAGAACATCTTCGCAGATCGTTTCGCTTATCATTTATCAGCGAAGAAAATCTTCTTTCAACATTGTTTCTTTTCTTCGTCGCTGCTTATATTAAGCATTTAATTTAGTAATTTGTTTATTTCTTATTTCATTTTTTATTTACCCTTGTTAACATCAAAATTACTATTTATTTACCCTTTTTATGCTCTGATCTTCTTGGTGCAATTGTACCTGAAGCTGTTTTTTTTGTTTGCCCGCTTCTCTGCTTCCTTTTTTATGCTCTCCTTACAAATTGTGGAATTGCAGCCACAAAGTGACAGTACTGGGCAGGAGAAATCAGCAGGCCTGCCTGTCGTTTGCGTTCGGTATTTAGGTTGCTTTGTTTTTTTTCTCTACTGTATTTCTTTCGTTTGCCATCTGTCCTGTAGCCTGGTATGAAAAAACGCGAGAACGAGAGAGAGAGAGAGAGAGAGAAATGGAGAAAAGTTCTCCTTCACACATACACCTATTGTGACGTCTATTTCCGTTGTTTTGAAACGGATCACGACGGTTTTCTCGTACGCACGCTCATCATCTACTCCCGTAACTCACCATTTTTCGGTGGGTTCTTCTCACTATAGGATTGATACCATTTTTTATGTTCGTTTTCCACTACACCTTTTGCTATGGTGGTATCGTTTCACTATGCCAGAGAATTGTGTGCGTTCTCGCTCAATGAAATCTACCCTCCCGAACTTCCCTCCACTGCTCGCATTTCTACCCTCGTACGAGAAGTGCTAAACGAAGCAGCAGAAGCTAAAAAAGACAACAAATATTTTTCCATACCATTTGTGTTCTCCCTTTCTCGCGTCATATTTTCCCTTCCGTTCACACACACTCACTGTTGCGCATCTTCGCAATCGTGGTTCCTTCTACTTCTCACACACCTCGACAAGCACAACGATATGCTTCTTGCCTCGTATTTCGACGATGTAACATATCGAAGTGGGTTGTTGGCTGCCGAATACAACCCCTGCAGCACTCACACAACGGTAGCCTTTTATCGACCCGCGCGAATAAGCGAAACACACATAACAAAACCAGGCGACCGGAATAAAGCAACAAAAATTCGACCCCTTGTAGGGTGTGAGTGTTGAACGTATTTGACATTGATGATAGTATTCTCCCCTATCCGAACACTCATCTCACTCCTTCTCTCTCTCTTTCTCTCTCTCTCTCTCACGCACTCCTTCTCATCGTTGTCTGACTGACTGAGCGATGATGGTGTAATAGAGAAGGACTTACAAAGCCGAACCCGATCCACATCGAAGTGGGATGGAGAGTGATGAATGAATTTTTCCTGATTTTTCCAACCACCTCCACGCGCGGTCTCATCTGCCACACGTTTCGCATCATCGGTGAGTGCTTCCTTCCGAGTTGGATGAGATCCTTTTCCGATGCTTTTTCGCTCTCGCTCTCGCGCGCGTTTGTCATGCATTTCTGGGTGTTATCTCAGCAGACGACGAACCCTTAAACGAAAACCGACTCTTGTCGCTGTCGTTCAGATGATTTTATTCTACTCACGCATGTGTCTCACGCTACCGTGCTTGCCTCGCTCTCCTTCACTCACCCTCCCTACGCGGGACGGTATGGCTGGCTGACTGGCTGGTTGGCTGGTTGGTTGACTCGTTCGTTTGGTTATGTTTGCGCGTCACCGACCTTCCTGTGGCAGCGATCCCTGTGTTTCCCACCCTACTCCGCTTCTGCCGACCCATGCACTCATGTGGCAACACTACACATAGCTTTTTGCAGTCGTCACGCCGACGCTTCTGTGTAAATCGGGGAACACCAAACCACCACTTGGGTGTAAGTGAAGCGGGCGCAGTCACGGGAAGTACAGCGAGCATAAGTAGGCGACGCGTTCTCCTTCTCCATCTCCCATGCTTTCCAGGCTCGCTCGCACACTTCGATCATCCTTTTTTTTTGTTCGGGGAGGGTTTTCTGGGACGGATCCACCACTACTAGATGGAAATTGTGTTTATTGTTTTTGTTTACATTAGCATCATCGGGATGCTCAATCCGTTGCGTTCGATTGTAATGTAATAAAAAGCCCTAGAGTCCACTGTGAAGGCAATTGATACACTATCGGAAGGTGAGTTTTGTTTAAAAAGCAGAAGTTTCTGTTTTGTAAACACACCACAATGAAATCGTTTAGCCAACTTAATTTGGTTCAATAATCGACGTTACGCGTACTTATGCTTCCCACTTCATTTGTCTCGCACACTCAATCTTTTTACGTCACCTAGCCAGAATAATTAGCTTTTGTTTTTACTTCATCTTTAGCTCATTAAAAATGCCCTATTCAACTGGGTAGAGGGGTGGGGGGGAGGGGGCGCGGTACTGGGCGCAATAATTCAAGGCCATCGCGTTGGATGGAACAGGATCTTCGAGGTTGGAAAATGAACCAATTACATTTCGATTTGGCTGCGCCACTCGGGCAGTGGGAGTCGGTGACACGGCTCAATACAAAACCCTCCTCCACACGAGATTCAATCGGTTTTCCTGCCCAACCCTCCCGCTGGAAGGTTCCTTTTGCTCCCCACCCCCTTTCCGAGCTCCGGTCGGAAAACGGAAGCGGAAAATGCCGACCTCGTGTGACTCTCTCTCCTCGCTGCATGTTTGGAGTGTGGTGAGTACGGGGAGTGCCTTTTGAGCATTTTCCTTCGGCTGCGGAGCGCGCATTGCTACATTCCTTGTAGGGGGGTGATACAGGGAGTGGAAAGAAGCCGGGAAATGAAGTGAAAGGAATTTTGACACGAGGAATAGAGCAGGAATTCTATCTTAAAGGCTGAAGCTAATTGAGTATACAGTACCCGATGTATGATGTTTGTATATAAGTGATGAAATTGATTGATTGATCGAAAAAGGGGAGCATCGTTATTATGTAGTGTTTTCCAGGAGTAGCACAACCTCGAGAGTGAATCTGTTTGTACACTATGAAAGTTTAAAGTGGTTGTTAATTATTTAAAAAGTACCACTTAATTGATGATTTCTTGTTGTTTGCAAACAAAAACATTCCATCTGTTTGATTATGAAAAGACAAAAGCTTGATTTAATAAAATAGCAAGATGACAAGATTTTCAACAAGATTGTTCCTGCACCCACTCCTGCACCCAGTACCCAACCTCCCCAATAAACTTATCAATTCGTACTCCACACCGCCACCGTACGATGGGTTGTCGCTTTCCTGCTCGCTCTTTATCTGACGTTCATTCATTTGCCAGAGCAGATCGTTTCAATATTGGTTCGTAGGACGCGGGAAATGAAATCGCACCAATATGATACTCGAAACACATCAGCAAGGTAGAAGGAGAGCGTAATCGTTTGTGCAAAATCACCCTTCTCTCTCGCAAGTGTGTGAGTTATTTAAAAATTTAATCATCGAGCACAGTTAGCGCGATTTTTGCAAAATCTATTTGATGCCTTTTTCTGATAAATTTATTATTTATCCTTACATTTCTAAGGAATTAATCGATAGGTACTGCTGTCTTCATTTATCTCGATAAACGCAACAAACAATACCAAAACTGACACCAAACAATGCAAAATCAAACGTGTCAAATGCGAACACCTCTCAGCGCCCGTCTGCTTCACCACATTGACCATTTAAATTGCCCCGGTGGCCCGTTGTGCGAAACTTACCCCTCGGTAAAGAGCACCCGAAAAACGGCAACCCCCGAGTGAGTGGCCCATCCCGCTCACACCCACTGGCCGTGCTGGCGCGTACGCATCGCGTGAATTGAAGGCGCGAGCGCACCACGGCAGGCACTCTCGCAGCCGAACGACAGCCGAACGGCAGCCGAACCGTGTACACTGAAGCCGACGCGATGCGTGCTAGGTTTGGAACTGCGGGCGCCCATCGTCAGGTTTTTAGTTTCTTGTTTTTCTCCTACTGAACGGCACGGAACGGATCGTCCGTGACGCTGCTCCGTGTTTTTGTCGCACGACGCGTTCGCCTGAAGAGGTACGTGATTTTTCGACGTGATTGTCTCTGCGAGGATTTTTTTTTACCTGTGTCGACAGGGAAACTGGTGGAAAATAAAATTTTACCATTCGGTTAACGGACTTTTTTTGTGTTCGAAGAAAAAGTGGTGCTTTTAAGAGATAGTAAGAGAAAAAAAAAATTAAAAGCCTCAAAAATTTAATTGAATAATACGATCCAAATAGATGATAAGGTGTCAAGTGTTGAAGGTATTAGTAAGATGCACAAGAAGGACTACAAGCGTGAAATAAAAGTTGTGTCAGTTAAAGACTGTTGTTAAAATTGTTATAAAAGTGACCTGAAAAGGTTAAAAAAAATTGAACAAATAATCCTTTAAGATAGTATTTTGTTTTGGTGCTATATTTTGTGAATGGTGTTGCAAAAGAGAACTTCAAAAAGGAGGAAAAACTGCATAAGATTACATTGGAAACTGTCCTTAAATCATCTTATTCGATTATATGTTGTGCACTTGAAACATGCTTAAAGCTGAAAACAAGTGAATCACACACAATTCGGTGCTAGCTGATCAAACCACACGAGCACCCTTCAAGAAACATTCCAACCGAGAAACAAGCCGGGAACGACGACGACGACGACCACGAAAGATTGTGTTTTGTTGTTATCAGGCCGTATCAGGGTCGCGTAACGCGTTTCGTTTCACGTTCGACGCGCTTTTTGACAGCTGCTGTGGCGAGGGTGTACCAACGTTTGTGTGTGTTTGTGTGTAGTTGTGTGTTGGAGTGCATATTTTTCCACAAGAAAAAAAGAAATCTTACCACATAGATTTTAGATACAGCTTGATTAGTTCCGTTGTGTACCCGCGAGTGTGATTGAAGCGAAAACTGATAAACTGCAATATGCACCCGAATCGGCGTGTGCACCCCCTCATACGTACACACACTCACACACGGTGGATACATTCTCACGCGGCCATAAACATTGGGTGGCTGGGTAGAAACGTGTAACCTTCACCGATCGAGCTCCGAACGCACGTGTACTCGAGTGATTATTATCAACTCGCGCTGCTGTTGGGAACTGGAATCGGGCGGAATGGTGCACGCATGAGGTCGATCGTCAACTACCCAGCACTAACCGACTCGCTTTAGCTTCGACCCGTCACTAACTAAAGACGGCAAATGGCAACAAAAACACATCAACAGCTAATACACACACGCACACGGTTTCCCCCGGTTTCGAATGGAACGAAGCGAACGAGGTCGTGTGTCATATGGATGGATAAAAAGGCCTCAACCAAATAATACTCAAATAAGCGTCACCATCATTTACTTGGGCCAAAAAACAAAAGTAAAACGACGAGCGAGGGATGGACACACAAAATCAAAAATCCACCAATACTTACACTACATCGGCACTACTACTTCGAACGGTGTTGAACTACGCACGGGTGCCTACTACGACTGCTTTTTTGTTGTTGTGCAGCTGTCAAACCTAAGCTGTCAAAGTGCAAACGGTGTGGCGTCTTTTTTGCGCTGTTTATCTAGTGTTTTTGTGTCGACCTTCTGGGGGGATTTACCTTTTCTCGAGGCTCGCCGTGGCTCACCATGGGCGCTGCGGCGCGCGCGTTTCTATACACCATCACCACCACCATCATGGCGCTGGTTGCCTCACTTTATCAGCTGTGAGTTTGCAAATGGTTTTCCGGATGGATATCGTTGTGTGCCGTTCTCTCGTACGGGTGTCTCCCTGCCTGTCTGCCAGCCTCTACCCTTCCCCTCTGGTCTAGGTGGTGGTTGCTGGTGACATACCGTTTATTATCGTGCGTTGTGCGAGCTTTATGCTGCAAGGTGTGCAGTCCGAATGGGAGGGTTACGTACTATCGACATACCATATGGGATGGTGGAACCCGAAGGCAGAGAATAATGTGCAGGGCCAGCGCAACAGGGAAAGCAAAGGGAGCAGATACGCGTTTTTGTTTATTTCATGCAAAACTGTGGCGAGACTCGAATAGGAGGTCACATATCGCGGTTTTCTACCGTGTGTTCTACTTCTGGCAAAGTTGCAACGGTAGCGCATTTCGGAACTAATCGTACCTCGCTCGTACCAAGTACCCGTACCCCTTACCTTCGAACCACAGCACAATTCACTTACACAAATCGTGTTTTTCCTCTTTTGGTTTACCTTTTCAGAAGGCACACACCATACACACACTACGAAGGTGTAAATTGCAGAACTACAGAACGTTCAAAACGCGTCGAACCTGCTTGAGGCGTACCGAGCTGGACTCCGAAAATCGGTATCATCAAACGCTGCTGGAAGGAATCAGAGAGTAAAACTATTGAAATCGTCCCTTCCAAACACATACACTCACACACACAGACAAGTGCACCGAGTGCTAAATGTCAAACGGGTAGTCGAAGGAGGCGCCTAGTACCGCAAGCAAGGCTGCTCTAGTAGGCTGATACGTATTTTGTTTAGTGGGTTACAGCAGCAGCCTTGAGCGCCGATTACTAAACAAAACAAAAGGATGTGTGACGCATCGGGCCGGATGGCCGAAAGGAGCGTACGCAGCACTACTTCCTAGTGTGAAACCGTTTACTAAAGTTACGCTATTGGGCGACGAAAATTTGTAAACAAGTGCAAACACAAAGAAAATCGAAGGCAAGTGAAGTGGCGATGTGATTACTGTTTTTCGCTGATCTCGGAGTTGTGTGTTTGGGGAGCACTCGTGTGCTTGAAAAGTGTTCGTTTATGCGTGTGCGTGTATAGATAAGTGCGTATGTGTTTGTGCTTTTGCAAGTGTCACAAGCGCACAAGGAAGTGCAATAAGTAAATCCGGTGTTGGCGAAGAAAGCGCCCTAACCTTGCTCACCAAAGTGAGCGACAGATCGAAGCGGAAGCGGGGAAGAAAGAGATAGAGCTAGTGGAATCGTGTTGTGGCAGTGCGTCCGTGCGTGCTCCTGTGTAAAAGTGAGTGTGTTTGTGCGTGATTGTGTGTGTATGTGTGCAAATGTCACACTGCGAAGAGTGCTGCTCTAGCTCACTCGCTGTATCCTGGGAATGTGCTAGCCGCTAGCTCGCTGCCATTCGCTTTGCGTGTGTTTGTGTGCATTTGTTCGTGTGCTGTTGCTGGCGGTACGATCGCATCAAAACATAGAGCCTCAGCTGAACAGCTGTACACGGTGAAACAGAAGTAGAAGAACCCGTGAAAAGGAAGAAAGAACGAGAGCAAGTGGTAAGCGAGACAGAACAGAGACAGCACAGCATAGCAGACACAACGGAAGCGGTCGAGAGGAACCGGAAACAGAGACCCCAGGAACAACAGCTAGGCTAAAGGTAATGATCGCACTTCACCAATCAATGATTGCTAGGATTGTTGTTGTTTTGTAAGGTCGTTTTTTAGTATACATTATGACAGCTGGATCATTTTGACAGCTAAATTCAACCACAAAATTAGTAAACTATCGATGTTTCTTCTCTACCGTCATGAAGCCAATTGTCATTAAATAATTGTCCCATAAAATAGACGAAATAAGCCGCATCCCTCGTTCTCGGGCAGTCAGGACCTTTTTCCAAGGGTACGAAGCACTCAGGATATGTGCGCACATCCACACAATCACACGGCGCAATGTGGTGTGCGTTGACAGCAGGCTTTCCTGTGGCTGCCTATTCCGCTTACAAGCACTCCCGAGTACCCTTTTTTTTATTTGGTCTGCCAGCAATGGAAAGGCAAAATCCAGCCGCTGATATTCATGATGGTGTATTGACGACTGTCTTTTGGATGATGATGATGATGGAAACGCACACACACATACACCAGCGTTCGTATGGTGTGCGTGTGTTACATCCGATTCCCTCTACATATGTTTTTTCGCCGGTTTACACCAGAGCTTCCTGTCGAGTGTTTCTTCGTTCGCTTTGACGGAACCGTTCGTCCTTTTTGCCGTCTATATTGTGTTATTATTTTATTTCTGTTCCAGTGCTCCTTTACCTTCTGGGCTCTGGGATTATTGAATTCTCTCTTCGCACAGGGTACGCAGTGCATGTATACCGGGGGTAGAATGTGAATGTGCCCTCCTGTGCATGGTGCGTACGACCCCGACCACACCCGGAGTCGCGGTACCTTGGAAGGTTCTATCGAGCAGCAGCTACTGCGTTCGATCCAGCTGTTGATTTGTCGAGTCCCTCGATGATTGGTGTGATGGTGAAGAGACAGGGACGGATAACCCCCGGACCAAGAGCGACAGCGACAAAAAAAGGTCCTTTTTTTCCTGTCCAATGCCCAAATGTGTCCTTTTCTTCTGGCTGCAGGGGGGAAACTGTTGCGGGTCGTCCGGCCGGTGTTGTGGTTTCCTTCTGTGTCGCTCTCTTGCACTCTCTTGCTTTCCACAAACGGCGGCAAAGTAATTGAAATCGTCTTACGTACGAAGGAAACGAAAGCACCAGGGAACCGGTGGTTACAATGCCAGTAAGGAATGAGGGAATGCTTCATCTTCGAGAAGGAAAGACACATGCAGGACGCAATACGAAAGCAAAACCTTAAAACATCAAACACATCATGGACGTTCTAACGAGAACGAGCGACATCCGTAGCCAATCGCTACTCTCGGGTGGTTTTGAAGCTCGAAACCGATCATCACCATTCTCAAGATGGTACTTCTCCAGAAGGAGGGATAGCTTTCCGGTAATTTATTTGGGTCTCTTCTCGTTCGCACGCATCGGGTCGAAAAAGATCGATTACGGCAGTGAAACAAGCGAATGGCTATATTATTGAAGGATGTTTTGTGGAGGAGGTCTAACGTTTTACATCCAGCTGGACATGCAGCTTTCTGGAAAAGTAAGCATCTGTGACGCATTTCTCATGCTGTAATGCTGTAACACACCTGTAAAAGTGTGCCGAAAACGTTTTTTCTGTT
Source organism: Anopheles maculipalpis (assembly GCF_943734695.1). NCBI lineage: Eukaryota > Metazoa > Arthropoda > Insecta > Diptera > Culicidae > Anopheles > Anopheles maculipalpis. The sequence goes on from NC_064872.1 coordinate 88,135,712, forward strand.
CACAAATATACTAAGACGTTACGTACCAGTCATCGTTGAGATGCAAAAAAAAAAAAACATTTCTTGCAAGTCAGGGAAGAAATGTCCATGGCGTTACTATTATGCCGATTGATAACGAGGCGGAATCGAGGCGGACCTCGGGCAAGCATTTATTTACTGATAAATCAAACAAATGTCGCCCGTTCTTCGTTTGAGCACTCTAAATGGGGTGAGGGTTGCAAATGACCGGAGTGTGTGATTTTTCCCCAAGAAGTGTCGTAACTCATCAGATGTTGTGGTCATACTGAAGCTAATGACTGTTAGGGGTGATGTTGGGGTTTTTGTTCCTTCATGTGCGTTACTCGTTGAAAAATTGGTGTACACTGTGTGCATACGTTCCAATAATTTATCCAGCTGCTAAGTTCCCGCTCTCCGTTCCAGTTGGAACTGAAACCGGAGACGTAACCTAAAATGATATAACCTCAATTTACCTATCATCCTGTATCGTACCTGCATCGCGCCTGATCGGTCGATCGTAACGCGTACCGCGTTTGCTTTCGGTCTTTCAACTCCTCAGCGGGAACTTCTTCCACCCCATAGGGACTGCAACTGAGGGGATGGATATGGGGCTGGTGGTCGCTCTTCTGTGTTTCAAATTCGAAAAGAAAAACACCCGATCCGAGGGTAAACACACAGAACTCAGCGGGACGGCGCGTCCTAGTAAACGGGGGGGCGGATATATCGCGAGAGCGCGCGCGGTAGTAGTGGAAAAACTTGAGTAAAACGCCACGGACGCACTCGACCGCTTCCATACCATGCGACAATTGCCGACACTGGGCGATGTGTGTTGCCACAAGTGTTTGCTTGATTAATGTCAGCACGGCGCGATGTCTGTGTGGTTGTGTTCATCTTTTCGTCGTGAGGAGGAAACAGCGTGTGTTGCGAAAGGGCAGCGCGCAACGGTGCGCAACATTCGACCATTCGAACAGGGTCATTCGTACACCGAGAACTCAAAAAAAAAGCAGAACCAAGCTCGATTACACAAATTAGCAAAGCGCCCAAGAGCGAGGGAGAGGGATAAAAACAAACAAAAACACGCATTTACGCTCAGTGCGGTAAATAAAAGACACACAAACAGAGGGGCAGAGGGTTACACTACTGCACAAGACTGCCGGAAGAAAATGCCGAATGTTAAAATTCTTCTTCGCTGGAATTTGGAGTATTTCGTGAACTAGATCCAGCGCAAAATGGATAAATGGCTAATCGATTGGATAAGAAATTTGTTTGACATCAACAGCTTTTGCTGAGTGAATTCTTTAGGTTCGTTTGGACGATATGAATTGTGCATGCAACTTATTGAGAATTTAAGTCACTATGTACGAAAATGTTCTCCATTCCAAGAACACTCCATGACCTTTCTGTAGAACTGAAGACTCAATAGCTGGTCCTCCAATTTTAGAATCGTCACGGTACATGACTTTATGGAAAGCTTTTTTCCCAACTTCATCTTCAAATATTGATCCCACTTTCTAACCTTTCACCTTCTCCATCTGTCGGAAATGGCCTCGCACCGGAAGAAAGTCCGCCAATCCGTTGTTTCATACTTTTTTCGTACCACGCCCGCATGTTGAAATCGTCCCGCAATGGGAACATCTCGCAATTCGTCCGCCCAACAAACATCACACGGATCACATGCTTCTTCCCTCGGTCCATTGATCCATTCCGATTGTTGCTCTGGGAGACTTTTCTTTCATTTCTTTGGAGCACACAGTGTCTAATGTTTTTCCATAGTTTTGTTTCGAAGTCGTATGCTTTAGCCTTTGTTATGCATTGCCACAGTACCGCCCACCACAGCCACCCCTTTCTGGGTAGTAGACGGTTGACATTCCTGTACAACCCCTTCCTCCCAGTGTCTCGCCGTTTAGATCATTTCGCTACAGCATTTTGTTTGCTTGGACATTTTATAGCACAACGATCCCCAGTCTCTCCCGGTCTCCCCGACCGTGCGCTATAACGCGTTCCTGTTGTCTTTTTCTTCTGCTAGCAAGCAGAAATCATCACCGTGTCAGCTTTGCTCGGGGATGCTATTATTTTTGAGGTCGCGCGACTCGAAAAAACCTGCAAGCTGCGATTGGACTAGCTGCGGTGACGAGCGACGGGGGGATGGGAAAAGCTGAAGTGCAGGAAGGGGAACCGTATACTTCAAGCGGTCTGATGCTGCTGTCGCGGGCGGAATCTTCATGCACAGACAATAATAAAGCAGCCCCGAGTACGCCTCGTGCTGTTGTGCACGGGCAAGATGGGAAGGAAGAAAAAGGCGAAAAACGCGAACACTCGCAAGAGATTGAACCCCGGGGATACACGCCACAACTGTCGCCGCAACACGCGCCGCCTGTAGCATTGTTGCTTAAAATCATCGATCGGCCACCATTCGCGGCGAGAACACACATACATAAAGAGGTGTAGCGTAGTGCAAGGCGAGCATCGGTAATGGAGTGAGAGAAAGAGAGAGTGAGAGGGACCGAGACCGAGAAAATGCAACGGGGTAAACGATTTGCATTGCAGTTTTCCTGCCTACCCCGATCCTTTGCACCCGCTTTGCCCACCACCACTCCAACTGGCTGAGGGTCTCGTCCATCTGCGCTGATGTACGAATGTGCACAGTGGAGACCCCTTTCCGTCGGACAAGTTTGTTGTACAGTCCGTGTGCGTTTGTGTGTGTGTGTGTGTGTTTGAGCAGGGCCAGTGCCAGTGTGCGGTACGGGTTCGATCATGCGATTCGCGATGCAACTGCAACACAGTTCCGCAACAGCCAAGCCGCCCGTTGCACCCATCCGCGACCCTCCCAAACTGTACCGCGCGCAATGAAATGCATCGATTTCGAACCTTCATTGCCAACCCGGAGTCGACGGAGTGTTCGAGAGGCGATATTTATTCCATCTTTTTCCACATCGAGTGTCGGTGTGCATGGCCCGGCGTGTACGTGTCCCACCTTTGGCTATAAATGCGTGCACACATACACATTGAGCGACTCACACTTCGGTTCACATTTTCCCTGTTACCGTCCACGGCCCTGGCTGGCCCAATCATAGTTTCACTACTATTTTGCCGGTCACTTCCATCATGTACATGTACAGACTTGCAGCAAAGTCATGCTGCTTGCTCGGCCAGGGGAAAACCTTACCACCCAACCACTCTAACTCTAGTGTACAGGCAGATAGTGGAAGGTATGGCGACCCTCATCTTTCCCCCTCGGGAACCGTCTGCCGTTATCTCCAAAAAAAAAAGTCTTCCGTTTTGCACTCGCCCTGCAGTGCCGGATACGAATGATTGACAACGGTAGCGAAACCTGCCGCTCAACCACACCCCACAACGCTGACGATCGTCTACCGCGCGCGCGAAATGTCGCTGTCATCGGCATCGGTCAGCCCGGATGGTCACCGGAATAGACAACTCGATGTCTCTTACGCGCTGTGATCTACTTCCAGAAGGTACTTCCGGGCGTTACGACGTCATTAGGTGCGGATGTTTGGAATACTGAAAAAGGGGGGAAGCTGGTGATCATGTTTTGATAATTTAATTGCACTTTAACGCGATCTCTCCCGGCAAGTGTCTTTCGACTTTTAAGGAGTGCTGTAGGGCAACTTCTCCGCACAGCTCGCCGCCCGGTGGCTTGATGGTTCACTTAAGGCTAGTGGCGCCAACTTCAAACAGGACTGGTTCCTGCACAATACAATTGCTCAAGCGGGTGAGGTGCTAACCTCGCCAACGTGTGGGGAATGCGTGAATTAGTGCAACGGTTTGCTGTTGTCAAGTCATATGGCAAGATCTGCAATACAATTTATTTTGCATAACTCCATTAATGGAACACGCGAGCTCAACCCGTGCGGTTCGATCTGCTTTTTTGTGTCTGTCTGGAATGTACACTAGCTACTCGGTTTGCTAGTGGCACCCTTTTTTGACAGATGACAGGTGTCGAAATATGGGGCAAATTAGTGGTTACTGACATCTGTGTGTGAAATCTAACGATTTTTACCGAATGACCTTATTTAGCTTTCATCTTTTTGGAGTATTATAACTTGTCAGATGTCAAAATTGATTACTTGGCTGGTAAAATTATAAATTATTGATAAGTCATTGAGTTATGAGTTAAGGAGTGGTCTGGTGGTAAACGTGACAGTGGCCCCGATCTTTTTATACGGGTGTCCAAATTTCCACTCTCTCTTAAAGCTTAAAGTTTTGCCAAAAATGAATTCTTTCAGAATTCTTCCAGCATCTCACCAAATCACCCTTAGGGTCATTTGGTACCATCTTCATCCCGTTTCGGTGCGTCTGCTTCGTGCTGCTGTAAGAAAGGTTTCATGTGCTACCATGCTTCTTCGTTCCAACAATTGACCTATCTCATCGTCACCGTACCTTTATCTCGTACTGTCGGTTTGGATTTGTGCTCGGATCTGTGTTTGCCTGGTTTCATGCGAAAGGTGAACCAAAAAAAAAAAAGGCAGCCATCGTTTGTGCGATGTGTGAGTCGTCGTTGTTCTCTCATTCTCTCGTAACGATTTCCCATTCCAACGGGGTGTCCTTTCCATCAAGATCCTGCGCCCCGGCTATGTCATCCTTCGATCATGTTTTGTCGTTTGCGTTTACGTTGCGTTTTGTAGTTGCATTGTGGAATGTTGAACGATTGGGATAAGGAGGGATCGTAAGCGCTGCAGACGGGACACACTCGCATGTTGTATATACGAGTGTATATATTTTCATTTCGTACGCTTAACTTTTATCTCTACGCTTTTACCTCTTATTATATTTTTGCCAGTGTGTAAAAGCATCTTTTTTGTTTTTTCGGTTTCTTCTGTTTGCCGTCGAACTCTGCTTACCTTCACTGACCGTTTAGTTGGGTGCATTTATGGCTGTGTCTCTTGTGCGTCTTGTGGCAGCGACGTTCCTATGCCCTTTAAGCGCTCATTTGGGAACCAGTGAGCCTGCTTTGAGGTTTCCTTCATCCCAGAGAGCCAGTCAAACCAAGGGGAAGATGCATTTTATACCCGAGACAAATTATTAATTTTCTCCGTTTTATTCCTCCCGCCCGGTTTGTGTCCCGGGACACGATCGATGGCCTCGCCCTGTGCCGTTTGTGTGTGCTTCGACGCCGGGTAACAGGGTTTTATCTGTCCTCCCGCCGCTTTTTATATGTGTGTGTATTTATGTTTTTATTTTTTTATTACAACTTGCACAGACTGTTCGTACGTATCTTCATTCGGACTCCGAATGGAAGGAAGTGCAAAAAAAAAAAGGCCAAGAAAACTCAGTCGGTTTCGTGTCTGTTGACGGGGTTTTTTTGCGATACCTTTTTTTATTATTTAATTCTACTTCATGCATGATACACCGATGCATGAGCTGCATCGATCCGGGTGTTTCGGTGGTGTTTGCTGACTGATGCATGGTTTTGTTGTTTCAGCGCGATCTTCGCATTATTCCATGTGTATATTTCGACGATCGACGTTGCAGGTTGTCCTATTAATGCACCAAACGTCTGGCCGGAACGTCATAAAAAAGCGATCATGACGACATAAGTAGAGTGTGGAGGCACACAACGCAAAAAAGGCAGCAGAAGAAAAACGAATTGCCACCGCTACCATTAGCGATCGGCACGGTTTTGGCCGAATTCGCGTGTTTTCATGCTCGTTTTGTGCGATCTGCGATCTGCGAAAGAGCAAAAATGGGGACCTTACCGGGCAGACATTCTCTCCAACTTGAAGGTTCTGCGAATCTACCACACCCCAGGCGCTTGTGATTTTGGAAGGGTAGTATTTATTCCTGGGAAAAGAATTCGCACACTATACCTGAGCTGGCAGAGTGTTGGAAGGTTGTGCGTAGGTAAGCAAACAAGCCACAAGCGTATCAATCATCCGCCACAACAAGCAGACTGATGACAAGCGATAAAATCGCTCATTGACGTGATTTGAAGGAATTGTAGAAAGGAAAAATAAAAATGATAGCTCACTCTAGTCCCTAATCTAGTTCCAGCTACTTTGTACCTTATTATCTGAAGTTTCCGACCCAAAAATGTGTCGACCTTGTCACCGATTTGTGTTACTTTGCACCGAGTATTTCGGATTGTTTAGCGGTCTTCTTCGGGAACAGGAAAAATATGCAACGTTCCGTCATTGGAATAAATTGACACCTTCCAAAATGGAGTGCGAAGCTGTAGTGGATGATCGTTTGAATGCGATAGGTTTTCTGTCGGTAACGGATGAAACGACCAAAGCCGCTCTGTTTTCATGTTTTGTCACTTTACCTAACCACTGTCCTTGCTGGGCCACGTTAGGACGGTTAGGAAATAACCTCTCCAATTGGAACGCTACCCATTATCACCTTCCCCAGCCAGTGGACAATCAAATGGCAGCGATAGTTCGAGACAAAGAAAAAAACCCAGTGGCTACAGCAAGAAGAATAAAAAAAAAATGTCACTCGATCGTGCTGAACTCAAAGTTTCTTCCAATCGGTGTGCCACAAGGCGAACAGTCACACGAAACGGTAGCGAACCGCGGGTAGCTGCTGATAAGCATCTCGCCACACAGCATGACCTCGCGGGGCATAACACACAGCAAGAAAGAAGGGGTGAAAAAAAAAGCGGAAAAAATTGTATGTACACACGCTTGACCGTACGACTAAAAACCTTGTGTCAAACTACTAAGCATTCGACGCTGTTGAGTGTGCGACGAAGATGTGCTAGATGTGTGTGGTTGTTAGCTTTACGATCGATTGGAAAGATGAAGGCAACACACTACCCCCACACTAGGTCCTGCGTGTCTCGTGATTTCCGATGCATGCAATGATGACGTCCGCATCGCATCCGATGATTCTGAGTTACACATTCGGGTGTCGCTGTGTGTGCTACGTGATCGCGAAAAGAGGAAGATGCAACTCGTTTTGTTCACAAGACGCAGTAAAATTTGCGCCACCCGGAATCTGGGTTTATCTCTAATTAGCAGGTCGCGTAGCAACGGACAGAGAGCAGCAAGCACGTCGTCGCTGAGAAGATCAAGAGAGAAGGACGAAGTTGAACCACGCAGAGACAGAGGAACGTTGATGGTGATTTTTTTAATGTATCCGGATATACCTGCACAATTGAAGGTTATCTATCTTATCAGAGGAGGTTTGAAGTCATCATATAAATGATTTTTTTTAAATATTGAATCATTTCAATGTTCTAATGTAAACACCTTAAGAAATAGTATGCAAATGGACGGGATTATGTTCTTAAACATATTTAAAAAGCTTCACAACAACTCCACTGATCGTTGGTAGCAATCGAGATTAGATCCGTCATCTATTGTGTGAGAATCAGTACTAAATGCGCTCATCCATAGTGAGATACGATCATAAGGAGAGTACTTTGCATCTTTAATCTCATGTGGATCCTCCTTATACTCTCTCTTTCACTCTGTCTCTGAAAATGAAAGTTTCGGTAGGTTTTCGTTGAGTTGCATGTTCTTTTAAAATGTGCTCTAAATTATGGCAGATGGAAATTCTCTTTCATCGACCTTTAGAACCGGACCATCGTGCTTTCAATTTTGCCTGTTTGTAAGCAAACGATAGGGGGTTGTAGATTCCTTCGCTACCGGAAAAATGAGTTATTTAAAACGTGATTAAAATAATCAAAACTAATCGCGGAATGTACGCGTTATCTGCGCCTTCCGCGGACTCTGGCGCGAGCTTAACACCAACAACCTACTCGTCATGATTGAGTGTGATCAATATTTATTCTGCCAAGAGAGGGAGAGAGAGAGAGAGAGAGAGAGAGAGAGAGAGAACGTGAACATAATTGACCGGGTTGGATGGATGGTGGATGGATGGTGGAAGCGGGTTTGGGCGTAGACGGCGCTCGTTCGCTTCGTATTCAACATTTCGCACGTACCTCCACCGGGGGCCTGAGGTTCCGAAAAACGCGCGACTGGTGCTTCGGTGCAGAGCAACACAGCGGTGCGACTGTACGTGAATGTGTACGATGGACGATGGACGACGCCACCAATGAGTGTGTGGGGCCGCCAGTACTTTAGGCAAAGGGATGGAAATGGTGGATTGGGTCGTAGTGGTGGGGTTGGTTTCCACCGTGCGATCGAATGCATGAACGCTCGTTGTGGCCCATCGCTGTTGCGGCGAGGGAACGAAACGTAACGGAACGAAGGGGTGGTTCGGTTCGCGGTTGCGAGCGCTGATTGTGGTGAGTCTGTTTTGGCATCGCCTCGAACACAGCACGATTAAGACGATAATGACGAGAGTGAGCAGCAAGCGAGCTGGAGCCGACAACCAGGACGGAAGCGTACAGGTCGGTTGGTGGGGTGGGGGGCGGGGAGGGGTGTTTGGTGGAGCACGGGTGGCCCGGGCGGTGTGATGAAGGCGGCACATAAAATCGTCGACCGTGATCTGCGAACAAATCCACCGGTCGCGTCTCGCATCTCGCTCGCTTATCATCGTCGTCGTTGTCGACTTCGCCCCGCGCTTATTGCAGGAGGTTTGGGAGGTAGGTTTATGTGTGGTTAGTGTTTTATATTTTTTTCCACTGTTTTGTATCAACGCTGGGCACCATCCAATGCTGCTACGATACAGATTGTGCGAGACGAGAAGATGACTATGTTTGTGTGCATTCACACATACACACACACAAACACACACACCTACACATGCTCTTTTGCTCACAGAGGAAATGGTGAGGGTGGAGTTGAACGGTGCGCGAGTACTTGCAAACGAGCGCGAATGGATTCGAATCGCGCCGAAGGGTGCGGATGTATGGGACGGGATGGTAAAATTGGAGGCAAAAGATGAAATATTAGCCGATGTTCGTCACCTCGTGGGCAGTATATGTGTCCAAGGTGACAGGGGAAGAAATCGATGCCTAGTTCGGTAGTACATCGGGGATCGTCTGGGCCGTCAAAGTCCAAAGCGAAAAGACAAATCACGATCACCAGAACGATGTGAACATGCTGCAGGACGGTTTTCTCTATATACTAAGAGATGTAGTGTCTAGTATCTACTATGAAGGTGGCAGTAAAGTACTCTGAGATATTAACTATCAGTTTGAGAACAGTAAATTGGAAATTGAACTCTCAACTTATTAGTAAATTTAGTGAATGCCCTTAGTACCCAACTGTATTGCTTTAAGATACTACCACACCTGAGAACTCCTTATAAGGGTTGTCCCATCTCAATACTTATTTCCATGCGAGCTACACTACTACAAAACGCGCTCCTCTTCTTACGGACTACCACTCTGACCATGACTCTTCATATTACTCTACCCATCAGGCTCTCACGGCTTGCTACCGCAGCACATCAGTCGATCAGTAAAACCTCCGGCTCATCATCGTCCGCTTTTTCGGAGACGGGAGACGGGCTTACGTGCTTCCTAATGCGTGCGCTGTGTCTTATCCTCCTTTATTCTGTGTTTCCGCTTCTTTATCGCTTGTTTTCTGGTCCGCTTTGCGCCGTCCATCCATCCATCTCATCTAAAAAAACGGCATTTTGCGCCCTGCTGTTTGTCGCGCCGTGCCCGTGGTCCGGTTCTTGTCTTGTGCACCTTTATCCCGACCATGGACGTCTTGGTTGTCACCTGCGCCATGCACGCCTTGCCTGTCCAGGTGGTTTGGCCTCGGGCTGAAGATGTCCATCCGAATGGCGGCAAAGTTCGTTACAAATTGCGTTGGAGGATGAAATGATCCGTTTTGCTTGATCGCTAGAGAATTCATATTTAAGAATCGTTCTTATCTGACGCGTAGAAATATTCGTTTTTGATACAAAAGATAAGTAATTGCAACGAGAGCGTGTTGTAACATCATTCAAACCGAGAGCACTGGTGACCCTCAGCACTAATTTATGTAATGATTATACAAAAAGCTCACGTCTCGATGGTGTGCTGATCATGCATAGTAGATCGCGAAACAAAACAACAAAATAAACGCCGCAGATCGCACCAACGTAGAGTGTAGAGAAAAAGAAGCTAATGAGTACGCGCGCTCAGCTTCCCGCAAAATGGGCAGTCTGAGGGGATGGGCGATTAAGAAGGACGCGGAAACAGTGCGTGCGCGTCGAATGCGACGATGAAGCGGAATCGATGAAAATATTTACAAACAGACGCTCGCGCGCACTCACCACGCTCCTCGATGACATTGCTCGTGACAGGTCGCTTATTGGTCAAATAAGCCAAATAATGCGCGCGCGAGTGCGTGTGGGGTTCGCGAGACGTGTGGGACGGAAGATCGGCAGGTGTGAAGAGAGCCCGGCAGCAGCACAGCAGAATGTGAGTATGCGTGGCTCACAACAACATCTCACACGCAGAATTCCTCTCCAAATATTTTCTCACACGCACAACGCATCATCTTCTCACTAGTGGAGCTCTCGGGTCTCACTGTCTGTTGTTTGGGAGAGCTATTCAAGGTTCCATCCAACACAGCAAATGAAGAGGGAGGAAAAGCTCCTCTTGTCCCACCGGAGGATGATTATTTTCGTTGTATTGTACACTCGCAACATCGCGCAGAAGAGTTACCTCCTCTGTTACTCATTTCACCTGGTTTCGAACTTTACGTCCCCGCCGCAGTCAACCAGCGCCTTACAGCCGATGCCGTCCCGGAGGTCTTGCGTTTAGCTTGCTACATCCACCGGTCTCAAGTTTACGCCACAGATGCCCCGATCTAATGTTGCCTGGTTGATCTGGTCCGTTCCTCGCCTCACACCTTTCACAGAGGGACGTCACAACGGAGGGTTCATCTTTTTTTTTTCTTTCCGTTGGATCATTTCGTTTCATGGCACCGCGGCCAACGTGATCGTCATGCATACACACACTTGAACATGAACAAAACCAAAAAAAACGACAAAATAAAGCATGGCTCTGGTGTGTCTCTCTCCCACCGCGATGACACCGTTGACGAACGGACGAATGGATCGAAACGCAAACCAAACACAGCGAAAGATCATTCCAAAGTAAATCGAAAACGTTCGGAGTACGTCCAGCGCGGCGAAGGGCGTGCAGGGGTATCCGATCGTCAGATGTGTGTGTGTGTGTGCATGGGGTTTTTTTCGTACCTTTTTTTCTCCCTTTGCGGGTTGGAATTTACATCATGAACGAAAGTAGATCTAGCGCTGATCCGAAGGAAAGCCACTATTAACTGCATTTTGTACTGCTTTCTTTAGTGCTCTTGTTTCCACCCGGCCGGCCCGTGTGTGTGTGCGCGCATGATTTCAGTTGGTCAGTTTTTCCATCGTTTTGTTTCTTTTTGATTAGATGATGAATGTTTTACGCCAATAGCTTAAAGTTTCATATTTTAACAAGCTGTATTAGCTCATTATAAACTTCGGAACCCAATTATCTTTTGAAATTGCATGCTCTTGTTTGGAAAAAACATTCGAAACACAAATTTGACTGTATCATCCAGTAAATGTGCCAGTAAATGGTCGCTTAAGCTGTCGGTGCGATGTGCTTCACACTGCTTAAAAAGGTCGTTAAGCCATCAGATTGAAGTGCCTCGGTCGATCGATGAATCCCTACCGGAACTACGACGACCCTGAAGATGGTTATCGAGTGATAATCATGCCACCATGTGGGAGTTTGTACCGATCCTTAATCCTGTTGTACGGCTGCCTAAGGGTTTGGCTACCAACAAAAACAAAAAAAAAACATCTTTGAACGATCCTCTTTTCTTTCATGTCCTTTTCACCACAGGACGCATAAGAAAAACTGGGCTGGTGAGACGACCTGGAGGTATTCGATCATCTTCATACTCAACCATCCCGTACTGCTCAGGTCTGCCCGGTGTTGTCGGCCTCTTTTACTTTGCCCATTTCTTTTTTCGCTCCTTCCAGTGCAACCTCGGTATTGCCATCCATTTCTAGATCGTTCACTGCACTGCTCTCCGGAATCAGACATCCGCAGAGGATCGGTTTTACAGCTTGCTCTGTGAAAGACGCGTGATCATGACATTCCAGTGACTTCCCGTTCTCAAGATCCTCTCGATCCTCGAGCCACCTTCCGGGCTCAGAACGGGGTCTCACATATCTCTGGGGGTGACTGCTACTATCCACCATGAGTGTGACGTTCTTCCGGCATTCTACCATAGCGATCTTCCGTATCCATGGAACCCTTGGATGAGATTTGTAACCCCTTTATGTTATGCTCCAGAGTGCTGCAATCGCGGCCACACCACACTCACACCGGGTATCCAGACCAGACTCCTCGGGGTGGACGGAACTCGGTTTTGTATTGAGTGTTTATACACTTTTATTATCCGATCATCATTTCCATGTGTCTTCTCAGCCTTCGTTCGTTCTTCCTCCCTGTTTCCCTATTCCTCACACCACGTGCTCGTGTGTTTTGTGTTTTACTTTTCACCCATTTTCTTCGTTTTGATTCCGCTATCCATCCATCCCGTTTTTCTCTTTGTGTGTGACTCTCCGGGCCGCCTCCCCTACACCCTCTCCATCCAGCTCGTGGGACACCCTCGTGTGTGTGTGTTCACATTCGCCAGCTTATATATATTTTCTCATCGTTTTTCGTTCGCTTTCTAGTTCTTGGTTTCCCGTTCGGTTCCCTGGCTGTGTTTTGTTCTTCTTCGGGCAGGCTCTGCCTCTGCTTGCGTTATATCGCTCCCATACTCGCCCGTTTAGCTCATTTTCATCTTTCTTCTTCCGCTTGTCCCCCTCGCCGTGCGCCCTCCTCTCGTTTATCATCTCTTTTCACTCGCATTTCCCTTCACATTGCGATGCATGCCCGATGGCCCCCGTCACCGGATGCCGAGTTTCGTGTTTCTTTCTTCGGGCTCTCCACCGAACCGATCCGGCGGGCCGCAATCTTGTGCGACTCGGCGACCCAGTGTGTGTTTTGCCTTTGCTTCTTCCATACACCTTTCTTCACCCGGCTCCTGCTCGCCCTCTACGCCCTTCCTTGATATACCTTCGGTACGCGATGTCTTCTTAAACCGTACCTTTAGCGCTCGGTTTGCCTTTTTTTCGTTTCTTTTCTTTTCCTCAAGACAGCAATAACAACACACTCACCCATACACACAGCACACATTAAAATGGCTCAAGCGGTGGCAGTATGACGGCGGCTTCACGGTTTCCCATTCGCTTCCTGGCCCTGCACATTGAATTTAGCCACAGTTTTCCTACATTTCCATCCGTCCGTCTGTTTTGCCTTTCGCAGCTGTTTCTCAGCATTTCTTCGGTCTTCGGGGCCTCCATGTGTCTCTCTTTTTGTTGTTGTTGTTGCTGTTGTTCCTTTCTCATATCGCGTCTTGGGGCCACCTTCGCCTTCCCGATCCGGACCTTCCGTCTGCTCCCCACGCCCTGCTCCACCTCGCCACGGATGCGTGTACGCGCGCGCTGATGCGTTCGATTTGTATCTTTTTCTCGCCTGTCTTCCGATTGCTTTTACCGTGTCGCAATGTCTTCCGAGGGTTCGTCTTCACCTTATTTTCGTCGCCTGCTGCTCCCTTTCCCGTCCCATTACGCGCCCATCTTTGGCTTTTCGTATTTTGTTTTATTTCCCTATCATCCACCCCGGGTGGGTTCGCATTCGGTGAAGTTCGTTTGGAAATTTGTCCCTCGTTTCGACTCGTCACGTCGCCACGGCCCCCGGTTTGCACCGTAAGGCCTCTGCACCGCTCTCCTGTGTGTTGCCCTGTTGCCATGGAATGTTGAAATTATATTTATTAAAGCAAATGAAGTCAAACGATGATACTGGGTCCGCTCTCGCAAAGTACGCATCTTGACCCGAGTCGTTTGCAAAGGATTTCCCGCCGGTAGGGAAAAGGGACGGTGGCGAGACGACAGAGAGCTCGGTGCGTTGGAAATCGAACCTTCACAATATGAAAAAAGGAGAGCAGTGGCCACTGCTGGCGCAAAGCGTTCGGAACCAGTGCTAGTGCCCGATGGCGATTGCTTAAGCGGCCCAACTGTACCGCGAGTTGTATGTGTGCAAGTGCCCGTGTCCGTGCGCTTCGAGTTGTTTGGGTGTTTGGGTGGTGGGATGAGGAGGACGACATTCAAAACAGCACATACCCCTCTTCTTCCATCCCACTCCCCACCTCTCTTCCCTCTCCTTCTTCATGGATACACTGGGCAAGTCGTTAAAATTTTCCCGCACGTCTCATTTCTCGGCTCATCCTCTCGGTCGAGTAAAAGATGTTAATGTCTTTTTGTTTCTTCAGTTTTATATATAATTTTTCCATGCTTTTGCGCTTTAGCTTGGATTGCCTGCACAACACACAAACACACACACGCACACGAACTCATGCTGTTGCGACATTGTGAAGTGCTTACGAGCACACAGAGCGGTCGAGGATAAACCTGGCCGGCTCGACCACATCACATTACTCACGTTCGTATTAATTTCGGTCGGCGTTTTATTCATTTTCGAGCCTTTGGGTTGTTTTTTTTTTGCTTGGATTTTAGTGTTCATATCCGTTTCTTCGTTTTGTTGCGTTCTTTTGGTGGTAATATTTGTAATGTAATGTATGTTTGGGGAATTTGACTGCTTTTATGTTGCGAACTTTACATTATTCTTATCTTGTTTGTTGTCTCTTCAGTTTTTTGTTGTTTTTGTGTTTTTATTACATTAAAAAATATATTCTTTGTTGTACTTATTACTTATTACCTTTTTCATTTTTTGTACTATTTTTCATATCTATTTTTGATTTGTAACAATTCCTATACCCCTCGAAAACCACTTCTCATATAAAAACCAATCTTTCATCACAATTCACACGCTCCCCGTATCAAAAGCAGCGCACGATGAGTCGAGTTTCAAATCTCAACTAACTTAAAAACATATCCATGTGCATCTTCACGTCGATCGAAATCAGACGGACTGTATGATTTACAGACAAAACAATAAAAATAAAGAAAAAAACACACAGACAACGTGCAAAGAAAGCGTTACGATTAGAACGGCTGCTGATCATGCAGCAGCTCCCTGCTTGTCGATCGCTAGTCCCGACTGATGTGAACTGCAACGCAAAGCGGGAAGACAAAATCCCGAATGCATCGGGTACAGGCAACGGTTGCACCGCACTACGAAGCGTTTGCATCTCCAGTACGGGGTTTTGGTTTAGTTTTCTCTATTTTTAGCCTGGGCTGCGGCGGCTCTTGCATGTGCTGCCAGTCCTTACACGGCTTGGATTGGCCTGCCTGCCTGCCTGTATCGCTCGCCGATTTCAATGCAACTGCTCGGAAGAAGCACCACGTTCCACAAGGGGTAGCAATCGAGCGGCTTCAGATTTGCCGGCTTTCCGAGCCTTTGCCCATTCCATGTTGGGATTTTTGTTCAATGTTGTGTGTGTGTGTGTGATCTTCTCTCTTAGCACGTTCGTTCGCAGTTTGCTCCGGCTCTCGATCGCCGTTTGGTGCTGAACGTTCGGTTCGGTTAGTTTAGGCGGGTGGTGTTTTTTTCGGTGGGAATTTCCCACGGACGCGACCCTTCTACCCGTGAAAAGCAAAACTACCCTGTTGCGGTCACCGAAGAAAGGGCACCAAGTGACAAATCGAGACACACGGGAAGAATGAAACTGCTTTTGCTAGAAGGGCAATGTACGAAACGCCCTGCCAATCAGCTGACGGGTACGCTGGTTAGAATATGAATATTATTCGATCCATCTGTATGTGAGTGTGTGTGTGTGTGAAGAAGATCCTCGTAGGAACGAAACACAAATGCATGCACAGCAGAAAATAAAGCAAGAAAAATCACTTTATTTAGATGACCTCTTGAACTGAACCGAGGAAGCAGTGTGGTGTGAGGGTGGTTCTCGCTAAGAATGTGGCGTGTGCGATGGGGTGAAGATAATTGTGTTTTCTCAGCGACTTGCTTCGCTTGTAAAATGATCGTGGGAAATTTTACACTAGCTTTTCCGAGTTTTTTGAGATTTGTTCCTTTTTTTTATGTCATTTTTCCTCTTTGGAAATGAAGTATCACTTTAAGAGAGCTTTGGGAGGGCTTGAAGGGTTTTTATAGAAATTTTTTGGGTTTTTTTTTCGAAGAAATGTTTAGTTTTGATACGTATGTTGCTTGAGTTTTGAATCGATATGGTATGAGTGTTAGGACATTGAAGCAGGGGTTCGTTACTTCATTTTATCTTCCATTGTGTGTGTGTTTTTTTTAAATTTTCTAATCCTTGTCGTATTATTTTCTTTTTTACCTTTCATTTTGCTGGTTTTTTATGTGTTTTCCATCTTTAAATTAGTAATAGCTGCATCTTTCAATCTTCTATTTTAACTTTATTTTATTCTTTTTAAAGGACGCTCAAATATATTTCATTTTGTTTTATTTTTCCTTCGCATATTTTATTCCTCATTATCTTGTTTCTTATTTGTTTCAAAAATATACTTCAAAATGTTCTTTTTCGTCATTTTTAGTTAAAACTGATCTTTGTTTTTCAGTATCATTTTGTTGTTAATGCGTCTGAACGGATAGCTGAAGTAACAACACACACACAGCACACAGCATACACAACAGAAAATTATTAGAAAATCTTTATCTTTAATCCATGAGACCTTAAATCGATTTAAAATTCTTTTCCGATAAACGATTACAAAAGCCGAATACTTTATCGTCGATTGGCCTCGAACAACCGATTTCCCAAAGTATACAAATTTGTCGTACAAGATGAGCTTCCATGTTACTCGTTGTTGCCTTTGGCCATTGCGATCGTCGAAAATTTACATACAAGAATTTAAAAATAGTTCTTACACGTGCCCTCGTTAGCCTGGACCAAAGTTGCGGTTCCCTTATCACTACTGCAAGACTGTTCGGTTGCCACGATGACACATTTTAACATCTTCGGCGTATGCAAATTTGTCTACCACTCGCTGTTCTGTTACCTTACTCCACGCCACGTCTGAACCATCTCCGCCGAAATGGTGTGTCTCAAATAAAACAAGCGCGAGACCTGCGACAGGGCAAATCGGTTCGACAAATCTTTTGCTCTATGTAAAACAGCAACCATTTGCTCGGCTGGTGCTAGCGCGCAAAAAGGAGTCAAACGGTGCCTAAAAACCAAATCACATCCTACACAACAGTACGCCAGTTGCTGGGGCCACGGTGGATCAAGCCAACAACTAACTGAACTGAAGGGGCTAAGATCGGTCGGTAACACATCCATCGGTGGGTTAGGTTCAGCGTTTGTTAGCGCGGGTTGATTTATTCAGTGAATACAGAAGCGAAACAAAAAGCTGAGGAACCCTGGGACAACATCATTCACGCGCGAGAGAACTCATCGGCTTCTTGTCTTGTATTTGCGGGTTTTTTTTTGGGATTTAAAGGGGTGGAGGGGAAGGGTGGGTTTGGGTAACGAACCTTTCCCCTTCCCGGTTGGACCCCATCGGTGGTGTGGATAGTTGTGTGCGCTTATGCCTTCTTTCGCGATGGGTTTTCTAGTTTCGGCGATTACGGATTCACCCTAAGTTTGCTAGGGTTAAGGTAGTTTTCCGTCCATTTTCACCACCTTGCACCACGAGATTAGGGGTGCTGAAGGAGAAGCCGGGCTAGTGTTCCCACCCGTCAAATGTAAGGAAATTTAAATATTCAAACCTCGCGCTTGTCTTCGTTGCATGTTGTGTAGTCGGTTGTTTTCGGGCCCTTCGCCACCAGTTTCTACATCCAATAGTTCTGGATGGATGAATGAACGGATGGACGACCACAGTGGTTACGGTTCCGAGTTCCGGCTCGCGTGTTGATACGTGCAGTCGCGTTTGAAGGTTTGATCGGCGGCTGTCACCTTCAACCTGAACGGGGGGGTTTTGTTCTACTATTGTTCTCCCATTGAAATACACACACACACAAACAGGAACCTAGTCGCGATATTTTATCTACGATTTTTATACCTTTTTTTGTTGTTATTGTAGCTTCCCATTCACTCACAAATGGTTAATAATCGGTTAATCGAGCATAAAATAACATTACTTTTAACGTCTTCGTTTTCTTTTTCTCTCCATTTTTTTAGGTAATGTTAGTTTGCCGGTTGGACATGCCGAGGTCGTTGTCACCATTGCTGAGCCACGATTGCGCGGGGCCGGTGGGTAATATAAAACTATTGGCCTTTCCGCTGCCGCCACCTTCATCGTCTGCTTCCGGGTGGGAGGGCGTGTGAAGGGGACGTGTAAGATAAAGAAGAAAACAGGAAGGAAGTTGTGGTGAGAATATTAAATCGCTTAACTTTTGTCGCTAGTGGTTGGCTAGTGTTTTGGCCGTTAGAATCTTGCCATCACCGCACAATGGGCATTTGGCGGGATGAAATCAAAAGAAATCGGATTTGTGCTGGATTTATACCGAGGATTACTTCGAAAACAGCTAGCTTAGTTCAATATTTGTTTAGTACTTTTTCTCGTCAGATTAAAAGATGTGTAGGCTGAATTTTTGTTACATAATTGTTAAGCCTTATAAGAGGATCGATTAACCTTTGATATTGCTTGTTTCTAAAACATAACCTTCAAACCTTCGACGATAATTTTATCCATACATTTCTCTAATACAGCTCACTGTCCACCGTACCAATTGTTACACTGGAAGATGCTTCTTTATGTGTTCTTAATTATTTTGCTCTCATCTGGAATTATTCTACACCGTGTGCAGAACATTAGCACCCGGCACATACAGCCCTCCGTGAGGAAGCTAGTGCTCATCACAGGAATGTCATTTTTAATGGGATTTTTTGCACCCAAGAAAGTGCACCATCATCATCCGCCTATTTCTGCCTGTTGTAGGACAGAACGTCGAAGGGCAAATGTGGATAACACGCGCTAGCTTCCCACTCGCATAAAGCCGCGCATAAACAATAAGTAAGCCATCGCATATCTTTTACCTAATTGAACCGAAATGTCACGCTACGTCGCATTGTCGCATAAGGCCGTCGTGTCGCTGCCGTGGTGCGTCTGATGATGCAGTTCCCGTTTGGTTCGTCGTGGAAGTTTTGTTTGGTGAAGCCAAAGCATTAATGTGCCCGCGATATGCATGCAACCATTCCGTTAGGTTTCGTTCCCTTGCTTGTGGTGAACTTCAGCCTTCTGCCCGTGGTGCTTCAATAACTCATCCCAATTGCATATCGTCTTGATTGCACCCTCCGTCTCGCTGTGGCTGTGTGACTCTCTGGTTGACAACAGAGCGCACTCCAAAGTCCCACCGACCACTCGGATACATTCCATCTAACGACCACGGACGAACTGTGCACATAATTTATACGGATCTCGTCTTCAGCCGCCTCCCACGCGCTTTCGGCGTCGGAAGAAATTGTATTGGTGAAGATGTCCGGCTCGGTTTTGGACCGCAGCAATACGAATGCATGCGTTCGATACGCGCACGTTCAGTGCTGCAGCAAACTGGAACAATTCCCCTCGTTGATACACCAGAAGACGACATCTGTCGCTTAGCGTCCCCTTTTTACGAGAACGCTTCAATCACGAGCCGAGGTGTGGGCGTTTGGCGACGACCTCGGCGAGCACTCGAGCGCACGCATAGCCGTAAATGGTGCCGAGACTACTCGGCACTGTCGCTCCAGCTGCAGCTTCTTGTGGCGGTGGTTGCATCTCACAACTATAAAGATGCTCCGTTTTGGAAGATATAAAACTCCGCACCGTTCCCAGCTCAGGTTCGGTCTCCGAAGTCCGATAAAGAAGATTGGAGCGTCTTCCACGGGAAACAAAACCCACGCCCGCGTCGTATGAACTCTCTTCCAGCAAGACAAATTGCGCCATCCGACTGTGATCGCGCCCCAAATGATGATCCGCGATACGGTGTGTACCGAAATCTAACCTCACTTCTTTGGGGGGAAAATAAACTGGAGGACGGTAAGAAGAGCTCCTCCACCTTTGCACAGGAACATTCATGATTGATTCCTCAATGAGCTGTGCTCAGTAGGTTTGATTCGCTTTGCAAAGTCTGTAGATACTTAGGAGGATCTTTCGGGGAAAAAAAATGTATTTTTGAGGCACACCTGAGTATCGTGTCCATACTTATGTTTCACCATCGCCTTTTTCTTCTCTCTTTCTCTATCTCTCGTGCAGCCTGCCTCATGTGGGTGGCTTTTGACTCTCTCGCATGTATGCTCACACCTCCTCGTGAGCGGAAATGACCAAATTGGGCTGCAATATAAACAAACAAGTTGGCAAGGGGTGGGTTTTGGGTTCTTTTTTGTTTGTGCCATTCTCACACTCACTCTTGATCGCCTTAAACAACACCTACTACAGCTTGACTGGATCCTGAAACCCACATCCGGGCGAGGGTGTGTCCAGCTAAGACAGGAGAGGAAGCAAGGAGACCTCCTTCAATATGGGAGGTTTATGATCGCCACAAATTTACTTTTGATTTCGTTTCGTGGTTAAAAGTCTATACCAGTGGAGTGCGCATACTTCCACCACCAGTCATGTGTCAACGTCCGGCCTGGCTGTCCGTACAAGGGCGTTGACGACGTTCTTCTTTTTTTTTTTTTTGCTTCATTTCAAACTTCCTTCACCACCGCTTCCTTGAGACTTGGTGAAGTCGTCTTAAGTCTGCACACGCACACGTCCATCACCTAGCGCGAGATGGAGCAACAAGCTTAAAACGCGCACGGTGAACGATCGCGATACGGATTTGCTTATTTATTTATGTGCTTTTTTCGCTTCAAATTTGCAACCTCTCGAAAATGTTAGTGTTATCTCGGTTAAGACTATGCCAAAGCTTCACTGCTGCTGCTGCTGCTGCCATCAATGCCGATCGCTCTTATTGCATAAAACAAAAGTGCGATCGTCGACGTCGTCCCGTCGTCACCCGGCTTAAAGCTTAACATAACGCGACGTAACCGACGTGAAATAGACGTGGATTTAAGGCGTTTTATTTCGTTGCTCTTCTTTGCTTTTTTAACAAAAAACAGTCACTCACTCGGCGTCGGGTTCGTTTTGAGGATTGAAGTATATTCGATATAACGACAAGGAGGGAAAAAAACACCTCAACATCTCCCTAATAAAACAGCAAACATACCGCAAAGAAAACAGGGGCACAAAAGTATGATCATTTTACTTTCAAATCGCTTGCAGCGCACCGTGCCGCACTAATAAAACTGTAAAGAAGCGGGACAAGTAGACGCAAAGGCAGCAGCGTGCAAAAAATAGCTACGGAATCATCTCGTCACTGCAATCGTGATCGTTGGTGGTTTGTTTTATATACCGGGAAGGTGCATTTGAGTTGTTTCTACGGGTTTTGTTTTGTTTTATCATCGTCTGTCTGTGCAGCAACGGTAGAGATCGTTTGAAATTTGCAACCAACTTTGATTTCTCTGCGTGAAGGAAGCGAACCAGAAAATAAAACTTAAAAATCAGGAATCTGGGTTCGTCGCTTGCGGCCGTACAGGGGCAGGATGAGTGAAGTCTCCCGCGCTAACACTAGCAAAAGTGAGGTTTTTCTGAGCCATTTTTTCTCTTTTTTCTTCCTTATGCTCCTTCTTTCTTTCCGTATGCTTTCGGTTGAGGGAGGTTCACGAGAACTTGTTACTGATTAGGTACGGTCCTGATCCATCAGCTGCTGCATGGCGGCTTTGTTTGCCAGGTTTCGTGCTTTTATTTTACCTCTTTTCCGTATAAATGTGTCTTTAAGCTGCCTATAATGTACTCCATATTAGAAGGGATAAGGCACCTAAAAATCTGAACCTCGGTTGCTGCATCAGACAAACTTCTTCTCCCTTTTTATTCCTGAAAAAAGCACCCTCGTTTCGTGTTGCGTGCTCCACCATATCGACAAGGGTGGATTAGTTTTGCATGCAATCGGCAGAGGCCCTTTTGATCGGTTGGCGAATGTTTCGACGTGATGAACGGAGGAATGCAGTTCGCTTTCCGGTTCGCCGTACCGTGGCACGGTGGTGCAATGTTTTCTGCTCCCGGTCGGCCGGACCGATGGAAACGCCTGGTCGTTGACGAGCGGTCATTAGTCTCGGTGGCTGTGTGTGTGTGTGTGTGTTGGTTGTGTGGGGCAGATTTCTCCCTCGACCTAATACTCACTTTGGGGCCGCAAGTGAAGGGGAAATATAAATTGATGAACTGGCTCTATTGGGTGTAGCAGCAGCACCAGCAGCAAAGCCACCCGATACGTCCGTCCGTTTCAAAAAATGAGGGCTCCATAATTGGCGAGCTGCGCTCGCATTCGGATTCGAGATGTGCGAAAACTGAGCAAAAGGGTTAGAGCTAAAGAAGGGTGGGAAAGAGAAGGGAGAGAGGGGAGTAAAGAAATAAGTAAACCATCCATCGATAGGCATGACTTCTCAACAGCTGCTGCTGTCTGCTGCTGGAATTTAAATGCTGCTGCAAAATGCCGCCTTGCGCCGGGTGGAGATCGACCGCCACCGACAAATCGCCTATCTTCCCGTCTTCTCTCATCCTCCCTTCCCCTCCCCCCCCACTCGAAGAGATAGTCAACTCCAGCACGAGCGCGATCGCGTTTGCGAATCGTACGATCGCGCTTTTTTCTGTGTTGTGTCGCACTCTACCAAGCTCGACGCTCTTCATCGCAGCCTTGTTTCGTATGCTTGTTTGGGGGCTTATGAGCCGTTGCAATTTTGAGACGATCGAAGGTGAAGCCATTCGACTGTTGTACTAAATCTCCCTCCCATCGCGCTGGCACGACTTGGGGAGAAAGGTTGAGCAAAAGTGGTGAAAAAAAAAAATTAGCTCGCGATCGCAAATACCGAAACCTGAGATCATTTCGAGGGATGAAGAGGAAATGGAGGCCAATTTACAAAACGCAGGCACATATATACACACACGTTGCGTCCTATCGGAGCGATAGTATGCGCAAAAACAACACACATTTCATCTCCAGACTCCGTTTTCCGGTGTTTATGCTGAGTTTGTGGCGCGTAACCTATTTGACGAGTATCGAGTTTTAAGGGTTTTCGTTGGTGGTTTATGTTGTTTCGCTTTTTTTGTGTTGTCATGTTTCTTTTTTGCTGATCGATGCGTGTTGTGTTGTGCTAATCTCGATTGGCTTTCTCAACCGGGGAAGGGTCATGCTTGAGGTGAGGACAATTACTTGCCTGTAAGTTGTTTGTATATTGTCATAATTGATTACGAAGGTTAATTATTCAATTTAAGCAGTATTTTAATGTTAAATTGATTTACTTTACAGCTTTATTGTCGTTTCCTTGAATTGAATGAAGCTTTGTATCTGAACTATCAAATCACACAAGTCACATAAACTCTAAGCTAATAGAAAATAAACATTTAAAAGCCATCATAATTCGCTACGATCGATGATCAACGCTGGAAATTAGGTTTAGATTAAAAACGCTTTCGGAATGAATAGGACTGCAAAAGAAGGATGCCACAGCATTTCTAACCTCACGGCGGCCCTCTGATCATGATCTGTCGAAGATATGTGTGCCTTTTGAGACCACCAGCACCCTGGCCACCCGCGCCACCCCGGCACCGCACGGCATTCCACGCGCGTGGTACAATAAATGGACGCGATATGTCGATATGTTGGCGTTTAGAGTTCGTGATGAGCCGCCAGAACGGTACGGAGCGGGCGCTGTGCGCTAGATTGGGGCCAGTTCGTTCGTGAATGTGTGTGTGTGTATGTGTGTTTGCCTTACTCCGGCATTTCATTTCGAACCTCCACAACCTTCTCAACCTTCTCCCTCGTTAGCAGTGGAAAGGGATCGAGCATAAGTATTAGTCGCAGGGGGCGGCTTCGGGCGGGTGGGTGTTATGCGATGCCCTAGCGCACCAGAGCAAACGTGATCGACGCGTTATGGAGATCGTGCTGGAAGACGACTGTATGTATGTGTGAGAAAGCAAAGCAGGCAAACGAACCAATGGACAAAACAAAATTAAAGTATGGTAGAAGGCTGTACAGTGTGAGCTTTTTCTACGAAACACCAGCGAAGGAAAACAAAAGCATGAAGTGGAATGGGTGGGGCAAGGAGGGTAAGAGAAAGGCAGGGTAAGGAGGAGGAGGTTCAGGCAATCACTCACCGTTATGCTTATGCTGTTAGCGATGAGCCGTCTTATGCTGCTGGTGATCTTTGCTCACCCTTCACTCCACTCACCCCCTACCACCACTTTCGGTGTGTCCCATAAGAAGGCAAAAAATGTTATTTTGATGCCGTTGCTAGATTCGTCTTTACCTCTTCCAATAACTTCCAAAAGGGTGGCAAGAGCATGGGCGCTGTTTTTCTTTCGACGCCATGCCGACGGATTCGTTGTTCCGACGTGTCCGCCGCATGCATGGCTTGGTGTAAACCACGCGCGTTTGACGAGCTGGCCACGGGCAGCGAACCGAGTGATGGAAGACCTGTTGACATTTCGAATGGTGGCGCGAGCGCGATATGGGAAACGAAGCAACGAAATAAATGTTTCGCCTTACAGTGTGCTCGTTCGCCGATTAGAGGGAGTTTTTTTTTGTCTTTTCGTTGCTTTCATGTCGCGCGCGCTTTGCGGGAAAGCGGTCGCCTGTTTTAAGAGAAAAGGGATTAGCAAAATTGGCAAATGGCTGACAGATGGGAGATATTTGATGTGTTGCTTGTGCGAAAGGTTTTAGAGCGGGATTTTACGGCCGGAATGAATGGTGATTTGAAAGATAATTTTCAATTTGCATGTTTTTCTAGCATACAATCCATTAAACATTAATTCGAGTGTTAATATTTTATTGAAATTTGTCATTGTCATTTCAATAGCAGCTCATGTATGTAATCAACAATTTCCCTTCTAATTCATCATAACGGACTGATGTATCGATGGTTTAAAAATTAAATAAAACCCCTTATCACCGTTTTTTAACCCTTTTACAATAGCAGAAAAGCACCAAAAACTGTTTGCCAATTTTCTCATACCAGCATCTTAACTAATTTAACCGTTCAGCTTTATGTTGCATACATTACACGCGTATTAGCATTTGGTCTTTTCATGTTTTAACTGCCCTTTAGTTGTCTCGTCTCCATTGACGACTGTGCTCATGAACGACCATTCACTTGCTGCAATCAACTCCTGGAAGCATAAAATGTGTTCCCTCCCCTCTCAACCACCATGCACCACTCATTCCACCGCGCACTTGTGCAACAGTCTCCGGGTTCGGACTCGAAGCTGCATCAATCACTGCGCCCATAGGAAGACGCTTCTGGTGGTGCTGCGCGTTTGACCATCGGTTTCCTTTTATGTTGCTTCTCGAAAGTGGGTGGCTCACTGTACACGCCCTTAGCCCTTGTTCCGTCATATGTGCTGCGCCTGCCTTGCGCTGGGAACGAGGTGACCGTTTCTCAGTTGACTATCGCTAAGCAAGACGGCGACGGTTTATGCCGCATATGATTATGAGTGTTTTGAAAAGAGATTGTATGCGTGTAAGAGGTTGAGACGGCACGGAAACGGGGCTCCCGTGTGTGTGTGTGTGTGTGTGCTCTTCCTTTTTGGCCTGAATGTGTAGTACACCCTTCGGATAACACCTTCACCCTTTTGCCCTGGACAACGATTTATCTGTTTTGTCGCGCTGCTGCTGCCGCTAGGAAAACACTGTCCCTCACAGGCTAGTAACTCCACCTAATTCCGTTGCCCTTTAACAATAGTGAGCCCAGAGTAAGGAGGACACAAATTCCGCCTTCGTAAAAAAAGGGAAGGAGATAGATTCCACCAATCGTATGTGTTTGACCTTTTTGGATTAGTATTGACACTTGGGCAACGACAGAAGCAAAGTAACCTTTACGGCAGGAAGGTGATTCGGGTCATGGTGCACGGTTACGAATTTCGGCGAAATACAGTGGCAAAGTGAAACAAATTTACCGAAAGCTATAAATTTCAATGCGCACCCATTAAACGCGGTGAATACAGATACAGGTTTGAGTGGTTCTTAATGCCTATTCTAACCACAGTATCTCTTAGGTAGGACCGAAAGCAACATTGGCATGTTTTGGTTGAATAAGGCAGTGCTCTTCTGTGAGCGAGTAGCGGCGTTATCGGTTCAAATCTACTTCTGTTCCGTCTTCCGACAGTATGGCACAATTTGTATTATTTCTTCCATATAAAATGGTAAATATAAAACACCAAATTGCGCAAGAGTAGAAACAGAAAATTATTTGGGAGGAATTTTCCACATTAATGATGAATAGTAACGCCCTTAGAAGGAGTTTTTCAACACATCTCCACACACTAGGCACACTAGGCACACATGGAACCGCATCAAAACAACCACACAAACACCACTAATCGATGCAAAACGTTGTCTAAAACTGCCGCCTTTGCTCTAGCTGTCGTCGTCGTCCCTCTATGACACTCGGAAAATTCCTTCCGTGTCGCGTTTTTTTAGAACGCGTGAAAAACATTTACCACCGCGTTCGCGTTACTAATCGATTTTGATGATGGTTGTTAAAATAATTAAAGTTTGATTATGTTCGGGAGAGCCCGTTAATGGAATCGTATGGAAGTATCTGCGTTGTCCCGGCTTGTCCACCTGCCGCACCGCACCAAACACACTCCACACCCTTTCAAACTTCAACTTCGATTCCGGGTGGTTTCGATTTAATCCGTAACATGAGGCATCAAGCATACTGCATTGGAATTTTCCAAACCGTTCCGTTTTGCGAGGCTCACGGGAAAAAGGATATCAAATACAAGCGTTTAGAAAGGCCACGGTACGGGGGTCAGCGATGATTGGAAGAATTTGGGAGATGGGGTTGTGAGCTAGATAAAATCATTCCATTGCCGCAAGCAACGAGTTCGTCGTCCTAATTAGCGCTATTTTAGGGAGCAATCGGGAGGGAGCGTCAGCGAAGGGCACATATTTCCCACACGCTCTCCGATCTCCGCTCGGATGCCCCGTCTATCGCCGAGTTTTTGTAAAGTTTGCCGAGAGCTTTTGCGGTCAGCCGGAAGTTAGTTTATGCCATCTAACCAGCGGTGGTTCGTTATGTATATGTAGCTCCAAAGTGTATGTGCTCTCCCGTGATCGTTATTTACGACGTGTCCCTTCTCTCGACACTTTGCCCTGTGACACTCCACCGGTGGTTTTTTTTTCCGGTACGCAAACACGCGCCGTCACGCCATCGCCCCAATCGGGGAGACAGCGGCGCGAGCTGGAATTTGGAAATTGGAATGGGAATCCCTATCGAACGCCATGCACGCCCGAGTTGGGATCGATCGATTGATTGATTTTGATGCTGCGGCTTTTTTTTTTGGTTTACGCTGCCTTTGCTATTATTATTGTTGTACCTGCTTAACGTGCATTGGCTTTTTTCCCTCGGTTAAGCTTTCTTCTCGCATCGTTCCGTCCAGTGGGCCGAAGCCTGGGAGCCTCTAATCGAACGTAACTGAAGCAAACCGAGAGGAGAGCAAAATAAGGAAGTGTGCGAAGTGAATGTAAGTAAAAGTAATGCCAGTTGAGATGGGCGTTGTGAAAAACAGCGCCGATCGCAATAGATGGAACTGCAATCAACTCCGGGGAGAAAATGGCTGCAGGAAAATGAAGAGGAAAAAGAGTGTAGATTTAAACGAGCTTCGGACAAACGATGGAAAGGTGACTTGATTAATTGGGCTAAGTAGTGGGGATTGAGATGGCAATAAGGAGGGAATGGTAACATTTCCAAAGATAATAATTGTGTGAAGATACATGTCAGTATTATCCTATTTTTGTTAAAGTACGTAGTGTCGTTTGATTGTCGTCTTTTCTTGTGTATTAGTTAAACTTTGCGAAAGCATTTTTTCTGCTTTGATTGGGATAATACGAGAAATTGTTAGATTATGATTTTTTAGTTGTTATGAAACAGTTTCCTCATTCATATACCACCGACACCGTGCTCAGTAGGCAGGCGGGCGAGTTCACACACCATTTTGCCGGTGTCTGAATGCATCAAACGAAACGGAGTCATTACTTCGGGAGCCGCCAATGGCGTACGGGCGCGCTTGCTATTGCGTATGCAAATGTCAACGGCACGGCGAACAAACCCTAGAGCGACTCCGTTTGGCAATCGTCACCGGCGGCTCGCACCAACTATCAGCATCAAGCCGTGGACTGAACGCTTGCGAAAAAGCAGCAGAAATTCCGTGTGTACAACACCTTCTCTGCTACCACCCCCAATCAGCCAATCCATTACATGACCCTCCCCTGGTAGATGGGAGGCGATCCCAGTGACTTTCCTTTTCGTTTCATTATTTAACAATTTGGCTAAAGTATTTCAAAATGCTAAAAAAAAAAACGAACCTGGGCTTGCCGTTTTCGTTTTTTTTCTGTTTCACCGTTGTTTTGTCTTTTGCCTCCTGCCTGTACCGTGCTTAGCCCGTGCTCGAAATGGATCATATTGGAGCGGTGCACTTGCCACGATCATCGCCAGATGGCGCCAGCTAGTAAGACAGAAAGGCAACAAGCGTACAGCCGATTCGGCCGATCGGTCTTTGCTTTTTTGCTGGAAATGGGTATCGCGTTGGAGAGTGTGATGTAGAGTAGTCGGTAGTAGCCGCCGTTGTGCCGGTCGAAGGCGGTGTGTCGCAACCCGTGCGAAGGTTGACGCGTCGTCGCCATTCGTGCCTCGCAGGCATGCAATAAACGATGGCAAGCGCGGTGGGTCTCTGCCGATAACCTCCGTGCGGAGTTTGACCGAATGGTGTGATTTTGAGGGCAGAAAGTTTTCACCACAGTTTTGGAAATGAGGTTTTGCTGGTTGTTGGCGTATTTTGGAGTTGATTCCCATACTGAGAATCAATTTTAAGTGAAGTCTTTCTTCAGATTCATACCAATGCAAACACATTTTCGGCCATTTATTTGTTGGATGAGGATTATATTATTTGTAGTGATGTAATTGACAAGAATTTACAGCTCAGTAACTTATTCTGATGCTTAAACTAAGTTTGCAGATATTTTAAGTCTTTAAAGGAGCATTTTGTAATGCGAATTGTATAAATTTGGGCGTCAAATGTAAAAAAAACCCCTCCTTTACGTGGGTAACAACAAGCAAAATAACTGATTTTCCCGATTCTGATTCAAGGGAGCAATAAACGGTGCTTGAATGGCATTCGAAGGTGTCTATCGTATTCACCAAAGAATGCAGATAAGAATGGGCGCACATGCTTCAGATTTTTATGATGCTTCGAAATCGAAGTCGTAGATACAGACATTCAACAGCTCTCCTCCTATCGATTGGGTGGTTTTTACACCTGTTACAAAACACACGCGCCCCAAGAACTTCGTCCCCAATTTCGTTTTCTTTTTTTTCCGGCATAAAAAGTCAGCAACAAACTTCTCGTACACCTTTCTCGGTTAGGTCAAATCGCGACGGTATTCGGGTGCAACTGCTGATTAGATAAACTCCAGACGTCGTCGACGACGACAGCGACTACGATGGTGTCTTCCCGCTCAATTGCAAGACATTCCGTGATACTTGCGACTATTGCGTAGGTTGGCTGGAACGTCCACCAAAGCCCAACCGATAAAAGATTGTCGTGAAGGGAACGTCTCGCTTATGCTCGTTGGGTGAGCATGGGATGCTTTGTGGAGGGAGGGCAAGGTGCGGAAACTGTCGAATAGGGACTGTCTCAGTCGATGCCGCGCCGAAAACCTTCGACGGCGAGACTGGACGGCAGGAGGAAGAACTGTTTCTTAACATTCTCCACCGCAACCGAGAGGAAAGAAGCAGCAATATTAACAACATTCAAACCAAAAAAAAAAAACATCTCACCCACCCCACCGGTTGGTACAGATAAGCAGCACGAGCTGGGCGATGTGTGTTCCGTTCAGGGTGACCTCACTCCACCTGCTTAACAAATCAAAACAAAGCGACCATGAGAATAATTGGAGTTGCGGTCAGCCAAAAAAAAAAATCACACACACACACACTGCCTCTGCAGGGACGATTTCTGGTCTACGTCTTTTCCTAAACTTTTCGTCTTCATCCGGAAATGAGACCCCTTTCGGTGGACTGTGGTCTTTGACTGTATTTTTTTTCCTTTGTTCGCTTGATGATTTGATTAGTATGAGCGTCTGTCCACCGGGGCAGAGCGAATCGTCCAAGAAACAAATATCAAATAAATAACCAAAGACGAATATGCCATGATCACTTACGCGTCAGTTTTCGGGTGTCGGCCGACTGGCAGGAAACACCGTAGGTGTTTAACATCCACCGGAGCCAGCTGTCAGGCTAATGGATATCATAGTGCGCGAGTAATGTGATCTCCACTCGGGAAAGGGGGGGGGGGGAGGGGGAGGGGGCATCGCCAAAAGGGCACCGGAGCCAGATGACGATCGTCCGATAAAAAAGCGATCAATCATGCCGATGATCATCATCGCAGCACACTCCGAACTGAACGTCGAACCACAAACCAACAGTAGTAGGAGGAGGCGGCAACTAAGTGGCAGTTTCGAAACGAACGAAAACTGAACCGTACATGCATGCGTCCGTGGAGCGACCGACCGTCGGGAAGAGTAATTTCGGGTGATATATCAGACTTATAAGGGGAAAAACGACAGTGCGTTGCATCATGTGCAGTGGCGAGTCCACTCCGGGGGGAAATCACTATCATTATTGCTACCGTTACCTCACCGACGAGTTGGTTTGGTTGTGACGATTTGCATCCGTGTGTGCGTTATTGGAGTTGATTTGGAAGGCAGCTACTCTTCCTAACATCAGAATCGATCGATGGCACATTGGATTGCTTGGAGTTTTCGTTTCTACTCCAGCTAATCAGCCTGAATGTGTGTGTGTGTGTGTGTCTTTGTAGGCAAATATCGGTCGTTCCGTTCCGGCGAAGGAATTTCCGCTTCAGTAAATTCGTTTCTCGTCCATCTCGAGCCAGCAATCTCGATTTGGTCCAATGCTTGCAATTTTATGTCATCTAACCGAAAGCTGGGCAAATTTATTGCGAGAGGATATCCCGTTTGGTTGATTTTTTCAAATTTATGTTTAATATTTATAACAGATAACGCTGAAATAATAAGATTTTGTTGATTTGAGTTGATTACTTATATCTTAGGAGAAAAGACAGACGAATCCAAACGATTCAAAGTCTCTATTAGCTAACTAATCAATGAATATAAAATGGCGAATCTTTCTCTTCCACAAGAGAGAAGTTTGAAGAATAGAAAACCACTTATAGAGCATTAACAAATCAGCTAAAGTCCTTTTATCCTTTCTTTCACACATCACTCTCTGCTCGATCTTCGTCTTATCGAAGTGATCATGATATCATACCGAGACGAGACGACTGCGACTGTGATTTCGAGCATCCATCTCTAGCCCGTGCTCGCTCACGCGCTCACCGATATTTCGCTCACGCATGGCTTGCTTTTTGGTTTAAATTTACTTCCCTCCCCCACCCTTCGAACACCCTCCCTACCCGTTCCAGCCCCACTCAGTCTCATGTATGGAACGAACGGGTGGCGTTTTGTGCACATAAGGCAACAACAACAACAAAAATGCGTCTCACATACAAACCCCCAGCCGGTGGCGTCGGTCGTCGGTTGGGTCGTTGCGTTGAGTTTGCCTTCTTCTTCGCGCCCTTTACCGGTTGCGCTTTACAGCTCCGCCTTGGAAGGAGTTGCATTTGCAGTGCCGTTTTGCTCAGTTTCGCGTTCGGCGTCGATCGAGCGCGCGCCGTGGACACCATGCGCGATCCACCCCAGAGCAGCCACAACACCTTCCGGGAGCGTGCTTCCCACTGCCCATCACTACCTAGCCCCCCCCCCCCCCCCCCTTTTTCGCATCGCTCATAAGTGGCGTGTATTTGTGTGCATGGTGACCTCGAGCGAACGCAAACGAGCACAAACCCGGGGAACCTGACTGAGAGGCCCCGGCCTGATGTGATACGACGACAATGAGAAGGCAAATTATTTATCATCTGTCTCATCCGCGGGTGTGTTGCCACCATTTCCCATCCTCCATTCACCACCACTCCTCTCCCTCAGAACGGCACGGAATCGAAATAAAACGCAACCAAAATGAAGCTTGTGAAGCATCTCCCATCCGCACTACGCACGTTGTCCCGTAGCCCGGTCCGCCCGAACCGGGAGGGATGTTTCATTTTTATCGAGTTGTCGCTGCGTATATGCGTTTTTGTGGTTTGTTGTTTTATTTTCCCTTCTGGCCTCCCTGCATCCGCTCCACTCCATCGACTTCTTTAACAAAAACCTTACCGACGTTATTTCCATTGCGTTATTATTGTGTTGGCTACTTTTCTGCAGCACACGCGCACGCGAACACGACACGCACACGCCGTCCGGTGTACCGGTAGAAGGTAAACGGAGGTTTTGGAGGGGAGAAAAATAGAATAAACACCTTACCCGACTCGTAAACCATCCACTAGCAATCGGCAGCAGCAGCAACATTGGCTCCAATTGCTTTATAAGGTTGTTTTCGAATCCTTCTTAACTTATACCCCTCCCGGGGTTTAGCCTTCGCTCGTTGCCCCGGTGAAGGATCTGCACTTGAAAAGCTAAAGGACAATCCAACGATGCGAGGCAAGGCAGCGGTAGTGGTTCCGATGAGGTCATTGCATTTTTCGATCGAAGAAGCGCGCAAAGTTTTGACAGAACGATCTGCATACAGTCGAGGTTTCCTTTTTCGCACGCAATCACCGTCCGGCAGTGAAGGGAAGTGGTGGCCAGTGGACGCTTGTTGAGAATTTGTTCCCAACCCTGAGATTCTCCCGCACCCGGCTAAAACCGCCACCAATCGTTGCATCTCTCGTGGCCATGATGATTGTTGGTATTATTTTTATGCTTATTAATACATTTCGCCGACCGAACGATCGTTTCCTCGGCTCTCTAGTCTGTCCGATAGCCGGGCCTGTCTGGTGTCGAGTTTGCCATTCTTCACTTGCTGCTGCTGCTAAAGAGCGATCCCTGGATCAAATGGGAGGGTGAATGGCGAAAGCCTCGATCCTATCCACCTCATCCACACCGAGGGGTGAGATATGTGCGTACTACCGGTCCCGGGGCAAAGAAGAACGCGAAAACATGGATGCGGAATGTGCACTCCGATGCAACCGATCCAAACAGCGGATACGATGGGAGATGAAGCAA
Organism: Anopheles maculipalpis; assembly: GCF_943734695.1. NCBI lineage: Eukaryota > Metazoa > Arthropoda > Insecta > Diptera > Culicidae > Anopheles > Anopheles maculipalpis. Next base: position 88,168,692 of record NC_064872.1, read on the forward strand.
GTCACAGGCACCGAAGGCGCTCGCGCGCGTTCGCTCGCGTACACTCTCGAGGAAACAAAGAATCAGCCACAAAAAGAAACACAGAAGGACCCCAAGAGAAGCTCGAGCACGACCACGGGTACGGACAGAATTATGGGGATAAGCTTGTGGTGGGGGTAAAGCTCGGAAGTGTTGCACCGGGGAAGAGGACCGATGTTGATCCTTGAGAAGGAAGAGTCATAAAATCGTGTGGAGTCCATTCGAGTTAAGCAGGAATGTCCATAAATTAAATGCAAACTCATTGTCAGCGAGCTGTATGTATTGATTTGTAGTAAAATGATTTAATTTATTACACATACAGAACAAACAGAACCTAATGGAGTTTTAAGCTATCGATTGTCATGTTGGCGCCTTCGCATAGAAGATCCTAAAGTTCTAGAAAAGCTTCTACGGTTCAATTCGCCTATTATGGTGTTGATTTGGAGTAATTAAATTTTCAGTAAATAAACCTTTAAACTGTAGTAAGTCAACATGATTGAAGTTCTTCCCTCGTACATTACGACTTGATCGATAGAGTATTGATCATCGTTCGCAACAACAACCACTTCGTCCGTCCGATCTGTCCTTCCAGAAATTAATCGCTACGAATCGGTATTTATATCCACATCTTCCTTTGGTTAGTTTTGTAAAACAGTTCTCCCCGCCCCGGACCTTCCATCTCCAGACCCTCCCCCCCCCCTCCCCACAACAACCACTCTCTTCTCCTCTGCGCCCTTTTAAGTATCGTTCATTGTCCTGCTGCTTCTGCTGCAGACACAACGCGCATCAGATTTGTTTCCCTCTGTTTTCATTGCCTGTTCTCAGTTAACAACGCATCGGCAGTGGCTCTCGGCTCGCTTACAGCCCCCGAACACACCGAAGAGTGGTTATATTTCAGAGTTATTCACTTATTTATTGCCCCTGTCTCAGGCGCCCGGTCGGTCAAGTCTCGAATCTGCCCTTCCTGAACCCTCTCTCTCTCTTCCGCTCGTTCCCTCCCTCTCTGTTTCTACCTCTTTTTCCCTGGCTCGGTATGAAGGGTATGTACTTCACAAGTTCTCCAGGGCGGCAGATAAATTCGATTCCATCGGCTTTTAATTGGTCGCAAGTACGATCTTTCGCGGTCGCAGAATCGGACGAATCCAACCCATCCAACATTCTCACCCCATCTTCCTCCCCCCCCCCCCCCCCCCTTCCTACCAATGATAATGGCCGTTTGCACGAACGTCCAGGGCCATTCTTGGTTCCAAGGTGTGCGGCATCGATCGGTGGTGGATTGCATGTGGCAAGCTAAAGGTCCTACTCCTCCTCGATCGAGCACCATGGAGTGTGTTTCTGTGTCTGCTTCTTGTGCTACCCGTGATTTGCTCGCCAATTCGACAAAAGGTCTGCCTTTGCCGCTTGGCTAACAACAACAGCACCATCGGCCAACCACTCTCTTGCAGCTCGATGCGCTGCAATCGCACCAATCCATCGGTATCGGTATCGGATCGGTATGCTAACGCGACCCAAGACGCTTCATTATTGAACTAGTTTTCCAAAGCTCCCAAAAGGGTGAAGCAGGTAAAGGGGTGCCAGCGTTCTGAGGCTCGGGCAGGAATCGGATCATAATTGTTTGCCGATATCTCAGAACGGTTTTACGCTGCACGGCGGATCCGAATTATCGGGAAAAGCTTCATGCTTAAGTCGAGCACACTGCAACGACGTGCGGCGTAATGATCGGTTCCAATTATTCGTAGCTCATTAAAAATGATTGTACGTCAACGGTGAAGAAAACGGAACGGTTGCATGAGTTTCTTTATTTCTGTTTCCGCGAACTTCGCGAGGTTTCGTCTCGTGGTTTTTTTTTTCACGTTTGTTGAAAACGAAAAATTATATTTCGTAAAATAATAATAATACATCACACCTTAATTTATTTGACAGAAAATGGGTTTTTTTTGCCCTCCAAAACTTGCATTGAGTTTAATTGCGACAGTTTATTGCTTCGTCAGTTTCGAAGGGCGTTTTTTTTTATTTAAATCGCCCACTAATGTGGCACAATAATGCCTTGCCGCACATGAAGGGGAAGCGCTGAGAGCCAATATAAATCGCAAAGCCCCAAAACTGCACTGATTAAGTGATTTCAATTAAAAGTTCTCTTATCGACGAGCACGGAAACAACATAATTACCATAATGAACGATGCACAATGTGTTATATTGTTATTTTTCCTTCAACCCTTTTTTGGTCGTGGTAGATAAATTTCGTTTTGGTTTTTTTTTGTTTTGTTTGTGCATTTTGTTGCTGGTGTTCTTTTCACACAAAAAACACACATGAAAAACACCAGCTTCGGCTTGGCTTCTCAATCTGTAAATGTATTTCAGTGCGTTTTTATTTTTCCCTGTTTCTGTACCGGCTTATTTGAGAATTTCTTTATATGACAAAAATTGTACAACTACACAAAATGTGGCGTTGAATATTCGGTACATAAACAAACAAATAATGGCTTAACTGTGTATAGCTTTCATTGTAAAAAAAAATCAAGAAATTAAATTGACTTAAATAATCGTAATTGATATCAAACCCAAATTGACCGAAACTGAGTATAATGTGTAGAAGGTGAGTAGACTGACCCAATAATACAATCCCTCCCTTAAAGAAGAGAAAAATCGAACCTCATCTACTTCCTGCTCAAGGTAATTCACTCCGAAAACCGAGTAAAAAAAAAACTGGAGAAAACCAAATCGATCCAACCAAAACTGACCAAAACAAAACGAAAAAAGTATGCAACCCTCAAAGCACCACTTTCTCCACACCCTGTTAACAGGACGCTTTGGTGGAAAACAAGCTATGGTGGAAAATAAATTCATTTCCCCCTCCCCAGCACCAACGCGCACCACCTCTACGGCTGGAAAACCCATCGTGATTTTTACCTCCCTTTTTTTTGGGGGGGAGGATTGACCACGCGCATCGTTTTCCACCGGCGTTTCGGGCCGTCCTGAGCTTAACCTCAAATCAACATCCCGCCCTACATTCTGTACCCTTATTATGTGAGCCCGGCCCGACACCATAACCCGTCGAGTCCATTTGTGTCCCACACAATACACACCCGATGGGGCGCGTTTCCGCGGGCACAGAAACAAAAAAAAGAGAAAGCACAAAAGGGATGGAGCTATTCAACACCTCTTGCTTGCTGTTTTGTTTTCCCGCTTATTCCGATGGCCGCGGAAATTCATTTATCGATCCTTTTTGGCACTAGATATGGGTGTCATCGGTTTTATCAGATTCGGTTGGTGTGTGCGGCCGGGAAAACAACAACACCCGTGCCGAGTGCCGAGGTAGGGAATAAAAACAATAGAACAAAACTACAATCGCCGGTGCCGAAAATGACAACTGTTCATTATTTCACATTATCGCTCTATTGTTTCTTGTTCGGTTTTTTCTTTTTTTGTACTCGATGTGTTTGAGGTTTTTGGTGAGCTCCAGCATGTATGCTGATCATCGCACACAACCTCGCACTCTCTCTCTCTCTCTATTTCTCTCTTGAATATTTGGTATATTCTGATGAAAATGGTAAAAAAGAGCATCGCTGCTACTAGCTTGAAGGTGGTATAAAAAAAAAGACCGACTGAACAAATTATGATCCAGCGTACAAAACAACCAACCAGATACAGGGCGAAGGATGATTTTTTGTTACTGCTTTGTTGGCTACCAACCCTAGTTTAAAGGGCTCGTGGTGGTGGTCAAAACGTGTTAACTAATGGCATGGCATGGAATGCCAATGCATCCGGTGGGTAAGCCTGACAAAAGGCGGCTTAGTGGATGTGGGTGTGTTTGTGTGTAATGAAGCGTGAATCAATAACTAAATGGATATTGTGATAGGTGGATGAGACCGATTTGGATTATCCTGCTTACAGAGAGCGGTGGAGACGATCGATATGTGATCGCTTAATTTGAGTTAATGCTCGGTTTCGTTTGACTGGGACGATGTTTGGGCTATATTTCTAGAGCTTTAATTAAAACGCTGTCATTTCTATGGATCGAAAAGAAAATGTTTTTACCTTTTAAATTCATGCTTGCTATTCTTGCTAAGTTTCCCCTTTATAACAAGACAAAAAGACTCAACTCTACACCTAGCGCTCCAAGTGCTCCATTCTTAATCGATTTTCCAATCCACCAACCATCACCAACACCATCAGAGCTGGTCGAGTATTATCATAAGCAACACCGGAACCGTTAAACCGATCATCCCGAGCACCCTCACGGTCACGGTGGTATCGAACAAGCTATCGGGTGCGTGGGAGGAACGAAATCGGCTAAAGAAGACCCTCCCCGACTAAGAAATCAATGACCCTTCGAGAAGGCGAATCAAAGGTAGCGATGTACGAGCGCGCGTTCGCTTCAGTGCCGGTGCATCGGTAAGCCATTAATCGATCATAAAGCCTTTTTTTCTCTCGTCTCTATTTTTTCGCTTCCCACTGGAGGAAAATACATTCGAAATGTGTGTTCGTACTTATCTCTTGCGGTGGCGCGTTTGCGTGTCGCAACGGCATTCTACTTCGTCTGTCAGCCTACCTTTACCGAGTCAGCTCGATATGTGTAACAAAACGCATCAAAACTATCGGGAACTGGGAAGTGGACTACATGCCAGCTGGAAGGGTAAGAGAGAGAGAGAGAGAGAGAGAGAGAGAGAGAGAGAGAGGAGGTTGGGTTGGGTGGTGGAACCGTAATGGTCACATCACGGAAACGAGGAAACTAGATGGAGCTAACTAGGAAGAAAAATGGAAACAGTATTAGAGGGGATGGGTTGATGAAGATGGAAGGGAAAGGGCGGTTTGGCTGGAATCGTCCAAGGGTCACCAACGAAAGGAATATGCCCGAAAAGGTTGAGGTGGCTGACGGTGGTGGTCCGCTAGTGGTCACAAACAAACAAACAAAACTCTCGCTTCGCCATCGGAATCGCCGCGCAAGGAAGGAAACAGTATCGGTCCAGTAGTGTAGTGTGTAGGGCAGAAAGTAGTGCGAGAACCATCAGGGCGAATGTGGCAGTGGTGGGCAAAATTATAGTGACAGAGCTTTGATGAGCAGTTTTTTGTTGTGTATCGAATATTATGTCACTTAAAGCTTCGGAAGTATTTTCGTACCACATGAGGTTGAAGAGCAAAAACAAGAGAAAAACAAGAGGAAGGACTTAAACTTCTGTACCGATAGCAAACTAAGAATCTGCGCCTTCTTGTTGAATTGTTTGATAATTGATTGAATATTGCACTTCATACCCAAATCGCCATCTATAAATAATTCACCCAATATTGTGGCGACTTTGATCCGAATACTAAACCCACCACTGTAACAAGACCGCTTACTTACTCTCTGCCTGTTCGGTGTCTAGGGGTCGCACTCTTCCACTCTTCCAAATGTCCAGCAACGGTTGTCCGCATTGTGGCCCTCAAGGGTGGGTAGACCGGGGTAGCTGGTGGAGATGGCGAGGTAGCAAATCACTTCGCCTTATGCGAGCCAGTGCACACACAGCACAGAAGAAGGTCGTCGCTGTACGTTTTGCTCTGGCTGACTGTCTCCATGCAAACGTAGCACACGGGCAGGTGACGTAAGGAAATTCATGTGAATGCAGAGGTCTCGCCCTCAGGGGTGGCCAAACACCACACCATCATCCCCCATCCCGACCCGGCTGTAGGAGGCGGCGGCGACAGGAGGTTCGCCCTCGTTCCACTTCTGCTCTTTCTCCTCTTCATTAGTATATATACCCAGTTGTCCCTCCCTCCCTCTCTCTCTTTTCCTCACTTTGACTGCTCCATTCCATCAGAGTTTCATCGTCGTCTCAAGGCGTACGTTCGGAGCAGTCGTCGGCACCATCGATAGCGCGTCTTGGAACTCTGTGTGCTTGACTGTGTGCACAGGCGCGCGGGCGCCCGTGTGTGTTTGTGTGTGTATGCATAAGGCTAGCATTGTCGCATTTGCCACTGACCACACTGCCACCACCCATCGCCCGGGTGCCTCACTTCATAATGATGCAAAATCGCTCCAACGCAAACCGCGCGAAGCAAACGAAAGCCAAACGCGCGCGCCAATCCATCTGGGTTGCCTAGAAGGGGGAAGCGGGGCTCCTCTTACTTCGGATGTTTTCCATATCGTTCCTCCCCTCCCCCCCCCCCCCCTCAAACCGGGTTGTTTTGGGTTCGAGCCAGGGAAGGTTTTTATTTCTTTCGCCACCGACAAACGGCGACGTACGCGAACGACAACGATGAAGCGTCTTTCTCCCTTGGTTCTGTGCTTGTGTGTGCTTTGCTTTTTTGTTGTTGCTGTAGTTGTTTTGTTTGTTTCTTTTCGGTTCGATTCGCTCTTGTTTCGTTTCGTGCACCCATTCAGAAAGCTGGCTGGCTCGTCGTCCGCTGCTGCCATTTTCCACCCCCAAAATTCACCCCGAACGGCCGCTCGGGAAGCTTTTTCTGGAGTGTGTATGCGTCGCTGGGTGTGTTTGTGGTGTGCACCCTGAACGCTCGGACGCTTTGTCGAGCAATGATCAGAAACTCAAAATAATAATAGCAAAAGCAAAAATCGGCAAAGGGAGCGCATGTTAGTAATACTGGCGCAACCATTATTGCACGGAATGTCGCTCAACGGCGTGGACTCTCTTTCTCTCTCACTCTTTCGCTGCTACTCGGTGTGTATGTACGTGTGCAGCACACCAAACCGCCAGCGGGAAAATGAGGTTCAACTTTCGTCCATATCGGAAACATCGTTCCACCCTTCCCCTCTCCCCCACGCTTCCATCTCAAGTCCAACTCAAAAAAGCTCTCGCTCTCGGTCGCATGGCGTATTACGTGCTGTACGTGTGTTCAGGGGGCACTGTATGTGTGCGCTTATAAATTGAATATTTCACTTCACTATCTACCGGCTCGAAGCTATGTCAAGAGAGGCCCCGCACAAGCAAAAACCGCGGCAGGGGTGCCGTAAGGGTGAGGGGGCTTGCAAATGGGTGCTTCGCTTGCAAACCCACCTTTAACGGTTGGGAAATGGGAAAATGAGTTCATTTGGAAATGGTTCGAAAGAAAATTGTGACCGGGAGCAGGAGACGATGGGGTGGGCCACCGGCCTCGGTTTGTGCTGGAGACGGTAACCTGTGAAGCAGGTGTGTGGTACTTAGCCTCTATCCCGCTGGAAGAAGGATGGTGGTTGCTGATGGAGAGACGGGAGAGTGCGGAGAGATGTTAGAAGGGTGACACAGTTTCACCTAATTTTTCCTGGTTTTCCTTCCAACGGAAAAAAGGTTATCGCGCAGTAATAGAGAAACAAAAGTTCTTAAAACTGTTTTCCTTTGTACGATTACAATTGTGTTAAGTAAATTGAAGAAAAGCTTGTGTTTCGCTTATTTACTTAGCTAATTAGATTTAACCAAAATACTCTTTCTTCGTTTCGTGCCGCTTTATTCGGAGGAAGAATAAAAAGAGGAATGGCAGTAAATTAATCTCCAAAAGTGTCATCCATTGTTGCATTTATGGCATTTATAAACGCTTACTCCATACTTCCATTCATCCATTTATCACTCGCTCAGAAAATTAAACAAAAACCGAAATTCCCCAAAACGGCACAGACCGTCGTCGTTCACCACAGAAAAAAAAAGTCACTGATGGGGTAGCGTTCGGCTAACGTTCATTAGTCGAAAATCATGATTTAAGCACATTTCTTTCTGCTTACGTGAGCTTTTGCCACCACTGTCATCCACTGGCCGCAACATCATCACGTAAAGTAAAAAGCAAAAAATGTTTCCAAAACAATAATATAGCTACCGCCCGAAAGGTGGTTAAGACGGAGGGTTTTTTTTCCCAACGTTTCTCCACCCACTCAAGAAAACTCCTACAATGCCGACATCCAAAATAAGCATCTGCATCGGCAGGTTCAGCTTTTGTCGTCCATCGAACAGAAGTGCACATGTACGAACTGTCGAACGGATCAACACATGCAAACGTCTTGTTTCGCAAAACAGAAAGAAAGGGGAGAAAAACAATAGCAAAGAAAACTAAAGCACTGCAACAGCCGAGTCACGGCTTCGGTAGCGAGCAGTGGCTTCGGGCATGTATGCAACTTTCGCAGAAGGATGCGCCAGCCAATCCGCAACAATGTTGCAAGTGTTTGTCTCTTTATGACATAACCTATTTACGTGTGGCCTGGGCTCTGTGATGAGGGTGCCGTCGGAGCGGCTTTTTTTTAGTTATATTGTTTTTTTCTATTTATTTATGTACATCTAGCTGGATGGTGTTGATGGAAGATTACGATCGATTTAATTCAAAATCCTCAGACTTGCTCTAGGGTTCTTCATAAACGTTTTTGATCATTGTGATTTTCTGGAGCTTTCTCTCAAATTTTTTACATACAAACGTGCTTTAATAGTTCTGTTACTTGATTGAATATTTAATTATTTTCTCTAGCAAATACTTCTCTTGTTTCTGTTTATTGTTTACCTCTTAAAGTAGGCTTATATTCGATAAAATCGTGGTAAAATTTTTCTAGCTTTAACATTTGTCTGACTTTTTCATACTTCTCCTTTTGCCTTTTTCCTCTTGCTCTGTACTATTTTTTCTGTTTTCTTTTTTTAACGTTTTTTTTTCTTATTTTTTACTGTTTTTTTTTGCAATTGTTTCATTCTCGTTTCCAGTTGTACTAATTTGTTGGGAAACAAGCTTCATTATCTTCTTGCCTTCATCAAAGTGTAACCAATATGTGAATAAATCAACCAATAAATAATGAATCTTTTTTCTCTGTTTTTTTTTCTTTTCTTCCCATTTTCCCTTAGGTATGGGTCACAAAACATTACTCATGTTGTGGAGATAATAAAAATTAACAGCAACCAAAGGTACGACCCATTCAAACTTGACATTTACACACTTCCACACACATACACTCGTTCAGAATCCGCGCAAATAAACGACCCAAAACGTGCACCGTATGTGTGTACCACAATTAAACAACCATCTTGTCGCTAAAACTCTGTCATCGTGAGGGTCGCTTCGAGGCAGGAAAAAACAACACTAAACCACACATATGCACATACACACACACAGAGAGAGAATGGACGACAAAACGCGTCAAACGGAACGGAAACATAAACGATTCCCGGCGTCGACGGGCAGCGCGAACGAAGCGAACGCAGCGTGAAACATTTTCAATTAAAGTTAATAAATCTTTACCCCCATTTACGACTGGCGATGAGTACTGGCTGGTAGTACTGGTTCGCTTGGTTCGGGCGATTTGTCGTACGGGACTGATGATTGGTGTGACGCTAAAAGGCTTCGATGTTTCGTTCTCTCCCGCTCCTTGCGCTTCGGTGCTTTCCGCTTAGATCAACCTTCCCGAACGCATACGATTGATCTGACCAGGGGAAAAATTAAAGACAGAAACGTATCGAACGCTTTTCCTAGCAGAGTTTAAATTTTCATACACTTGGCGACCCTTTTATGGTGTGCAAATTGTATCCGGTTCATTCATTAGACTTTTGCCTCCTCGGCTCATACATCAAGGGTTTCGTACTTCGGAAATGGGATAAATCAGTTCGGTGAAAAACGATGAAATCACCCCTTCGGCCGCGTTGTCAAAAAAAAATGTATATCTAAAAAAGATAAAAATCGATCCATAACACCACACGACTGAGCGGACTAACGGACAAACAAACGAGGTATGAAAAATCGGCCCGTGTTTAAGCAACAAAACAACTTACAAACCGGCAAATGGGTTAGAAAGGGTATTGAGGTGAACTCAAAATTCATCAACGACTCGTCACCAGACTCACACGAGCAGGATTCGGTTCGGACGGAATACGCTGTCGTTTGTCGCTTTTTTAACTTTTTTTCCGTCATGAACCATATTTCACGCAACTAATGGTGATTCTCGATGTGTGTTTGGCCGTTTGCTGTTCCTGCCACTGTTCCTGCCAATACCGAACGCCGAAAGATGCAGATCGGAAATGGGAACATAAAAATCGGCACAGAAGAATGCGGCCCGCAACCGATTCACTCCTTTTTGAGTCGGCAAGGATTCGCTGTGATGGATTTGATGCGCGAGTGGGAACTAAAAGGGGTGGCAGTAAATGAAGAATACAATAACAACAACGACAAAAGGTAGAGAGAAAACACAGAGTTGCAAAAGCGGTCCGACAGTGTGTACAAAACCCCTTTCCTGCACTGTTTGTGTGTGTGTGTATGTACCTACTTTTTCTCCTATTTGTGACCACGGTGTGTGACAATTGCTAGAAAGGGAACCGACCAAACACCGACGACCGTTGCAAATCTTTGCTGCACATACAGCTACAAACTCTACCGGCCCCGATACAGGACACAGTGACTGTTTTCGAGCCAGGAACTGAAGCCTTTCGCTTTAGTAAATAGAAGAAAATAGACGACCGGGGAAAAAAAGAAAAACGAATGTCACGGCAGGAGGGCATATCGATAATGCTTAAATCCACTTCTACTCACTGCACGGAAAAGTGGACAAAACAAGAAGGGAACGTAGACGGCTAAGAAGACTGCCTAAACGAACGAAAAACGACGAAACGCATGGAAAAGGGTTAAAAAACGGAAGAGAGAGAAGTTTGGAGGCAGCCGAGGTAAATAACTTGCATCCTTGCATCGTGCTTGTGGTGGTAGGGAAAATCGTACGGAGCTAAAACCGACGACGATGACGAATGGGCGATTGGGTGAACAAAGCGTTATGATGAAATGACGCACAGGGCGTAATTGAAACATCGATGAAGATAAAACTGACCGTTAGAGGGAGAAGATTTCATGTTGTGTTGTGTACTATTGAATGATAATTTTTCATTACCGTGGGGGGATTATTTGAATATTTTTGGTCTCAATAATGATGCAAAACGCTTGCAAAATATTTCAACAATAGAGACTAGTCTACAATGATGAATATCATATTGGGCTAATTTTAAATTTTCTCTTACGAGTCATTTAAGTATATTGAAGATTTTTTCAAAAGATCTTCAAAGTATCTTCACGTTACGTGATAAAACTTCTTCTGCTTCTTCTTCTTCTTTGAGCTTAACGAGCTACTCGATGACACGGCGGCCATCTAGTTGCTTACTGGACTTGTTACTACCAATTATTTGTATTGAAAGTCACTAAAGGAGAATGGTCCGGATGGGATTTGAACGCCGGTCGTGCCTTGTAAAGACCGGCGCCGTCAGTTGCCAGTACCACCGTGCCACCTTTGTAATAGGACTAGCTTTACTTTATGAGCCACGATTGGTGAGAGTATATTTTGATGTTATGTTACGAGAGTTTAGATACTTTTGCAATGTAGGTTTTATACAAAATTAATTATTTTGAGTCGTTTTCAGTAGGACTTATTAAGGGTATTATATTGTGAGCCTCATGGAGATGTTATTATTTTCTCGATGATTAATTTTTTTTTTTCCAAAAGTACTTACTTAAAAACGATCGTTTCAATCGCATATTATAGCATCGCTTTTTCATTCACACACACACGGTGAATAACCTCACCGGCAATACCGATATAATAGGGCTCATTTGGTGACGCGACTTTCACACCGCAACCGTTTTTTGAGCAAACAGATCGGCACAACACTAAACACAACCCGCCTCCCCCCCGCTCCCTGTACCCATCAAACCCCTCTCGTGTACGGATCTCGTGTGTATGCCATGCATGTGCTCAGGTTACATTCACTCACCTTGCACAACCTCATCGTCACTCGTACGCTTCACCCATGGTCTCGGCAGTTCGGAGAAGCCAAACAAAAATACTCACTCACTCTCACCCAACCGACTGGCGGGAACGTTTTGTGATGAGCCAAAAAAAAAAAAAAAGAGGGTTGCGCTACCGCTACCGACCAAGGGTGACTCTATTTAGAAAACGCAATTTTCTCAACCACCACTACCAGCAGCAGCAGCAGCAGCGTCAGAAGTAGCATTCAAAGCACACGCGGTATCAACACACCGAAAAGGACGCGGTTCGTCATTATTCTTTCGATTACCGTTTATGATTATGATTAAAATATTACGCGGTTGCCGAGCCGCGCATTTCTGTCGGTGTGAGTGGCGGGCTGTTTCAGTTTTTCCTCGTTGTCGCGGTACATCCTTGCCTTGTTCGCGTCACAAAACTCTGAACGCCCTGTAATTTAGCGTTTTGTTATTTAGCGGCGGGAATCTTCTAATGCTTGCATCCGGCTGCAATTATGACGAACGATGAGGACGACACATTCGCTGCCGGCCATTCCCGTTTTCATCCTTGCACAACATTTGCGCTGCTTTACATTGGACTGGCCGTGAGAAGGAGAGTGAGAAAGAGACAAGGATGCAACACAAATAAACACCCGTCCGCCGTTCAGTACGGAACCGAGAAACCGCTTGTCGAATTCGGATCGAGCGAAATTTGATACATCCCTTATTCTGCGTTTTAAAAACTGTTGTTAGTCTTCCGCTTTTTCCTTTTTTTTCCTGAGCTGTTTGAAGGGTTATAAAGGGTTTTTTTTTGCTGAGGCTTCACTCTGCTGTGACGGTGTGTCAAAGAGCGGGCCCTAGTGGAGTTTTGTTTTTCTTGTTTGAGATTATCAAAGGATATTATGTATCAGTAAAGGTTTTTTTTTTTATTTTGCTAATAGAATGTAGTCTGATAGAGAAAAATGGAACTTTAAATTGTTATTTTTGTTTTTCTTTAGTGATTATTTCTCTGAAACAATTAACTAAAGCGAATAAAGATTCACCACAAAATGTTTCTACTTCAAATCATCACACATTCTTACGTAAAGGGGTGGATGACTTTCATCGCTGTTTGAAACAAACTTTCTCCATTATGGAAATTAAAAACTCGTGTTGAGAAAAATGCACATAACGTGCTAGAAACGTGAAGAAAAGCAAAAGAAAAACAATACATCCTAAGCTTGTAACAAAAAAAAACGCGTTACACAAAGTATGAGAACAATTGCGTCATTGGCAAATGGCAGATTGAAGCATCACAAGACTAGAAGAAAAAACTACAGCAGAAAAAAAAATTCATCCCAACACTCAGGGCGGCGAAGGGATACTGTTGGTGGGTGAGAAGAAAAAAAACTTTTGAATACTCAGTTTTCTGTAGCCCTTCGACACGTTCAAATTACTCATACAAAAACAAAACCAAAAGGCCCCTAAAATCCCTTACTCGAAAAACAGCCGAAAAAGGGGTCGCTGCGAGAAGAAACCTTTCGCCATTTCCATTCCAAAGGAAGAAGGAAAAGACAGCCAGGCAACACTTTCTCTGCAGCACGGAGGTGGGACGGCAAATCTTTCGATGTAACAGCTTCTAGGCAATGAATTTTGGGGCAAAATTGGGAAAGTTTTTCGCCTTCCTTTGCAATGGCGCCTTTTTTTCTTTACACACACACACATTGGCGACCGAAAATCTCGGTGGAAAAAAAAAAATTCTCCCATTTTTCGTCCCCAGTGTAGTGCCCAAAAATGGAGGAAAAAGGGGGGATCGAAAGTTATTTCGAGCTAGATCGTGTACGTGCGCTTGGTGTCCATTTCGTCTTGTAGTTAACCAGCGGTGAAGAATTCTAGAACGAGGTTAAAATGATGTGTTTGTCCTTAACACGATTGTGCGCCTCCGATTCGTGTTTCCCGAGGGCAAGAAGAAGGGGGGGGCTGGAAAAAAGGCGAACCGGTGGCACAGAGAGGAGAGAGGGAATTGTGAAGAAATTAAATACGTTAGACGAAAGGGAACCAAGGCGATGCTGATTTTATTCCCACTCGACCACGTGTGTGTATGTGTGGCTGTGTGTGAGTGAGACGATAAATTTTCTTCTTCCCACTGATCGGCTAACGGGGGTAGGATTTTCCACCCGTTGCACCATCGGATTGATATTCATTTTCCGACTTCGAAATCAGGCTCTTTGTGTGTACGTTCCTCACTAGCAAACGGAGTATCCATATACACATGTGTGGATTTTCTCCCCATCTCTCTCACAAAGAGAAAGAGAGAGAGAGAGAGAGAGTCACACATACTCGTGCAAAGCATCATACATCATGTGCTCGTTCGCATACGTTCCATGTTCAATCGGCATTTTGGCGTTGGGGGAAGGAAAAAAAACCGGCACGAAAGTCACCCGGTTCTGCGGGCAGCTGGTATTGTTGTGTGACGAACCGGAGCATGTTGTGATTGGAATCATGGTGTGCTCCCATGCCCTATCATTCACATTCTTTGCCCACTTTGCCCAGCGCTTCTCTATTGTTGTTGTGTTGCTTTATGTGTTTATTGATTTTGTTGTCCTTTTTTCATCGTCTGCACACCGGCCCACCAGCCTATCCGGCCCGCCAGCCCACCCGATAGGGCCACACGGAACGAACGGTCGAATTTATACACATTTCTTTTTGCGCTCTCTATCGCTGCTACCACCAACCGAAAAACTCGTCGAATGCTCTATTCCTACTGTCCACCCGAACGGACTATTTTGAGTCTTTCGTCGAGCATACACTCAAACACACACACACACACACATGCAGTAAAAACCTATCCAAAAGCTAAAATACATCCGCTACACCCAACACCGTTCATGCAAGTGATGGGTGATGGAAAAAAACGGACAATTGGAATCGGAAAATTTGGGTTTCGAGTGGTGGTTTACTATCTTTTTGTATCGAGGAAGGGGCAGAGAGGTGGAAGGAGGTAGAAAAATTGTCCCGCAAACGAGAAGCGAGGAAAAACCCGGTCTGTATCCCCTTTTGGGGCATGTAGAAATGTTTGGGAGGAAAAAAAGGAAGGAAAATCAGAAAGCTCACCCGAATCCGTTCTCATCCGTACTCATGCCGTTCGGGTGCGATTTGAGGAATGAGCGAGAGTGGGAGATAGGTGTAGGGTAGGTACATTTTCCACGGACCTTTAGTCCTTAGTTTGATGGACCGTCCGATTTCCTGAATCCTTCCAGAGAAGGGGCAACAAAAAAACGATTCATCTTTTTTTTGCATCCTTTTTCGATTTCATGGTGGATTCACCCATTTTTTGGGGTTGGGTTGTAGTCGGAAAATATATCCTTTTTTTATGATCCTTTTTTTTTTTTTGTTACTTGGCTCGAGTGAGGAAAGGTCCGCAATCTTGCACCTTACCCGAGATGAGGCTTTTTCTCGAACTGCGACGTAAAACCATTCTCTCGCAATGGCGTCCAGCGTAAAGTTAAGGAATAAAAGTAACGAAGAAGGTCCTTTCGACCTTTTTATCGTTCGGACCCCGGGAAAGAACCCCGGTGCGGTAGGCTAATCCTGGCCGGTTTTGCAACGCTTGCCAATAGGGAAACTCCAGTACGGCGGTATAAAAAAGGCCCGTACACTCTAGCGCGCTTCCCCTCACGAGCGGTCACATTCCCGCCTGATGTTTGCACACGGCACCCAAAGGGTAGGAGATGGGGGGATTAGGGGGAGACATAAAAATAAGAAACATAAAAGAAAGCGACAGAGGGAACAAAACGCAAAACAACCACGGCCCTCGTGTGGTTTGAGAGGAGAATGTGACGTTTGAACTGAAAAGGACGAAAAAAGCGGGCGCCCAGTCGTCGGCAGAATGGAGAAACCGGTGAAGACGTGGAAACATTGGGAGGCCTCAGTGGGATGGCGAGTAGCTGCCGTATTCTCCTTGGATTGGCCTCGTTTGGAGGAGTCAGCTTTGGTGGCGAACCCAACACAAGAAGTGGACGGATAATAAATTTTCTCCGGCTTCCTGTTGTATTATTCAAAAAATAAACTCCAGCCGTCCTTCCACATTCGCCTTTTGCTTCCTCATTATGCTGACTGCTTGCAGCTAAGTTTGTATAAATGTGGCTGTATGTGTGTGTGTGTTCTCACCATCGAAGGATGTAAACTGCTTCCTTCTTTTCACGCGTAGTCCGCTCTAAACAACAACAACAAAATCCACCCCAAAAAAGCGAATGGAGAAGGTGAGTGAAAATGGGCAATTTTACTGAAAGGTGAAATTTCAACCCCACTTTCACATCCCCCAAACCAAACAGTTTTATGAGCCTTTTACAATCGATTTTGACGACCACCGAAACCGTGTCCGAGATCTGCTGAAAATTGTATCACATCACAGCCACGGTGGAGTGTGGCCTGCTGATCGTCCCGAGAACGTCACCAGGTAATGGGACGAAAGCGCACATAAAAGGAGCACACCAACACCACTTTGGTATCGGTGTACCTCGTTTCGCCAAAAGGTCATTAATTTTGTTTCAAAAGACTCCCCAACCGGGTGGGCGTGAGCCCGACCGATAGCTGGAACAGTTGAACTTTGCTCACCGTTTGCAAGACACTCGCTTAGAAACAGAGCCAGCCAACGACACCCGACACCATCAACCGTCGGAACGTCTCATCTCTGCTGCCTACTGTGCAATCATTGACAGTGTCGACTTTGCTGGTGCTGGTCGACGACTTTGAGACAGTTTTGTAGGACACCGGCAGGGCCGGCAGCGTTCCAAGAAGTCGGTTTAGATCGTGAAAGATTTTATGCTTTTCGATGGAAAAAGTTCAATCTTTCACCACCCGCGCCCACGATGTGTGAGAAGGAGAAACGCTGGAGCAAGTTGGGCAGCGTTAAGGCTCATTTATGGTTCATCCTGCTCGTCATCCTTCACGCGACGATGATGGTGTCCTGTTTCGGCTGTGTTTCACCATAAAAGCTCATCTTTTTGCCTTTCGCCAACCAAATCCTTCACTCACACACAGACACGCACGCACGCAATATTTTCCTGTTGCAAGAAATGTGTCCTTCTTCCACTGGAATCAACCTTATCCCCAAACCCATCGGTCGTTCTATCACCCAGAAGGGGCCCCCTCAGGATGTTGTTGCTCTGCTTTACATATTTACCGAAACGATAACTGAATCCGTATCTGACCTTTTTTACCACCCCATTTTCCAACCCACCCACACCGGGTTCCCCCGGGTACCAACATTGGAAAAATGCCTTCAACCTTACCCACGGTTGCTCATCGATGCTTCATTTAGTGTCTTCGCCTTCTCGGGACGATGCTTCTCCACGCTTTTTTTCCCAGCAGCGGATTCAAAACTTTATGAACCTCTCAACCTGCTCCAACCCTCATTTTCCATGGATGCTGCAGGAGACGGAGGGGAGGGATGGATGGGTGGAGAATGAAAGTTCGCCCATCATTCCATCGCTCTCAACTTTAGCGATTTTCCCAACCGTTTCACTGCCACCGCGTACGCCACATCAACACTGGGCCGAGGATTGGTCCTCGCTGTCTGTCTGTAGGTGTGTATGTGTATGTGTGTGTGTGTGTGTGTGTGTGTGTGTGTGTGTGTGTGTGTGTGTGTGTGTGTGAGTGCGTCTGTGGGTGTATGTGGGAAGAAATGGTTGCCGTTTGTGACCCGTTGTTTCTTTTATCCTCAGCGCCCAGTGATTCGGAATCGAGGCCAAAAGTAGCAAAGGACAAGAAAGGAACAGTAAGACGAGAGAGAAGAAGCAAAAAAAAAAAAACGACAAAAAGCCACTAGAAGTCGTAGCTTAAGCTTACCGAAAGGAAGGAAAAGAAAGGCAGATAGCACGGTGGACGGTGAAGTGAGTGGTAGGATGATGGCGACACAGGAACGAGCGGATGATATTCGAGCACCGTTCGGAACCGTCGACGTCAAGTTCTTCACTGTGTGTCCTTTTTGCGTCTTGGGAATTTTCCAACCTTTTTCTGTGCGTGGTCCCTTTCCGTGGGTGGGTGACTGGGTGAGGTATGAGTTTCTCGGGATCGGAGATCCTTTGCTCGGAAAATTGTGCTCCCTATTCCACCGAAAACCTCTCCCTTATCGTGGAAAAGTGGAAAAGGTTTTTCCACTTAATATTCCCGCGGTAGCATCACTCTTATTCCGAGCATTTGCTCGATTTTTCTTTGCGTCTTGGCGTATGATTTCGCCTTGCCCGTTAGGCTACTGGTGCTGCTGCTGCTGTTTCACGGTCTGCCGTGTTGTTTGCCTTGCCGTTGTGGGGAAACGAAGCGGACGAAGCGGTGCGCCATTTTTGCCTGCCGAGGACAACTAATCCTTAGCGTGATGCAGGGACCTGTGTTAGGTTGTGTGTTTCTTTATTTTTTTACTGTGTGTTTTGTTATCCTCTGCGCCGAAGATTCTTGCTCTTTCTATCCTCTAATGTTTTGGTTTTGAGATTGTGTGCTCTTTTATGTGTTTTTTTGTTATTGTTTTGTTTTACATTGCCATTCCTTCCCGTTACCGCTTAGTGAATGTTGCTTTGAGGCATTTTTCACTGTAATTCTAGATCCTCCGACTCCGGGTGCTACTGTTTTAACATTTGTTTGAGAGTAAATACACAACTTTGTGCTGTTGTACTTATAAAAGATTGTTTGATGTTGCAGAAACAAAGGTTATACACTTTCTGAATCGTTTTAAGTCTTCTTTTATCCAGCTTGTTAGATTGTTTAGTAGTTTGAATGTTAACTTATCGTTATCATTTTATATCGTTTCTTCAAGTAATTTTCTATTTAAATT